>NC_141879.1:591378732-592001946 GCF_056163025.1 Triticum urartu | reverse complement strand
TATAATTCCAGCCCGTTTTAACTTCCAGCCCATGTATGGCCCATGACGTCTTTCGGCCGATATGAGGCCCTTATTACTCTCGGCCCATTAACGGCCCGTGGTAAAACTGGCCCGTAATGAACAATGTATCACTTTATACCCATTAACGTCACGTGGTGAAACTGGCCCGTAATGAACAGTGTATCACTTTATGCCCATTAATGGCTCATTATTCCGTTGGGCCGTTTCCAGCCCATGTTATCTTTCGGCCTTCTCGGGACTCATTTATTCTTGCGCTCATTTCCACATTCGTTTACTTACGGCCCGTTACTGTCATTTTCTGCTTATGGGCCAAATTCAGCCCGTGGTTACAGTCGGCCCGTTTGGGGCCCGTTAATACGTTGGGCCGTTTTCATAGCGTCATCAAAATATGGCCGATTAAAGACGACCCGTTATGGTCGGCCCATGAACGATTTCAACTCTAGCCCATTTACGACCATAATGTGGTCTGTTATTGACCCGTGTTTGGCCAACCGATCATACGCCCCATAGAAGGCCCAATGATGATACGGCCCATAGAAGGCCCATTGTGTCTACGGCCCGTATAAGGCCCATTGTTTCTACGCCACGTAGAAGGCCATTGTTTCTACGGCCCTTAGAAGGCCCATTATTTCTACGGCCCGTAAGAGGCCCATGTTAACTACAGCCGGTGGGCATCAAAGTTCGCCACCAGTGCAAATATAGGGAACACCCTACACTATACAAAAATGGCTTGCTGTTTTCTTCAGCCGGTGGCTGCACGTTAAGAAAATTTTTTGCATCGCACCAAAACAAATTACAACTATAAAACAAAAGAAAGGTTGTCATAAAAGTTAACAGTCTAGCAAATAAATGCGCCACCAGAAGTTCAGAAGCTCGGTTCATTTGACCTGACTGTTACGTTTTCATGTTGTATTGTCCGACGGAGCACCGTAACCTTCGCCTTCAGTTCTCCTAGGCTCCTGAAAAAACATAGCAAATGTCTGATAGTCTAGTTTTAAAACCATGCATATCTTGACAACATCGGACAATGTCTCTCCTTGTTTCACAAAGGGTCTCTGTTAGGGAATGTACTTGTGTCTGGAGCGCAGATACAACATTGTTTTGAGATTGCATATCTTGATCATGAGGCAGTTTTGAAGAGATTGCCTTAACAACCAAGCCAGTATTACGTAGGAATGTGCTTTTGGCACTGTTAGTGGATAGGTACTGACCCACTGCAGCAAGAGCTGGCATTACGGTTATAGTTGCCTCGCCACCTTTAGAAGGTGGCGGTTCCACCATTTTTTCCATAGCTCGCTGAAAAGTTATGGTTTTACATTAGTAGTACCAGAACAGAAGATATTAAGGAGGCAGCAAAACCAAACAAAATAGCTTTGGTATTTATAAAGAACTTATTCTGGTGAACCCATGTAAAATAATAGTTGTATTTTATTGCAAAGTACATAATAAAACAAGGTTCCAAACATATGACCATGTACCATCGCTAATGTATTGTCTATTTCTTCACATTGTATTGAGGGCTAAGGATAAAGAGACGAAGTTTATAATACGGTAAGCATAGTATGACATCATTCATATCACAAAACAACTAAGAACAGACAAACATGCAATTGTAACATTGTGTGGGCAAGTCCAGCACGGAACTAGATTACAAGTCAAGATCAAAGGAACATCACTCCTCTCTTTTAAACCTTGTAAGGTGCAATGATACGCTAAGACAATTGTGTATAAAATTGAAAAGAGTAATAGAAATTGGCTGCAAACCATGCAGTTCAAGGCACAAGTCAGAGTAAGTAGTAGTTAAAAGACATGAGGATTAAGGACTTACAACAGCAGCTTTGACTGGTGTAGTCATGCCCTTCTTCTTGCTGCTATGACAGTCCTTGAAGATTTCCACAACATTTGGTTCAGGTAATTTTTGGTCCTTGTGGGCTTTCCTCTGCATTTGGAACAAGTCAATATATATCTGATAATATGGTACAACGAAAAGAGTGAAACAACAGCTAATTACAAGAGCCTCACAGTGTGCAATATAGCTATGAGATCCTGTCGTCTGTTGGAATTTCACTTTCGTATGGTTGGCCTTGTTCTTTGAACAGTTCACCTACAAGAAGATAGATTTGTGTGGCACTTGCGTAAATAGGACTTCAACATGTGATCTGATCACATATATATATAATGTACCTGATACTACGGATCGGAATAGTGTTTAACGAGGCCTCTCTAGTCTTCATCAGATATATTTTCCACTGGAGATGTTTAGGCAAGTTCACTGTTAGCCTTGCCTTCAAAGTGAGTTTTCCTCAAGTTATACCGATACAGTCGCAGAGCAGACTTGAAAACATGGGTGCAAGCTTGTCTGGTTGCATCATCTTGGCTATCCAACTTGAACCTCATCTATTGAAAATTATGGGAGTCTCATAATCAGCAACCTAGAAAGTATTGGACAGAGAAAGACGATATTACTAGTTTCCATACATAACCATACTTACAGATAAATGGTCGAGGAAGGCGTTGAGCTGGGTTTCGTCTTTGTCATTCCTGTACTGAATCCATGTTGGGAGGATATGTACATGACACCTAACAGCAACCGCTGCCTCTGATACTAACTTGGCTGACTCTATAGCATCACATGGCCTTTTTAAACCCGCCTCAAAACGGATCTCCATTCTTCCTCCTCTAGATTTAGTTAATCTATCGAGCATTATCCCTGATGTTTGTTTCCTCTTGCGCCTAGGTGCTAGTACAACAAACATAGGAAGTCTTAGTGTACATCAAACTGTGAGACTACATATAAAGAAGCATGCAACTGTAACTTGACTCAAGCAACTACCTTCTTGCTGTTGAATCTCACAAAGTTCATCTGATCTTGCCAACTCATCTTGTGTCAAGAGTGCTTCGAAAGTAGTGTCAGGTGGCAAGGGAGCTTGGGAACATGCTACTAGCTGAGTTGACCAACGAGTAAATCATGCAGCTGGTGGTACTGTGGAAGGTGTTGCAACAACTAGGGTTGTCTCTACTTGTTTGGTGGCAGCTATTTGTTTCTGTTTGGCTTGTTCTACAGCTCGTGTAGCACGGGAAACCTTGTCGGTACAATTTTCCGCTGGACTTTGACCTTCTATTGCACCATCAGTACCAGCAGAATCTGCAGGATTGTTCCGCTTCCCTTTCCCTGTCGTTCTGTCTTGCTTCCTCTTTCTTTGTGCCATGTTAAGTCAAGCTGACAAGAAAAACGAATAACAATTTAGTTCTTCAGAACAAATGTACTTTGATGTAAGAACATGGTGTGATAGACAGATATTGTATGTTCTAGAAACAGGAACATGTGTCTTAGTCACAAGTATAATGTGTAAAGTAAGAAGATGAAATTCAACAAAATTAGAAGCAATACAAGCTAGACATCATACATAACATGCAAGCACATATAACAGTGCCAAGTTAGAGGGATCACCTGTGATGGTGCACTAGGGGAGACGTGCTCATCACAAACACAGCTACGCTGAGTGTCTATGCATGTGTTGTCTTGGAAATCATCTTGGGGGATGGAGGAGTAGAATCTGTAGAGGCCCTCCATTTCGAAGGAGCACCTTCATCCGCTGCCTTGCTCACTTCCTTCCGCTTTATTGATTTTGAATTGTCAAGTAAAACCGACAAGAAAAAGCAATAAAATTCAGTCTTCAGAACTCATTCATGCATGACTGACAATCACTACATTGATGTAAGGCAAACACATGATTCCAGGATGGAATAATACGAAAAACAGGACGACATGAAATATTCACAACTGTTTGTGTAAACTAAGCAGAAACCATTTCACCAAATAAGAAGCAATGCAAGCTAGACACCACGTGAAATATGCAACCAATATGACTCTGCCAAGTTAAAAGTGTCCCATCATAAATGGAATTTCAACAAATTAGAAGCAACGCATGCTATAAATCATATCAAAGATGCAGCTAATATCACACTGCATATACTGAAGGTGTCGTGGGTTTGTCACGGCAGATGTCCTTGTGAAAGGACTTAGTCGTGGAGCCATCACTACGGGTTAGCTTAAAGGGGTTAAACCGGACAAGGGGACACGGGGAGTTTTATACTAGTTCGGCCCCTTCGAGGAAGGTAAAAGCCTACGTCTAGTTGTGATTGGTATTGCTAGGGTTTCGAAGGCCAGGGAGCGAATCCGCTTTGTCTGGCTCTCGAGTTGTTGTCTGTCCCTTAACCGCTGCCGGGTCGTCCCTTTATGTACATAGGTTGACGCCCGCCAGGTTACAGAGTCCCGAAGCCGGATCATAAACGTATCCAGTTCGGTCTCTATCCTTCCTATCTTAGAATACAAGTTACATGACTAAGTCGGTTTACATTTACAGGCTTTAACTCGCCTTTGGGACTTGGACCTCCATGAAGCACCATCATCCTTGCATATTCATGGGCTTCCAATCTTCAAGTAGTCAACCCAGCTACATAAGGCCGGTTTACCTCCAGTAGTAATATTCCCAACATTAGGCCCCAGATTGGTTTGAACTTGTTCATGTCAATCTTCTACACTTTAGAAAAAATCTTCCCTCATATCTTCACCTTGATCTTGTAAGCTGTGACATCATACTTCCAGATTATGGTAAACCGCCCTAACGTCATCTATTCGTTGAAGCTGAGGATTACCTTCATTAATGCATATCCAGTCATCAAGGCGACACCATTATTAATTATCCATTTTTGTGCTCCTCGATTCCCGCACTTGTCGTTTTATCACCTCGCCTTATAAATAGGGCCACGGGTCCTTATCATTTTTCCCCTTCGTCTCCTTCGCTTCTTCTTCCTCGCGACTCCTCTGCCTCTGAGCGTCGCCGCCATCACCGAGCTGCTCCTCTGCTTCGACAAAGGCCGCTGCATCAACCTGATCGTTAATAGAAAGCCGTTGCGCTCCTCCGTTGCTTCATCAACCGTTGTAAGTCCTTTCCCTTCCCCCCTTATAGATCTGTCTAGGGTTTCCTTTGTTCTTCGCAGTTCTTGAATTTCATCGGGGCTTCGGTGCTGTTCTTCCCTGTTCCTCCTTAGTCTATGATTAGCCACCTTATACTTAATGTGTCCCATGCCATGGCCAACCTTCTGTTACCACCACCAACCCTTATGCGCAAAAGAAACTGATCTACTTCTTTATGAACTGCTTCGGGACCAACCCTTTTTCCTTTTAGTTCTAAATCTCTTTATTTTCCCCGTCTTACGGTAGATCTAAAACTTTCAAGTAATCTTGTGAAACTTGTTTTCTCTTACTTGCCTTAGATCTGTACCTTCCACATCACACAGTCGGTTTACCTTTATACTTAGCAAGCTATCACCTACCATTAGTCCCCTTGTAAACCGACAAACTCTTTTTTACCTTCATTGTTATACTCTGGTTCAACAGCATGTGCAAACCTTTGTTCTGATATTGTATTGCCTTTCTGTCTTATCTTAGATCCGAAATTGTCATATGTCTCTGTGAAATCTGTTTCTCCTCATACCAACATAAATGGTTTTAACCTTGTATAAGCAATCTATACCATTAGCCCTCTGCTAAACTGGAGGAGTATTTGACCTTCATAGCTATACTCCGGTTTAACAGTGTCTGAATATTCCTGTACTGGTATTATCTTTAACTCCTGATTGCATTGGTTTCCGGTTTATACCATTTTGCATATCAGTACGTTCCTTACTCCATTATATCCTGCATATTATCATCAAGGATTTATAAACCGGCTTTTCATTTTCAGTTTGTTCGTTTCATAATGGCCAAACAATTCACCGCTTGCAACTGGGCTCGTTCCCGGGTCACCGAGGATTAGTTGAATGATATGGTCAGCATGGGCTCCCTGCCTAAGAAGGCTGGAATTAAATGGAAAGCTCCAGGAACAAAAAATCCTCCGACCCAAGGCAGGGCGAGGTGGTGGTCTTTGTTGACCACATAAGCCGTGGCTTCAAACCGCCAGGGTCAAAGTTTTATCAAGATGTGCTTGCCAGCTTCCAACTTCATCCGCAAGATATTGGTCCCAACTCGGTCTCCAATTTATGCAACTTCCAGGTCTTCTGTGAAGTATATTTACAAGAAGAACCAACTGCCGAGCTATTCCGGGACTTCTTTCATTTAAACCGGCGCACAGAATTTGTAAACGGCCCCAAAACTGAACTTGGGGGTGTCTCAATTCAAAAACGGAAGGAGGTTGAATTTCCTCATGCCAAACTGCACAGCCATCCAAAGGAATGGAACCAAACTTGGTTTTACTGCAGAGATACATCCCGTGAAGATGAAAATCCCCTCCCCGGCTTTCGTGAACACAGACTATCCAACACTCACCCAATGCCACAATGCCTAAGCTCTTCAGAACGGGCGAAATACGCTCCTCAACTCGCCAAACTCCGGGCCTTTATGGCGAACGGTTTAACAGGCATGGACTTTGTGCACTGTTGGATATCCTGGAGTATCTTGCCGCTAAGCCGGCGTCCCGGTTTAATGTGTGAATATACCGGTGAGTTTGACGACCCTCAACACCATTGCAACATCCAATTATCTGAGGAAGAAGTTACTGAAGGTGTAAAGAAGATTCTGAATGAATCGGAACTGATCTGTACTCAAACCGGTCTGAGTCCCTTCTATGCCAAGAACAAACCGCCTACTGTAAGCATTATACTTCCCCTTCATCTCTAATATTTTTAGCTTATGCAACCTGTAACCCTTCTTCTTTGTATATAGGGTGATGACCCCTTCTGGAAACGGAAAATCGTAGAGAAAGCAGCAAAGCCAACTGGAGACAAAGTGGTCAAGCCATCCCGCCCAAAGACCAAAGCCGTAAAAGGACGTCAAAACAGAAAACGGCTGACCGGATTAACATGGAGCTTGATGATGATACTGATGATCCAGAAGTTGAGGTAGAACTTGACTCACTTGGCTCTCTTTTCATGCATCTCATTAACAATGATCTTCCTCAGGAGGACGCAGAAGCTAGTCAAGCCGATGATGTAGAGGTAATTACCCTTTCCTCCGGTTCAGACTCTATGCCAACACAAAAATCCTGCCAAGCAGTCCGGAAAGTAAGCTTTTCTCATCCTCTTGCTCACTTGGATCCAACATTTATTTTGAAGACTCAGCAGCATGAAGCTCACCGGACAACCTGGCACAGTGGCCAACAGGTCAGTTCAGCCGGCTTACCTGATACTCCGGTTCGGAAGCGCTGGTCTGAGGTCTCTCCTACTTTTGACCATTCTTACCCCAAGGCAGGTTATTTCAGACAGCCTCTTAATCCGTCCGATTCAAATTATCAGGTGACAACCCCTTCATCTTCTGGTGAATCTACAGCAACGAAACTCCCCCCTTTGAAAATTGTGGCCGGGTAAGTTGTAGAACCTTTCCTTTCAATGCGTCATAAATCCTTTGAATAGGATGTTAATCCTCTTTTATCCTGTTTGCAGGGCCAAAGCCAGACCCAGCAAGAAAGCTCGGACCACCAACACGCCCGAAGATCCGGTCGCTGAAGAAGAAGAAGAACCAAGAGGTGAACCAGAACAAACTTGTGGACCGGAAGGTCCTCATCCTGAAGCTACTTCTGATGACCCGCCCCTTAAAGGCTAAAATACTGACAAGCCCACAGACACTAAGCCTGCCGTGCCCGATGCTGAACCAAACTGGGCTAGTCCGGTGAAAGATGCTGAAATTCCAATATCATCAACCAAAAATCCTAAAGGCCAAGGTGATGATGTTATTATTACTGGAATAGGCCATAGCTCTCCTGGCCATCCCGTAGCTTTGGCTCAACATAGTGCCAAAGAAGAGCAGGCTGCTAGAGAAAAAGGCAAATGGAGCAGTGATTTGGCAAGTTACGCTCATCTCAACGCAGAGGAGCTTCACTCTGGCTTCTTGAATTGCTTGCATGCAAACCGGGATTACAAAGCCGGTTTAGTAAATTTGATGAAAGAGCGATATGAGGTATTTCCTTCCTCCTTTGTATCTTGATTCATAGTCTGAACATGCTAGCCCAAAAAGCCCCCAGGGGCCGGGTTATAATGTAAATCATAACCTGGGTCTTCATAGCACTTTAAGCCACTGATAAGAACTAGATTTACCTTTTAACAAGGAGATAGTTTTCTGTCGCCTATCCCCTAAAGGCCGGTTTAACTCTAACAAGTTAATCCGTGTTTGTAATCCATGCATCTGTTTTTGAATCAACATACATTAGCCCCCAAGTGTCAAGGATAATGTTTACATTGTACTGGAGACTTGTATAAACTGTAGCAATGTAGAGCAAATATGCATTAGCCCCCAAGTATGAAGTGCATAACCTGTTATGCGATTCGTACTTAGAATATGTACGTATCCTGTCATTTGATATGTCTTCAATGTTTGCAGTCTGATCTGAGGAATAAAGAGGCCCGAAACATTGATTTGCAAAACAATGTGCAGTCCCAACAAGAGGAAGCCACTAGAACCAAAGAGGAGCTAACGAAAGCCCTAGCCGCCATGGAAAAGCTCAAAGAAGCTTTCAACAAAGACCGTGCTGACTGGGAAACCGAGAAATCCGGTTTAACCAAAAGAGCTATAGACGCCGAGGCAACCCTGAAGCCAGTGATTGATGAACTAGGATGTTTGAAACGCCAAATCAATGCTATGACCTCTGGTATCTTTGGTAAGTGCCTGCTTATGTGTGTTGCGCCAGTCGATGAACCTTACAACAGACCAAAATGGTGATAAAATCTTTGGCAGGCACTCGGATCGCTCATCTTGGTACAGATATGCGGATGAAGCTCAAAGCGGCATACACATTGGTTGAACAACTATACTCTGGGTCTCAGCGGGCTATTAGCACGGTAGCTTATAACAAACCGGCTCCAACTTTGATTACAGAAACACTTGAGAAGCTGGGCATGTTACCAGCCCGCATTGCCGAGTGGAAGAGAGCAGCTGCCAGAGAAGGAGCTTTAACCGCCCTTATTCGAGCCAAAGCCTGGATTCCAGACCTTGAAGTGGAGGATATCATTAAAGGATACCCAGGCGTTAAAGAAGACGGTTCAAACTTCAACAATGATGACCTTCGGCGGCTGACCAAATAGATGCGGCCAGCAACCAGCAAGTTGGCCGATGATACCGATTTTTCCCATTTTCAGCCGTTTTATGATGCGGAGGGGAAAAGACAGCCGGCCGACATCCATGAAGTCGAAGAACTTGTGCCTCCGATTCGTAAGCACACTTACGCTCCCGATATTAACCCTTCCAATCTTATCCATGAGGAAGCAGTGTTCCAAGCTTTAACTAGAATCGATTGGTCAATGGTTGATTTCCAGCGTCTGGGGAGGGATGAAGAAGTGCCCACACCAACTGACCCTCAACCGTCAAACCGTCCAGATGAAGAATCCTGATCCGGTCGCCGGTTTACATGGCTACTGTGAAAAACAATGATACTATTGGAGCCGCTTTGAAGCTTCATGTAATAGGATAGCCAAAACTCTGTTATCTGCCATGCCATCGAGCATGTTTCGTAATACTTTGTGACAATATGTGCCACCCTTTGGGATATATTTACGCATAACCCATTGTCGGTGTCAAAACCGGCGGATCTCGGGTAGGGGGTCCCGAACTGTGCGTCTAGGCCGGATGGTAACAGGAGGCAAGGGACACGAAGTTTTACCCAGGTTCGGGCCCTCTCGATGGAGGTAAAACCCTACATCCTGCTTGATTAATATTGATGATATGGGTAGTACAAGAGTAGATCTACCACGAGATCGAGGAGGCTAAACCCTATAAGCTAGCCTATGGTATGATTATTGTTGTCTATGTTGTCCTACGGACTAAAACCCTCCGGTTTATATAGACACCGGATAGGGTTAGGGTTACATAGAGTCGGTTACAATGGTAGGAGATCTACATATCCGTATCGCCAAGCTTGCCTTCCACACCAAGGAAAGTCCCTCCCAGACACGGGACGGAGTCTTAAATCTTGTATCTTCATAGTCCAACAGTCCGGCCAAAGGATATAGTCCGGCTGTCCGGACACCCCCTAATCCAGGACTCCCTCAGTAGCCCCCGAACCAGGCTTCAATGACGATGAGTCCGGCGCGCAGATTGTCTTCGGCATTGCAAGGCGTGTTCTCCGCCAAATTCCGTGTACCTGTTTGAATAAAGTCCGGTTTCTTGTAGATGTTGCGCTCCTTGGCTTCTACGCCCAATAATGGCCGCTTCCCACGTGTCAAACGAATATGAAAAGTCTGAGTGTTTTTACATTCACACCCCTAGCCGCGTAAATGAGCTTCCCTATTTAAGGGGACGTGGATTTAGATCCAATCCACACCTTCTCCCCTCCGCGAGTGTTCATCAGAGAGCATCCGATAAAGGTCCATTCCACCATGGCCAGCCGTTGCAACTCCTCCCCTCGCCATTCCAGCCCTAAGCCTGGATATTGGGAGAGATGTTCCATCCCGCATAGCGAGCTAGTGACACTCCAGACCAAGGGATTTCTCCCCCCGGCCTATATGGTCCCGGTTCGAGCCGGTCTTGCCATCTACAACGGAGGAGAGAAAGCAGAGAATGCCCCTAATCCCTCCAAAGGAGAGCGGGTGTGCCTCGTCCCTTAGTTAATAAGGGGGCTCGGATTTCCAATCCATCCATTTCTCCGGGGGTTGCTGGAGTTCTACGGCCTCCAGCTACATAATCTCACGCCTGCCTCAGTACTGCATATCATGGGTGAGGTAGTCCTGGATTAGGGGGTGTTCGGATAGCCGAACTATACCTTCAGCCGGACTCCTGGACTATGAAGATACAAGATTGAAGACTTCGTCCCGTGTCCGGAAGGGACTTTCCTTAGCGTGGAAGGCAAGCTTGGCGATATGGATATTCAGATCTCCTACCATTGTAACCAACTCTATGTAACCCTAATCCTATCCGGTGTCTATATAAACCGGAGGGTTTTAGTCCGTAGGACGACATACACATCAACAATCATACCATAGGCTAGCTTCTAGGGTTTAGCCTATCTGATCTCGTGGTAGATCTACTCTTGTACTACCCATATCATCAATATTAATCAAGCAGGACGTAGGATTTTACCTCCATCGAGAGGGCCCGAACCTGCGTAAAACTTCGTGTCCCTTGCCTCCTGTTACCATCCAGCCTAGACGCACAGTTCGGGACCCCCTACCCGAGATCCGCCGGTTTTGACACCGACATTGGTGCTTTCATTGAGAGTTCCTCTGTGTCGTCGCCATCAGGAAGGATGCCTCGCCCCGTCTTTAAAGACGGCACCATTGCTAAGGGAGCTTTGGCTGTCGGCCAAACCCTCCGGCTAGGTGGTTTTCTTATGACCGCCTATTCGGCTTCTGCGCCGACGATGACCTCTCGAGCCATCGAAAACAATCTTCATGTCAGTTCGGAACTCGCCGAGCAGTTAGATCCAATGGAGCTTTCCTCCATAAACGAGCTCTTGGATCGCTTCGCCACCCTGGGAGTCGCTACGGATTATGACCAGATTGGGCCTAAAACCGATCTGAGAGAGATTAACTCTCCCCAAGTCACCCACCACGTTGCTGTTGTAGAGGGACAGTGCGGCGATCCTTCGTCTATCTTAAGGACTCGCGACGTCCGGATTCCCGATCCCTCCAAGCCGGATACACGCGGAGGGGAGGATATCACTCAAGACCTGACCTTAGAGTCAGGCGACGGGCTGGGTTCATTGGACAACACCCAGGGATCCAAATTTTTGAGTTCAGAAATTCCTCGGCCTCTGAGCCTCAGACAGGGTGAGGCTTCGGATTTAACTCCACCCACCCACCCCAACATAAGCGATCTATCCAAAATCAGGCAAGAGCCCGACGAAACAGTACATCATTACTGGGCTAGATTCCTCCTGGTTAAGAACAGGCTAAGGGACTGCCGCGAGGAAGACGCAATCTTAATCTTCTGCAATAATTGCACGGACAAGGGAATACTCAACGCCATAAGTCGCCGTGACATCACACGCTTCGCTAACTTGGCGTCCATTGTACAAAAGTATTTGCGATGGAAAGCGCCTGGAAAACCAAAATAAAATTTTGGGACAATCTGGCCCTAAATACAAACCCAGTCCGAAATAAAAGGGTGCAGCATAACCAGACACCCAGGTCAAATACCAAAAAGCAAAAACCCTCTATAGGGCATGGAACCGTACTGGAAGGATGGCTTAACGGACCCTGTAAAATTCACAGTACAGAGGACGCCACACCAACTCACAGCCTTAGAGCATGTTGGATACTCTGGCAGGTGGCCAAAATTGGCGAAAACCTCCTAATTCGGGAGGCCATAGAAAGCCACCCCAGAGACACCCATACGGTATTAACAGTCTTCGAGACTTTTGCATCAAATAATACGCGAAAAAGGACACTCCACAGCCTTGCCGAAGTCTACCAAGTAGCAACAATAAACCCATGGAGTGACATGGCTATTACCTTTAATGCCAGTGATGAACCTAAATTCCGAACAGCCCGAGCACCAGCCGCATTGGTCCTCATCCCAATAGTGGACGGCTTTCGTCTTACCAAGGTACTCGTGGACGGCGGCAGCGGATTGAACCTCATTTACGAGGAAAACCTTCAAAAAATGGAAATAGACTGGAACCGCATTGAGCGAAGCAGCACAACCTTTAGAGGAATAATCCTAAGTCGGGAAGCACGCTGCACAGGAAAAATCACACTAGATGTGGTGTTTGGCACGCCAGATAATTACAGGTCCGAAGAGATCACGTTCCATGTGGCTCCGTTCAGCAGCGGTTATCACGCTCTGCTAGGGCGGGAAGCGTTCACAATCTTCCAAGCAATACCCCATTACGGGTACATGAAGCTCAAAATGCCCGGGCCTAACGGGATCATCACTCTCACTAGTGATCCGGACATAGCACTCCGCGCCGAAAACAAGACAGCCGCACTGGCCCTCGAGGTACTATCCGAAGCCCTAGCGGCTGAGGAACTGACTGCGCTACGCTCTATGGTGAATAGGGACGATGCGGTACTCGACAAAAGATCCAAGTCCAACTCCTTTAAACCGGCGGACGAAATAGCCAAATTCCAAGTCCATCCAATGGACCCAAATAAAACAGCTTCCATCGGGGCACAGTTAAACCCTGATGTAGACGCCGCACTGCGAGAGTTCCTACGGGAAAACTGGGACATTTTTACCTGGCACCCTTCAGACATGCCAGGAATCCCACGCAGGCTGGCCGAGCACAGCTTAAATATCCAAACAGGATTCAATCCTGTCAAACAGGCTCTTCGACGTTTTTCCGAACCTAAGAGACAGGCTATGGCAGAGGAGCTAGCAAAGCTATTAGAGGCCGGATTCATCAGAGATATAAAACATCCGGACTGGCTAGCAAACCTGGTGATGGTACAGAAGCAGGACAAATCCTGGCGCCTGTGTGTTGATTTTAAAGACCTTAACAAGGCTTGTCCAAAGGATCCCTTCCCCTCCCCCGCATCGATCAAATTATCGACGCTACCGCAGGACACTATTCGTTGTGTTTCCTCGACGCATATTCTGTCTACCAGCAAATTAAGATGGCAGAACCAGACCAAGCCGCAACGGCATTTATCACACCATACGGGCCATTCTGCTTCAACACAATGCCCTTCGGGCTCAAAAACGCCGGCGCAACATATCAGCGCATGATTCAGACATGTCTGGCAAGCCAAATCGGCAAACAGTGGAGGCATATGTAGATGATGTGGTCGTCAAAACAAGACATGTCGAATCTCTAGTAGACGACTTGAGGCTCACATTTGATAACCTCCGAACATACGACATCAAGCTCAACCTGGAAAAATGTGTTTTCGACGTTCCATCCGGAAAGCTCTTGGGCTTCATTATATCCGGTAGAGGAATCGAAGCAAATCCGGCGAAGATCCGAGCTCTATCGCAACTGGATATCCCAAAGGACCTCAAACAAATACAAAAATTAACCGGATGCGTGGCGGATCTAAGCCGCTTTATCTCCCGCTTGGGAGAAAAGGCCCTACCCCTTTACCGCCTCCTTCGGCGCACCGAACACTTCGAATGGATGGATGCAGCCACGGCCGGACTCGGGGAGATAAAAGCCATACTTGCAACAAACCCAGTCCTGGCCGCGCCAAATATTGGCGAACCAATGCTATTATACATTGCAGCAACACATCAGGTTGTAAGCGCATTGCTCGTCGTCGAACGAGAAACGGATGGACACAGATTCCCCCTTTAAAAGCCGGTCTATTATGTGTCCACTGTCCTCACTCCTTGCAAATCACGGTACCCGCATTATCAAAAGATCGCGTACGCGGTATTCATGGCATCCTGGAAGCTACGACACTACTTTCAAGAGTGTTCAATAATAGTAGCCTCGGAAGTACCACTCAACGATATTATAAACAACCGTGACGCAACAGGCCAGATTGCAAAATGGGCCATTGAGCTCCTCCCGTTCGACATAACTTATAAGCCACGGCGAGCCATCAAGTCGCAAGTCTTGGCCGACTTCGTCGCAGAATGGACGGAAGCCGAACTCCCTAAAGAGTACGACACATATTCAAATTGGATCATGCATTTCGACGGCTCCAAGATGTCGGCCGGACTGGGGGCTGGCGTCGTTTTGACGTCCCCCACAGGAGACACAGTTCAATACGTACTCCAGATTATGTACACGGACTCCAACAATGCAGCCGAATATGAGGCCCTTTTACATGGTCTCCGGATGGCAGTATCCATGGGCATTCAACGCCTAGAGGTGCGCGGGGACTCGAACCTCGCTATATCCCAAATAAATGGAGACTTCAATTCCAAGGATCCAAAAATGGCAGCTTACCGCAACGCCGTCCTAAAAATGTCAGCTCGGTTCGAGGGGCTTGAATTTCACCATATAGCTCGAGAAAATAATCAGACGGCGGATGTCCTGGCACGCATCGGTGCAAAACGTGATGTAGTCCCCCCCAACATCTTCCTGGAAAAGCTGTTCAAGCCATCCGTAGTATGGGAAGGGGAGCCGAACAATAACAACCCGGACCCAACCGCACTACCGGACACCAAACATTCTGACACAATCGGAGGCTCTGCCAATGAAATAACACCTTCAGCCCACGTAATAATGGCCATCATCTCCCCGTGGACAGAACCATTCCTCGCCTACCTCACTAGGCAGGAACTCCCCGAGGACCAAAATGAGGCACGCTACATAGTGCGGCGATCCAAAGCCTACAGAGTCCACGAGGGAGGGCTTTATAAGAAAAGCACTACCGGAGTCCTTCAAAGGTGCATCTTCGAAGAGGAGGGGCGGAACCTCCTGGCTGAAATTCATGCTGGACTGGGCGGTCATCACGCTGCAACTCGGTCCCTCGTAAGCAAGGCCTTCCGTACAGGCTTTTATTGGCCAACGGCCCGGGCAGACGCTCAGGACTTAGTCCAACGATGCACCGGTTGCCAGCTCTTTGCAAACCAAAGCCATATGCCACCCACCACCCTCTGAACCATCCCCATTACTTGGCCCTTCGCGGTCTGGGGGCTTGACATGGTTGGACCCCTTAAAGGCAGAACCCACAAGCAAAAATACTTACTGGTCATGGTGGATAAATTCACCAAATGGATAGAAGCCAAGCCTGTTAAGACGGCCGAATCCGGACCAATGATAGACTTTATATCCGGGGTCGTACACCGTTACGGCGTTCCCCACAGCATCATCACTGATAACGGCACGAACTTCATGGCCGACGAGGTAAAACTCTGGTGCAAAAACATGGGCATCAAGCTCGACTATGCTTCCGTCTATCACCCACAAACTAACGGCCAGGTCGAACGTGCAAATGGTCTTATCATGAGTGGCATTAAACCCAGATTAGTGCGGTCCCTCAAGGAATCTAACACGCACTGGGTAGAGGAGCTCGACTCCGTACTTTGGGGGCTGCGAACCACACCGAATCGCACCACCGGATACACACCATTCTTTATGGTGTACGGCGCATAGGCAGTTTTGCCCTGCGACATAATTCATGACTCACCTCGAGTGCGCATGTACGAAGAAAGAGAAGCCGAGCTCGATCGGCAGGACAACTTAGACGCATTGGAGGAGGAGCGTGACGTGGCAAAAGCCCGTTCCGCATTCTATCAACAGCAGGCTCGAAGTTACCAAAGCAGAGAAGTACGGGCCAAAAATTACAAGGTTGGCGAATTAGTTCTACGACTACCGGACAAGAAAAAGGACAAACTCAAGCCCAAGTGGGAAGGTCCCTTCATAATCGACCAAGTCCTGACTGGTGGAGCGTACCGCCTGCGAGATGCATCGGATAACCGACTCGAGCCGAACCCATGGAACGCAGCCCGTCTCCGAAGATTCTATGCCTAGCGCCGGACTCTATGTTCGTCTCCTTCCTCTGTCCATTTTTTTTATATATTTTCTGTCTTGCATTCTCTTCTTCTTTTCTCTCTCTCTCTTATAGCCCTTAAAGGCTCATACAGTGACGCGCCATCCGCGCTCATTAAACCTGGGGGCTTCTTTAAACAGAAGCTTATTCATATGGGCTTCATGCCCAACACATGCATCACACTTCCGCATGTACCTTTTATTCACCATTGTATGCATCGATATGACTTATGTTTTGGCCAAGCTGGGTTGCCTGGCTCTTATGCTTACCCCTACGTTCCCGATTGTTCGGCTAGGTGGTAAAGGGAGCACCTCTGCGATTGTTACTGCTGGGTCAGCCGGACATGTACCTCAGACTGGGTGAAGTCGAAAGCTAGTGTTCTTAAGGGAATATTTGGTCGGTGAACTAAAGATGATCTTTTTATTTTTTACGCTCCCAGATGTTTTTCCTGTGTTTCTTTTCGCAGCATGGACATGCACCTTAGGGCATGCCTCCCAGGGAAAGGAACCCCTAACGGAACTATTCTCCCTGGAAGATGTTTCTTACTAACCATGTAATATAACATAACTAGTCGGGCACTTGTCTGTTCACGCACTAATGACCCCTACGCCTGGTCTCCATGCATTCCCCGGTTCCTATATAACTGCATGGGAATTCGGACACACTCCGGACCGTCAGGTCCCGAGGCTGAAGCGAAAAGGTCGGCCATGACAAATGATCTACAATCCGGCTAGAAGGCATCATAAATGTCAACTAAATTACATAGTCATTTTTACTGATCGTATTCCTCTTCAATACCATCTAACAGGCTGTCTAATTTATAGTCCTGCTGGGAATACTTTGCGGCCAACTCTACTTGGCCGTATACTAAGCTTACAGGGATCTCCTTCCCATCGGGCCCTATAGGACCGGCCTCGGCCATGTGGTTGGGGTCAGCCTTTATGTACCGCGTCTTCACCATGGCCCAGGCCTCCCTAGCGCCTTGACGGCAGGCTGATATCTTCCACAATCAGAAGCGCCGCCGTGCTCCTTTTAGCTTCTCCACAAGCTCTCCAAGACCTTCGGGCATGGATACGGATGGCCACAGGGCCTGGGCGACGCCTCGCATCGCCTGCCGAACTCGATCGAGCAGTTGCGAGAGTTCGGGAAGAAGGTCACCTGTAGAACCGGGCATCTCCTCTCCAGGACGGCCTGTCAGCACACCAACACACATTGCTCTGTTAGTCGACTTCCCCGCCGAACTTTCTTTTAAAAGGTTCGTTCAAGCACTTACTAAATATGTCGCGCCGAAGCCGCTGATTCTCCTTCATGGAGTCTGACAGCTGGGCACGAACATCTTTCATCTCGACGCCCTGCTTGGTGTTGGCATCTCGGAGATTGTTCTTCTCACCCATCACCTTCAACAGCACCCTCTCACCAGCCTTTAGCTGGCGTAGGAGATGTTGTCTTTCCGGATCCAATCCGGCGCCATCTGCAATTTCATTTGTCAGATTCGCACCAAAGCCGTGCTTCGCAAAATACTTATCTTTCGCAGTGTATATTACCAGCGGGGGCCTCCTTAGGCTCCCCTGCCGCGGCTAGTGCGGCCTCAACTTGGGCTTTGCACTCTTCCAGCTCCTTGTACAGTAGGGAATTCTTTTCTGTAAGAACCTGCATAACAAATGATCCTTAAATCAGTTATTTTAACTGTTTCAAGTCTCGGGGGCTACTGGTATATATATAATTACCAAAATTTTCTTACCCGTATGTCGTTTACATATTGCTCCGTGGCTCTGGTTAGACCATTTTGAGCGGCACGGAGGTACGCATCTCCTGACTTAAAGGCATCTAACGCCTCTTGGGAGAAACAAGCGTCGCGAAGAATTATCCGGCGACGCCTGTGGTTCATGGCACTCTCCACCTCAGAGTTGGTAGCAGAAAACCTGTCCACATCCTCCGTCGGAGGAGCATCCGGTGCGCGCGTTGTGTTCGGCCCCGCTTCCGGGCCAGGCTTTGGAGCCTGGCTGGTGGAGGCGCGATTGGCGGTCTCTCCGAATATAGTTCGGCGAGGTCTCTTTGTCCTGAAGAGGGCACAAGTGTTAATATGCCCTGAAGGTACGACACCTGGGATAAGGGGGTGCGCCATACCTTTGCGCTGATGCCCCGGTCCGGACTGCACCTCTTTTCTACCCACGGGGCCCTGCGGCCCCTCGTTGGCTTGTCGCCGCAGGTTCGGCCTCCCGTTTCCGGGAGGCCGAGATTAGCCCTGGATAGTCGGCCGTAATGGCCACCAGGGCATTGTCCTTGCTCAATTGATGGAATACTCCATCAATCAGATCCACCGAAAGCTCCCGATCCTCTTGCGAGTCCGGGTCGAGGGACCGTCCTGGGTCCTCGGGTTGTGGAGGAGGGTTGTTTGTTTCTTTAACAGCCTGGCGCAATTCCTGCGTCGAAATCGCTAAGATTAAATATTTAACAATGGGGATATAAAACGGATGGGCAAGATGTGATCACTCACCCAGCTTGGAGGAATGTACATGGAAAATCCACCCTTTGGGTTAACGCGGAGAAAATCCTCCTCTTCTCCCTTGTACAAAGCGGACAAGGTCTTTATTAGAGCCGCAGCCGAATCCGGCCCCTTACGGCCGTAGCGGGTGGTGTCGTCCTCCCCATTGAAATCCCACATGGGGTGGCTTCTATACTGTAGCGGCTGCACCCCTCGCATGATGCATGCGGCCATGACCCTGATCATGGTTAGTCCGGAATGAGCTAACAATCTTATCCGGCCCATCAGGTAAACAACGTCCCTATCACTTTCCCTCCGAGGGCTCCGTGGGCGCCAGCTTAGGCGCTTCTTTATGGGAACATTGTTGAATTCAGGGAGGCCGATCCGGACAGGGTCTGGCAGCGGGATGTCTTCTATGTAAAACCATTCCGAGGGCCAGTTTTTGGACGCCTTCTTTGGGATTCCGGACAGATAGCCGGTCCCGGCGACGCGCCATACTTCGGCTCCGCCAACTTGATACATAGACCCCTTCTTGGAACAGGGCACGAGGCAAAATAGCTCCCTCCACAGTCCGAAATGGGCTTCAACACCCAAGAACAGCTCGTAGAGAGCTACAAAGCCCGCGATATGCAATACTGAGGCAGGCCTGAGATGATGTAGCTGGAGGCCGTAGAACTCCAGCAGCCCCCGGAGAAATGGATGGCTGGGAAATCCGAGCCCCCTTATTAAATAAGGGACGAGGCACACCCGCTCTCCTTTGGAGGGATTAGGGGCGCTCTTTGCTTGCCCTCCGCCATTATAGACGGCAAGACCAGCTCGAACCGGGATCATATAGGATGGGGGGAGAAATCCCTTGGTCTGGAGCATCACTAACTCGCTATGCGGGATGGAACATCTTTCCCAATATCCAGGCTTAGGGCTGGAAGTGCGGGAGGAGGAGTCGCGACGGCTGGCCATGGTGGAATGGATCTTTGTCGAATGCGCTCTGATGAACACTCGCGAAAGGGGGAAGGTGTGGTTTGGATCTAAATCCTCGTCTCTTTAAATAGGTCAACTTGTTTACGCGGCTAGGGGTGTGAATGTAAAAACAATCAGACCTTTCATATTCATTTGACACGTGGGGAGTGGCCATTATTGGGCGCGGAAGCCCAGGAGCGCAACATCTACAAGAAACCGTACTTTATTCAACAGGTGCATGGAATTTGGAGGAGAACCCGCCTTGCAATGCCGAAGACAGTCTGCGCGCCGGACTCATCGTCATTGAAGCCTGGTTCGGGGGCTACTGAGATAGTCCTGGATTAGGGGGTGTTCGGATAGCCGAACTATACCTTCAGCCGGACTCCTGGACTATGAAGATACAAGATTGAAGACTTCGTCCCGTGTCCGGAAGGGACTTTCCTTGGCGTGGAAGGCAAGCTTGGCGATACGGATATTCAGATCTCCTACCATTGTAACCGACTCTATGTAACCCTAACCCTATCCGATGTCTATATAAACCAGAGGGTTTTAGTCCGTAGGACAACATACACATCAACAATCATACCATAGGCTAGCTTCTAGGGTTTAGCCTCTCTGATCTCGTGGTAGATCTACTCTTGTACTACCCATATCATCAATATTAATCAAGCAGGACTTAGGGTTTTACCTCCATCGAGAGGGCCCGAACCTGGGTAAAACTTCGTGTCCCTTGCCTCCTGTTACCATCCAGCCTAGACGCACAGTTCGGGACCCCCTACCCGAGATCCGCCGGTTTTGACACCGACAGCGGGCTTTGTAGCCCTCTGCGAGCTGTTCTTGGGTGTCGAAGCTCATTTCGGACTGTGGAAGGAGCTATTTTGCCTCGTGCCCCGTTCCAAGAAGGGGTCAATGTATCAAGTGGGCGGAGCCGAAGTGTGGCGCATCACCGGGACCGGATATCTGTCCGGAACCCCAAAGAAGGCGTCCGAAGACTGGCCATCGGAGTGGTTTTATATAGAAGACGTCCCGCTGTCGGATCCTGTCCGGATCGGCCTCCCTGAATTCAACAGTGCTCCCTTAAAGAAGCGCCTAAGATGGCGCCTACGGAGCCCTCAGAGGGGAGGTGACAGGGACATCATTTACTTGATGGGTCGAATAAGATTGTTAGCCCATTCCGGACTAACCATGATCGGGGTTATGGCCAAATGCATTATGCGGGGGGTGCAGCCGCTTCAGTATAGAAGCCACCCCATGTGGGACTTCAATGGGGAGGACGACGCCACCCGCTACGGCCGGAAGGGGCCGGATTCAGCTGCCGCTCTACTAAAGATCTTATCCACTTTGTATAAGGGAGAAGAGGAGGAATTTCTCCGCGTCAACCCTCAGGGTGGATTCTCCATGCACAATCCCCCAAGCTGGGTAAGCGGCCGTATTTACTTGTCCATCTGTTTTGTATTCCCATTGTTAAGTATTCAGTCTGACTACTTCAACGCAGGAACTGCGCCGGGCTGTTAAGGAAATAAGCAGCCCTCCTCCACAACCCGAGGACCCAGGACGGTCCCTCGACCTGGCCTCCCAAGAGGATCCGGACATATCTGTGGAGCTGATTGATGGAGTGTTCCATCAATTGAGCAAGGACGACGCCTTGGTGGCCATTACGGCCGATTACCCAAGGCTAATCCTGACCCCCCAGGTACCTGAGATCGAAGTCCCAGTACCCTGAATAGGTGTCCGCCCACTCGTGTTCAGTTTCCCGATTGCAATTGAACTTTGCAGGGGAGGTATTTAAGGCGGAAGGCCGAACCTGCGGCGACAAGCCAACGAGGGGCCGTAGGGCCCCGCAGGCAGATAAGAAGTGTAGTCCGGACCGAGGCGTCAGCGCAAAGGTATGGCGCGCCCCCTTATCCCAGGTGTTATACCTTCGAGGCATATTGACACTCGCGCTCTTTCCTGGACAAAGAGACCTCGCCGGACTACATCCGGAGAGGCTGCCAGTCGCGCCTCCACCAGCCAGGCTCCAAAGCCTGGTGAGGAGGCGGAGGAGAACGCAAGGCGCGCGCCAGACGCTCCTCCGACGGAGGATGTGGACGGGTTGTCTACCACCAACTCTGAGGTGGAGATTGCCATGAACCACAGGCGTCGCCGGACAATTCTTCACGACGCTTGTTTCTCCCAAGGGGCGATAGATGCCTTCAACTCGGGAGATGTGTACCTCCGTGCTGCTCAAAATGGTCTAGCCAGAGCCACGGAGCAGTATGTAAAAGACATACGGGTAAGAAAATTCTGGTAATTATATGTATATACCAGTAGCCCCCGAGACTTGAAACAGTTAGAATAACTGATTTAAGGATCATTTGTGATGCAGGTTCTTACAGAAAAGAATTCCCTACTGTCCAAGGAGATGGAAGAGTGCAAAGCCCAACTTGAGGCCGCACTAGCCGCGGCAGGGGAGCCCAAGGAGACCCCCTCTGGTAATATACACTTCGAAAGATAAGTATTTTGCGAAGCATGGCTTTGGTGCGAATCTGACAAATGAAATTGCAGATGGCGCCGGAAAGGCAACACCTCCTATGACAGCTAAAGGCTGGTGAGAAGGTGCTGACAAAGGTGAGGCGGGAGAAGAACGATCTCCAAGATGCCAACACCAAGCTGGGCGTCGAGCTGAAAGATGTTTGTGCCCAGCTGTCAGACTCCGTGAAGGAGAATCAGCGGCTTCGGCGCGGCATATTTAGTAAGTGCTTGAACAAACCTTTGAAAGAAAGTTCGGCGGGGAAGTCGAGTAACAGAGCAATGTCTGTAGGTGTGCTAACAGGTCGTCCTGCAGAGGAGATGCCCGGTTCTACGGGTTGGCCTTCTTCCCGAGCTCTCGCAACTACTCGATCGAGTTCGGCAGGCGATGCAAGGCGTCGCCCAGGCCCTGTGGCCATCCGTCTCCATGCCCGGAGGTCTTGGAGAGCTTGCGGAGAAGCTAAAGGGAGCACGGCGGCGCTTCCGATTGTGGAAGATATCAGCCTGCCGTCAAGGCGCTAGGGAGGCCTGGGCCATGGTGAAGACGCGGTACGTAAAGGCTGACCCCAACCACATGGACGAGGTCGGTCCTGTAGGGCCCGATGGGAAGGAGATCCCTGTAAGCTTAGTATTCGGCCAACTAGAGTTGGCCGCAAAGTATTCCCAGCAGGACTGTAAATTAGACAGCATGTTAGATGGTATTGAAGAGGAATACAACCAGTCAAAATAACTATGTAATTTAATTGACATTTATGATGCCTTCTAGCCAAATTGTAGATCATTTGTCATGTCCGACCTTTTTGCTTCAGCCTCAGGACCTGACGGTCCGGAGTGTGTCCGAATTCCCATGCAGTTATATAGGAACCGGGGAATGCATTGAGACCAGGTGTAGGGGTCATTAGGGCTTGAACAGACAAGTGCCCGAGTAGTTATGTTATATACATGGTTAGTAAGAAACATCTTCCAGGGAGAATAGTTCCGGTAGGGGTTCCTTTCCCTGGGAGGCATGCCCTAAGGTGCATGTCCATGCTGCGAAAAGAAACGCAGGAAAAACATCTGGGGGCGTATAGATAAAAATAAAAAAAGATCATCTTTAGTTCACCGACCGAATATTGCCTTAAGAACGCTAGCTTTCGGCTTCACCCAGTCTGAGGTACATGTTCGGCTGACCCGGCAGTAACAATCGCAGAGGTGCTCCCTTTACAACCTAGCCGAACAATCGGGAACGTAGTGGTAAGCACAGGAGCTAGGCAACCCAGCTTGGCCAAAACTTAAGTCATATCGATGCATATAATGGTGAATAAAAGGTACATGCGGAAGTGTGACACATGTGTTGGGCATGAAGCCTGTATGAATAAGCTTCTGTTTAAAGAAGCCCCCAGGTTTAATGAGCGCGGATAGCACGTTACTTTATGAGCCTTTAGAGGCTATAAGAGAGGGAGAGAAGAAGAGAAATGTAAGACAGAAAATATATAAAAAATGGAAAGAGGAAGGAGACGAACACAGAGTCCGGCGCTAGGCATAGAATCTTCGGAGACGGGTTGCGTTCCATGGGTTTGGCTCGAGTCGGTTATCCGATGCATCCCGCAGGCGGTATGCTCCACCAGACAGGACTTGGTTAATTATGAAGGGACCTTCCCACTTGGGCTTGAGTTTGTCCTTTTTCTTGTCCGGTAGTCATAGAACTAATTCGCCAACGTTGTAATTTTTGGCCCGTACTTCTCTGCTTTGGTATCTTCGAGCCTGCTGTTGATAGAATGCGGAACGGGCTTTTGCCACGTCACGCTCCTCCTCCAATGCGTCCAAGCTGTCCTGCCGATCGAGTTCGCCTTCTCTTTCTTCGTACATGCGCACTCGAGGTGAGTCATGAATTATGTCGCAAGGAAAAACTGCGTCTGCGCCGTACACCATAAAGAATGGTGTGTATTCGGTGGTGCGATTCGGCATGGTCCGCAGCCCCCAGAGTACGGAGTTGAGCTCCTCTACCCAGTGTTTGTTAGATTCCTTGAGGAACCACACTAATTTGGGTTTGATGCCGCTCATGATAAGACCGTTTTCATGTTCGTCCTGGCCGTTAGTTTGTGGGTGATAGACGGAAGCATAATCGAGCTTGATGCCCATGTTTTTACACCAGAGTTTTACCTCGTCGGCCGTGAAGTTCGTGCCGTTAATAGTGATGATGCTGTGGGGGACGCCATAACGGTGTACAACCCCGGATATAAAGTCTATCACCGGTCCGGATTCGTCCGTATTAACAGGCTTGGCTTCTATCCATTTGGTGAAATTATCCACCATGACCAGTAAGTATTTTTGCTTGTGGGTTCCGCCTTTAAGGGGTCCAACCATGTGAAGCCCCCAGACCGCGAAGGGCCAAGTAATGGGGATAGTTTGGAGGGCGGTGGGTGGCATATGGCTTTGGTTTGCAAAGAGCTGGCAACTGGTGCATCGTTGGACTAAGTCCTGAGCGTCTGCCCGGGCCGTCGGCCAATAAAAGCCTGTACGGAAGGCCTTGCTTACAAGGGACCGGGCTGCAGCGTGATGACCACTGAGTCCGACATGAATTTCAGCCAGGAGGTTCCGCCCCTCCTCTTCGGATATGCACCTTTGAAGGACTCTGGTAGTGCTTTTCTTATAAAGCTCTCCCTCATGGACTCTGTAGGCTTTAGATCGCCGCACTATGCAGCGTGCCTCATTTTGGTCCTCGGGGAGTTCCTGCCTAGTAAGGTAGGCGAGGAATGGTTCTGTCCACGGGGCGATGACGGCCATTATTACGTGGGCTAAAGGTGTTATTTCATTGGCAGAGCCTCCGATTGTGTCAGAATGTTCGGTGTCGGGCAGTGCGGTTGGGTCCGGGCTGTTATTGTTCGGCTCCCCTTCCCATACTACGGATGGCTTGAATAGCCTTTCCAAGAAGATGTTGGGGGGACTACATTGCGTTTTGCGCCGATGCGTGCCAGGACATCTGCCGCCTGATTATTTTCCCGGGCTATATGGTGAAATTCAAGCCCCTCGAACCGAGCTGACATTTTTAGGACGGCGTTGCGGTAAGCTGCCATTTTTGGATCCTTGGAATCGAAGTCTCCATTTATTTGGGATATTGCGAGGTTCGAGTCCCCGCGCACCTCTAGGCGTTGGATGCCCATGGATACTGCCATCCGGAGACCATGTAAAAGGGCCTCATATTCGGCTGCATTATTGGAGTCTGTGTACATAATCTGTAGTACGTATTGAACTGTGTCTCCTGTGGGGGACGTCAAAACGATGCCAGCCCCCAGTCCGGCCAACATCTTGGAGCCGTCGAAATGCATGATCCAATTTGAATATGTGTCGTATTCTTTGGCCTCCGTCCATTCTGCGACGAAGTCGGCCAAGACTTGCGATTTGATGGCTCGTCGTGGCTTATAAGTTATGTCGAAAGGGAGGAGCTCAATGGCCCATTTTGCAATCTGACCCATTGCGTCACGGTTGTTTATAATATCGTTAAGTGGTACTTCCGAGGCTACTGTTATTGAACACTCTTGAAAGTAGTGTCGTAGCTTCCGGGATGCCATGAATACCGCGTACGCAATCTTTTAATAATGCGGGTACCGTGATTTGCAGGGAGTGAGGACAGTGGACACATAGTAGACCGGCTTTTGAAGGGGGAATTTGTGTCCGTCCGCTTCTCGTTCGACGACGAGTACTGCGCTTACAACCTGATGTGTTGCTGCAATGTATAATAGCATTGGTTCGCCAATGTTTGGCGCGGCCAGGACTGGGTTTGTTGCCAGTATGGCTTTTATTTCGTTGAGTCCGGCCGTGGCTGCATCCGTCCATTTGAAGTATTCGGTGCACCGAAGGAGGCGGTAAAGGGGTAGGGCCTTTTCTCCCAAGCGGGAGATAAAGTGGCTTAGAGCCGCCACGCATCTGGTTAACTTTTGTATTTGTTTGAGGTCCTTTGGGATATCCAGTTGCGACAGAGCTCGGATCTTGGCTGTATTTGCTTCGATTCCTCTACGGGATACTATGAAGCCCAAGAGCTTTCCGGCTGGAACGCCGAAAACGCATTTTTCCGGGTTGAGCTTGATGTCGTATGTTCGAAGGTTATCAAATGTGAGCCTTAAGTCGTCTACTAGAGATTCAGCATGTCTTGTTTTGGCGACCACATGATCTACATATGCCTCCACTGTTTTGCCGATCTGGCTTGCCAGACATGCCTGAATCATGCGCTGATATGTTGCGCCAGCGTTTTTGAGCCCGAAGGGCATTGTGTTGAAGCAGAATGGCCCGTATGGTGTGATAAATGCCGTTGCGGCTTGGTCTGGTTCTGCCATCTTAATTTGCTGGTAGACAGAATATGCGTCGAGGAAACACAACGAATAGTGTCCTGCGGTAGCGTCGATAATTTGATCGATGCGGGGGAGGGGAAGGGATCCTTTGGACAAGCCTTGTTAAGGTCTTTAAAATCAACACACAGGCGCCAGGATTTGTCCTGCTTCTGTACCATCACCAGGTTTGCTAGCCAGTCCGGATGTTTTATATCTCTGATGAATCCGGCCTCCAATAGCTTTGCTAGTTCCTCTTCCATGGCCTGTCTCTTAGGTTCGGAAAAACGCCGAAGAGCCTGTTTGACAGGTTTGAATCCTGCTTGGATATTTAAGCTGTGCTCGGCCAGCCTGCGTGGGATTCCTGGCATGTCTGAAGGGTGCCAGGTGAAAATGTCCCAGTTCTCTCGTAGGAACTCTCGCAATGCAGCATCGACATCAGGGTTTAACTGTGCCCCGATGGAAGCTGTTTTATTGGGGTCCGTTGGATGGACTTGGAATTTGACTATTTCGTCCGCCGGTTTAAAGGAGGTGGACTTGGATCTTTTGTCGAGTACCACATCGTCCCTATTCACCGTAGAGCGCAGCGCAGTTAGCTCCTCAGCCGCTAGGGCTTCAGATAGTGCCTCGAGGGCCAGTGCGGCTGTCTTGTTTTCGGCGCGGAGTGATATGTCCGGATCACTAGCGAGAGTGATGATCCCGTTAGGCCTGGGCATCTTGAGCTTCATGTACCCGTAATGGGGTATTGCTTGGAAGACTGTAAACGCTTCCCTCCCTAGCAGAGCGTGATAACCGCTGCTGAACGGAGCCACCTGGAACGTGACCTCTTGGGACCTGTAATTATCCGGCATGTCGAACACCACATCTAGTGTGATTTTTCCTGTACAGTGCACTTCCCGACTAGGGATTATTCCTCTAAAGGTTGTGCTGCTTCGCTCAATGCGGTTCCAGTCTATTTCCATTTTTTGAAGGGTCTCCTCATAAATGAGGTTCAATCCGCTGCCACTGTCCATGAGTAACTTAGTAAGATGAAAGCCATCCACTATTGGACTGAGGACCAATACGGCTGGTGCTCAGGCTCTTCGGGATTTAGGTTCATCACTGGCATTAAAGGTAATAGCCGTGTCACTCCATGGGTTTATTGTTGCTACTTGGTAGACTTCGGCAAGGCTGCGAAGTGTCCTTTTTCGCATATTATTTGATGCAAAAGTCTCGAAGACTGTTAATACCGTATTGGTGTCTCTGGGGTGGCTTTCTGTGGCCTCCGGAATTAGGAGATTTTCGCCAATTTTGGCCACTTGCCAGAGTATCCAACATGCTCTAAGGCTGTGAGTTGGTGTGGCGTCCTCTGTACTGTGAATTTTACAGGGTCCATTAAGCCATCCTTCTAGTACGGTTCCATGCCCTGTAGAGGGTTTTTGCTTTTTAGTGCTTGATCCGGGTGACTGGTGATGATGCACCCTTTTATTTCGGACTCGGTTTGTATTCAGGGCCAGATTGTCCCAAAATTTTATTTCGGTTTTCCAAGCGCTTTCCATCGCACAGTATTTTTGTACAATGGACGCCAAGTTAGCGAAGCATGTAATATCACGGCGATTTATGGCGTTGAGTATTCCCTTGTCCGTGCAATTATTGCAGAAGAGTGAGATTGCGTCTTCCTCGCGGCAGTCCCTTAGCCTATTCTTAACCAGGAGGAATCTAGCCCAGTAATGATGTACTGTTTCATCGGGTTCTTTCCTGATTTTGGATAGATCGCTTATGTTGGGGTGGGTGGGTGGAATTAAATCCGAAGCCTCACCCCATCTAAGGCTCAGAGGCCGAGGAATTTCTGAACTCGAAAATTTGGATTCCTGGATGTTGTCCAATGAATCCAGACCGTCGCTTGACTCTAAATTCAGGTCTTGAGTGATATCCTCCCCTCTTCGGGTATCCGCCTTGGAGGAATCGGGAATCCGGACGTAGCGAGTCTTTAAGATAGATGAAGGGTCGCCGCATTGTCCATCTACCACGGCAACGTGATGGGTGACTTGGGGAGAGTTAATCTCTCTTAGATTGGGTTTAGGCCCAATCTGGTCGTAATCCGTGGCGACTCCCAGGGCGGCGAAGCGATCCAAGAGCTCGTTTATGGAGGAGAGCTCCATTGGATCTAACTGCTCGGCGAGTTCCGAGCTGACATGAAGATTGTTTTCGATGGCTCGAGTGGTCATCGTCGGCGCAGAAGCCGAACAGGCGGTCATAGGAAAACCACCTAGCCGGAGGGTTTGGCCGACAGCCAAAGCTCCCTTAGCAACGGTGCCGTCTTTAAAGACGGGGGCGAGGCATCCTTCCTGATGGCGACGTCACAGAGGAACTCTCAATGAAAGCACCAATGTCGGTGTCAAAACCGGCGAATCTCGGGTAGGGGGTCCCGAACTGTGCGTCTAGGCCGGATGGTAACAGGAGGCAAGGGACACGAAGTTTTACCCAGGTTCGGGCCCTCTCGATGGAGGTAAAACCCTACGTCCTGCTTGATTAATATTGATGATATGGGTAGTACAAGAGTAGATCTACCACGAGATCGAGGAGGCTAAACCCTAGAAGCTAGCCTATGGTATGATTATTGTTGTCTATGTTGTCCTACGGACTAAAACCCTCCGGTTTATATAGACACCGGATAGGGTTAGGGTTACATAGAGTCGGTTACAATGGTAGGAGATCTACATATCCGTATCGCCAAGCTTGCCTTCCATGCCAAGGAAAGTCCCTCCCGGACACGGGACAGAGTCTTCAATCTTGTATCTTCACAGTCCAACAGTTCGGCCAAAGGATATAGTCCGGCTCGGACACCCCCTAATCCAGGACTCCCTCACCCATGATGAGTTGTGTTCCTAGGTTCAACAACTTAAAAGTGCCTAGCGGTATACCGCTAGACTGATCAATATATCCAGGAAGTGTACAAGATATAGATGAAATAATCAAAATGTTTGTGCAAAAACAAGATACATAACATACCTAAGTAGTTGACCAACGGTGTGTACAGCAAAGGTGTTAATACCAATCCGGAACGTTGATAACCTTATCTCTGTATTGCTGGTTTATATATAAAGCTGGACCGGGATAACTATCGGGCTTTCTTTATAACACTGGTGATTTAGTCAAACCAGACCGGGTCAATAAACACCGGTTTATAACTAATCATGTGCCAACAACTTGTGGTTGAGAAGCAAGCCGGGTCAAGGACGCCGGTTTATCAAAAATACTTACGAACTTCAACAAATAAAACTCAAAAAAGGAGAATATGCAAGGCTTTTTATGAGCTGCCAGGCTCCAAATCGAGGCTTTTCATGGGCTGCCAGGCCTCTGAGTTAAACCATTTAACAAAGCCTTTTAAGATGGGCCTCCAATTAACCAATCTTCGTTTTAACTTTGACAAGTTCAGGGTCTATAAAAGATTGACATGTCAAACGTTCGAGGGGTCATACCAGGATTACCTCGACAGGAGTGGCTTACTTGATGAAGGCAGGTTAACCCGGGTTTTTAGGTGAATACACCAGGCTTCCAAGCCGTGGCTTAATAGCCAATTACAAGGGTCCTTTCAAACTCTTTGTTGCTTTGCACAAGGAGCCCCCAAGTAATTTTGTGAGCTGTGCTCAGTGGGTGCCCATGTTTGAGTTTGTATTTTGTGCAACACTCTCTTTGGCCCCACATAATTTCTTTTCCGGCTAAACGCCTATCAAGAGGTGTAGTTGTGGTGTTATAACAACCAAGCCCCCTAGTGATATCCCTTCGTGGTTTAAAAACCAATCAAGAGGTGTAGCTGTAGTTCAAATATGACCAAGCCCCCTAGTGATTTTCTTAATATCCATGCAACTGCTAAGGCCAGTTTAATAAAAACTCCGCTTTGTCAGTTTAACTTGTATAACACACATAGGATGTAAAAAGAACAGATACCCCGCTTATAACGTAGGCTCCGGTTTATTATATGATATATACACTGTCATAAATATGTATAGATGAAGAGCCTATGGCTTCAAGTATAGTAAGGCCGAAGGAGAGCTATGTTCCATGGCCACTTGGTCTCCTCCTCTGATTGACGTGAGTCTTTATGCTCTCGAACATCAATGAGGTAGTAAGACCCATTGTGCAGATTTTTGCTGACCACAAAGGGTCCTTCCCAAGGTGGGGATAACTTGTGCATATCAGTCTGATCCTGGATGAGCTGGAGCACCAAATCGCCTTCTTGAAAGGTTCTGGTTTTAACCCGGCGGCTGTGATAACGTCGGAGATCTTTTTGATAAATCGCTGATCGTGCTGCTGCATGATCACGCTCTTCATCCAACAGGTCCAGAGAATCCTGACGTGCCTTCTCATTGTCAGCTTCAACATAAGCTGTTACACAGGGCGAATCGTGACGGATGTCACTAAGAAGAACGGCCTCTGCTCCATAGACCATGAAGAACGGCGTGTAACCCGTAGAACTATTGGGTGTGGTGTTGATGCTCCATAACACAGAAGGTAGCTCCTCAACCCAACAACACGGTGTCCGCTTTAAGGGAACCATAAGCCTGGGTTTGATACCCCGTAGAATCTCTTGATTTGCCCTCTCTGCTTGGCCATTAGATTGGGGGTGAGCCAGCGCTGCTAGATCGAGCCGGATGTGCTCACGCTGACAAAACTCTTCCAGCTCCCCCTTTGACAAGTTAGTACCATTATCCGTTATAATGCTGTGTGGAAAGCCAAACCGGAATATCACCTTTTTGATGAATTGAACCGTCGTGGCTGCATCACACTTATTGACTGGCTCTGCCTCCACCCATTTGGTGAATTTATCAACTGCTACTAATAGGTGGGTCTTTTTGTCCTTAGAGCGCTTAAAGGGTGCAACCATATCAAGCCCCCAAGTTGCAAATGGCCACGTAATTGGAATCATCCACAACTCTTGAGCCAGAACGTGAGCACGTCGGGCGAATTTTTGACACCCGTCACATCTCTTTACTAAATCTTCCGCATCAGCATGCGCCGTCAACCAGTAAAAACCGTGGTGAAAAGCTTTAGCAACCAAAGACTTTGAACCGGTGTGGTGACCGCAATCCCCTTCATGGATTTCTCACAAAATCACACAACCTTCTTGAGGAGAAACACAACGCTGAATTGCTCCTGAAACGTTGTAGCGATGTAACTCCCCGTTGAGTATGGTCATGGACTTGGAACGCCGGATTATCTGTCGGGCCAACGTTTCGTCATCTGGTAACTTGCCCCGGTGCATGTAAGCCAGATATGGGATTGTCCAATCCGGTATGGCATGCAGAGCTGCCACCAACTGAGCCTCCGGATCAGGAACAGCCAAATCTTCTTCGGTTGGCACCTTGACTGACGGATTATTCAACACATCAAGAAAGACATTGGGCGGGACCGGTTTACGCTGGGAACCAAGACGACTTAAAGCGTCATCCGCTTCATTCTTCCGCCGGTCTATATGGTCCACCTGATAACCCTTAAAGTGACTAGCCACTATGTCCACCTCTCGCCGATATGCAGCCATGAGTGGGTCCTTAGAATCCCAAGTGCCCGACACCTACTGAGCCACTAGATCTGAATCGCCGAAGCACTTAACCCGGCTCAAATTCATCTCCTTAGCCATCCAAAGACCGTGGAGCAAAGCCTCATATTCAGCTGCATTGTTAGTGCAAGGGAACATTAAACGGATGACATAACAAAACTTGTCACCTCGTGGGGAAGTTAGTATGACTCCAGCCCCCGAGCCCTCCAACTGTCTGGACCCATCAAAATGAATAGTCCAATATGTATTATCTGGTTTCTCTTCAGGTGCCTGTAACTCCGTCCAATCATTGATGAAGTCCACGAGTGCCTGGGATTTGATCGCTGTGCGGGGTATATATTTGAGCCCGTGAGGTCCAAGTTCAATAGCCCACTTGGTAATCCGGCCAATTGCTTCTCTATTTTGGATGATGTCGCCCAGAGGAGCTGAAATAACCACTATGATGGGATGGCCCTGAAAATAATGTTTAAGCTTCCGGCTTGCCATAAACACTCCATACACCAGCTTCTGCCAATGCGGATACCTCTGCTTTGACTCAATGAGCACCTCGCTGATATAATAAACCGGCCGTTGAACCGGATATTCCTTGCCAAGCTCCTTGCGCTCTACCACAATGGCTACGCTAATAGCCCGGGCATTAGCAGCCACATATAATAGTAATGGCTCTTTATCGATCGGCGCTGCAAGCACGGGCGGTTCAGCTAGTTGCCTCTTTAGATCCTCGAACGCTTTATCAGCTGCCTCACTCCAGAAAAAGTTATCTGTTTTCTTGAGCATCTGATATAAGGGGATGGCCTTCTCTCCAAGGCGACTGATAAACCGGCTCAAGGCTGTAATCCGGCCGACCAGACATTGAACATCGTGGATACACGCCGGTTTAGCCAAGGATGTAATTGCTGCAATCTTTTCCAGATTAGCCTCAATGCCTCTGTTGGACACCAGAAAACCCAAGAGCTTGCCTGCCGGGACACCAAAGATACACTTCTCTGGATTGAGCATCATCTTGTAAACCCGGAGATTGTCAAAGGTTTCTCTCAGATCGTCTATCAATGTCTCCTCCTTTCTCGACTTTACCACAATGTCATCCACATATGCATGAACATTGCGCCCAATTTGTTTATGAAGGCAATTCTAAACACATCGCTGGTAAGTTGCCTGGGCACTCTTGAGTCCAAAAGGTATGGAAACATAGCAGAAGGCTCCAAAGGGAGTTATGAAAGTTGTCTTCTCCTGGTCCTTAACCGCCATTTTGATCTGATGATAACCAGAGTAGCATCCAGAAAACACAAACAGTCACAACCCGCCGTAGCGTTAATTATCTGATCAATGCGAGGGAGAGCAAAGGGGTCTGCAGGGCAAGCCTTGTTTAAATCGGTGTAATCCACACACATCCGCCAAGTGCCATTTTTCTTAAGAACCAGCACCGGATTAGCCAACCACTCTGGATGAAAAACCTCTACAATAAACCCTGCGGCCAACAGACGGGCTACCTCTTCACCATAGCCTTACGTCTTTCTTCATTGAAGCGGCGGAGGAACTGCCAGACCAGTTTAAACTTAGGATCAATGTTGAGTGTGTGCTCAGCGAGTTCCCTCGGTACACCTGGCATGTCAGAAGGTTTCCATGCAAAGATGTCCCGATTCTCACGGATGAACTCGATGAGCGCGCTTTCCTATTTGGGATCCAGGTTGGCACTGATGCTGAACTGTTTGGATGAATCGCCAGGAACAAAGTCAACCATCTTAGTATCAGTAGCCGATTTGAACTTCAACGCCGAATCATGTTCCATAGTCGGCTTTTTCAAAGAGGTCATATCTGCCGGATCAACTTGCTCCTTATAGAATTTCAACTCTTTCGTGGCACAAACCGACTCAGCATAAGCCGCATCACCTTCCTCACACTCCAAAGCAATCTTTCTGCTTCCATGCACTATGATAGTCCCCTTATGACCTAGCATTTTAAGCTGTAGATAAACATAACATGGCCTCGCCATGAATTTAGCATAAGCCGGCCGCCCAAACATGGCGTGGTACGGACTTTTGATCTTTACCACCTCGAATGTCAATGTTTCTGATCTTGAATCATAGTCATCTCCAAAAGCTACCTCCAAGGCTATATTGCCCACAGGATATGCAGACTTGCCAGGTACCACACCATGAAAGACCGTATTTGATAGCTTAAGAGCATTACTAGTAGAACCCTCAAACCCTCAAACCCTCACTAGCGTTTTAAGGGTCCAAAAGTGATCTTTTTGTGCACTTTTACGGGTTGAAAAATAGGGGCAAAGATTAGAACCCTTAAACCCAACCCTTATAACGGAATATTCCCCATGAACGACGTTGTCGTTGTGCGCGGGAGGTCGACGGGGGCGACTAGCAGCGGCGGTCGCGGGCGTGGACGCGGGAGTTGGGAGGATTTTTCCCTCCCGCGCGAGTATAACCGCCAAATGAGGGTTGGGGTAGGTTTTGCTCCCCAACCCTTACTTTTGAGGATTGGGAGAGGGTTTGAGGATTGGACCTTTAAATTTTTTTGAGGATTTGAGGGTTAAGGGGTTCTAGTCTACGGCTTTTTTTCGACGAAAACTATAAAAAAGCAGTTATTTTTAGAGGTTTGAGGATTTAAGGGCTCTACTAGTAATGCTCTAAGATCCGTATCTGTCAACCCCATACGACGGAGTGTATCATAATATAAAATGTTGATACTACTTCCCCCATCCATGAGCACTTTAGTAAACTTGTATCCCCCAACTTGAGGGGCTACCACTAGGGCCAAGTGACCTGGATTATCAACCCGGAGTGGGTGATCCTCTCTACTCCATAAAATAGGTTGCTCAGACCAGCGTAAATACTGAGGTACTGCCGGTTCAACAGAATTTACTGCCCTTTTGTGAAGCTTCTGATCACGTTTACACAAACTAGTAGTGAAGACATGATACTGCCCGCTGTTTAGCTGTTTGGGATTGCTCTGATAACCCAACTGCTGCTGCTGCTGCTGATTCCCCCGATGGTTGTAACCTCCCTGGCTGCCTTGGTGCCCTTGATTGACGTGTCCGGTTTGGTTGCCTTGACACCCTAAACCGGAACCACCACCTCCGTAGCCTGGCCCGTGGAAACCTCCTCATGAACCGTCGGGCGGGTTATTATCATACTGGAACATATTGGAATTCTTGAAATCCCGCATGATATAACAGTCCTTCCAAAGATGTGATGCCGGCTTCTCCTTTATCCATGCTTTGGACGGGGCTGTTTTAACAGGCGCTCCAAATTGGGGCCTGGACCTCCGCCCCTCTGCGGCTGCTTGCCCTTACGGCGCTGGCCATTCTCCTGTGCATTGGTGTTAGCAACAAAGTCCAAGCTGCTATCGGCATTGCGCTTACCGCCATTTCCTGTTGGGTTTCATAGTAATTTCAAAAAATTTCCTACCCGCACGCAAGATCATGGTGATGCACAGCAACGAGAGGGGGAGAGTGTGATCTACGTATCCTTGTAGATCGACAACGGAAGCGTTAACTTGGTTGATGTAGTCGTACGTCTCCACGGCCCGACCGGTCAAGCACCGAAACTACGGCACCTCCGAGTTCTAGCACACGTTCAGCTCGATGACGATCCCCGGACTCTGATCCAGCAAAGCGTCGGGGAAGAGCTCCGTCAGCACGACGGCGTGGTGACGATCTTGATGTACTACCATCGCAGGGCTTCGCCTAAGCACCGCTACAATATTATCGAGGACTATGATGGAAGGGGGCACCGCACACGGCTAAGAATATGATCACGTGGATCAACTTGTGTGTCTATGGGGTGCCCCCTGCCCCCGTATATAAAGGAGTGGAGGAGGGGAGGGCCGGCCCTCTCTATGGAGCGACCTAGGGGAGTCCTACTCCCACCGGGAGTAGGATTCCCCCTTTCCTAGTCCAACTAGGAGTCCTTCCATGTAGTAGGAGTAGGAGACAAGGAAGGGGAAGAGGGAAGAGAAGGAAGGAGGGGGCGCAGCCCCTCCCCCTAGTCCAATTCGGACTAGGCCTTGGGGGGGCGCGCGGCCTGCCTCCCCCTCTCCCCTAAAGCCCAATAAGGCCCATATACTTCTTCTCACGTATTCCCGTAACTCCTTGGTACTCCGAAAAATACCCGAACCACTCGGAACCTTTCCGATGTCCGAATATAGTCGTCCAATATATCGATCTTTACCTCTCGACCATTTCGAGACTCCTCGTCATGTCCCCAATCTCATCCGGGACTCCGAACTCCTTCAGTACATCAAAACTCATAAACACATAATATAACTGTCATCAAAACCTTAAGCGTGTGGACCCTACGGGTTCAAGAACAATGTAGACATGACCGAGACACGTCTCCGGTCAATAACCAATAGCGGAACCTGGATGCTCATATTGCCTCCCACATATTCTATGAAGATCTTTATCGGTCAGACAACATAACAACATACGTTGTTCCCTTTGTCATCGGTATGTTACTTGCCCGAGATTCGATCGTCGGTATCTCAATACCTAGTTCAATCTCGTTACCGGCAAGTCTCTTTACTCGTTTCGTAATACATCATCTCGCAACTAACTCATTAGTTGCAATGCTTGCAAGGCTTATGTGATGTGCATTACCGAGAGGGCCCATAGATACCTCTCCGACAATCGGAGTGACAAATCCTAATCTCGAAATATGCCAACCCAACATGTACCTTTGGAGACACCTATAGAGCTCCTTTATAATCACCCAGTTACATTGTGATGTTTGGTAGCACACGAAGTGTTCCTCCGGCAAACGGGAGTTGCATAATCTCATAGTCACAGGAACATGTATAAGTCATGAAGAAAGCAATAGCAAGATACTAAACGATCGGGTGCTAAGCTAATGGAATGGGTAATGTCAATCACATCATTCTCCTAATGATGTGATCCCGTTAATCAAATAACAACTCTTTTGTTTATGGTTAGGAAACATAACCATCTTCGATTAACGAGCTAGTCAAGTAGAGGCATACTAGTGACACTCTGTTTGTCTATGTATTCACACATGTATTATGTTTCCGGTTAATACAATTCTAGCATGAATAATAAACATTTATCATGATATAAGGACATAATTAATAACTTTATTATTACCTCTAGGGCATATTTCCTTCAGTCTCCCACTTGCACTAGAGTCAATAATCTAGTTCACATCGCCATATGATTCAACACTAAGAGTTCACATCACCATGTGATTAACACCCATAGTTCACATCGTCATGTGACCTATATCCAAAGGGTTTACTAGAGTCAATAATCTAGTTCACATCATTTATGTGATTAACACCCAAAGAGTACTAAGGTGGGATCGTGTTTTGCTTGTGAGATAATTTTAGTCAACGGGTCTGTCACATACAGATCCGTAAGTATTTTGCGAATTCTATGTCTACAATGCTCTGCACGGAGCTACTCTAGCTAATTGCTCCCACTTTCAATATGTATCTAGATCGAGACTTAGAGTCATCCAGATATGTGTCAAAACTTGCATCGACATAACTTTTTACGACGAACCTTTTGTCACCTCCATAATCGAGAAATATTTCCTTATTCCACTAAGGATAATTTTGACCAATGTCCAGTGATCTACTCTTAGATCACTATTGTACTCCCTTGCTTAACACAGTGTAGGGTATACAATAGATCTGGTACACATCATGGCATACTTTATAGAACCTATGGCTGAGGCATAGGGAATGACTTTCATTCTCTTTCTATCTTCTGCCGTGGTCGGGCTTTGAGTCTTACTCAATTTCATACCTTGTAACACAGCCAAGAACTCTTTCTTTGACTGTTCCATTTTTGAACTACTTCAAAATATTGTCAAGGTATGTACTCATTGAAAAAACTTATCAAGCGTCTTGATCTATCTCTATAGATTTTGATGCTTAATATGTAAGCAGCTTCACCGAGGTCTTTCTTTGAAAAAACTTCTTTCAACACACTCCTTTATGCTTTGCAGAATAATTCTACATTATTTCTGATCAACAATATGTCATTCACATATACTTATCAGAAATGCTGTAGTGCTCCCACTCACTTTCTTGTAAATACAGGCTTCACCGCAAGTCTGTATAAAACTATATGCTTTGATCATACTATCAAAGTGTTTATTCCAACTCCGAGAGGCTTGCACCAGTCCATAAATGGATTACTGGAGCTTGCACCCTTTGTTAGCTCCCTTTGGATCGACAAAACCTTCTGGTTGCATCATATACAACTCTTCTTCCAGAAATCCATTCAGGAATGCAATTTTGACATCCATCTGCCAAATTTCATAATCATAAAATGCGGCAATTGCTAACATGATTCGGACAGACTTAAGCATCGCTACGGGTGAGAAGGTCTCATCATAGTCAATCCCTTGAACTTGCCGAAAACCTTTTGCGACAAGTCGAGCTTTGTAGACAGTAATATTACCGTTAGCGTTAGTCTTCTTCTTGAAGATCCATTTATTCTCAATTGCTTGCCGATCATCGGGCAAGTCAACCAAAGTCCATACTTTGTTCTGATACATGGATCCCATCTCAGATTTCATGGCTTCAAGCCATTTTGTGGAATCTGGGCTCACCATCGCTTCTTCATAGTTCGTAGGTTCATCATGATCTAGTAGCATGACTTCCAGAACAGGATTACCGTACCACTCTGGCGCGGATCTCACTCTGGTTGATCTACGACGTTCAGTAGTATCTTGTTCTGAAGTTTCATGATCATCATCAATAGCTTCCTCACTAACTAGTGTAGGTGTCACTGAAACAGTTTTCTGTGATGCACTACTTTCCAATAAGGGAGCAAGTACAGTTACCTCATCAAGTTTTACTTTCCTCCCACTCACTTCTTTCGAGAGAAACTCCTTCTCCAGAAAGTTTCCGAATTTAGCAACAAAAGTCTTGCCTTCGGATCTGTGATAGAAGGTGTATCCAATAGTTTCCTTTGGATATCCTATGAAGACACATTTCTCCAATTTGGGTTCGAGCTTATCAGGTTGAAGTTTTTTCACATAAGCATCGCAGCCCCAAACTTTCAGAAATGACAACTTCGGTTTCTTGCCAAACCACAGTTCAGATTGTGTCGTCCCAACGGACTTAGATGGTGCCCTTTTAAACGTGAATGCATCTGTCTTTAATGCATAACCCCAAAACGATAGTGGTAGATCGGTAAGAGACATCATAGATCGCACCATATCTAATAAAGTACGGTTATGATGTTCGGACACACCATTATGCTGTGGTGTTCTAGGTGGCGTGAGTAGTGAAACTATTTCACATTGTTTTAACTGAAGGCCAGACTCGTAACTCAAATATTTTACCTCTGCGATCATATCGTAGAAACTTTTATTTTCTTGTTACGATGATTCTCCACTTCACTCTGGAATTTTTTCAAATATTTCAGACTTGTGTTTCATTAAGTAGATATACCCATATCTGCTCAAATCATCTGTGAAGGTCAGAAAATAATGATACCTGCCACGAGCCTTAACACTTATCGGATCTCATAGATCAGTATGTATTATTTCCAATAAGTCAGTTGCTCGCTCCATAGTTCCGGAGAACGGCGTTTTAGTCATCTTGCCCATGAGGCATGGTTCGCAAGCATCAACTGATTCATAATCAAGTGATTCCAAAACCCATTAGCATGGAGTTTCTTCATGCGCTTTACACCAATATGACCTAAAAGGCAGTGCCACAAATAAGTTGCACTATCATTATTAACTTTGCATCTTTTGGTTTCAATATTACGATTATGTGTATCACTACGATTGAGATCCAACGAACTATTTTCATTGGGTGTGTAACCATATAAGGTTTTATTCTTGTAAACAGAACAACAATTTATTCTCTTACTTAAATGAATAACCGTATTACAATAAACATGATCAAATCATATTCATGCTCAACGCAAACACCAAATAACACTTATTCAGGTTCAACACTAATCCCAAAAGTATAGGGAGTGTGCGATGATGATCATATCAATCTTGGAACCACTTCCAACACACATCATCACTTCACCCTTAATTAGTCTCTGTTTATTCTGCAACTCCCGTTTCGAGTTACTAATCTTAGCAACTGAACTAGTATCAAATACTGAGGGGTTGCTATAAACACTAGTAAAGTACACATCAATAACATGTATATCAAATATACTTATGTTCACTTTGCCATCCTTCTTATCTGCCAATCACTTGGGGTAGTTCCGCTTCCAATGACCAGTCCCTTTGCAGTAGAAACACTTAGTCTCAGGCTTAGGACCAGACTTGGGCTTCTTCACTTGAGCAGCAACTTGCTTGCTGTTCTTCTTGAAGTTCCCCTTCTTCCCTCTGCCCTTTTCTTGAAACTAGTGGTCTTGTCTACCATCAACACTTGATGTTTTTCTCGATTTCTACCTTCGTCAATTTCCGCATTACGAAGAGCTTGGGAATCATTTCCGTTATCCCTTGCATATCATAGTTCATCACGAAGTTCTACTAACTTGGTGATGGTGACTAGAGAATTCTGTCAATCACTATCTTATCTGGAAGATTAACTCCCACTTGATTCAAGCGATTGTAGTACTCAGACAATCTGAGCACATGCTTACTAGTTGAGCGATTCTCCTCCATCTTTTAGCTATAGAACTTGTTGGAGACTTCATATCTCTCAACTCGGGTATTTGCTTGAAATATTAACTTCAACTCCTGGAACATCTCATATGTTCCATGACGTTCAAAACGTCTTTGAAGTCCTGATTCTAAGCCATTAAGCATGGTGCACTAAACTATCAAGTAGTCATCATATTGAGCTAGCCAAACGTTCATAACGTCTGCATCTGCTCCTGCAATAGGTCCGTCACCTAGCGGTGCATCAAGGACATAATTCTTCTGTGCAGCAATGAGGATAAACCTCAGATCACGGATCCAATCCGCATCATTGCTACTAACATCTTTCAACACAATTTTCTCTAGGAACATATCAAAATAAACACAGGGAAGCAACAACGCGAGCTATTGATCTACAACATAATTTGCAAAATACTACCAGGACTAAGTTCATGATAAATTTAAGTTCAATTAATCATATTACTTAAGAACTCCCACTTAGATAGACATCCCTCTAATCCTCTAAGTGATTACGTGATCCAAATCAACTAAACCATGTCCGATCATCACATGAGATGGAGTAGTTTCATTGGTGAATATCGCTATGTTGATCATATCTGCTATATGATTCATGATCCATCTTTCGGTCTCCGTGTTCCGAGGCCATATCTGTATATGCTTGGCTCGTCAAGTATAACCTGAGTATTCTGCGTGTGCAACTGTTTTGCACCCGTTGTATTTGAACGTAGAGCCTATCACACCCGATCATCACGTGGTGTCTCAGCACGAAGAACTTTCGCAACGGTGCATACTCAGGGAGAACACTTCTTGATAATTTAGTGAGAGATCATCTTATAATGCTACCGTCTATCAAAGCAAGATAAGATGCATCAAAGATAAACATCACATGCAATCAATATAAGTGATATGATATGGCCATCATCATCTTGTGCTTGTGATCTCCATCTCCGAAGCACCGTCATGATCACCATCGTCACCGGCGCGACACCTTGATCTCCATCGTAGCATCGTTGTCGTCTCGCCAATCTTATGCTTCCACGACTATCGCTACCGCTTAGTGATAAAGTAAAGCATTACAGCGCGATTGCATTGCATACAATAAAGCGACAACCATATGGCTCCTGCCAGTTGCCGATAACTCGGTTACAAAACATGATCATCTCATAAAATAAAATTTAGCATCATGTCTTGACCATATCACATCACAACATGCCCTGCAAAAACAAGTTCGACGTCCTCTACTTTGTTGTTGCATGTTTTACGTGGCTGCTACGGGCTTAAGCAAGAACCAATCTTACCTACGCATCAAAACCACAACGATAGTTTGTCAAGTTGGTGCTGTTTTAACCTTCGCAAGGACCGGGCGTAGCCACACTCGGTTCAACTAAAGTTGGAGAAACTGTCACCCGCAAGCCACCTATGTGCAAAGCACGTCGGGAGAACCGGTCTCGCGTAAGCGTACGCGTAATGTTGGTCCGGGCCACTTCATCCAACAATACCGCCGAACCAAAGTATGACATGCTGGTAAGCAGTATGACTTATATCACCCACAACTCACTTGTGTTCTACTCGTGCATATAACATCAACATATAAAACCTAGGCTCGGATGCCACTGTTGGGTTTCGTAGTAATTTCAAAAAATTTCCTACGCGCACGCAAGATCATGGTGATGCATAGCAACAAGAGGAGGAGAGTGTGATCTACGTACCCTTGTAGATCGACAACGGAAGCGTTAACTTGGTTGATGTAGTCGTACGTCTCCACGGCCCGACCGATCAAGCACCGAAACTACGGCACCTCCGAGTTCTAGCACACATTCAGCTCGATGACGATCCCTGGACTCCGATCTAGCAAAGTGTCAGGGAAGAGTTCCATCAGCACGACGGCGTGGTGACGATCTTGATGTACTACCATCGCAGGGCTTCCCCTAAGCACCGCTTCAATATTATCGAGGACTATGGTGGAAGGGGGCACCGCACACGGCTAAGAATATGATCACGTGGATCAACTTGTGTGTCTATGGGGTGCCCCCTGCCCCCCGTATATAAAGGAGTGGAGGAGGGGAGGGCCGGCCCTCTCTATGGCACGCCCTAGGGGAGTCCTACTCCCACCGGGAGTAGGATTCCCCCTTTCCTAGTCCAACTAGGATTCCTTCCATGTAGTAGGAGTAGGAGACAAGGAAGGGGAAGAGGGAAGAGAAGGAAGGAGGGGGCGCAGCCCCTCCCCCTAGTCCAATTCGGACTAGGCCTTGGGGGGGGGGGGGCGCGGCCTGCCTCTCCCTCTCCCCTAAAGCCCAATAAGGCCCATATACTTCTTCTCCCGTATTCCCGTAACTCCCTGGTACTCCGAAAAATACCCGAACCACTCGGAACCTTTCCGATGTCCGAATATAGTCGTCCAATATATCGATCTTTACCTCTCGACCATTTTGAGACTCCTCGTCATGTCCCCAATCTCATCCGGGACTCCGAACTCCTTCGGTACATCAAAACTCATAAACTCATAATATAACTGTCATCGAAACCTTAAGCGTGCGGACCTTACGGGTTCGAGAACAATGTAGACATGACCGAGACACGTGTCTGGTCAATAACCAATAGCGGAACCTGGATGCTCATATTGGCTCCCACATATTCTACGAAGATCTTTATCGGTCAGACCGCATAACAACATACGTTGTTCCCTTTGTCATCGGTATGTTACTTGCCCGAGATTCGATCGTCGGTATCTCAATACCTAGTTCAATCTCGTTACCGGCAAGTCTCTTTACTCGTTTCGTAATACATCATCTCGCAACTAACTCATTAGTTGCAATGCTTGCAAGGCTTATGTGATGTGCATTACCGAGAGGGCCCAGAGATACCTCTCCGACAATCGGAGTGACAAATCCTAATCTCGAAATACGCCAACCCAACATGTACCTTTGGAGACACCTGTAGAGCTGCTTTATAATCACCCAGTTACGTTGTGACGTTTGGTAGCACACAAAGTGTTCCTCCGGCAAACGGGAGTTGCATAATCTCATAGTCATAGGAACATGTATAAGTCATGAAGAAAGCAATAGCAAGATACTAAACGGTCGGGTGCTAAGCTAATGGAATGGGTCATGTCAATCACATCATTCTCCTAATGATGTGATCCCGTTAATCAAATAACAACTCTTTTGTTTATGGTTAGGAAACATAACCATCTTCGATTAACGAGCTAGTCAAGTAGAGGCATACTAGTGACACTCTGTTTGTCTATGTATTCACACATGTATTATGTTTCCGGTTAATACAATTCTAGCATGAATAATAAACATTTATCATGATATAAGGAAATAATTAATAACTTTTTTTATTGCCTCTAGGGCATATTTCCTTCATTTCCATGGCCTGCCAGATTATGCTGCTGACCCTTGGCATTGCCGTTCTTCTTACCTTTCCCTGGTTTATCCTCCTCTGACTCCGGGTCCTTGGTATTATCTGAATCGACGTATTTAACAAAAGCGGCCATGAGCGTTGACATATCATTGCAGTGACGTTTGAGTCTTCCCAACTTCTGTTTGAGTGGTAAGAAATGGCAATTGCCTTCCAATGTTAACACTGCATTGCCTGCATTGATACGATTTTTTGAATGCAAAATCGCTGAGACCCATTTGACCCAATGGGTCGTGGACTCCCCTTCCTCTTGGACACAAGCGGCCAGATCTACGATTGACATCGGCTGCTTACAAGTATCTTTGAAGTTCTGGATTAACCGGTGCTTTAACTTAGCCCATGATCCGACAGAATTGGTTGGTAAGCTCTTCAACCAAGTGCGAGCTGTTCCTTCCAACATCATGGTGAAATATTTAGCACACACTGCCTCATCCACATCTAACATCTCCATTGCCATCTCATAGCTCTCCACCCATGCCTCTGGTTGTAAACTGGCAGTGTAATTTGGTACCTTACAAGGTCCCTTGAAATCCTTGGGCAGTCTCACATTACGCAAAGCGGGGGCAAGACACGGCACCCCTAAGGAACTGAACACCACACCTGGCTCCACTGAGGCCGTAGGGTGAACCGGAGTATGTTGTCGTGCTCCGTGTCGAGCTGCCAACTCGGCCTCCCGACGTGCGCGGCCATGGTCCACAACATCATGCGCATGAGTGCCTCCCCCGGCCGGGTTGTTTCCTCGTGGTGAATTTCGACGACGTGCACTACTGTACACGGCCAATTCGTCCTCCACGTGTCTGCTATAGCTCCGTCTTGGTCGGGGAGTGGAATGAATCCTCTCACGACTGTGTGAATACGCCTGCTGTTGATTTAGTGATGTTTGAAGGAGATCCCTGGCCCGACATGCTTCCACTACAACTGGTGACTCGCCGTCGGTTGGGAGGGCCGCTAGGCGTGAAGCGGCGGCCACAATGTTGTCCAACGGGTTGGAATAATGCCCAGGAGGTGTTGGTACGTACGGTGGCACAACATTGTTCTGGCGAGGCGGGTCTATCGTGCGCGGTTGAACCGGCGCCCCTGTTCCCGGTGTCTCCGCCCGGTTTAGTATGGGTTGGTTATAGCTCATGCCCCTGGTGTGTTGAAGACATTCTGCGGCTCATAAACCGACAGGAGACGCGATCGGTACCTTCTTCTCATGACTTCCTCTGAAGCATTCTGTTCCAGCCTAATCCGGTAGGCCTGTGCTTCCAATTCAGCCCGCTCTGTAGCCATCCTAGCATTCTCTGTCGCCAGGTCCGCCTTAGCCTAGGCTATCTGATCTTTCACTTTTGCAATCTCCGCATTATGCTGATCCCTGGCTGCTGCATCCACCTCCGCGGCCATCAATGTTGCCAAAGCGTCGAACAAATCAGACAGGACTTGGGCTGGAGGTGGCGCTGAGCTTCCTGCCCTTGCTGGTGTGGCCGTTGTTGAACCGGAGAGCATCACTGCGGCAGTAGATGAATGAGGCGCAGATTGTGTGCCGGCCATGAAGATGGCGGCCCAGTTTGGCAGATCAAGGGAATCCAGAATACTGTTGCCCTCGGATCCTCCATCAATCCGGCCGTCCTGCAACTGGTAAAATGATTCGGTCTCTCCAGAAGACTCGTTATCAGAACAGACCATGGTCTCTCCATCGGACACCAGCCCGTCCTCGTACCTCGATCCATGGATGACACCCACGAAAACATGCCTTGCCTCGGGCTGAATCGGCGAAGAACTTGCACGCCAAGCCGTTTCGATGATGTCGGTGCAGATGTCCGGCTCAGGGGCCGGTTCGCTGATCTTGCCGATGAAGACGTGAATCCCACCAAAGGGGACCTGGTACCCGTATTCGATTGAATCGGCCTCGGGACCCCATCCTGCATTGTCGATGTAGAGCTTGCCACAACGATTCTTCGTCATCCGGCCCACAGCGTATCCCTTAAGTCCATCCAAGCCACCCTTCAAGAACTCAAAACCATCGTGCGATAGCCCCATGGTCGGTGCAAACGGTCGTGGGTTTGTCACAGCAGATGTCCTTGTGAAAGGACTTAGTCGTGGAGCCATCACTACGGGTAGCTTAAAGGGGTTAAACTGGACAAGGGGACACGGGGAGTTCTATACTAGTTCGGCCCCTTCGAGGAAGGTAAAAGCCTACGTCTAGTTGTGATTGGTATTGCTAGGGTTTCGAAGGCTAGGGAGCGAATCCGCTTTGTCTGGCTCTCGAGTTGTTGTCTGTCCCTTAACCGCTGTCGAGTCGTCCCTTTATATACATAGGTTGACGCCCGCCGGGTTACAGAGTCCCGAAGCCGGATCATAAACGTATCTAGTTAGGTCTCTATCGTTCCTATCTTACAATACAAGTTACATGACTAAGTCGGTTTACATTTACAGGATTTAACCCGCCTTTGGGCCTTGGACCTCCATGAAGCACCATCATCCTTGCATCTTGATGGGCTTCTAATCTTCAAGGAGTCAACCCGGCTACATAAGGCCGGTTTACCTCCAGTAGTAATATCCCCAACAGAAGGTGTCTCGTCATATTGATTTATGCGGGATACAAAAACACAATAGTTTTATGTGAGGACATGCTTAATAGACAGATGTACTATGTACTAAATACAGGAAGGCATGTCACATTAACAGGTTAATGTATAAGCTAAACAGAATAGCTCATGCAGTTTAACCAGATTGGAAGAATTACAATCTAGACACCATATGCAACATGCAACCACATATCACGCTGCCAAGTTAGAGCAAGCACATGTGATGCTAGTGTAGGGGAAATGTAGTAATCAACTACAGAGCTACGTTCACTATCTTCATCTAGTCTTGTTGTTTCTTGAGAATCATGTCGGGAGGCTGACGCTGCATTCTTTAAATGAGGAGTAATCCACTTGCCTGATTGCCTCATCATAAGTGATTGCTGAGGGATACACAAGAACATTAGTTTGATGGAAGAACATGGTTAATACACAGATGTACTAGTATGTACCAAAAATAGAAGGCATGTCATATTCAAAGGTATAATGTGTAAGCTAAGCAGGTGCAATTTAACCAAATTGGAAGCAATACAAGTTAGACATCCGGCTGGAGTGGTGAGCATGATCATCTAGGACCTGAGAGCCTGGTGGGAGGCGGGTTGCTTCACCACCATCGCTGCTTTTTAGTTGGCTTCCAGGTGATGCCTCTCTTTGCTGGGCTTGTCACTGGCTCGTCCAGTGCCCTGACTAGCTATTTGTCTTCTGGTGCTCACGAGATGGTGGTTCATGTAAAAAATATATTTCCTTGTCTTAATAAAGACTAACTTCGGCCTTTCGAATACAATCTAGACACCATATGGAAGATGCAACCACATATGACACCGCGAAGTTAAAGCAAGTACCTGGGATGGTGGTTCATTGAGAGCGAGGTCATCAACTCCAGAGCTATGTTTAGCGTCTCCATCTGCTGACACTGCACCTATTATAAGGCTGAAACGTGTCTGGCCTATCCGCGTACGATGCTGGAGCCACTTCTCTCTTTTCTTTTTTGCTTCTCTCATAGCAGCAGAGTCTGAAATACCCTTGCATAAAAACACAATAGCGAGAGTATGGGTGAAGTGTGTGCAGAACTAGTGCACTGTAAAAGTAGCAGATAGCAGGTGGCTGAAAAATAAATGACAGGAGACATATGATAGCTCTACAGCATTGCATGGCAAACAAAATTAGATTCTACTCCGTATGATTTTGTAATATGTGAGCACAGAAAATGCAGGTACTCCTCCAGCACACCACCACATGTGGTCATATCAAGATAACAGTCGACTAAAAATAAATAGGTCAGTCGATTTTTTTAATGAACCATCCGATCTACAAGGAACGGGCAGATGGCCTTCGTCTACCTCCCGCCAGTCATTGTTGACGATCTTTCTTGAACCGCCAACGACCACCGGCCCAGACCCCTACCTCCGCTGCCCCGCCCTTCCCTCGACCTCACACCACCACCGTGCTTGGCAGCGCCCCAAGGCCATCCCTTTAATCCCGACCGACCTCCAGATCGGGCGCCAGTAGCTCTAGGCCCCACACGCCCCTAAGATAAACACCGAGGCGCTGCTTCCCCGGCATAATAGGCGGACTAGCGTCTGTTACGCTGGGGAGTGCTTCCGTTAAGCGGGAATCAACTGACCAGGAATTGAAATTCAGGGAGGCGACGGACCTCTAGCTAAGGTGAAATAGTATATCAAGAGAAACCTTGTGCATCGCGAGTTACTAGGAACATCTAGTATCAAGAAGAAGCGGTCAACTAGTGTCTTCTGTGGGTTGAATACCATGCAAGTAGACACGTAAGATTTGCACGAATAAGGGAAGAGGAGTACCATTTTCGGTTGCCGGTGTGGCCGCCTCCACATGTCGTGCCGATTTCTTCTTTTTGCCGGGGAAACCAATGTTCTGGAGGAGGGTGCAGGCTTGGACGAACCCTTGGCCCAATTGTTGACTATGTTGCCGTATGTCGGTGGAGGGGAAGCAGATCCGAGGCGGCGAAGGACGGCGTAGCAGGAACAACTCCGGTGCGGTGGTGGGTGGAGAAGTTGGAGCGGCAGCGGTGAGGCACAGGACGGCGTAGTTGAACTGGCTCGGGTATGGACGGCTTGGCCTCGGCTTCAACTACTAGTCGTGGAGGGCATTGCGGTTGAGGTTGCGGTGGACGACAACGTCGGGGTATCGGCTCCGGCGTGATGGAGGAGGGCGGCGGTTGATGGGTGGAATGGGGTGGCGGAAGGAAGACGCCGGGGTTTCGCGGCTGGTGGAGAGGTATTTTTTGCGCCCACAGAGTACGAATGGGGAATCGGACGGGTGGGCGGGGCGGGGGGGGGGGGGAGGGGGGAGAACCATGTTTCGGTCTGGGACGCGCTTGTTTTTGGCTTTTTTGAACAGAAGATGGGACGCGCTTGATTGAAATTTGGGGAAAGTACAAACTTTGCCCCTCTTAAATTTAGGACCTACTGCGGGTCGGGGGTAGGATGGTAATCCCAGGTGTCCCAAATAGTGGGCGGGAGCGATTTCGGCCTCGCGCATGTGTGCTTAAGCGGCCATTGTGTATGAATGTTTTTCGGAGGCGGTTGCGTGGCGTCTAGATGAAGCTACAAACCTACCCCGGTTTAGACCTTTGGACGTCGGGCCGGTAGGTTTCACGGGTCAGAGTTATTATAAAAGTAATTTCCTTGTACTACCAAACATTGGTCTCACGTGGTTTTGGGCGAGTAGAGGCTCTTTTTGCGCTTCGTTCAAAATTTTGAAACACAAGCATTCACGTCTAGAGTACTCTTGAACTTTGAGGATTGACCTAAATAGACAACGTTAAATTTGACCTTGTATGTTTGAAAACCTCATTAAAGTATCCGCTTCTTTTTGAAATTTTGACACATGAAAATCCTATAACTACGATTATTTTGGAATGGAGGAGCTAAATTAGAATCTATTTTGTACACGACTACATATGCTATTATGTACAAAATTAGAGCAAAAATTGGTGCCCCCATAATTTAGGTATGATTTACAAATGCCATGATATCAATTTCAAATAATTGAATGGACTTCATGTTGAATTCGATTTTTTAAACCACCTTAAGTTGAATTCAAATGTATGCAAGTTCATAGGTAGCTATTTATAATGTTCATTGTGTAACTTTCGTATGTATAATGTGCTTTACACACACAACATGAACTATACTCACGTTTATATTCGATTGCTAAAGCGATGCATTGTCTAGAGTTCAAAATACTAACTATGTGGATCAATTGTGTCGAATAATAACATAGACATGCTCAAATTCGATAGAATCTAGATGTCTGACGGATCAATGACCGTTCCTTATGCGAATTGCAAATATCATGATCCCATCCTAATATTTGGATACAATTTATATCTTTAATCAATGTGTACAGCAGTCTTGTACGCGTAGTTTCACTCTCCATCGGTGGTCTCCCACACATGCTCACACACTCTCTCCCGAGGTGTCTTTCTCGCACACATGCTCTCGATATAACCCTCCCTCCATCTCGTAGCCATTTACGACTGTTTTCACTAACCTTTATCACAAGCACTCTTCCTCTCGCAAGCATACACACACAATCCCCATCGACCCTTTCTATATACATAGTCCTGCCTATGTGTCTCCTGTACGCACATTATCTTTGGGCCTGTCTCTCACGCATTGTCTCACACCTCTCTTCCTAATCGACGAGTATGATTCTATCAGAGTATTCTATAGGATGCCCCTTAAAGTTAGGATGGATGAATAGTAATATCAGAGATAAAGGGGTTACCTTAGTCCGAGAACCTAGGGTTACAAATCCTAGCCGGCTTTGTCAGTGGACATAGAGTCCTTCACAATTATGTTATCTTTGTCTTGTACGACTAGTCATCCATGGGTCTCCCTAAATGCGTTAGGGGCCGACCAATGTGGCGCAGGACGGAACCGAACAAAGGGCCTCACCTCGACCCACCGGACCTCACGCGGTGACACACCCTCTGCCCCCACGTCTCGTTATCTTCTCATACCCACACATACCAACACAGACACCACACACAAAATATATATTCTCGTGGTGCCTCTATCCACTCCCCCTTGCATATACACACTTAAGGGAATCTCTCGCCGTGACATCATATTCATCTCTCTCTCTAGACCACTCTCATTTCTCGTGCTATCTCTCCCACGCCCCCCTGTCGGCACCTCTATCCATGTCTCTCTCGAATACGTAATGCACACACATACCTCTCTAGGCCCTGCCAAATGCATCAACTACACATTCACACATGTTACATCACGTACCCCATTGATCTAAAAAGCCCTCTCTTCACGTCTATTTGGCATACAACATTCCTTTTGAATAAAATGTAGCCAAAAAAATATTTTAGAATTTCTACATATATACAAACTTACAAAGTTATAAAGAGGAGTATGAACGCTTGCATTGCATGGTGCCCACAATGATATTTTATTCCGCACTGTGAATTTTTATATTTTTATACTATATATAAAGTTAGTCATAATAAAGAGAAATGAAGAGCATCTCTCTCTCCATCGCATACCCCCCCTCTACGCCCATTTCACGTGCGCACACAAACTATCTCCAGGTCCTCTAAAAGTAAGCCCCCGATACATTCACACATGTTTCATCTTTCTCTCGCGATATATATACAGTGACGATCATTGTATTTGAAGCGAAAGCACGATATGTACATTAGACTTCAGAATCCACTCATTATGGTCACCATGTACGTTTTGTGGTTATTATACAATCATGGGCTCACCGTACAACTCTGTATTTGCTCAAGACACGACTAGTTGACCAGTTAAACGCTCCACGTGGCACCTCTAGTGTTGCATCACATTATCTCACTACCATCGGGCCTACCTATCGGCTTGTATCTACTCTACATCTACACTCTTATAAAATACTAGCAAGATGCCCATGCGTTGCACGGAACATCAAGATGCATTTTTATGATATTTTATCTTGTGGGAGAAAAGGATGAATAAGGGAAGGCCTTATTTGCAAGTGTGGATAGGGGTGTGGCTATCTTTTTGCAAAATTGCCATAGTTTCCTTCCTATCCGTCAGATATAGATCGGACGACCTATATTGCAGGATGGCAGGCACGCGATCATCACCGACTATGCTTTTTATGAGAGTAGGGATAAAATACACTCTTATAAAAAACAGAGTTGGTGATGATGGTGTGCCTACCATCCTGCAATATAGACGTCCGATTTATATCTGACGGATAGGAAAGAAACTATGAAAATTTTGCAAAAAGGTACCCACGCACCTCTCCACATTTGCAAATAAGGCCTTCCCTCGTTCATCCTTTTCTCTCACAAGATAAACTAGTCATACAAATGCATCTTGATGTTACGTGCAACGCACAGGCATCTTGCTAGTAAGAATGAAAACAAACGACAAAAAAATATTGGACAGTGGTTCGAAGTCATGACCGCACGCACCGCGGAGAAGGTGGCCTTGTATTGGTATGTTGAGCCGTCTGTTTTAACACACATGAGCAAGTGTGGTGATTATACACACACGCACGCATGCACACGAACTGCATGCACGCAACACTCATACGAACACATGCACCCACGCATGCACACAACACTCACACGTACACACGCAACCACGCACGCACGCAACACTCACATGCACGCATGCATGCACACACCAGTACACCACACGACCAACACACATTCTCACACTCAAGTGCTCAACCTACACGTGCATGCCACACATCACGCCCTGACAGACACATACACAACCAGGTGATTCCCGCGCACAGGGTGGAGTCTTGTCGCGCCTGCGTAAATTTGTGTTTATCTGACCTTTTCCCTATGCGAATTGACAGGTGGGACCCACAAGGAACATGGTCAATTCAACTAGTCAACATGGTGCCACGCAGACTATTTGGCCGGTCAATAGAGTGCAATCCGATGCTGAACCGTGAGCAAGTGACCGTATAATCACCGCAAAACGTATATAGTGACTGTAATCAGCTTATTCTAAAGTTCGGTGAACGTATTACGCTTTTCTCTCTGTAGGCCCTCCAAAACTACATCTCTACACGTTCTCGCATGTTACATCTAACAACTATGCAATACAACACTACTACTACACTCTAACACAATAAATCATATGTGTTTTTAGTTTTACTAGATATCATATTGTTACTTAATTATTCAGTTTGCATACATTAAAATTGCCTTTGAAATGTATGGCCAGTATCATATACCGCGCGGGAAAAATCTTGCCCTTTCCTGTTTAATCGGGTTTGTATCGATGGATCGTGTGAAACAACAAAACTATAGTACTATATACAGTACAAGTGACAATTCACTGGGCCATCGTGTCGTGTACTCCTCCATCGTAAGAGTGGAGCACTTGCTTTCATAAATATTCTAGTCCCTTTCGCCGACATGTGGGGCATCAAGCTACCGGGTCCACATACCATACCAGAATACAGTGCAGAGCAGCCGGGGTGAAGCACCCAGTCATGGCGCCGGCGTAGTAATGAGCAATGAGGCGTCAAATCATAAAGCTGCACCTTTCCCGCATTTAAGTTGGAGGGACGAAGTAATAATGCTAAAAAAGAAGTTGGAGTGATGAAGCAACCATCATTTCACTCATTGCTGAATCCGCTTCTCCATCATCTTCTTCAAGTTAACCATGTGTTGCTTCTGCCGTTGTTCTGCCTCATGTGGGAAGTGGATCGGCTTGGTAAAGCACTGACACGTGGGACCACATGTTTGAAAACCACCAGGATAACGTCCTCTAGAAATAAGAAACCTCCCCCGCCATCCACGCGACAAAATCACCTCCTTTTTACTAATCTTGATTCTATAAGTTTTTAGATCAATATAATTGAGATTTCTATAGATAACACACAGGAGCAAAACCAAGTGGTACGGTTAAGGGCATCCACAATGTGTAGCCAAATGTGAAAATAGCTTTTGGATTCATGGGAACCATTGTGGACGATGTTGCCAAAGCCAAAAGTATGGAACTGAAGCTCCCTGATTGATTGATTGAAGGAATAGAAAAATGCAACGTCTCTCCTCTTTCACCCGTGCTTGGACGCATGTATAGTATAGAGGACAGAGTCTACTCCCCTGTCCCTTCTATCACAAATCACAAACCAGTGAGGCGTCAAATCACAAATCACGGACGAAGCAACCATCATTTCACTCTTCGCTGACTCCGCTTCTCCATCGTCTTCTTCGAGAAACCATCTCACCGCACTAAGCTGGATGAACGACGCTATTGTGTACGAGTAGTACTAGTACATTTACACGTCCTTTGGTTCAACAGACTTCCTGGATGCAAATAAGGCGGTTGTCTCGGCTTGCAGGTGGCACTTGCGAATGACTTACCGTGGTCTCCCTCAATGGTGTTCTCCATTGAACGCACTTCGCCAAACCACAACGTTTGAGATATCATCGACGTCACCGCAATGGGGAAGGAAGTCAAATATAGTTACTACCTCCATTTTTTGTACACAAGGCCAATATATCAAAATTACAATTTTCAAAAGGCCACTAACACTAATCGAGGCAAAATTGATGGGGTTTGCCTCGTACTAGCAACCAAGGACATTAATATCCCCTGCATGCATGCGGAAGTGAGAAGGTTGGTTTGCATGGCGCTGCATTAATCAAGCGATGAGGAGTGAGATGGTTAGCTCTTTGGGCTTTGGAGAAAAAATATGCATTAATTGACACATGAAATGAGGATTTGTATCGATTAATCCCGTGAAGGAAAACCCTGCCTTTCTTTTTTAACACTAGTACTCCTAGTACGTAGTACTACGTACTTATCCTATTTGGGTCTAGGCCTTGCATTGCCATACTTCGCCACACATTTTTGCCAAGCATGCCTAAAGTTTTCAAAATGAAAAGGAGGTACACTTGCGCACGGTTGTCGTGGTCGCACCGCACCCTCACACGGTCGCTCCTACATGCCGCGGTCGCACCGCACCCTCACATGGGCAGTCGCTCCTGCATGCCGCAAACCAACCAAGGGAACGCGCCCTCACTGACACGTGCTGTTGCATGTGAACAAACCGAACTCAGCCATCCTACCGCTGACACATAATTTTCGTTCATAGAGTATGTTTATCCAACCGCATGTTGGGGAGTATCCGTACGACCCGTGCGGTGGTCTGTTGGGGAAGAAGAAGAGGTGAGGAAGAAGGGTTAGGAGACATAGGATATTCATCCAACCGCCTGAAATGGTAGACTAACCCAGGTTAGGCGACTTGCATAACAATATATGTTTTTACATAGAAAAAGATCCATAAAAACAACAACATAAAGAAAAACTATCACTGCTCGAGGAAGGAGATGGCCTCGTCGTCTTTGGCTGCCGGCGTGAACTAGTCGTAGCTGCCGACGTGTGTCTCCACACCGTAGTTGTCCTCGGCCTCCAGCTAATCGTTCACGCGGAGCGTGCGGGCGCCTCTGCACGGACGAGAGCACCGCCCGGTTCAAGTCGAGGATGTCTGGTTCCGCCTGCAGGAGGGCCTCGATGGCAGCGGCATCCGCGCGCTCTGCGTCGAGTCGAGCCTCCGCCATCCGCTTCAAGTCCAGGACGTCCGGTTCTGCCTGCAGGAGGGCCTCGATGAGAGCGGCATCCACGCGCTCCGTGTCGAGTTGAGCCTCTACCACCCGGTTCAAGTATAGGACGTCCGGTTCCGCCTATAGGAGGGCCTCAATGGCAGCGGGATCCGCGCGCTCCACCTCAAGTTGAGCCTCCGCCGCCCAGTTCACATCCATGACATCTGGTTCCGCCTGTAGGAGAGCCTCGATGGTAGCGGCATGCACGCGCTTCGCGTTGAGTTAAGCCTCTGCCTCCCGGTCCTCCAGCTACTCATTCACGCGGAGCGTGCAGGCGCTCTGCACGGACGAGAGCACCGCCTGGTTCAAGTCGAGGACGTCCGGTTCCGCCTGCAGGAGGGCCTCGATGGCAGCGGCATCCGCGTGCTCCGCGTTGAGTCGAGCCTTCGCCGCCCGGTTCAAGTCCAGGACGTCCGGTTCCACCTGCAGGAGGGCCTCGATGAGAGCGGCATCCGCGCGCTCCATGTCGAGTTGAGCCTCTGCCGCCAGGTTCAAGTCCAGGACGTCCGGTTTCGCCTACAGGAGGGCCTCGATGGCAGCGGCATCCGCGCACTCCGCCTCAAGTTGAGCCTCCGCCGCCCGGTTCACATCCACGACATCCGGTTCCGCCTGCAGGAGAGCCTCGATGGCAGCGGCATGCGCGCGCTCTGTGTCGAGTTGAGCCTCTGCCTCCCGGTCCTCCTTTAGTCTTGCCAGGTTGAACCGCTGGTCCGCCTGCACCATGGGGGACTGAGACGCCGGCACGAAGTCAACGTCCATCGTCTCATACCCATCGGGGGCCTTCTGCGCCGCGACCTCCGCCATGAACATTGGATCGGCTTCCTCCTCCTCGTAGCTTGGCTCCAAAGAACTCGGGGATTGGCCCGCCGCAAAGCGAGCTTGGGAACGGAGGTCTCTGGCGCCGACCGCCACCGCGATTTCTGCGCGGCTCTCTGGCGTTAGCATCTTGTAGTACGTGATCTTGCGGCGCACCATTTCTTTCCGGTGAACTAGGAGACGCTTGATGCGTGCTAGGGGATCGAAAGGTGGGGGAAGGGGCTGGAGATTAGGTGTGGTTTTAGGGTAGTGGCTGGCGTAGGCCGAGCAGCGAAGGTTATGGTGTGAATAGTGGTTTCGGTGACGGCCGGTCAATCAGTTTTGACCGTACATCTCTCTTGTCGCGTTCGTGTTGCAGCCTGGCACGCTGGACCCTCCGCGTCGCTCACCGAATGGAACGCGCTTCGTCTTGCATTTTTGCTCGCTTGTGGGACCGCAGTTGAGAGAAAACCGACGTCCCTCCCCATCCCCCGCCCGCGTCATTTTATGCGGAGTAAATAAAAACAGAGGGAGTATACTATGGATGAGGATCCCCTGACATGGCCGAACCCATTGAGTAATTGACATGCGGGGCCTAGGAAGCATGGGGTCTGCCAGTAAGTGACCGAAAGGGAGGGTAAGGCAGGGATACGTATGTGAAAGGAGCTTCCAATGATATAATTTTCACATTATACATCTTATGTACTATTAATCTTGTCAATAGTCAAATGCGGTTTTGAAAAACGCATTAGAGCATGGTTAATAATATAGCCAGTCGATGGCTATAAGGAACTGCCATGTCATCTATACCCATCATCTATTATATGCACTCATACAGTAGTGTGGGCTATAAGGTTGGCTATTTCCCGCAAAAAAATTATAAGGTTGGCTATTGTATTAGTACTTTATTCCATCTCCTCTCCATCTCTTTCTTCATATTTATTGTACGTATTTAACTAGGAATGCATATATAGCTAGGCTCTTGCATGAGAGATCACTGCCCTTACTTTTTCACATCTCTCTCCTCCACACAGGCCCTATATAAATGGAAGGAGGGAGTACAACTATGAGCACTGCATACTCTAGTATAGATGTTGTCTGGACTCCACTAGTACTATTCGACAGGGAGCTTAAAAAGTTACTATTGGACTGGCTATACGTGGCAAAATCCTAGTAGGAAGAGAATGCGCGAGAACAAGCACATTCACGTGGTTGAAAAAAAATGGAAACCATCTTGAGTACAAATCTAGGAGTACGTATGAATCTAACAATATTGATTGGGCATTGTTGAATGTTGATACTTTTTTTATCAAAGTATAGATACTTTGACTACACATAAAACTTATATGTAAACTAGAAAGGATAGGAGGGAGTATATTGTACGTTCAAAAACGAAACGAACATTGAATACCCTTTATATATGATTTGCGGATGCTATGATTACCGGTTCAAAATTTTGAATCCGCCTTAAGTATCACACATGCCCCCACTCGTTCTCTCTTGATTTCATCTCGGGGTCCGGAGATCGATTGAAAGAGGACTAGGGTGGGTACAATACGTTTGTTTTGCTTATGAACGCACAATATACTCCCTCTGATCCCCATAGACCCCCCCCTCCCGCGGGTCATTTCTATCATAGAAACAGACCAAACCTTTATCTCCTTGCACGACACGCAATTGATCTCTGTACATCAATCGATCGCGTCAACATGTTTCGGGGCATGAACCGAATGGGATGTCAAAACTAAGACGCGAAGTGACACGTAGTGGAGACAAAACTGAAACTTCAAACAAACCGTTTGTTTGTACGCATGTCGGACAAATTACAAATAAACATTGGAAATACAAGCATGGTCTAGGCCCACATGCGAATGATACTCGGCGGAATGCTCAAATGAGGCATGCGGGAGGACGGACTCGACTGGAGGGCGACATGATCGATGGAGAAGATGGTTGGAGAGGAATGAGAAATAAGCAAACACCGCATGATTATACTTGAACAGATCAAATAAACAATAAGTTGTCTCTCTTGGCCTACATAGTGAAAGGCCTAATGCGCAATGCGCAGCACTGACGCTGGAATATGGCCTGGAAAACAGGGAAACCGACATGTGGGGCACACCTGTCGGGATGACTAGCGCAAACTAGTCCAATGGAGGAGCTGGCCCACAACCTCCTTGCCACCAACAACCGTTCATGTGGGTTGTGGTGGATAACAATGTGGCGCAGCTCCAGCACCGCCTCTGGACATGGTGACCGCGGTGAGCGACACGCTCATCGTCACTAGACAGGGTCGGTTTCAGTGTGCCGAGGGTGGCGTTAGTGATCTGGCACGACCAACAGTATGTTTGGTTTGTGCCCAAGGTTGCCCCATCAAAGCATTGGGTAGCCAAAATTTTGGTTGAGGTTTTGGTTGCCCATGATTTGGCCGACATCGGCAAGAAAAATGAACTAGAGTTGGCTAGAGTTCATTGGCATGCCAAAAAATGGAAACCATCCAAACAAAGACCAATCTTTGGGTCATGACCAAAACTTTGGTAAGGTGCACTTTGGCCACATTCCAAACACACCCCAACACCCGGCTCATCGAGGATGCACGGGGCGCCGGGACGCATCCGCGGAGTGGTGTAGCATGGCCAACGGCATCCTCAGGACCTGAGACCATGCCGGGTCGTCTTGCTTTTTCAATGACATGCGTCGATCGCATGTGAGCAAAAGGCATATCCAACATTGCCACGACCGTAGCTGACTACCCTGGCACATGGCGCCAGCTGCCCGCATTCATGCCGTCCGTCCGTATGCCGTCGTTAAGAGGTTCGGTGCCCGAGGAACCAACTCCAGCAACTTAATGACATACCAGGATGCTTGGCCTCACCGGAATGCGCTACTTAAAGCGGCAACGCCCAGCTAACCTCCACACCATAGCGCATCGTCCTCATACCTAGCACCACATCCGCCATGACCGCAAGCGTGAATGCTCTGCGGGAGAGCTTTTCTTCGGGGATGGAGCTCGAGGTCGCCGCCCTCGCTCAAGTTGCCGCACAAGCGGTGGCCACGCTGGCGGCTGACGATGGGAGCACCATCAGCTATGCATCCTACTTGCCGCCATCCAACTTCCGGCACCGCCGAGGCCGGGGACTCCTCTGAGGATGAGTAGGGCATGGGAGGCGGCAGGGCATGGTGTGCCAACTGGCCGGTCCATCTCCTGTGTTCTACTTTTCCTCGCCGGAGACCGCACCATCACTTCACGGGTCTTGAACCCCGCCCCCGTACATGGAGATTGCAGATGGAGGACGTTGGTCGCCGCCGTAGAATAGGTTTAGGGTCGGGTTTCTTTTATTTTTCTGTCCTATAAAAGTTCGAAATGTAATGAAAATCTGCGGTGTTTACATTAATCTCGGCCGGTGTATATGAACTTTCAGAATAATATAGTATATTGTAGGAGTAGTAGGAAGATGCCCGTGCGTTGCAGAAAAGGATGAATGAGGGAAGGCCTTATCTGCAAATGCACATTCACGCATTTCACATCTTTCTACATCTACGGGGACCTACGAAAGGGTTAACGTAAATTTCCTCTCTCTCTCTCTCCTCCCCTGATTTTCATGGTGGTGGGCCCCTCCCTCCCCCCAATCTACAATCAACAGCTCACATGTTTCACATTATGTTAATTACATATCTGGGACTACGTAGGTGTGGCATTACTCATCCTAAAAAACCCAACTAAGCCAACCTCCCAGCATATCGTGCGGGAAAAGACCCGGCCGTGCTGTTTTAGTCGAGATTACCAGATTACTAGTAGTAGTATCGATGGATCGTGCGAAGCAACAAGTTTTTTTAGGGGGCGAAGCAGCTAGTTTAAAAGGAAAAAGACAGTACACTCACAGCACCCCTGTCGTGGTCGCATTGCACCCCACACACGTTCGGTCCTGCACACGGCTCACGCAAACGGAACGCGCTTCGGCTTGCCTCTTCACTGACAAGTGGGACTGCACTTGGAGAAACCAGCCATGCGCCAAACTCCCCCTGCCCACCGCGCGAAAATCATCCCCCCACCCAAAAATTCCCCCCAAATCCTAGATTCAACCACCCTTCGGCCAACTAGCCAATAATATTCCCCAAACCCCCCGCCCCCCTCCAGTCCATTCGCTCCGCCAAAGCTGCCCTCCCCGCCATGCCGATACGTCGGAGCCATGGTTCATCGAGGGGACACATGGCGATCCTCTCACTCCCACAGTACGCTCTCGTAGACTGTCGTCCTCTAGCCGCGCCGCCACCGCTAGCGACGTTCTTGTGGAGGCGCACGGCGGCCAGCGCCGCTGGCGACGTTCATGTGGAGACGCACGACAGTCAGCTTCTCCCACGGTACGCGCATTCTAGACTGAGGCCCCATGCATGTCGGTGTAGCGCTGAATGTTAGCTGATAGACGTTGTTAATCTCACTGTTTGCCGAAGTAGTTTACAGTCAATATGCTCTGCTTAAGAAGCTTCCTTGCCCTATTCTGCACTCAATCAGCTTAGCTGAGATGGCATGCCAAGGCCGATTAGTTGCTAAAATATCCTGCCATATATTTATTGTGACGTAGATTGCCATGGTCTAGTAGCCAATCTGTTAGGTGAAATAGCTCTACACTGTTTTATACTCGATCTTTGTTGCTGCAATGGCCTTCGATAGTTTGATGGATGTGTGCTCGGCCTGATTGACTGCTGAAACAACCTGCCATAATTTAGGACTCAAATATGTTTGCTGAATTAGCTTTACATATATTTCGTTACTTAGATATGCTCGTCCAAATATCTTGCCATAGCTTTAGACATTGACCTAGGTATTTTCTTCTGGACTTCATAAAAAATCATACTCCCTCCGTTCCTTGATATAAGGTGTATAGATTTTTTAGAAAAAGTTCGAAATATAAGGTGTCTTGTGTTGCACCACTCGTTTGAATATTTTTTTTAGGGATTTGATTACATTTACTTATATTAGGCAAAATCCTCTATTTTCTCATGTCAATTAGTCAGGTGTAATCTCGCCCAAAACTTGTGAAATTTTCACTCCACGTGCGTTCTTTAATTTTCGTGCCAAAAACTATACACCCTATATTTAGGAATGGAGGGAGTATATGTTTTTCCTGTAATATCTATTAGAAGAACTAATTTGTATGTCTAACAGATGGACATGACTTGGATAACTTCTGCTCGAAGATTCTCCGTCGCATATGTCGAGGGGGTTGAAAACTACATGAACCTTATCAGAGCTAAGTATGGTGGTCTAAAATCAGATGTGCTCCGCCCGTTAAGAAGTTGTATGAATTCAGTTACAAGACCCCAGACAACTCTGCAAAATCATCTACACTTGTATGGGATGTCGGTCACATATACTAGGTGGGTTCATCATGGTGAAGCTGTGAACGTCAATGTTATTGACTACGTGGAAGCAGCAGATCACCATCTTGATCTGCCTGATGCTCAGGTGGAAGAGGAGGAGGAGGAGGTGGTGGCGGAGCCAGTGAGTTTGACCAACATGGAAACAATGCTACGAAATGCTTGTGCATTCCATGAACTTTCACCTGCAAAAGAAAAATGGTGGGCCTGCATGTTGGAACAATGCTACATGGCTGTCACCCCAGGAAATAAGTTGTCTGTATTCTCAGCTATGGTCACCTTTCTTCAGGTGAAGACATCTGAGTGGATGACCAACAAATCATTCGATGCGATGTTGGCTGCTTTCCGCAAAGCTTTCCTAGATGCGTCTGAGCTGCCACACACCTACAGTAAAATGAAGAATTTCCTTCGTGTAGTTGGAATTGAATATGATACGTTCCATGTTTGTAAGAATAATTGTGTTCTGTTCCGGAAGGATTATGCCAACTTAAGTGAATGCCCGAAATGCAAATCATCAAGATGAAAGATGGCGATGCTGTGAAGAGGATTCCTCGTAATGTTCTGAGACATTTTCCAATTACACCAAGATTGCAGAGGTTGTTTCATGATGCTGAAACAAGAGAGGATGTACTGTGGCATTCTAGGAACCAGGAGTACAGAGATTAGAATGTAATGAGCCATCCATCACATGGTAGTGAGTGGAAAAGCTTCAATCAGAAGCATGAAAAGTTTGCTGCTGACCCAAGAAACATTAGACCTAGCTTAGCTTCAGATGGATTTAACCCATTTGGCCACCAGAGCGCCACATATAGCATGTGGCCAGTGCTTGTTATCCCTTACAACATGCCTCCAAATGTCTGCACCAAAGAATCAAACTACATGATGGCCTTGCTCATCCCAGGTCCAAAAAGTCCTGGAAAGGATTTTGATTTGTTCATGGAGCCTCTTGTGGAGGAACTTCAACAGCTATGGAGGGGTGTTCTCACTCGAGACCTCTATAGCAGCCCACCAGCTGATTTCTTTCTGCGTGCTGTTATAATTTGGTGCATCCATGATTATCCGGCTTTGGGCACTATGTCAGGGCGAACGACACATGGTTACAATGCATGTGTTCGCTGTGAGAGGAATCCGCTGTCATAAGCAATACTTAGCAATATCTATTACATTGGACACCGCCGTTTCCTTGCCAAGGAAAAGCCGCATCCTAGAAAATACCAAAGACATGTGTTCAATGCAAAGCATGAAAACCGTTATGCGCCAAAGAGGCTCACCGCCGATGAGTTGCAAGTGGAATTAGAGAAGGTCAGGCATATTACACCAGGAAACCATCCTGATAATGGTAGCGGGAAAAGGAAGCGTGGTAGGGCAGAAGAGAGATTATTGTTTACCCACAGGTCCACTTTGTGGGACTTGGAGTATTGGAAAGATTAGGATCTGCGGCATAATCTTGATGTGATGCACATCGAGAAAAATATATGTAACAACATTATCGGCACACTTCTTAATGTTGAAGGCAAGACGAAAGATACCTTAAAATCTAGGATTGATTTGAAACACCTAGGTATCAGACAGGATTTGCAGGTGCAAGATGAAGGTAAACCACGGGATATGGCACCAGCTGTGTACGTCTTGGACAAGGTAAAAAGAAAAGAATTCCGCGAGGTCCTGTCACGTGTGAGATTCCCACATGGATTTGCTTCCAACCCTGAAAGGAGAGTCAGTGCAGATGGAAACAAGGTACAAGGGTTGAAAACTCATGACTGCCACGTCCTACTTCAAAGGGTTTTACCTGTTATCCTTAGAGGATTGGGCCGCCCTGACTTATACAGAGCAGTTGTAGAGTTGGGGCAATTCTTCAGGGAACTCTGCAGTAGAAATATCAGGATAGATGCTTTGGAGCGTCTTAGAGACAAGATACCAACTATCCTATGCGACCTTGAGAAGATATATCCTCCAGCCTTCTTTGATGTGATGGTGCATTTGGCTGTTCATCTACCTGATGAGGCACTACTTAGAGGTCTAGTACAGTATGGCTAGATGTACCCTATTGAAAGGCAGCTAGGCACTTTCAAGGGCTGTGTTGGGAACAGAGCTAGACCCGAGGGTTCCATTGCAAAGGCCTACATTGCTACAGAAGCGTTGACATTCTGCTCAAAATACATTGAAACAATTGATCAGCTTAGCAAAGAGGTGGATGAAGACAATCCCGGGCTCAATGTTTTCGATTATTCTATTCAAGTTACAGGGAAGAGTCGACAAGAGGACAAACCTAAAGATTTGGACAAAATGGTTTGGTATGTGTTGAATAACTATCCTGAGATACTACCTTATATCAAGTAAGTGCTAAGTATTGCAGCTTATACATCATTATCTACTAGACTTGCAGCACATTCTTATATATTTAGATGTTTGACGCGATCATTATGTTGTGCAGCATCTACAAAAAGGAGTTACTGCCGCAGAATCCAAGAAACATTAACAAAGTGGTTATGGCAGGATTTGTGAAATGGTTCAAGAGCCATGTAAGCTTTTGAATTGCACTGTCAGTTTTTTTAATATATTGAGTACATAAGATGATCAACTTGTCTATTTTCTAACCATAGGTTAAGAAGATGCGGGAGGATGGGCAGGCAATTGATGATGCCCTTTACTCACTAGCAATGGGTCCTGATACTCGGGTAAGACATTATGAATCTTGCGTTGTTGGAGATGTGCGCTACAACACCCTTGCACGAGACGAAGGCAGGAAGACACAAAATAGTGCCATCATGAGCACGGATACATATGATAAAGAGACAACTGAAATGTATGCTAACATAATAGACATTGTTCAGTTGCAGTATATCTCCAGTTTCGAGGATCATCGGTGTGTGGTTCTATTGTGCTGTCGTTGGTGTAACCTGTTTTCCAGGATCGCAAAACCCAGAGCTGATGATTATTTCAAATCCATCAATGTCAAGGTGGCGTACCAGACCAACGAGCCTTTTATTTTGGCAAATCAAGCAACACAGATATTTTTCTTGGAAGACACATTTGCACGTAGCAATGACTAGAGAGTATTGCAAAGGTTTGAGCAGAGGAATCCGTTTAATGAAGTTGCACAACAAGATGATGCTTACACTGCTCCTGATGTACAAGATAACACAGATGTTCCTAATATCTTTGAGAACCATCAGGCAATGACGCCGGCAAAAAGATTGCCTATCGTGTTGTGGACATACAAGAGCCAATGTTCGACGACATTGAGGACGAAGAAGAAGATGACACCGTGGGGAATTATGATTCAGACTGATACACATGGCGAAGATGTTGACACTGCTGATGCGGATGATGATTACATTGCTTTTGTCGTATTTGCCTGTCAGAAGACATTTTTTATCTACTATGTGAAATTGTGTTTTCTATGACAACTGAAACCTAATGAACATGTTTTTTAGTATTTTCCTGTGAGAACATCACTTGTTATGTATGCTGATTTGTGTTTGGTGATTGTATGACGACTAAAACATGATGACATTGTTGTTTAGTTGTACTCATATTTGGCTGTGAAACTTGAATTTGATGACATAGTTTGCTGTTGGACTGCAATTTGCTCGACGTCTTCGAATGAGAACAAATCTGACTCGACAGGGCCTCTCCTAATTTATTTATTTATTACCAAAAGGGCCTCTTCTATTTATTTATTTATGAGCAAAAGGAGATACCCCCTGATTTCCGTTAATAGAAATCATTAGATGTTCACAACACTACGCCTAGCCTGCTACACAGGTTTCATTCATTACTAGTTTCATCAAAGTGCTCATGTCATAGCGACTGAATACATCACGAGTGCTACATACACTTCAAATAAAGAGACAATCATCCTACAGAGCACATCGATTTTGCCCATTATCTTCACAAGCTCTTTCATCTCCTCATTGCTGTCAAGGCCGTTCAACAGCTGTTGCTTGGACATGATCAGAGGAACTACATCTTTAACCTTCTGCTCTGCATCTTCCTCTTTTGTCGTTCCTTCAGTTACTGGTCCAACACCCCAACCTGTTGGTATTGGGATTCCTCGGTTAACTAAATAATCAGCGTAGTTGCACTCCCCCACATCAGCAACTTCCCAGAAATACAAATCACACGAATCTTCCCTTTTCTGCACGAATCAAATTGGAAGATCATCAACCAAACTATTAAAAAAACCAGCAACTGAAAGCAGTAGAACAACACTTAAACATATTATTACCCCATGATTCGGGCATTTGTAGAAGACTCGGCCAGGGTTGAGGATTGTGGTTGAGATGCGACGGATGACTCTGCGTGATTTGCAGCAGTGGGCTGCGATGAGAAACCGGCTGCGGTGCGCGTGCCGGCGGGGGTGTTATGATACCCAAAGGTGATGGTACGGGTGGCAACTTGGCGCATATTTGGTTGTTGCCTACTGAAGAGTAGGTGGACGAGCAGCCAGCGGACATGGTTGATGCGGCCAGAGCTTCTAATGCTAGGCAGAGTGAGTAGAGAAGAGGAGAAGCGAACGTTGGATATGTCAGTTTCATTACTTGCAGACTAGCATAGCACCATATATAGTCATAGTCTAGGTTTGGATTCGAACCAGCTACAGGAGCACGTCTCTCTTTTTTCTAAAACTCAGCAACGTCTCTTTACTGGTACACTAGCTTGTTCTGTATGCCTTCTCGAGTCTTTGATTCCTCCACCTGACATTTGGGACCCACCGGAAGGGCCTCTGTATTTCGCGAAAAAAAGTGCCCCCCGCTGACAGGTCGGACCCACCAGCTATCTTTGCACGCAAGGAAGTGCCTCCTTATTACGCACAAAAAATGAATAATCCCCCTGCCAGCTGGAACCCAGCATCATGGGAGGCTGACTTGCGGGCCTACCAAGTTGACGGGGACGGAGGGCTTTGTCAACTTAGTCAATATGAACGATTATAGGTCCAGTTACCATACGATGTTCATCCAATGGTAGTAGTGCTTGTTCAACCTATGGTCTTCTTGCTCCAGCCGCCCAAACAGCGCCGGTCGTGCCGCCTGCTCCTGCCTCTCGTGGCCGGCTGTGATGCCGTGGAGGCCTCACCGCCCCTACTACTCCCACCGCTGGTCAGGGCATCGCTCTACTCACCCACACCCTTTGTTATTCTGCGGCGATGGCAGCCTCACCCCACAGCCGAACCAGTGAACCCTCGTACTCCTCTCCGTGTGGGCATCCACTGCCACGTCTTCCCCGGCTCCGCGTCGTCCCCTTCCTAGGCCTCGCCGTCATCCACCGCATTGGTGCTCTCGGCGTGGCGTGGTCAACATGGTCAACGGCCGACTTCCATCATGGAGAGGCTGACAGCTGGGTCCACGGCCGCAGCTGGGTCCATAGCCACAGCCCAGTTTTTTTTGTGATTTGCCAAGTAAGTCGCTTTGTCAGGCCTGTTGGGCTGTAAATCTTTCAAGACGAGGAGAGCTTCATTCGGTTGGCCGATAAAATGGCCTATCAGTAATGAGAAATGGGCTGTACATTTTTAAAACACATCAAACCGACAATTAGTTTCAAATTTCTTTTTTTCATTTTGAGATTTTAAGTTGCATTGATTTTTATGCGTGGACAAATTTTGGATTTTATATTGATATATATTTATTTTTAAAATCAGTTTGAATGTGACTCGAAATTTCGGGATTAAAAACAGTTCGGACCGCACCGAAATATGCAAAATTTCGTATAATTTTTTAACCGTGGACACAATATGGGCTGTAATGCTAACAAAAAGAATATGGGCTCCAAAAAACCTTAAGAATTAGCAAATGGGCTGTAAATTATTAGAAATAATGGTAGATGGGTTGTATGATGTTTTCCATAGATTTGAGGCTTTCCTAAAAAAAGGTTGATGCACAAGCAGTGACTGTTGGATGTCCATCCAACGGCCGTCGTGCTTCTTCAATCTCTGCTCTTCCTGCTCGAGCCTCTCAAACAAGCGCCGGTGGGACTGCCTACTCTCTCCTTCCCGCGGCCGGCTGTGCTGCCGCGCAGGACTTGCCGCCTCACCGTACTCCCATCGCTGGCCTAGCCATCCCTCTACTCACCCACACCTGCTGTTATTCTCCGGCGGCGGCAGATGAACCAGTAAACCCTCGTACAATCGTACTCCCCTCTGTGTGGGAAACAACTACCGAGTCTTCCCTGCCTCCGTGTCGTTCCCTTCCTAGGCCTCTCCATCGTCCACCGCCCTGGTGCTCTCGGCGTGGCCTGGTCAACGTGGTCAGCGACCGACATGCATCTGAAGTGGACTGTACGTGGAGAGGCTGATAGCTGAGTTGACGGCCGCACGCAAGGAAATGCCTCCTTATTACACGCAAAATAATGATTCCTCCACCTGACATCTCGGACCCACCAAAAGGGCCTCTGTATTTCGCAAAAAAACGTTACCGCCGCTGACAGCTTGGACCCACCAGCTATATCTTCGCACGTGAGGAAGTGCCTCCTTATTATGCACAAAAAAATGAATACTCCCCCTGCTAGCTGGGACCCAATATAGTGGCAGGCTGACTTGTGGGCCTACTAAGTTGACGGGGACGGAGGGCTTTGTCAACATAGTCAATATGCATGATTCTAGCTCCAGTGACTGTACAATGTCCATCCAACGGCCGTAGTGCTTCTTCAACCTCTGGTCTTCTTGCTCCAGCCGCCCAAACCAGCGCCAGTCGTGCCTCGTGCTTCTGCCTCCTGTGGCGGGCTGCGATGTGGCGGAGGCCTCACTGCCCCCTACTACTCCCACCGCTGGCCAGGCCATCCCTCTACTCACCCACACCCCCTGTTATTCTGCGGGGACGGCAGCCTCACACTGCAGCGAACCAGTAAACCCTCATACTCCTCTACGCGTGGGCATCCACTGCCGCGTCTTCCCCGGCTCCGTGTCGTCCCCTTCCTAGGCCTCGCTGTCGTCCACCGCCCTGGTGCTCTCGGCGCGGCGTGGTCAACGTGGTCAAGGAACGACTTCCATCAGAAGAGTACTGTACGTGGAGAGGTTGACAGCTGGGTCGACGGCAACCGCAAGGAAGTGCCTCCTTATTACATGGAAAATAATTATTCCTCCACCTGACAGCTAGGACCCACCGGATGGGCCACAATATTTGGTGAAAAAATGTTTCCCCCTGACTGCTGGGACCCACCGCACGGGCCAACGTATTTCACGAAAAAACGTTCCCCCCGTTGTCAGCTCAGACCCACCGGAGGTGCCTCCTTATTACGCACAAAAAAAGAATACTCCCCCTGCTAGTTGGGACCTACCTTGGTGGGAGGCTGACTTGTGGGCCTACTAAGTTGACGGGGACTAAGTGCTTTGTCAACTTAGTCAATATGAATGATTCTAGCTCAAGTGACCGTATGATGTCCATCCAATGGCCGTAGTGCTTCTTCAACCTCTGTTCTTCTTACTGCAGCCACCCAAACTAGCGTCGGTCGTGCCGCATGCTCCTGCCTCCCGCAGTCGGCTATGCTGCCGCAGAGGCCTCACCGCCCCTACTATTCCCACCGTTGGCCAGGCCCTGCAGCGACGGAAGCCTCACACCGCAGCCGAACCAGTGAACCCTCGTACTCCTCTCCGTGCGGGCTTCCACTACGCATCTTCCCCAGCTCCGCGTCATCCCCTTCCTAGGCCTCGCCGCTCGCCGTCGTCCACCACCCTGGTGCCCTCGGCACGGCGTAGTCAACATGATCAAGGAACGACTTCCATCAAAAGAGTAATGTACGTGGAGAGGCTGACACCTGGGTCCACAGCGGCCGCAAGGAAGTGCCTCCTTATTACGCGGAAAATAATTATTCCTCCACCTGACAGCAGGGACCCACCGGACGGGCCATCGTATTTCGCAAAAAAAATGTTTTCCCCTGACTGCTGGGACCCACCAGCTACATCTTTGCATGCAAGGAAGTGCGTCCGGGCAAAAAAACGATTCGCCCCCCTGACTGCTGGGACCCACCAGCTACATCTGCGCAGGCAAGGAAGTGCCTGACAGTCGGGACCCACTTGGTCGAAGCGTACGTAGAGTTGTCATTCTGGTCGTGAATGTGTACGTACATAGTAGTCGATGTAGAGGCGCGCACGTGTCGTAGTAGAGGCGCGCACGTAGCATGTACACGTACGTACAACGACCAGTGTGCAAGAAAGAAACTACGGCCACGTACGTACATACGGGCAGGGTCTCGAACACCTACTCGCGCATACGTATGACCAGGGCTCGTGTACATGGCTGGGTCGGAACAGAGAAACAACGCCGTCGTCGTGTTCATGGGGAGCCAACCGGCTGGGTCGGAACGGAATGCGTTGTCATGTTCATCGGGAGGGTTTGGATGGAACAGCCGATGGAAACGAGGCCTGGCGTACCGCAGAACGGAGGAAACGACCTTGTGTTCAACCGGCCACGGTCGAAATAGGATCATGTTCATCGGGAGGGGTCTGGCGTACCGCAAAACGGAGGAAACGGACCTCCTACGGTCGAAACGGGGGTCCTGTTCATCGGGAGGGGTGTGGCGTACCGCAAAACGGGACTCCACAGGATACTGTTCATCTCCACCGTCGACCCCCTCTAGCCTCCACGGGCTACTATTCATCCACCGTTGACCTCCTCCAGCCTGCACCTGCGACTGTTCATCCACGGGCTCCTGTTCATCCAGCCTCCACCGCGCGCTACTCCACCAGCTACTGTTCACCCAGCCCTATCCACAGGCTCCTGTTCAACCACCCCTCCACGGGGTACTGTTCATCCAGCCCGCCACCGTCTACTGTTCATCCTACCCTCCACGGGGTGGTCCTGTTCATCCAGCCCTCCACAGGGTCCTGTTCATCCAGCCCTCCACAGGGTCCTGTTCATCCAGCCCCAACCGGCTCGATCGATTGGGGTCTTGTTCATCCAGAGGCAACACCACGGGGTCCTGTTCATCCACCCCCAGTAGGAACTGTTCATCCAAACCCCCCAGCAACGCTCACTGTTCATCCAGAGGCAGCATCGATCGGCTTCAGTTAGCAACAGTAGCAAAGGAATCGTTCGATCGGGTTCAGTTAACAGCCATCGATCGATCGCTCGGGTTCAGTAACGCGTAGCTTGCAGTGCAATCTCTCGGGTTCAGTTAGAGCCCAACGCCTCGCTCGGGTTCAGTTAGAGCCCAACGCCTCGCACCCACGAGCATGTGTTTACGAGAGAAACGAGCATCGCTCGGCCCCGACCACCCACCGTAATCGGGAACACCCTGATATTTTCCTCGCCCTCAATTCTACCATGGTTTTTTCCGTCATGGATGGCCCAAAGAATGTCATGCAGCTGCGTCTCTAGCCCACCCAGGACGAAAAGCCCATTTTCTGTCATGATTTTTTGTCCTAGAAGTAGGAACCCACCACATCTATGATGATATCAGGTTTTGTCACAATTATCGTCATAGAAGGGTCATAAGTATGACAGAAAAAAAATTCGTTCGACCCAAAATGTCACGGATGTGTCTTTTTTTGTAGTGTTTGTCAATGGTAAGGGGATTAAACAAGGAGGTTGTTTGTCTGGCATCTTATTTAATTTAGTGGCTCATGTTTTCTCTCGGCTGCTTTATGAAGATGCTAGGGCGGGTTTAATTTGCACCCGACATTATCCCTTATGGAATTATTAGGTTAGAATGTGCTAATGATACCCTTTTGTTCTTGATCGTAACATTGAAAATGCTAAGAATGTTAAATGGATCTTATATTGTTTTGACCAGTTATCTAGCATGAAAATCAACTTTAACAAATGGGATTTGCTTCTAGTTCAAGTGGTGGAAGAGGTAGTGTTGGTGTCAAAACCGGCGGATCTCGGGTAGGGGGTCCCGAACTGTGCGTCTAGGCCGGATGGTAACAGGAGGCAGGGGACACGAAGTTTTACCCAGGTTCGGGCCTTCTTGATGGAGGTAAAACCCTACGTCCTGCTTGATTAATATTGATGATATGGGTAGTACAAGAGTAGATGTAGCACGAGATCAGAGAGGCTAAACCCTAGTAGCTAGCCTATGGTATGATTGTATGTTGTGATTGTTGTCCTACGGACTAAAACCCTTCGGTTTATATAGACACCGGAGAGGGTTAGGGTTACACAAGGTCGGTTACAAAGGAGGAGATATCCATATACGTATTTCCTAGCTTGCCTTCCACGCCAAGTAGAGTCCCATCCGAACACGAGACGAAGTCTTCAATCTTGTATCTTCATAGTCTAACAGTCCGGCCAATGGAGATAGTCCGGCTGTCCGGAGACCCCGTAATCCAGGACTCCCACAGTAGCCCTGAACCAGGCTTCAATGACGATGAGTCTGGCGTGCAGTATTGTCTTCGGCATTGCAAGGCGCGTTCCTTCTCTGAATACATCACAGAAGAATTTGAATACGAGGATAGTGTCCGACCCTGCAAAATAAGTTCCACATTCCACCGTAGAGAGAATAATATTTTCGCAGATCTAATGACGTTACATCATGGCCCGGTGATTATTCGAACCATTTCTTTTAACCAGCCCCGCACATAACGCGAGGCAGTTTTTCGACACGTCTTGTCAAAGCAGAGATCGTGTCCCTTTATTACGGGATTCTCATCAATACGGGCGTGCGTAACCCAACCGCGCCATCAATTGCGGCGCTTGGGGGATAAGCGAGTTTTACCAGGCTAGTGGGGACGCTTAGTTTTGTCCGCCCATATAAAGGGATAAGGATTCACCTTTCTATCCACGCCTTCTTCCTCCTTTGCTCATCCGCTCCCGCACACTCGAGCTCTAGCGCCCAAGCCCTCACTTCCATCTCAACCTTCTCCAATCATGTCCGGAGTGGGAGGCAAGTGGATGGTCTCCTCCGTCACGGAGGGAGACATCAAGAAACTGAGGAGAGCCGGATACCTACCCGACGACATCGCGCACTGGCTCCCAGATGAGGGGCAGCTCATCCCCACCCCCAGGCCCCATGAGAGGGTGGTATTCCTCACCCATTTCCTCCGCGGACTAGGATTCCCTCTCCACCCCTTCATCCGGGGGCTCATGTTTTATTACAGCCTGGATTTCCATGATCTGGCCCCAAACTTCATCCTCAACATCTCGGCATTTATCATCGTGTGCGAGGCCTTCCTCCGCATCAAGCCCCACTTCGGCTTATGGCTGAAGACCTTCAACGTCAAGCCGAAGGTGGTGGGCGGCCGCCAGGTGGAGTGCGGAGGCGCCATGGTGGGCAAGATGCCCAACATAACATGGCTCGAGGGCTCCTTTGTGGAAACCATAAAGGGGTGGCAATCGGGGTGGTTCTATATCACCGAGCCACGCGACCCCGCATGGGTAGCGGCCCCCGAGTTCCGATCTGGCATACCCATGCGGCTCACCTCCTAGAAAGAGAAGGGCCTGTCCTGGGGTAGTTCAAAAGAGCTGACCAGACTCTAAACATGTATTCAAAACATGGTGGACAAGAAGCTCAAGCTTGTCAACATAGTCCAGGTTATGCTCATCCGCCGGATACTCCCGTGCCAACAACGGGAGTTCACCTTGTGGGAGTTCAATCCGGCGGAGCACCGGACTCTGAACAGGCTCTTCGACACGACTCATGAAGACGCCTGGAGGGTGCTGTTCAAAAGTGCCGAGGTCCCTCCCCCTATCACTGAGGATCGCGGATTCAACGCGAAGTGCCAAGCTAGTGCGGTAAGCTGCTTAACCTTTCACAGGATACTTATTTTTTATATAGATTGACTCTATGCGGGATCTAAACTCCCGGACCTTTGACAGGACTGGCAAAAGAAGGCCGGACAGATCGACTGTCCGGCTCCTTTGCCCGAAGGCCCCGCAGATGCTCTTCTGGCGAAGATGCTGACTCCGGCGCCTTATAAGGTGCCGGAGACCAAGAAGGCCAAGGGAACTTGAAAGAGTTCCTGACGCCAGGTGTCGTCGGACTCACCGTCCGATGACTCTGCGGCACACTCTTCCCCTGAAGACGAGGAAGAGGAAGAAGATGCTCCCCCACCGACTGGGGGAGACAGGAAAAGGAAGGCCGCCCCGACTAGGGAGGCCGGAGGGTCCAAGAAGGGAAGGACTCTCCTTCCGGACAGCTCCACCGCCGCTGACGAAAGCGAAGACGATTTGCCCAGGGCCAAGCCCCCGGGGAGATCGTAAGTATTCGGATACCAAAGTTACGCATAGGATTCCTTTGTCGCATTACTTTTCCTAACGCCGAACTCAATTGTGCAGGCCGCCCCGAGCCAATATCGAGGTATCATCAGACGGCTCCCTGGGCTCGTCGGACATGGATAGCGATCCAGTCCCGACCGCCACCTCCCCTCATCCTATCGACAACGCCGAGGTGTTGTCTCAAGAGGCACCGGATCGAGGGGAGACAGTCCCAGAGGCGCCTCAAGGCGACCTTCCGGACTTCGGGAGCCGCGGGGACGGGGCCCCCGAGAGCTCCGAGTCCGACCCTCAGCCAAACACCGTGCCGAACCCTCCAGCGGTTCCGGACTCGGGCATGCGGCCTCCTTCTAAGGGGGGCAAAACGCTTGTGCTGGTGACCTCTGTCCATCCAGAGGCTCTGGACCATCTGCTGGAAGCGCTTCACAGCGCTTCCATCGACGAGGAGCACCGCACTATCCTAAGTGCGGTGATCCAGAAGGTTTAGTCCGCTAAGAGCGGATTGACTGAAGCCTGTGCCAGCCTTCTAACAGGCTTTGAGGTAAGTGTGTTTAAAATGTAGTAGAAATATTACCGCATAGACAGTAGCCCCTGATGCTTTGTTTGGTGTTCACAAAGAAAAGCCGGACAGATGATCAAATAATATCGCAGGAGTCTAATATAAGTATGTCAATATGCATATGCAGGCTTCGCTGCTGGCGTCCGCCACACTAACTACGGAGGTCGCCGTACTGAAGCAGGACCTCGAGGGGTCCAAGAAAGAGCTCGGCCTTGCCAAGAGGCAGATCGAGGAGAACAAGGGTAAGTAATACCCCGTCTATAGATATGTATATATAAAAAGGACGCGATTGCAAATTGACAGGATCGTTGTATGTTTGCCAGGGGCCACGACCGAGGTGGCGACCTGAAGCAAGTGCTAACCAAGGTTGAAGATACAGCGGCCAAGGAGCGCACCGAGCGAGAGAAGCACGAGGCTCGGGTGGGCGAGGAGCAGCAAGAGCTCCAGGCTCTCATGACAAAGCATGAGGGTTGGAGCTTGACTCGAAGACGCGAGAGTCTGAGCTTGCCGCGGCCCTTGAGAGTGCAAAGAGTGCCAAGGCCGAGGCCTAGAAGGCCCTCTAGGAGATCGACGCGATGACGAAGATAGCGGCGGGTAAGGCTTTCTATATGCAGAGCAAGCATGTAAAAGTAAATTACTGATTACTTACCCGGATCCGGAGCTCTTCAGGAGCATTCGCAGATTTGCCCCGCAGTGTGTCCAATGCCGCACAATTTTACCTCGCCGAGGATGGAAGCTCGACGGAGAAGCTATTCTGGTCTCAGTATGCTGAGGCCGAACATCTGGTGTCGATGAGCGACCAGCTGAAGCAGATGGTCAAGCTACATAAGGCGGCTGATCAGGCCATGAAGGGCTTTATAGCCCGGCTGTGGCCTGGTGACGCCCTTCCGAACAGCTTCTTCGGCCTGGTGAGGTGGCTTGTGGATGCCTTCCCACGGCTGGAGGTCGTCAAGCGATCCGTCTGCATTGAAGGTGCACGCCGGGCTTTCGCCTGTGTAAAAATGCAGTGGGTCAAGCTAGACGCCGTGAAGCTGACCAAGGAGGGGCCGCCGGAGGGCAAGGAGCACCGCCACCCCGAGATGTATTATGAGGGTGTTCTGCCGGGTGCCCGTCTTATCGCGGATGAGTGTTCGAAAGATGTAATATTTGAGTAAACTTGCTTGTTTATCCTATATTTATGAAAACTTGTTTCATATGCGCCATGCAACGCTTGTTTGAATTTAAAATATTACCTTATGTTTGGCTATTTATCCAATCTGAGAGATGGCTAGTCCTCGGCTTCTGCCCCCATGCCGCTAGTGCTGGGGTGTTCGGGATAAACCTGAGCACTCTTGTTCCCATATTTGGGTCCTTCGAGGGAGGTGCTCAGCACAACGAACAAGGCAACTGGACTAATATTGCTTTATCACTCTCACTTAGCCATAGAATTCTATAAATTTAAATTTCGGCGAAGCCCCTGGTATTCAGAAGGCCGAATTCGGGGCGCGATACATGCCTTTAAGCCGGACAGGGCCGGCCCCTCGCCCTAAGCGGCATGAGTCTTTAGGGACTCGAAAAACCTCACCGAACAGCGACCAGTCTCTCGCCTTATCATGACAGTCAGTTTTAGCTTTCTCTACTGAGGTGCTCAACCCGGCAGAACCGGGGCACAATCGCAGTAGTTCTCCTAGCACTACCTTAGCCGATAGAGCGGAACGTAAGGTACCAAAACATAGGAGCCGGGAAAACCCAACATTTGACCAAAGACATAATTCGGAGCTGATGCATATAATGCTATAAGTTTGGGGTGCCGCACTTGTGAAAGTGTTCGGACTTTTCACACCGCATTGTGGGGTACGTGAGGCCCTAGTGTATTTGGCCGTACCGAAGTGTATGGTTGCAAGGCGTCGTTAATGAACACATATATATATATATATAAATGCAATAATGGTCGTAATGTAATGCATTGTTTATTAAAAAGCTGCGTTAAAGCAGAGTGATACAGATAGTGTGATAAGCAAAAAGTAGGACTAAGTCCCTTCCAAGGGCGAGCTGAGGGATGATATGAAATCGGAGATCAACCTGGGAATTCCGTTGTATAACGTAGCTGTCTGCCTCCTTGGTTGTTGCATCATGTGTTCGGCAAGAGTGCTGTCGGTCAGTGTTTTCAAAGATTAAGGTCCTAAAAAAAGAAAAAATAACCAAACGGGAAGCCCCTAGTGCGGTTTAGGCCGCGTTTTGGGCGTGCCGCAGTTGTGCCCCCCCTCCCCACCTGTGCCCATGGTATTTTTAATGCGTAATTATGTACGTGCAGCACGAATATGGCCGTTGGGCTGGGATTGGGGTGGCCGTCGTATTGCTACGCGAGCTCAGATCGCGCCAGGCGGTCTATTTGCTGATTGCCCCGAGCGCGCTTGAAGGTGTTCGGGCTTTGAAACGCCGAACTCATTGATTTCCTTGAGAGGCTGCTTTGCGCTTCTGCTGCGAGGGCCGCGGTGTGCTCCTCTGTTTGAAGGGAGCACTCTGTGTTTCCATTGACTGTAATAACTCCGGGGGGTCCTGGCATTTTGAGCTTGAGGTATGCACAATGCGGTACCGCATTGAATCTAGCAAATGCGGTTCGCCCGAGCAGCGCGTGATAACCACTGCGGAACGGGACTATATCAAAGATTAACTCTTCGCTTCGGAAGTTATCCGGGGATCCGAAGACCACTTCCAGTGTAATTGAGCCTGTGCAATGGGCCTCTACGCCTGGAATAATGCCCTTAAAGGTCATTTTTGTGGGTTTGATCCTTGAGGGGTCTATACCCATTTTGCACACTGTGTCCTGATAAAGCAGGTTCAGGCTGCTGCCTCCGTCCATAAGGACTCGAGTGAGGTGAAATCCGTCGATGATTGGGTCTAGGACCAGTGCGGCAAATCTGCCATGACGGATACTAGTGGGGTGGTCCCTACGATCGAAGGTGATCGGGTAGGAGGACCAAGGGTTGAACTTTGGGGCGACTGGCTCCAACGCATATACGTCCCTGAGCGCACGCTTCCGCTCCCTCTTGGGGATGTGGGTTGCGTATATCATGTTCACCGTCCGCACTTGCGGGGGAAACCTCTTCTGTCCTTCAGTGTGCGGCTGCCGGGGTTCCTCCTCGTCATCGCTATGCGGCCCCTTGTCCTTATTTTCGGCAATTAACTTGCCGGCCTGCTTGAACACCCAACAATCCCTGTTGGTGTGATTGGCTGGCTTATCTGGGGTTCCGTGTATTTGACACGAGCGATCGAGTATACGGTCCAAGCTGGACGGACCCGGCGTACTTTGTTTGAATGGCTTTTTCCGCTGACCGGGTTTAGAGCCTTTGAATCTGGCATTGACTGTCGTATCCTCAGTATTTTCGCTGTTAATGCGGCGCTTATGCTTGTTGCGACGTGACCTACTATTGCCATCCTTGGTATCTATGGTACCATGGTTTTTTGAGAGGTTATTACTGCGAGCCAGCCAGCTGTCTTCTCCCGCACAAAAGCGGGTCATGAACGTCGTGAGAGCTGCCATAGATTTCGGCTTTTCCTGACCAAGGTGCCGGCCTAGCCACTCATCTCGGATGTTGTGCTTGAAAGCCGCTAAGGCCTCCATATCCGGACAGTCGACGATTTGATTTTCCTTTGTAAGGAACCGAGTCTAGAATTGCCTGGCCGACTCTTCTGACTGCTGAATTATGTGGCTCAAATCATCGTCGTCTGGTGGTCGCACATAAGTGCCCTGAAAGTTATCGAGGAATGTGGCTTCCAGATCTTCCCAACAACTAATGGAGTCCGCTGGCAAGCTGTTAAGACAATGTCGCTCTGGTCCTTTGAGCTTTAGTGGGAGGTATTTGATGGTGTGTAAGTCATCACTGCGGGCCATGTGGATGTGGAGGAGGAAGTCCTCAATCCATACTGCGGGATCTGTTGTGCCGTCGTATGATTCAATGTTTACAGGTTTGAAACCTTCTGGGAATTGATGTTCCATTACTTTGTCTGTGAAGTATAAGGGGTGTGCGGCGCCTCTGTATTGGGCTATATCTCGACGCAGCTCGAATGGGTCTTGCCCGCTGTGTTCGGCCCGGCCGGGTTTGCTTTTACTGTATCTGGCGTGACGTTTGTCGTCTCGCAGAGTGGTGCGCCCTCGTGATCCGTAGATCAATCTTGAATGCTTTGCCTTGTCCTCCAACATGTCTTGTAGGTCTAGCGTATCTCCCCATGTCTTTTTATTTGAATGGCGTTGGGTGGAGGCTGAGTTTTTGGCTGGAATGCCTGTCTATCGCGGCCACGAGGTGGCCGATCTGCCGTGTCATACGCTTCTTCCTCCGGTCAGGGTAGTAACATGTGCCTTGGGTAACTCTTGGAGGGGCGCTCGAGTTTATATTCCTCGGCCGCGAGGACTTCAGTCCATTTGTCAGCTAGCAGATCTTGATCAGCTTGAAGCTGCTACTGCTTTTTCTTCGAGCTATTTGCCGTGGCCATAAGCTGGCACTTGAAGCGCTCTTGTTCGACGGGGTCCTCTGGGATGGCGAATTCATCGTCGCCGAGGCTTGCCTCGTCTTCGGAGGGGGGGTGTAATTGTCATCCTCCTCCTCTCCATCTGCCACTTTCTCAGGAGAGCTGGCTCCTTCAGCCTCCTGCTCTAAGTCTTGCTACAGGGGATTGTTGTTGCCCTCGGCACTGTCCGGAGTATTATGATCTCCTGTGCCGGTATCACCACTTTTGCTTTGGCCGGACTTAGAGTGGCGCCGCTGATGTCGGCGCTTGGGTTGCTTCTTGGAGGGGTCATCCTCCGCTATTTCGTCGCCATTGCCTTCATTGGGTGTGTCCACCATGTATATGTCATATGACGAGGTGGCTTTCTAGTGCCCTATAAGTGCTGGTTCATGTTCGTCTCCTACATCGCCGTCCATACCATCGATGTCTTCAGAGACAAAGTCGAGCATGTCGGTTAAATCATCGACAGTGGCTACATAGTGGGTGGTGGGTGGGCATCGAATTTCTTCGTCGTCCGCATCCCAATCATGTTGGCCATAATCCAGCCAGGGCTCTCCTGACAAAGAGAGAGCCCTTAGTGAATTCAGAATGTCCCCAAAGGGCGAGTGCTGAAAGATATCTGCGACGGTGAATTCCATAATCGGCGCCCAATCGGATTCGATTGGCAGGGGCGCGGGTGGTTCGGAGTCAGAAAAAGGGTCCGGCACCTTGGTGTCACGGGCTGCGCAGAGGATTATGCTGGTGTTTGGCTCGATCGCCGTTGAGACTGCAGCCCCTGAGGTGGTGTCTAACCACCCGTCCTTGATTGGCGCAGTTGGCTCCGAGCTAAGGGTCGGAGCTGATGCGGGCGCGGCCTCTGGGGTACTGTTCGGCGGCAGAGCTAGGTCATACCCATCGCAACAGTGCGGTGTGCCCGGCTGTGGCTCGAATCCGTCGAAGATCAAGTCCTAGAAGCTAAAGCTCCCTTGTCGATGGAGTACAAGAGTAGATCTACCACGAAATCAGAGAGGCTAAACCCTAGAAGCTAGCCTATGGTATGATTGTATGTTGTGATTGTTGTCCTACGGACTAAAACCCTTCGGTTTATATAGACACCGGAGAGGGTTAGGGTTACACAAGGTCGGTTACAAAGGAGGAGATATCCATATACGTATTGCCTAGCTTGCCTTCCACGCCAAGTAGAGTCCCATCCGGACACGAGACGAAGTCTTCAATCTTGTATCTTCATAGTCTAACAGTCCGGCCAATGGAGATAGTCCGGCTGTCCGGAGACCCCCTAATCCAGGACTCCCACAGGTAGCCAAACTCTTGTCACAAATTTCCCGTTGCAAGAGTAGCTCCTTCCCTTTAAAGTATTTTTGGGGTGCCATTGCAGTTCTTGAAACTCCGCAGGGAAGGTATCCAACATATTATTGATAAAAACTATTAACATGATCTGTTGCTGGAGAGGGAAGTCGCTTAGTTATGAGGCCAAGCTAGTCTTAATTCGTACTTGTATTGCCAATATCCCCAATTTTATTATGTCCATTCTAAAATTTCCCAAATGGGCCATTGAAGCTATTTCCTCACAGATTGCTCACTTTTTATGGGGTGACTGTGGTGATGTGCATAAATATAACCTTGCTAATTTGTGGCTTGGGCCCCAGAAGGAGTTTGGAGGGCTTGGTATCCCTAATCTTAGGGAACTCAATCTATCTATACTTGCTTCTTGGGTTAAAATATTTTTCCAACCATCTGATAAGGACTGGGTTCTTCTGTTGAATATAAGTATAAAAATAATACACCTAATTTGCTTTTGTCCAAGTAGAATGTGTGGCCCCCCTTTTGGAAGAGACTCACCTGGACATGTGCATCTATTAGGCCTTTCTATAGATGGGTGTTGGGTGATGGAACTAGAATTAGTTTTTGCATGACACTTGGGATGGAGATTGTACCTTAAAACTCAGTTTTGGAATATTTTTTACATTGTTCAGCAACAAAACTGCGGTGTGTCTCAGGTTTGGACAAGGCATGAACTTAAAATCACCTTCGGGAGATGTGTTGATGGTAGTTTCTTGGCTAGATGGCAACAGTTACTGAACATACTGATTTGTTTTATTCCTTTATATATACCTGATAAAGTTTGGATGTTAGAATCTTATGGTTCTTATTCCACTAATTCTTTTTATAAGTTGATTAACTTTGGATGAGTTTCTACTCCTTGCAAGAAATGGTTGTGGAAAATTCATGTTCCCCCTAAATTACATGTCTTCCTATGGTTAGTTGCTAAGAATAAGATACTCGCTAGAGATAACCTTAGCAAGAGACAACACGTAGATGACCCCACTTGCATGTACTATTGTGAACTAGAATTTATGCCTCACCTCATGTTTGAGTGCGTTGTTGCTTGTGTTGTTTGGCATGTCATTGCTGAGATTTTTTATTTTCCTACCCCAGGCTCTGTCCATATTTTATTGCAAAGGTCACCACCAAGGGAGTCGATGACGCGAACACATGTGTTGCCTGACCTACCCTCTTATTAACTCTTTCAAACCCTAATTTTTTTGAAGACATAACTAGACCGTGCAAGGTACTCTCCTCTGATCCTCCGCGACATGATTGCTTTTCTCTGTATTTCAATTTTTGAATCCAGCTAGTGTATATCTATTTACATTCCAAGTATGTTTGATACACACCCTAAGTAAATCTATTTACATCCTGAGTACATGCAAAGATCACAAGTCTAGGATATGGCATATACATTGTACCTAAGACTAACAAATGATAATATCTCGCTGCGCCTCAAAGTGAGTCTGCCCGAATTGGTGATCCCCATCCCTGAGTACATACTATTGGTCTAGCATTTGTATGCCCATGATTGATCGAATCGTGTACTAGTCGAAAGATATGTGTCTGCATAAACTTATCAACTTGGGACCATTAGAACAATCATCATACAATATATTGTCTCACAAATAAGGGGTACTTATGGATACATAACAATGATGATCTTCCATGATAATATAAATAATTCCTCAATACATAAGGAAATAACATCACCACATGACTATCTCTAGTGCATATTTCCATCAATCTCCCACTTGCACTAGTCAATCACTTAGGTGCCTTATGCCCCTGGCACTTATATGGGCCTCATGCTTCGGTTACGGGCGAGGCTCCGTGAGCTTTTTAGCAATATTTATATCCTTATGTACTTTGCATATGTTTACATCACCTCTCTCTCATTAACATGTCATATGATATGATATGATAACGCCTTAGCATGTGTTTGGATTTATGATGATGTCTTGGTTCCTTGTCTTATGTGATAGCATTACTATTATCACAACAGAGGTCCCATGCATTAGATGCGCCATAAACCACACCAAGGTCAGAAATGAAATTTATCACCCCAACACCTTCATTTACAGTTTCAGAAGATGCACCCAACCACTATCATAGCATCAACAATCTTTCTTACATTGAACTCTTCCAACTCATCACATCTTCATACAGAATGAACACAAACCTAGACTATGAGTGGTAGCCATCCCTATTGGTTTGTAAACTAGCATCGATTTTACTCTTGGCGACGAGGCCGTCCTCACCTCCATAAACTAGAAACATGTCCTTAATCCTCCCCAAGTACTTAAGAATATTCTTAACCGATGAACAATGACTCTCACATGGATCGGCCTTGTATCTGCTCCTAACACTTAAAGCATAGGAAACATCTCATCGAGTACATAACATAGCATACATGATGTACCCAATAGGCGAAGCATACAAGATCACATTCATGCAACTTCACTCATTGGATGTCGTGGGACTCTGAGTCTTGCTAAGACTAATGGCATGAGACATATGCAAGAACCCTTTCTTGGTCTCATACATGTTGAACCACTTCAATGCTTGTTAATATATGTACTTTGGCTTAATCTAATAAGCCTTATTGGTGTATCTCTATAGATCATGATTTCCAAAATATAAGCCTCTTCTACCCAGGCCTTCATCGAAGAATAATTTTTTTAATGAGTCCTTGATAAACTCAAGAATTGGAACGTCATTCCCAATGAATAATACGTTATACACATATAATATTAGAAATACGACCAAGATCCCACTAAACTTCTTGTAACACATGGTTCATTTTCATTCTTGATGAAGTGAAACCCTTTGACTACCTTATCAAAACGAATGTTTCAACTTCGAGATGCTTGTTTCAACCCATAAATGGATTTATGAAGCTTTCTTTGTTTATTAGCGTTTCTTATATCGATAAAACCCTCTGGATGCATCAAATATACATCCTCGGTTAAATTTTCATTAAGTATAGTTTTAAACATCCACCTGAAATATCTCATAGTAAAAATATGCATCAATAGCTCGAATGATCCAAACCAATTTAAGAGTCGCTACTGGCGAGAAAGTCTCGTCGTAGTCAACTCCTTGAACTTGTCGAATACCCTTTATGATGAGTCAAGATTTATGGATGTGAAATGTTTCATCCATATCACTTTTTTCTTGATGATCCATTTCCAATCAATGGTTTTAACACCATTTGGAAAATCAACAATTCCAAACTTGATTGTCATCTATGGACTTTAATCCGAATCTCATGGCCTTAAGCAATAACTCACAATATGGACCTACCATCGCTTCCGCATAGGTTGAAACCTCATAGTTGTCTAACAATAATGTATTGTGTACATTACACAGCCTCTAACCTTCTATAATAGGTGCAACCTCAACCACGGGTTCCCTGACTAGTTCTGGCATAATGGCACTAGTCTTCCCTGAGTGGTTTATCTCGTACTTCTTCGAGTTGCACCGTCCTCTCACTAATCCTTCGACCGTGAAACTCTTTCTTAAGGAAGACACCATTTTGAGAGACAACACTAGTAACCTATGTTTTACCTAAGATATCCCATGAATATGTATTTAACTGACTCGGGTGTGAATTTGTCCGACAAAAGTGGCTTCACACCCACAACCCCAACATTTTATAAAATAAAAAATTGTGATGTTTCCCGGTCCATATCTCATTTGGTGTATTATCTATGAATTTAGATGGTACGCCATTTAGTGTGAAAGTTGTTGTTTCTAGAGCATTACCCCAAAATGACAATGATAGATGTGACTGCTGACTCATCATCAATCGAAGAATGCTAACAAGGTATGATGCCTTCGTTCCGCACACCGTTTCTCCACGGTGTACCCATGGGAGTGAGTTGTAGAACCATTCAAATGATCTTATAACTCTTGACTGAGACACTCACCTCCATGATATGATCACATAAGTTTGGACTTCCTGCCGATTTGATTCTACTTCATTCTACTCCTTGAACTTTCCAAAAGTTTATGACTTATGCCTCTTTAAGTTGACATATCCATGATACGTCCATTTTGCATCATGTTTTTATATCGATATTTATTTCATTATGGGATGTTATTACAAATTATCTCACAATACTTATGCCTTTTCTCTCTTATTTTACAAGGTTTACATGAAGAGGGAGAATGCCGGCAACTGGAATTCTGGACTGGAAAAGGAGCAAATATTAGAGACCTATTCTGCACAACTCCAAAAGTCTTGAAACTCCACGAAAGTCAGTTTTGGAATATATAAAATATTGGACAAAGAAAGCACCAGAGGGGGCCACACCCTGTCCATGAGGGTGGGGGCGCGCCCTACCCCCTAGGCTCGCCCCCCTACCTCGTGGGCACCCTGGCAGGCCTTTGGTGCCCATCTTTTGCTATATGAAGTCTTTCGGCCTAGAAAAAATAAGAAGGAAGCTTTCAGGACGAAGCACCGCCGTCTCGAGGAGGAACCATGGCGGAACCAATCTAGGGCTCCGGCAGAGCTGTTCTACCGGGGAAAGATCCCTCCGGGAGGGGGAAATCATCACCATCGATCCTCTCATCGGGAGCGGGTCAATATCCATCAACATCTTCACCAGCACCATCTCCTCTCAAACCCTAGTTCATCTCTTGTATCCTATCTTTGTCTCAAAACCTCATATTGGTACATGTGGCTTGCTAGTAGCATTGATTACTCCTTGTAGTTGATGCTAGTTGGTTTATTCAGTGAAAGATCATATGTTAGGATCCTTTATGCATATTAATACCCTTCTGATTATGAACAGTAATACAATTTGTGAGTAGTTATGTTTGTTCCTGAGGACATGGGAGAAGTCTTGCTATAAGTAGTCATGTGAATTTGGTATTCGTTCGATATTTTGATGAGATGTATGTTGTCTTGCCACCTCTTGAGCACTGCGTTGGTTTTCCCTTGAAGAGGAAAGGGTGATGCAGCAAAGTAGCATATATATTTCCCTCAGTTTTTGATAAACAAGGTATCAATCCAGTAGGAGGCCACACACAAGTCCCTCGTACCTACACAAACAAATAAGAACCTCGCAACCAACGCGATAAAGGGGTTGTCAATCCCTTCACGGTCACTTACAAGAGTGAGATCTGATAGAGATGATAATATAATGTTTTTTGTATTTTTATGATAAAGATTGAAAGTAATGATTGCAAAATAAAATAGATTGGAAACTTCTATGATAAAAGATAGACCTAGGGGCATAGGTATCACTAGTGGCTTCTCTCAAGATAGCATAAGTATTACGGTGGGTGAACAAATTACTGTTGAGCAATTGATAGAAAAACGAATAATTATGAGAATATCTAGGCATGATCATGTATATAGGCATCACGTCCGTGACAACTAGACCGACTCCTGCCTGCATCTACTACTATTACTCCACACATCGACGGCTATCCAGCATGCATCTAGAGTATTAAGTTCATAAGAACAGAGTAACGCATTAAGTAAGATGACATGATGTAGAGGGATAAACTCAAGCAATTTGATATGAACCCCATCTTTTTATCCTCGATGGCAACAATACAATACATGCCTTGCTGCCCCTGCTGTCACTGGGAAAGGACACCGCAAGATTGAACCCAAAGCTAAGCACTTCTCCCATTGCAAGAAACATCAATCTAGTAGGCCAAACCAAACTGATAATTCGAAGAGACTTGCAAATATAAACCAATCATACATAAAAGATTTCAGAGATGAATCAAATATTTTTCATAGATAAACTTGATCATAAACCCACAATTCATCGGATCTCGACAAACACACCGCAAAAAGAGTTACATCAAATAGATATCCAAGAAGATCAAGGAGAACATTGTATTGAGATACAAAGAGAGAGAAGAAGCCATCTAGCTAATAACTATAGACCCGAAGGTCTGAAGTAAACTACTCACACATAACCGGAGATGCCATGGAGTTGACGTAGAGGCCTTGCCTGATCGATGCCCCCTCCGGCGGAGCTCCGGAAAAGGCCCCAAGATAGGATCTCTTGGGTACAGAAGGTTGCGGCGGTGGAAATAGGGTTTCGTGGTGCTCCTGGATGTTTTCAGGATATATGAGTATATATAGGAGGAAGAAGTAGGTCGGTTGAGCCATGAGGGGCCCACGAGGGGGGAGGGTGCGCCCAGGGGGGTAGGCGCGCCCCCTGCATCGTGGACTCCTCGTTTGTTTCTTGATGTCCACTCCAAGTCCTATGGATCACATTTGTTCCAAAAATAACTCTCCCGAAGGTTTCATTCCATTTGATATTCCTTCTCTGCGAAACACTGAAATAGGCAAAAATAACAACAATTTGCACTGGGCCTTGGGTTAGTAGGTTAGTCCCAAAAATAATATAAAAGTGTAAAATAAAGCCCATTAACATCCAAAATAGATAATATAATAGCATGGAACAATCAAAAATTATAGATACGTTGGAGACGTATCAAGCATCCCCAAGCTTAATTCCTACTCGTCCTCGAGTTGGTAAATGAAAAAACAGAATTTTTGATGTGGAATGATACCTAGCATAATTCTTAATGTAATTCTCTTTATTGTGGCATGAATATTCATATCCGAAAGATTCAAGACAAAAGTTTAATGTTGACATAAAAATAATAATACTTCAAGCATACTAACTAAGTAATTATGTCTTCTCAAAATAACATGGCCAAACAAAGCTATCCCTACAAAATCATATAGTCTGGCTATGCTCTATCTTCACCACACAAAGTATTTAAATCATGCACAACCCCGATGACAAGCCAAGCAATTGTTTCATACTTTTAATGTTCTCAAACTTTTTCAATATTCACGCAATACATGAGCGTGAGCCATGGACATAGCACTATATGTGGAATAGAATGGTGGTTGTGGAGAAGACAAAAAGGAGAAGATAATCTCACATCAACTAGGCGTATCAATGGGCTATGGAGATGCCCATCAATAGATATAAATGTGAGTGAGTAGGTATTGCCATGCAACGGATGCACTAGAGCTATAAGTGTATGAAAGCTCAAAAAGAAACTAAGTGGGTGCGCATCCAACTTGCTCGCTCACGAAGACCTAGGGCATTTGAGGAAGCCCATCATTGGAATATACAAGCCAAGTTCTATAATGTAAAATTCCCACTAGTATATGAAAGTGATAACATATGAGACTCTCTATCATGAAGATCACGGTGCTACTCTGAAGCACAAGTGTGGAAAAAGGATAGTAACATTGTCCCTTCTCTCTTTTTCTCTCTTTTTGGGCCTTTTTATGGCCTCTTTTTTCGTCTGGAGTCTCATCCCGATTTGTGGGGGAATCATAGTATCCATCATACTTCCCTCACTTCGGACAATGATCTAATAATGATGATCATCACACTTTATTTACTTACAACTCAAGAATTACAACTTGATACTTAGAACAAAATATGACTCTATGTGAATGCCTCCGGCGGTGTACCGGGATTGCGATGAATCAAGAGTGACATGTATGAAAAATTATGAACGGTGGCTTTGCCACAAATACGATGTCAACTACATGATCATGCAAAGCAATATGACAATGATGAAGCGTGTCATAACAAACATAACGGTGGAAAGTTGCATGGCAATATATCTCGGAATGGCTATGGAAATGACATAATAGGCAGGTATGGTGGCTGTTTTGAGGCAGGTATATGGTGGGTTTATGGTACTGGCGGAAGTTGCACGGTACTAGATAGGCTAGCAATGGTGGAAGGATGAGAGTGCGTATAATCCATGGACTCAACATTAGTCATAAAGAACTCACATACTTATTGCAAAAATTTATTAGTTATCGAAACAAAGTATTATGCACATGCTCCTAGGGGGATAGATTGGTAGGAAAATACCATCACTCGTCCCCGACCGCCACTCATAAGGAAGACAATCAATAAATAAATCATGCTCCGACTTCATCACATAACGGTTCACCATACGTGCATGCTACAGGAATCACAAACTTTATAACAAGTATTTGTCAAATTCACAACTACTCAACTATAATACTCTAATATCACCATCTCCATATCTCAAAACAATCATCAAGTATCAAACTTCTCATAGTATTCAATGCACTTTTTATGATAGTTTTTATTATACCGATCTTGGATGCCTATCATATTAGGACTAAATTCATAACCAAAGCAAATTACCATGCTGTTTTAAGGGAATCTCAAAATAATATAAGTAAATCATGAGAGATTAATAATTTCTATAAAATAAAACCACCGCCGTGCTCTAAAAGATATAAGCGAAGCACTAGAGCAAAATTATCTAGCTCAAAAGATATAAGTGAAGCACATAGAGTATTCTAATAAATTCCAATTCATGTGTGTCTCTCCCAAAAGGTGTGTACAGAAAGGATGATTGTGGTAAAATAAAAATCAAAGACTCAAATCATATAAGACGCTCCAAGCAAAACACATATCATGTGGTGAATAAAAATATAGCTCCAAGTAAAGTTACCGATGGACGAAGATGAAAGAGGGGATGCCTTCCGGGGCATCCCCAAGCTTAGGATTTTGGTTGTCCTTGGATTTTACCTTGGGGTGCCTTGGGAATCCCCAAGCTCAGGCTCTTGCCACTCCTTGTTCCATAATCCATCAAATCTTTACCCAAAACTTGAAAACTTCACAACACAAAACTTAAGCAGAAAATCTCATGAGCTCCGTTAGTAAAAAAACAAACCACCACTTAAGGTACTGTAATGAACTCATTATTTATTTATAGTGGTGTTAAACCTCCTGTGTTCCAACTTTTATATGGTTCATACACTCAAATACTAGCCATAGATTCATCAAAATAAACAAACAACACACGAAAAACAGAATCTGTCAAAAACAGAACAGTCTGTAGTAATATGTAGGTTTCGAATACTTCTGGAACCCCAAAAATTATAAAATAAATTTATGGACGTGAGGAATTTATATATTAATCATCTTCAAAAATAATTAACTAAATATAACTCTCCAGTAAAAAATGGCAGCAAATCTCGTGAGCGCTAAAGTTTCTGTTTATTACAGCAAGATCGCAAAGACTTTCCCCAAGTCTTCCCAAAGGTTCTAATTGGCACAAACACTAATTAACAGCATAAAACCACATCTAAACAGAGGCTAGATGAATTATTTATTATTAAACAGAATCAAAAAGCAAGAAACAAAAATAAAATTGGGTGCCTCTCAACAAGTGCTATCGTTTAACGCCCCTAGCTAGGCATAAAAGCAATGATAGATCTAGGTATTGTCATCTTTGGTATGCAATCCATAAGTGGCTCTAATAATAGATTCATAAAGTAATTTAATTTTATTTCTAGGAAAGTGTCCCATGCCCTTCCTTAAAGGAAACTGGAATCTAATATTCCCTTCTTTCATGCCAATATTTGCACCAATCGTTCTAAGGAAAGGTCTACCAAGAATAATAGGACATGAAGGATTGCAATCAATATCAAGAATAATGAAATCTATGGGAACATAATTCCTATTTGCAACAATAAGAACATCATTAATTCTTCCCATAGGTTTCTTAATGGTGGAATCCGCAAGATGCAAGTTTAAAGAACAATCATCAAATTCACGGAAACCTAGCAAATCACACAAAGTTTTAGGAATCGTGGAAACACTAGCACCCAAGTCACATGAAGCATAGCATTCATGATCTTTAATTTTAATTTTAATAGTAGGTTCCCACTCAGCATGAAGTTTTCTAGGGATAGAAACTTCCAATTCAAGCTTTTCTTCATAAGATTGCATTAAAGCATCAACGATATGTTTAGTAAAAGCTTTATTTTGACTATAAGCATGCGGAGAATTTAGCACGGATTGCAACAAGGAAATACAATATATTAAAGAACAATTATCATAATTAAATTCCTTCAAATCCAAGATAGTGGGTTCATTGCTATTTAAAGTTTTGAGCTCTCCAATCCCACTTTTATCAATTTTTGCATCAAGATCTAAAAACTCTGAATCATTGGGACGCCTTTTAACTAAAGTTGACTCATCTCCAGTCCCATCATTATCAAGATTCATATTGAAAAACAAAGATTTAATAGGGTACACATCAATAACTTTTAGATCTTCATCATTATTATCATGGAAACTAGAAGAACACGCTTTCACAAAGCAATCTTTTTAGCACGCATCCTAGCAGTTCTTTCTTTGCACTCATCAATGGAAATTCTCATAGCTTTGAGAGACTCATTGATATCATGCTTAGGTGGAATAGATCTAAGTTTCAAAGAATAAACATCAAGAGAAATTCTATCCACATTCCTAGCCAACTCATCAATCTTGAACAATTTTTCTTCAATCAAAGCATTGAAACTCTTTTGCGAACTAATAAATTCTTTAATATTAGATTCAAAATCAGAGGGCATCTTATTATAATTTCCATAAGAATTGTTGTAGGAATTACCATAATTATTAGAGGGATTACTAGGAAGTGGCCTAGGATTAAAATTACCTCTATATGTGTTATTACCAAAATTGTTCCTACCCACAAAATTCACATCCATAGATTCATTATTATTATCAATCAAAGTAGACAAAGGCATATCATTACACTGGTAGAAAAAGGGCCTGTTGTCCCGGTTCGTAAGGGCCTTTTGTCCTAGTTCTAGAACCGGTACTAAAGGGTCGGTACTAATGCCCTGTCCCTTTAGTCCCGGTTCAATCCAGAACCGGGACAGATGGGCCTCCACGTGGCCTGTGTGTGGAGCCCAGGAAGGAGACCCTTTGGTCCCGGTTGGTGGCACCAATCGGGACCAATAGGCATCCACGCGTCAGCATTTCTGTGGTTGGGTTTTTGTTTTTTTTTTGAAAGGGGGGGGGGTTGGGGGTTTTGGGGGGTTAATTTAGGTGTTTCATATATTGTGTTAGCTAGCTATAATTAATAGAGAGAAGTGTCCTCTCTTATGTTCGTGCTTGGTCGACGCTACGTACTATACATATGTATAGAGAGGACTAGACACGCTAGCTAGCTAGTAAGCAAACGAAGGAAACAGAAGATCGTCATGAACATATATGCATACAGAGAGAAGTGATATCGACCACCTCTCCTTCTCCGAGAGATTGGTCAAACAACAAGTTCTCGTATATCTATCCGACACTACCGGCTACATATATACAATAATTATCTCTTACAAATATAATCATACGGACTCAGGGTCCACATAGTTTTCTCCGTCTTCAAGGATCACGTGGTCAAGAAAGAATGCCGCCAATTCCTCTTGAATTGCTCGCATGCGAGCTGGTGCTAGGAGTTCATCCCGCTTCCGAAACATCTAATTTAAAGAAGGGGGTCAATACATATATATATATATGAATGAATGAAACTCAACACAAATGATGGTAATAAAATAAAATTGTGAATGTTGTTATTTACGTACTTCATATTGTTCGTCAGTGTAGCCCCGCTCACAGGTCGTGTGGCGGATGGACTCGCAAATGTAGTATCCACAGAAATCATTCCCTTGTTCCTGCCACAACCACTTTACAAGAAATAGAGGTCAATCAAACTGATAAGCAAGAATGTCAAATGGTATTGATGAAACTAGCGCTTGAATGACTAGTAGATGCACGGAACATGCTACTATAGTACTTACTTTCGGGTGTCTAAATTGCAGCTCCTTCGGCAGTCCCGGAGCTTTTCTGGTGAATTTTCTCCAAACCCTACCAGACAAAGAAAACAATTACTTGATATATCAGGAAATGAACAAAGTTGCTGATATGGTGGATAATGATCGATTTAACTTACTTCTCGAGTATTTGAGTCATGTCTGCATAGTCCTGGGGATCTTTTCGTCTTGAGTCTAAGACGGTTACTAGTCCCTGCTCAAGCTTAATCTCTAGGAGAATATAGTGGAAACTGAAAATGCATGCATAACTCATCAATTACATTACTATAACCTTGACTAATATATAAGGGAAACCGAATACGCACAAGACAGTAACACTCACTTGAAGTTGTAAGGAAAGAGTATTATATCTTTTTTTTCATTTATTACCAACGATCGTAGCAAGTTGGCCTCGGTAGCTGCGGCATGAAATTTAACCTGAGTTGCATCTATGAGATATGTGTTAATGAACCCAATATCACCGACTTGTCTTTTCTTCAATTTGGCGATCTTCAATCTGCATAATATAGTGAGGATGATTATAAATACATGCAATGAAAGAGCTGAGCTATATAGAGAGACTTAATGACAGAAGTAGTACTACTTACAGACAGTAGCAGGCGACCGCTGTTTTATCGAGGGCCAATTGATTGAAAAACTGATAGAACTCCTCAAATGGAACAGGCAACAGTTCAATTCCAACGAGTTCATGCTCCTTTTTAACTTTCACATACAAAGTACTCCTCCCCCCAGAGTCTCTGCAGATTTTCAAGTACCAATCATGCAATCTTCGCATCATCGTTGATAGAGATCTTTCATCTTTGACGAGAGGCTTCCCGTACTCGTATCTTTGTATCTGCACCTCCATGGGTTCATAATGTACATCATCGGGCAGGTAATCTGCAAGATTGCTATAACCGGGCACCATCCTCGGATCATTGGTGACGTTGTGGCTAGGCACCTTGAGCGGGGGGCACGATTGCTTCGCTTGTTCGCCGAGTTGGGCAATTTGTTTCCCAGCTCATCGTTCTTTCAGCCTTTGATCACTGACAGTACTTCCCGACCGCTCCGCTTCGGCAAATTCCTTTCCAATAATGCGCTCATAGTTTCCTTTTGGCGGAGACTTGGGTGGTTTTGTCAGGGCAGCCAGAGTGCGCTTCGCTTTCACCGGATCTACCTTCTCCTCTGGAAGTGGATGTCTCTTTGCTTTCAACCCTTGAAACCAGTCATCCACTTCGGTTCGTGCGATCTCGGCGTTCTCCTCCGGGGTCCTCTCGTATGGTAACTTCTCTGGAGTCTTCAGAGAAGGACCGAATCTGTATGTCCTCCCGCCTCTGGCTGTACTGCTAGACGCTGGCCGAGCAGATGGACCGGTTGTCTTCTTTACTTTCTTACGAGGCGGAGGAGAAGGACTACAATGCGCCGGAGCAGCCGGAGCGGCGACAGGTCTCTTCCGCCCTTGCTGACGAGGCGGAGAAGGAGCAGGCTGGCTGCTCGGGCGCGTCGGCGCAGGCGAAGAAGGAGGCGGAGTGCCACCACGCGCTGGAGAAGGAGCCGGTCAAGTGCCCTGATCGTCACTCGCCGGAGGAGGAGGCGAAGTGCCCTAACTCGCCGGAGGAGGAGGCAGTGGAGGAGGTGGAGTGCCCTGACTTGCCGGAGGAGGAGGAGGAGGAGGAGGAGGCGGAGGCGTCCAGTTTGGAAGGTTGATGAGCTCCTTCCGCCATAGGCATGGAGTCTTCAGAGCAGACCCCAGCCTAGTCTCCCCTTCACCGGTAGGGTGGTCAATCTGGAGGTCCTCAAATCCCTCCGTTATTTCATCCACCATCACCCTAGCATATCCTTCTGGAATCGGCCGGCAGTGAAAAGTTGCGCCGGGTTCAGTAGGATAAATAGAGCCAACAGCCGCCTTGACCTTCAAATTCATCCATTGCATCATAAGGTGGCAATTTTGAGACTCCGTGATAGCATCCACGGGATAGCTGGCAGGAGCCGTCAAGGCATGCTCCGGCTGAAGCAGCTCGGTGGAAGCCATGCTACTTCTCCGCTGAGATGGCGGGGTAGCTTCGGGGGAAGCTTCAGCAGTATGTTTGCTACGATTTGCTTCTCGTTCCTCTATCGCTTGTACCCTTGCTTGCATCACCTGCATTTGGGTATGCTACACTTTTTTCCTCCTCTCATGGGATTTGTAACCGCCTGCGTCCGGAAACCCAACCTTCCACGGAATGGAGCCTAGCGTGCCTCGTGTCCGTCTAGGGTGCTCAGGATTCCTGAGGGCCATTGTGAGCTCGTCGTTCTCTCTGTCTGGAAAGAACGTCCCTTGCTGCGCTGCCTCGATATAGTACTCAAGATTCCTGACTGGTATGTCCATTTGATCGTTCGTCCAAATGCACTTCCCTATTACAGGGTCCAAGGTTCCGCCAGCCCCGAAGAACCAAGTCCGGCAACGGTCTGGCCAGTTAATTGTCTCTGGTTCGATCCCTTTATCAACCAGATCATTCTCAGTCTTGTCCCACTTAGCCCGGGCTACGAGGTAGCCACCTGACCCCGTGCGATGGTGATGCTTCTTCTTCACAGCATTTTGCTTGTTTGTCGCGGACATCTTCTTACTCTTTTCCGATGTCTAGTGGGCCACAAATGCGGGCCAGTGATCTCTGATCTTCTCATATCTGCCCTTGAATTCTGGTGTCTCATTATTTTCGACAAACTTATTCAGCTCTTTCTTCCACCTCCTGAATAGTTCTGCCATCCTCTTAAGAGCAAAAGACTTGATTAATTGCTCTTTAACTGGCTTCTCTGGATTATCCTCTGGCGGTAGGGTGAAATTTGACTTCAGCTCAGTCCAAAGATCATTTTTCTGCATATCATTGACATAAGACACCTCAGGGTCTTCTGTAGCCGGCTTAAACCATTGCTGGATGCTGATCGGGATCTTGTCCATAACCAAAACCCCGCACTGAGCAACAAATGCGCTCTTTGTCCGGAGGGGTTCAATTGGTTGGCCGTCGGGCGCGATTGCTATGATCTCAAACTTTTCATCCGAGCTCAACTTTTTCTTCGGGCCTCGTCTCTTTACCGAAGTTGTGCTTGATCCGGAGGGCTAGAAAAAAGAACAAAGACTTAATTAATATGTGTACATACCAAAACAATGAATGCATCAATTAGCTAGTCAGCAGAAGCTTAACTAATATATATACCTGGCCGGACTCGGTTCGGTCACCGGAGACGTCATCACGGTCTCCTTCTTGCACCGGCATTGGGTCACCGAAGCCGTCCTCACGGTCTCCTTGCACCGGCATTAGGTCACTGGATCCATCATAATCAGCTGCTTCGAGACCATCGGTCTCGTTGAGAAACAACGAGCAGATGGCATCACTTCCTCGTGCGATTATGTCCCCCAACAACTCTTCTTATACTTCATCTCGGGCGGTGTCCATAGTTTCTACAAATATTGACAACATGGCAATTATTATTCAAACATGACAGATGGATATATTAGTGGCAAAAACGTAGAACTAATATTAATTAGTGGCCTCGACGCTGCTTCTCTAGGGTTTGGGGTGGCCTCGACGCTGCTTCTCTAGGGTTTGGGGTGGCCTCGACAACGCTTCAAGGATAAAAAAAGAAGAGGAAGAAGAAAAAAAAGAGGAGAAGAAAGAATAGAGGAGTAAGAACTCCTCTATTCTTTCTTCTCCTCTTTTTTTCTTCTTCTTCCTCTTTTTTTTATCGGAACGAGGGTCGTCGAGGGTCACCAAGCGATAGAGGAAACCCTAAATAGCAAGTATCGTGGGTGTGAGATACATGTGGCCGTCGGTGTCGGACACTACACCCATGTTCCACAAGTGGCGCGGGCTTCGACGCCCACGTCACTTGTGGGACGTGGATGTAGTGTCCGACACCTCTTCTTCTCTTTTTTTTCTTCTTCTTCCTCTTTATTTTATCGGAAACGAGGGTCGTCGAGGGTCAGGGTCAACGAACGGTAGAGGAAACCCTAAATAGCAAGTGTCGTGGGTGTGAGATACATGTGGCTGTCGGTGTCGGACACTACATCCACGTCCCACAAGTGACGTGGGCGTCGAAGCCCGCGCCACTTGTGGGACGTGGATGTAGTGTCCGACACCGACGGTACATGTATCTCACACTGACGATACTTTCTATTTAGGGTTTCTCCTCTACTGCTCGGCGACCCTCGACGACCCTCGTTCCCGATAAAATAAAGAGGAAGAAGAAAAAAAAGAGGAGAAGAACTCCTCTATTCTTTCTTCTCCTCTTTTTTTTCTTCTTCCTCTTCTTTTTTTATCCTCTTCTTCCTCTCATGTTCGAGAGGATCGCCGAGGGGTCGGGAGGTTGCCTAGTGTCAAAGAATTCATCAAAACCATGTCTTCATCATTAGGCGAAAGTAACAGGTGCATGATGGTACGAAGCTCTCCAAAGTTATTTTGGAACGGAGTCCCAGATAAGATAATTCGCTTTTTGGTACAAAGTTCATCAAGAACCTTCCAAATATCGTTATTTGGAAGGCCTTTGCTGAAATTCATACAAAAAGGCAAATTATCCTATCGGGGACACCATTCCAAAATAACTTTGGAGGACTTCGTCATGCCCTGGTTACTTCCGGCTAATGATGAAGCCATGGATTTCTTCAATACTTTGACACTAGGAAACCTCTCTCGACCCCTCGGCGATCCTCGACCCCTCGAACCCTCGACGACCCTGGACCCCTCGACCCCTCGAACCCTCGACGACCCTAGACCCCCTCTCGACCCCCTCATGTCGAAGTTATCGGGTAGGGGGTATATCGACAATGACATACCCAATACATGCATACATACATACATATCACATGCATCCATACATATATGAACAAAATTAATATCTACTAATTAACAACCTAAATAAAAAAACTAATACATATAGGAAGAAGAAGAAAAAAGAAGAGAGGAAAGAATAGAGGAGAAGACTTCCTCTTCTTCCTCTCCTCTTCTTCTCCCTCTTCTTCTCCCTCTTCTTCCCCTTCTTCCCTCGACCCCCTAAACTAGTTCTCAACCCTCGACCCCCTAAACTAGTTCTCAACCCTCGACCCCCTAAACTAGTTCTCGACCCCTCCCCCCTCATGTCGAAGTTATCAGGGAGGGGGTATATCGACCCCCCCTCATGTCGAAGTTATCGGGGAGGGTTATATCGACCCCCCCTCCTGTCAAAGTGAATGGGGAGGGGGTATATCGACAATGACATGCATACATGGAAAAAAATGCTATCCATCTATACATACATAGCCACATACATATATACATGGAAATAATGCTATGAAAAAAAATATGAACAAAAAATGCTATGAACAAAAAAATAATACACATAAACAAAAAAATACATATATGAACAAAAAATGCTCTGAACAAAAAAAATAATACACATATATGAACATCTATACATACATATAGCCACATACATATATACATTATATATACGTACAAAAAAATGAAAAAATGATAAACAGGTGGCGGCGGCTCAAAGCAGCGAGGTTGACTGGCGAGGGCGACGGTGGGGGCGGCGAGGGCGTCGGCGAGGGCGGCGGATGGCTCGGGGAGGAGGGCGGCGAGGGCGGCACGGGCTCTGGGAGGAGGGCTCGAGGACGACGGCGAGATCGGGGGCGGCGCGGGCTTGGGGACGACGGCGAGCTCGAGGGGCAGCGTGAGCTCGGGGAGGAGGGCTCGGGGACGACGGCGAGCTCTGGGGCAGCGCGGGCTCGAGGGTGGCGCGGGCTCGAGGGCGGCAAGGGCTCGGGGGCGGTGTGGGCTCGAGGAGCGGGCGGTGGAGGCGACGAGGAGCGGGCGGTGACGGCGACGGCGACCTCGGGGCGGCGACGGCGAGCACGGGCAGCCTGGCGGTGTCGTCGGGGCGGGATTGAAGAAACTGAACCAAAATTTTCACAAGTGTGGCTTATATAGACGAAGCATTGGTCACAGTTCGTGGCACAAACCGTGACCAATGCCCCCCTTTAGTCCCGGTTGGTGCCACCAACCGAGACCAAAGGCCTCTTTTCAGCAGCCCAAAGGGCGGGAAGCGGCGGCCTTTGGTCTCAGTTGGTGGCACCAACCGGGACTAAAGGGGGGCATTGGTCACGGTTTGTGCCACGAACCGTGACCAATGCCCCCCTTTAGTCCCGGTTGGTGCCACCAACCGGGACCAAAGGCCTTGTGCGGCTGCTGTGTCGAAAGTTTAGTCCCACCTCGCTAGTTGAGAGGGGTGCACAGTGGTTTATAAGCCCCACTGCCGCACCCCTCTCGAGCTCCTCTCCATTGCAGGCTTACGGGCCTAATTGTCAATGCTATGCCTGTGGGCCTACTGGGCCTCCTGCGGGTCTGAATCCTGGCCCTTGGATGGGTTTCTAGTCGTATTCAGGCCGTGGGGGCCCAGTAGGTGGCATTTTTTGTTTTTTTGTTGATTTATTTATTTTCTTTTGTTTTTTGCTTTATTTTTTAATTCTTTATGCTTTTAGTTTTAGAAAAATTGTAAACTTTTTGTTAATGCCATTAGTTTTCAAATTTGAAAACACTTTTTTTGTTTTTTTGTTTTCTTTGTTGCTTTATTTATTTTATTTTGTTTCTACTTACAACAAAATACTTATTGTTGCTATTTTTTCCAGTTTTTTTGTTTTGTTTTCTGCATTTTTATTTTCTTTTGTTTTTTGCTTTATTTTTTATTCTTTTTGCTTTTAGTTTTAGAAAAATTATAAACTTTCTGTTAGTGCCATTAGTTTTCAAATTTGAAAACACTTTTTTAGTTTTTTTGTTTTCTTTGTTGCTTTATTTATTTTATTTTATTTTGTGATTAACTTTACTATAAAAATAGTTTTTTACTGTTTTTTTGATTTGTTTTTTGCATTATTTATTTTCTTTTGTTTTTTGCTTTAATTTTTAATTCTATTTGCTTTCAGGTTAGCAAAATTATAAACTTTCTGTTAGTGCCATTAGTTTTAGAAAAATTATAAACTTTCTGTTAGTGCCATTAGTTTTCAAATTTGAATAGGTAAAATTTGAATTCTTTGAAAATTGTTTGAATCACAAGTTTGTGATTAACTTACTAAAAATGAGAATAGATGCGCTTATAGAGAAAATTCAACCTAAATTCCTAGTTAATTTCTATGAATTTCAGAGAAATTCACTATGAATTTAGGTTAAACTTTTCTCTATTAGGGCATCTATTTTCACTTTGAGAGGAGCTCAACAAGGCAGAGAGGGAAGGGCTTATAAACCGGTGTGAGCCCCCTTCGGTTGGCGAGGTGGGACTAAACTCTGCCCGCAACGAGGACCAACCCTTTAGTCCCAGTTTGTGGCATAAACCGGGACTAATGGTCATGGGCCAGGGGCGAGGAGCAAAATTATAAACTTTCTATTAGTGCCATTAGTTTTATAAAGTTGAAAGTTGAAAGTTGGCATGGGCCAGGGACTAATGGTCATGGTATTACGAGGGACGAACCATAAGACATGAAAGCATTTCAAATGAACTCTGAAAAAGTTGAAAGTTGGCATGGTATCATAATTTCACCCACATAGCATGTGCATGTACAAAACGGACAATGGTAGCATGTTTGTGTGTTACAAAGTTGGCATGGTATCATCATAATAGTTGCGGGACAAAGTCTTCACTTTTTCTTTGCTTGTGTCATTTGCTTATTGCGCCGTAACCATGGATAATCTTCATTGTTTATCAGGATGCTTGGGTCAGCCTTGACATTGAAGGGAGGAATTTCATGAAACTTTTCATAATCTTCAGACATGTCTGTCTTGCCGTCCACTCCCAGGATGTCCCTTTTTCCTGAAAGAACTATGTGGCGCTTTGGCTCATCATATGATGTATTCGCTTCCTTATCTTTTCTTTTTCTTGGTTTGGTAGACATGTCCTTAACATAGATAACCTGTGCCACATCATTGGCTAGGACGAACGGCTCGTCAGTGTACCCAAGATTTTTCAGATCCACTGTTGTCATTCCGTACTGTGGGTCTACCTATACCCCGCCGCCTAACAGATTGACCCATTTGCACTTAAACAAAGGGACCTTAAAATCAGGTCCGTAGTCAAGTTCCCATATATCCACTATGTAACCATAATATGTGTCCTTTCCGCTCTCGGTTGCTGCATCAAAGTGGACACCGCTGTTTTGGTTGGTGCTCTTTTGATCTTGGGCGATCATGTAAAATGTATTCCCATTTATCTCGTATCCTTTGTAAGTTAATACAGTCAAAGATGGTCCCCTGGACAACAAGTACAACTCATCACAAACAGTGTTGTCACCTCTGAGACGTGTTTCCAACCAACTGCTGAAAGTCCTGATGTGTTCACATGTAATCCAGTCGTCGCGCTACTTCGGGTGTTTGGAGCGCAGACTGTTCTTGTGTTCATCGACATACGGGGTCACCAAGGTAGAGTTTTGTAGAACTATGTAGTTTGCTTGAGACCAAGAATATCCGTCCCTGCATATTATTGAGTCTCTTCCAAGAGTGCCTTTTCCAGTTAGTCTCCCCTCATACCGCGATTTAGGGAGACCTATCTTCTTAAGGCCAGGAATGAAGTCAACACAAAACCCGATAACATCCTCTGTTTGATGGCCCATGGAGATGCTTCCTTCTGGCCTAGCACGGTTACGGACATATTTCTTTAGGACTCCCATGAACCTCTCAAAGGGGAACATATTGTGTAGAAATACGGGCCCCAGGATGACAATCTCATCGACTAGATGAACTAGGACGTGCGTCATGATATTGAAGAAGGATGGTGAGAACACCAGCTCGAAACTGACAAGACATTGCGCCACATCACTCCTTAGCCTCGGTACGATTTATGGATCGATCACCTTCTGAGGGATTGCATTGAGGAATGCACATAGCTTCACAATGGCTAATCGGACGTTTTCCGGTAGAAGCCCCCTCAATGCAACCGGAAGCAGTTGCGTCATAATCACATGGCAGTCATGAGACTTTAGGTTCTGAAACTTTTTCTCTGGCATATTTATTATTCCCTTTATATTCGACGAGAAGCCAGTCGTGACCTTCATACTGAGCAGGCATTCAAGGAAGATTTCTTTCTCTTCTTTCGTAAGAGCGTAGCTGGCAGGACCTTTATACTGCTTCAGAGGCATGCCGTCTTTTTCGTGCAAACGTTGCAGGTCCTCCCGTGCCTCAGGTGTATCTTTTGTCTTCCCATACACGCCCAAGAAGCCTAGCAGGTTCACGCAAAGGTTCTTCGTCACGTGCATCACGTCGATTGAGGAGCGGACCTCTAGGTCTTTCCAGTAGGGTAGGTCCCAAAATATAGATTTCTTCTTCCACATGGGTGCGTGTCCCTCAGCGTCATTCGGAACAGCTAGTCCACCAGGACCCTTTCCAAAGATTACGTAGTGTAAATCATTGACCATAGCAAGCACATGATCACCGGTGCGCATGGCGGGCTTCTTCCGGTGATCTGCCTCGCCTTTGAAATGCTTGCCTTTGTTTCGACATTGATGGTTGGTCGGAAGAAATCGACGATGGCCCAGGTACACATTCTTCCTGCATTTGTCCAGGTATATACTTTCAGTGTCATCTAAATAGTGCGTGCATGAGTGGTATCCTTTGTTTGTCTGTCCTAAAAGGTTACTGAGAGCGGGCCAATCATTGATGGTCACGAACGGCAACGCCTTAAGGTTAAATTCCTCCTGTCTGTGCTCATCCCACGTATGTACACCGTTTCCATTCCACAGCTGTAAAAGTTCTTCAACTAATGGCCTTAGGTACACATCAATTTCATTGCCGGGTTGCTTAGGGCCTTGGATGAGAATTGGCATCATAATGAACTTCCACTTCATGCACATCCAACGAGGAAGGTTATACATACATAGAGTCACGGGCCAGGTGCTGTGATTGCTGCTCTGCTCCCTGAAAGGATTAATGCCATCCGCGCTTAAAGAAAACCATACATTCCTTGGGTCCTTTGCAAACTCATTCCAGTACTTTCTCTCGATTTTTCTCCACTGCGACCCGTCAGCGGGTGCTCTCCACTTCCCATCTTTCTTTCGGTTCTCACTGTGCCATCGCATCAACTTGGCATCCTCTTCGTTTCTGAACAGACGTTTCAACCGTGGTATTATAGGAGCATACCACATCACCTTCGCAGGAACCCTCTTCCTGGGGGGCTCGCCGTCAACATCACCAGGGTCATCTCGTCTGATCTTATACCGCAATGCACCACATACCGGGCATGCGTTCAGATCCTTGCATGCACCGCGGTAGAGGATGCAGTCATTAGGGCATGCATGTATCTTCTCCACCTCCAATCCTAGAGGGCATACGACCTTCTTTGTTGTGTATGTACTGTCGGGCAATTCGTTATCCTTTGGAAACTTCTTCTTCAATATTTTCAGTAGCTTCTCAAATCCTTTGTCAGCCACAGCATTTCTTCCTTCCACTGCAGCAATTCCAGTACGGTACCGAGCTTTGTGTTGCCATCTTCTCAATTGGGGTATAACCCTTTTTTGTGATCCTCTAACATGTGATCGGACTTCAGCTTCTCCTTTTGACTTTTGCATTGCGTCCTTGCATCGACAATGACCCGGCGGAGATCATCATCATCGGGCACATCGTCTGGTTCCTCTTGATCTTCAGCAGCTTCACCCGTTGCAGCATCATTGGGCACATCGTCTGGTTCCTCTTGATCTTCACCAGCTCCCCCCGTTGCAGCATCACCGTATTCAGGGGGCACATAGTTGTCATCGTACTCTTCTTCTTCGCCGTCTTCCATCATAACCCCTATTTCTCCGTGCCTCGTCCAAACATTATAGTGTGGCATGAAACCCTTGTAAAGCAGGTGGGAGTGAAGGATTTTCTGGTTAGAGTGAGACCTCGTATTCCCACATTCAGTGCATGGACAACACATAAAACCATTATGCTTGTTTGCCTCAGCCGCATCGAGAAACTCATGCACGGCCTTAATGTACTCGCGGGTGTGTCTGTCACCGTACATCCATTGCCGGTTCATCTGCGTGCATTATATATATCAAGTGTCCAAATTAATAGAAGTTCATCATCACATTAAAACCAAAGTGCATACATAGTTCTCATCTAACAACATATAGCTCTCCAGAGCATCTAATTAATTAAACCATACATTGAAACTATGTAAAACATTTCAATGTGAAAACAAATGCGATCATAATTGCAACCAAGGTAACAATTGATCCAACGGCATAATGATACCACGCCTCGGTATGAATGGCATATTTTCTAATCTTTCTAATCTTCAAGCGCATTGCATCCATCTTGATCTTGTGATCATCGACGACATCTGCAACATGCAACTCCAATATCATCTTCTCCTCCTCAATTTTTTTTATTTTTTCCTTCAACAAATTGTTTTCTTCTTCAACTAAATTTAACCTCTCGACAATAGGGTCGGTTGGCATTTTCAATTCACATACATCCTACATAAATAAAATCTATGTCACGTTGGTTGGCATAATTTTCATAAACAATAAATGAACCAATAGTTATAAAGATAATATATATACCACATCTGAATCATAGACAGGACGAGGGCCAACGGGGGCGGATACCAAAACCATTGCACTATATAAGATGCAATAATAAAAGTAAGAAAATAATACAAGTATCTATGTAAACATACAAGTAAGAATATTTTTCCTTTTAGAAAGAAGATAAAACAAGAGGCTCACCACGGTGGTGCCGGCGATGAGCTCGGCGCGGGTGATCGGCGGCGGTGAAGACGGGGATGGGGCGTGACGGGCCGCTAAACCTAGACAAATATTATGGAAAATGGAGCTTGGAGGTCGAGCTTGGAGAGGAGAAAGCTTAAGTAGTGTGGCTCGGGCATTCCATCGAACACCTTGTGTGCATAGGAGGTGAGCTAGAGCACCACCAAGCCCTCTCCCCCTCGGTTAGAGAAAAACAGAGCACTGGGGTGCTCTGCTCGCGAGCGAGGGGTATATATAGGCACCTCATTGGTCCCGGTTGGTGACATGAGCCGGGACTAAAGGGGAGCCTTTGGTCCCAGTTCAAGCCACCAACCGGGACCAATGGTGGTGGGCCAGGAGCGAGGCCCATTGGTCCCGGTTCATCCCACCAACCGGGACCAAAAGGTCCATATGAACCGGGACCAATGGCCCACGTGGCCCGGCCGGCCCCCTGGGCTCACGAACCGGGACCAATGCCCACATTGGTCCTGGTTCTGGACTGAACCGGGACTAATGGGCTGACCCGGCCTGGACCAAAGCCCTGTTTTCTACTAGTGTTAGGATCAGAAGAAACACGTGTTCATTCATCCAAAGATTTTTGTATAATCATCCAAAGATTCAAACCATGTGTAGGGCAATTACGTATCATTAATTTCATCCTCTCCCAAGCTTGTGCAACATGTTCATGATCAAGTTGCTTAAAATTCATAATATTGTTTCTAAGAGTGATGATCTTAGTGGGAGGAAAATACTTAGAGATAAAGCATCTTTGCACTTATTCCATGAATCGATACTATTTTTAGGCAAAGACGAAAACCAAGTTTTAGCACGATCTCTAAGGGAAAATGGGAATAGCTTCAATTTAACTATATCATTATCCACATCTTTCTTCTTTTGCATATCACACAAATCAACAGAGTTGTTTAGATGTGTAGCGGCATCTTCACTAGGAAGGCCAGAAAACGGATCTTTCATGACAAGATCCAGCAAAGCAGTATTAATTTCACAAGATTCAACATCGGTAAGAGGAGAAATCGGAGTGCTAATAAAATCATTATTGTTGGTATTGGAAAAATCACATAATTTAGTATTATCTTGAGCCATCGTGACAAGCAAGCGATCCAACACACAAGCAAACAAGAAACAAGCAAAAAGAGACGAACTGGAAAAGAGAAGGGGGACAGAAAAAGAGGGCGAATAAAACAGCAAGGGTGAAGGGGGGAGAGGAAAATGAGAGGCAAATGGCAAATAGTGTAATGTGAGGGATAAGAGTTTGTGATGGGTACTTGGTATGTCTTGACTTGTGCGTAGACTCCCCGGCAACGGCTCCAAAAATCCTTCTTGCTACCTCTTGAGCACTGCGTTGGCTTTCCCTTGAAGAGGAAGGGTGATGCAGCAAAGTAGTGTAAGTATTTCCCTCAGTTTTTGAGAACCAAGGTATCAATCCAGTAGGAGGCCACACGCAAGTCCCTCGTACTTACACAAACAAATAAGAACCTCGCAACAAACGTGATAAAGGGGTTTTCAATCCCTTCACGGTCACTTACGAGAGTGAGACCTGATAGAGATGATAAGATAATATTTTTTGTATTTTTATGATAAAGATTGGAAGTAATGATTGCAAAATAAAATAGATTGGAAACTTATATGATAAAAGATAAACCCGGGGGCATAGGTTTTACTAGTGGCTTCTCTCAAGATAGCATAAGTATTACAGTGGGTGAAAAAATTACTGTCGAGCAATCGATAGAAAAGCGAATAATTATGAGAATATCTAGGCATGATCATGTATATAGGCATCACATCCGTGACAAGTAGACCGACTCCTGCCTGCATCTACTACTATTACTCCACACATCGATCGCTATCCAGCATGCATCTAGATTATTAAGTTCATAAGAACAGAGTGACGCATTAAGTAAGATGACATGATGTAGAGGGATAAACTCAAGCAATATGATATAAATCCCATCTTTTTATCCTCGATGGCAACAATACAATACGTGCCTTGCTGCCCCTACTGTCACTAGGATAGGACCCCGCAAGATTGAACCCAAAGCTAAGCACTTCTCCCATTGCAAGAAAGATCAATCTAGTAGGCCAAACCAAGCTGATAATTCAAAGAGACTTGCAAAGATAAACCAATCATACATAAAAGATTTCATAGATGAATCAAATATTGTTCATAGATAAACTTGATCATAAACCCACAATTCATCGGATCTCGACAAACACACCGCAAAAAGAGTTACATTGAATAGATCTCCAAGAAGATCGAGGAGAACCCCGAAGGTCAGAAGTAAACTACTTACACATCACCGGAGAGGCCATGGAGTTGATGTAGAGGCCCTCTGTGATCGATGCCCCCTCCGGCGGAGCTCTGGAAAAGGCCCCAAGATGGGATCTCTTGGATACAGAAGGTTGCGGCGGTGGAAATAGGGTTTCGTGGTGCTCCTGGATGTGTTCAGGGTATATGAGTATATATAGGAGGAACAAGGAGGCACAAGTAGGTCGATTGAGCCACAAGGGGTGAGTGCGCGCCCCCTGCATTGTGGACTCCTCGTTTGTTTCTTGACGTCCACTCCAAGTCCTCTGGATCAAGTTTGTTCCAAAAATAACTCTCCCGAAGGTTTCATTCCGTTTGGATTCCGTTTGATATTCCTTTTTTGAGAAACACTTAAATAGGCAAAAAAAACAACAATTTGCACTGGGCCATGGGTTAGTAGGTTAGTCCCAAAAATAATATAAAAGTATGAAATAAAGCCCATTAACATCCAAAACAGATAATATAATAGCATGGAACAATCAAAAATTATAGATACGTTGGAGACGTATCATGTCTCTCCTCTAGTGGTGTCATGTGAACGTCGACTACATGACACTTCACCATTGTTTGGGCCTAGGGGAAGGCACTAGGAAGTAATAACTAATAAGTAGATGATGGGTTGCTAGAGTGACAGACGCTTAAACCCTAGTTTATGCGTTGCTTCGTAAGGGGCTGATTTGGATCCACATGTTTCATGCTATGGTTAGGTTTACCTTAATACTTCTTTTGTAGTTGCGGATGCTTGCAAGAGGGGTTAAACATAAGTGGGATGCTTTTCCAAGTAAGGGCAGTACCCAAGCACCGGTCCACCCACATATCAAATTATCAAAGTAACGAACGCGAATCATATGAGCATGATGAAAACTAGCTTGACGATAATTCCCATGTGTCCTCGGGGGCGCTTTCCTTTATATAAGAGTTTGTCCAGGCTTGTCCTTTGCTACAAAAAGGATTGGGCCACCTTGCTGCACCTTGTTTAATTTTATTACTTGTTACCCGTTACGAATTACCTTATCACAAAACTACTGTTACCGATAATTTTAGTGCTTGCAGAGAATACCTTACTGAAAACCGCTTGTCATTTCCTTATGCTCCTCGTTGGGTTCGACACTCTTACTTATCGAAAGGACTACAATAGATCCCCTATACTTGTGGGTCACGAAGACTCTTTTTTGGCGCCGTTTCTAGGGAGTGAAGCACCTTTGGTAAGTGGAATTTGGTAAGGAAAAATTTATATATTGTGCTGAAATTTATTGTCACTGGTTACTATGGAAAGTAATCCTTTGAGGGGCTTGTTCGGGGTATCTTCACCCCAACCACTAGAGAAAAGAGTTGCTCCTCAACCTACTGAACCTACTAAAAATGTTTACTTTGAAATTCCTTTGAGTATGATAGAAAAACTGCTAGCTAATCCTTTTACAGGAGATGGAACATTACATCCCGATTTGCACGTAATTTATCTGGATGAAGTTTGTGGATTATTTAAGCTTGTAGCCCGAGGATGTTATCAAGAAGAAGGTCTTCCCTTTATCTTTAAAGGGAAAGGCATTGACATGGTTTAGGCTATGTGATGATATTTGATCATGGAACTACAACCGATTGAAATTAGAATTTCATCAGAAGTTTTATCCTATGCATCTGGTTCATCATGATCGTAATTATATATATATATATATTGGCCTCGCGAAGGAAAAGGCATTGCTCAAGCTTGGGGGGGGGATTAAGTCATTGTTATATCCATGCCCCAATCATGAGCTCTCAAGAGAAATTATTATTCAAAAATTTTATACTTGGCTTTCTCTCAATAATCGCTCCATGCTCGATACTTCTTGTACTGGTTCTTTTATGATGAAGACTATTGAATTCAGATGGGATTTATTGGAAATAACTAAATGCAACTCTAAAGATTGGGAACTTGATGAAGGTAAGGAGTCAGGTATAACACCTAAGTTTGATTGTGTTAAATCTTTTATGGATACCGATGTTTTTCGTGAACTTAGCACTAAATATGAACTTGACTCCGAGGTAGTAGCTTCTTTCTGTGAATCATTTGCTACTCATGTTGATCTCCCTAAGGAGAAGTGGTTTAAATATTATCCTCCCATTGAAGTAAAAGTAGTTGAACCTATTAAAGTTGAAGAAAAGACTATCACTTATAGTGTTGATCCTATTGTTCCTACCACTTATATTGAGAAACCACCTTTCCCTGTTAGAATAAAGGATCATGCTAAAGCATCAACTATGGTCAACAAAAGTAATATTAGAACACCCAAAACCTCTGAGCAAATTAAAGTTGAACCTAGTATTGCTATGATTAAAGATCTCTTGGTCGATAATATTGATGGGCATGTTATTTACTTCTGTGATGAAGATGCTAGAATTGCTAAATCCGATACTAAAGATAAACATAGACCTGTTGTTGGCATGCTTGTTGTTTCTGTTAAAATAGGAGATCACTGTTATCATGGATTATGTGATATTATTAGAGATGTTGATGTTACTATTAATCTTGCCAGTAGAGATACTATTATGCATGATACCTGGTACTATTAAGCTTGCCAATAGAGATACTATTTAGTAGCTTTATCATGGATTACTGGTACTAGTGTCAGTGCAATACCTTGTACATTATATAAAGAAATTATGCATGATATTGCACCTGCTGAGATAGAAGATATTGATGTTACTATTAAGCTTGCCAATAGAGATACTATTTCACCAGTTGGGATTGTTAGAGATGTTGAAGTCTTGTGTGGGAAAATTAAATATCCTACTGATTTTCTTGTTCTTGCTTCCCCACAAGATGACTTTTGCCCCATTATATTTGGTAGACGCTCCTTGAATACTGTTAATGCTAAGATAGACTGCAAAAAGGATGTTGTTTCTATCGGTTTAGGGGATATGTCTCATGATTTTAATTTTGCTAAATTTCGTAGACAACCCCATGATAAAGAATTGCCTAGTAAATATGAAATTATTGGTCTTGCTTCTATTTCCGTGCCTCCTAATGATCCTTTAGAACAATATTAGTTAGACCATGAAAATGATATGTTTATGAATGAAAGAAGGGAAATAGATGAAGTGTTCTTTAAACAGGGACCTATTTTGAAACACAACTTGCCTGTTGAAATTCTAGGGGATCCTCCTCCACCCAAGGGTGATCCCGTGTTTGAGCTTAAACCATTACGTGATAAACTTAAATATGCTTATCTTGATGAAAAGAAGATATATCCTCTTATTATTAGTGCTAACCTTTCAGAGCAAGAAGCAGAGAAATTATTGGAAACTCTGAAGAAGCACCGTGTTGTTATTGGATACACTCTTGATGATCTCAAGGGCATTAGTTGTAACGCCCTCAATGCGGCTATATCTCCCACGTGTCGAAGCACGACTTAGAGGCATAACCGCATTGAAAGCAATGTCGCAAGTGAGGTAATCTTCACACAACCCTTGTAATACATAAGGGAAAAAGATACATAGTTGGCTTACAATCGCCACTTCACACAATTACATGAATTAAGCATTACATCATCCAAATACACTCAAGGTCCGACTACGGAAGCAAAATAAAAGAAGACTACCCCAAATGCTACATAGATCCCCGATCGTCCCGACTGGGATCCACTACTGATCAACTGGAAATGGAACAATATAACGAACGCGGTCTTCATCGAGCTCCTCCTTGAGCTCAGTTGCGTCACCTGCATGGTTCAATGGCACCTGCAAATTGGTTTTGGAAGTATCTGTGAGTCACGGGGACTCAGCAATCTCACACCCTCGCGATCAAGACAATTTAAGCTTATGGGTAGGCAAAAGGTATGAGGTGGAGCTGCAGCAAGCGACTAGCATATATGGTGGCTAAACATACGCAAATGAGAACGAGAAGAGAAGGCAAAGCACGTTCGAGAATCTATGATCAAGAAGTGATCCTAGAACAACCTACGTCAAACATTACTCCAACACCGTGTTCACTTCCTGGACCCCGCCGAGAAGAGACCATCACGGTTACACACGCGGTTGATGCATTTTAATTAAGTTAAGTATCAATTTTTCTACAACCGGACATTAACAAATTCCCATCTGCCCATAACCATGGGCACGGCTTTCGAAAGTTCATAACCCTGCAGGGGTGTCCCAACTTAGCCCATCACAAGATCTCACGGTCAACGAAGGATATTCCTTCTCCCAAGACAACCCGATCAGACTCGGCATCCCGGTTACAAGACATCCTCGACAATGGTAAAACAAATCCAGCAAAACCGCCCGATGCGCCGACATCCTGATGGGAGCTGCACATATATCGTTCTCAGGGCAACACCGGATAGGTCAAGCTACAAGTAAAACCAGCCCTCAAGTTTCCCTGAGGTGGCCCCGTAGAGTGCCCATTTCGGACCAACACTTAGACAAGCACTGGCCCGGGGGGTTAAAATAAAGATGACCATCGGGATGCGCGAATCCCAAGGAAAAAAGGCTAGGTGGCGAATGGTAAAACCAAGGTTGGGCCTTGCTGGAGGAGTTTTATTCAAAGCGAACTGTCAAGGGGTTCCCATTATAACCCAACCATGTAAGGAATGCAAAATCCGGGAATATAACACCGATATGACGGAAACTAGGGCGGCAAGAGTGGAACAAAACACCAGGCATAAGGCCGAGCCTTCCACCCTTTACCAAGTATATAGATGCATTAATTAAATAAGAGATATTGTGATATCCCAACAAAATAACCATGTTCCAAACATGGAACAAGATCCAATCTTCACCTGCAACTAACAACGCTATAAGAAGGGCTCAGCAAAGCCGTAACATAGCCAAACAACGGTTTGCTAGGACAAGGTGGGTTAGAGGCTTGGCTTAACAAAATGGGTGGCATGATAAGCAAGTGGTAGGTATCGCAGCATAGGCATAGCAAAAGAGCGAGCAACTAGCAAGCAAAGATAGAAGTGATTTCGAGGGTATGGTCATCTTGCCTGCAAAGATCTCCGAGAAGACGAAAGCTTGATCCTCGTAAATGTACTCAACGGGCTCCTCGAACACGAACTCTTCTCCCGTCTCTACCCAAAGCAAGAACAACAGGCAAAGGGAGACACAATCAACCACGTGCAATGCTCAAGAAACATGATGCAAACATGGTATGGTATGCGGGATGTGATATGTGATGCATATGCATGATTTGGAAAGGAATTGATTGAACCTGGTCTCAACTTGGAAATCCAAGAGTTCCACTGGAAAGAGGAGTTGATTTCGGTTGAAATCGATATAAAGATCACCGGAATCGGATGCACGGTTTGGAAATGACAAGTAAAACAAATATGGCACCGGTTGCGATTAACAGCAAATGGCCATCTAAATGCATCAAGATAATTAAGCTACTGCACCCAAACATAGCAAAACAGTACATGGCAGGGATCCACTCAAGATGCTTAACAAAAGATGAACACTGAGCTATGGCTAATTCAATCAATAGCAGGCTCAAACAAGCATGGCAAAAGTGCAAAAGATAACAGGTTACAGACTTACTGAAAATAACAAGTCGGGAATTTAACATCATGAAGCAATGTTTAGAGCATGATAACTACATGCTACAGGAATGTATCATGGCAAAGCAAAGCATGGCATGAAGCTACTCAAAGCATACAACAAAAGTCCCTTAATGACCATAAGCCAAAAGGGATCAGAAAATACAATCGCAAGCATGTGAACATAGCAATTAACGAAAACAGATTCAGACTTAGTGAAAAACTGGAGCATGCAAAATAGATATCAAGTAGGCATGTTTGCGAGCTCGATGCACTCACTACAAAGCATGGCATGACAAACTAAGCATAGACCCAGCAAGTAGACATGGCATAGAAGCTAGACATGGCAAGAACAACAACATAGCATGCATGGATCAACTACAACAAGCTCGGCAAAAGTGCTAAACATGTTAACAATCTGCCAGGAACATTTTATAGCAAAAGTAGGGCTCGATTGACTCAAGCTAGGGTGCTCTATAAATGGAAACAAAGACATGGATGGATTGAGCCCAACATTATCTACAAAACATCCTTACTGATCATGCCCAAAAGAGGCATAGATCTCTCGATAGCAACATGAACACATGGCATAAAAATAATAACAGGACAAGGACTTAGAATATTTCTAAGTCTCTGAAATCAGCAACAATGAGTAGGCTACTTTGCATGCTTGTGCTAGTCACCACAAAGATCACAAAAATACATGGCATACACCCCTATAAAGATAACATGGCATACTTCAAAACACATGTAGAGCTTAGGATCATAGCATGCACACATTAATCATGGCAAAAATGACAAATGAGCAAATGTTGAAACAGATCTGAAACTATCATCACATAGCCCTCTTCCAACAGCATTTCGGGCATCAAGATGATCTCAAATGAAAATGATACAATGAGAAGAAATGGAGTACTCATTGAGACGAACATTTCGATATGCTACACGCACAAATTGGAGCCACGATGAGGAAGTTATGATATGTCAAAGTATGCAAAAAATCTAGCGGGGGAAAAAGTCAACCGTCTCGAATCTCAGATCCAGATCCAGCCAGGCGCGGATCCCGAGGATCGCCGGCCGGAGTTCGTCAGGGGGCGCCGGAGTCGACGGAGAGAGGCGGCCGTACGGCGAGGTGGCACCGGTGTTAAGGTGCGGGGCGGCGCCGGCGGGGTCGGGCGACGAGGTCGCTGGAGTCGAGGTGCCCGCGGCGGTGGCTCGCCGGCGCGGGAGGAGACGTGGCGGCGCGGCAGCGAGGCGTGGCACGGTGGCTCGGGCATGGCTCGGGTGGAGCCAGGCGCTGGGCGGGCGCGCGAGTGTGGCGGCGGGCGGCTCCGGGCCCGGGCGGGCCTGCCTCGGGCCCTGTGGGCTACGGCGGCGCACTGAGGAGAGAGAGGGAGGTGGGGCTGAGGTGGCGTGAGGGGAGTGGTCGAGCGAAGCGGCGGAGCTGACGTGGCGGGCTCCTATTGGCCGGAGCGACGTGGGCGGTGGACACGTCCGGCGCGGACGGACATGTCCGGCGGCGCGGAGGGAAGTTAAGGTAGGGTTTGATCTGCGCGGATTTTTCGGGGGAGGGCACATATATATAGGTAGAGGGAGCTAGGAGGCTCCAAATGAGGTGTGGTTTGCGGCCACGCATTCGTGATCGGACGGCCTAGGTGATGGGAGAGGTTTAGGTGGGGTTTTGGGCCACTTTGGAGGGGTGTTGGGCTGCAACACACACGAGGCCTTTTCGGTCCCTCGGTTAACCGTTGGAGTATCAAACGAAGTCCAACTGGCACGAAACTTGACAGGCGGTCTACCAGTAGTAAAACAAGGCTACATGACAAGTCTCGGTCCAATCCGAGAACGTTTAACACCCGCACACGAAAAGAGGTAGAAAGGGACACCGGATGACATGGGAGTGCCGGATTGCAAAACAGACAACGGGGAAAAAGCTCGGATGCAAGAGACGAACATGTATGCAAATGAAATGCACATGATGACATGGTATGAGATGCATGAAACACAAGAAATGACAAGGCAACAACAGCGAATAACTGGAGGACACCTGGCACATCGGTCTCGGGGCGTTACAACACTCTACCACTACGAGAGGATCTCGTCCCGAGATCTAGAATGTCACTGGAGGGAAAACGGAAGAGAAAGAGATGAGGTAAAACAAAGTTGCTTCTTTGACCAATGAGTGAAACCAAAGAACCTTGAGAGGTTGAACAATTGAAAAAAAGAATGCAACGAAGAAGAACAAAGTTGAAAGCACTCCGGTAGGGAAGAGTAACAAGGAAGAACAAATTCGGGCAGCACTCCGATTGAAAATTGATACAAGACTTGATAAGATGAAAAGAACTTGAGCAGAGGGCACAACACTCCGGTTAAATGGGATAAGCAAGGAAAAGAATATGAACTTTGATAAAACGGGATGATGGTTGAAGAAAGCAATATCACAATGCCTCCGGAATGAAAGAATAGAAGTTGGATCGTCGTAAAAAAAGAACGGAGAAGAAAACAACATGTTCTACCTTAAATGAGTTTGCAAAAGCATCTTTAGGAGAAGGTTCGAACGGAGTTGTTGGAAAACCAACAACGAAAAGAACAAGGTTGTAGAGGACTTATGGAAAACATCTCGAAATTATGAGGTGAAATTTTGCCACTACTGGAAACAATAGATTGGATTGATATAAACAAAGAGACAAGACTATTTCATCGGGAGGATAAAAGAACTTGAGTCATTTATAAGCACCATAATAGCAACAATCCTTAGGGAAGGCTTTAGGTGAAAATAATACCCAAGATAACTCAAATAATGAGATTGATGGATTTAAAATATCGCATTCTTGATAACTTGTGAATCACAGAGCACGACGGGAAATTAACACGAATGACATAACACCAGCTCAGAGATAAGATAGGATGAATTGGAATTTGTTATGCAAGATGAAGAATGCTTGAGCTCCTCTGAAAAGAATCTTGATGAACACTTCGAGAAGGAAATTAAATCCTTGATGAACCATCATGTAGAACCTTGATGAAGAACTCTGGTAACAAAAAGGATAACGAAAAGAAAGAGAAGTTGAAAACATAAAGTGAAACCTTGTAATGATTTAGATGGATCTTGTAACATCCCAAAATTCTAAATTTTGGAATGTTATAATAAATAGATAGATTTGATTGATTGTTTGATTGATTGTGTGAAATTGAGTGAAATTCGAAACCTTTTGAAAGTTAAATGAGAGGGAATAAAAGGACTTTCCCAAACTTTCATTTTGCATTTATGATCTTCGTGAATTCAAATTCTTTTCAAATACAAAACCCTAGAGAGAAGATGACATGACTTCTTCCATTATTTAAATGACAAGGGGTGTTGAAAATATTTGAATTTTATTTAGAAAATATTTCCAATTCAGAAACTTTAAGCAACTCAATGATTTTCATGAGAGGAGATAAAATGACTTCTTCAAATTATGAAATATGAGTTGGGAGTTTCAAGGATCAAATTCAAAGTCCTTTTGGAATTATTTCCAATTTGGAGTTATTTGAGTTTTATTCAAATTATTTTTCTCCAAAAATAAAATATACGGAAAATAGGGTAACATGATTCCCTACATCATAAAATTGGAGAGAAATAAATTTGAATTAGTTTTGGTTTTTTTAAAAATGATTTTTATTGGATGTTATTAGACCAGTAGCACTCTTTGAATTATCTGAATTTGTGCAGATTTTATTTGACATTATAAAAATGTTCAAGTCGCAGAAAATCTTTTTCTAAAATTTTTGATATATTATATGCCTATATAATATTTATTTTCTTTTCTTTTTCTTTCTTTTTCTCTCTGTTTTAAAAAAAGGGTATGTTAAAAAAATACCCTCCGTCGCCGAAGTGGGCCGGCCCAACAGGCCGCGGCCCAGCCCAGCCGCGCTCGTCCCCGAGATCCGCTCAGAGACCATCGCCGCCATGACAGCGCCGCCGCCGCCGTGTCCGTCGCGGACACCGTGTTCGTCGCGGACACAGTGCCCCGCCGCCTTTGCCCTTGCCCCTCCTCCACGCCACCACGTCCCCTCCCCTCGCCCTTATAAGGCCAACCCCGCCGCCCCTCGCCCCCTCTCTCTCCTCCCCTCTCTCGCGCCGCATCTTGAGCCGTCGCCGCCACACATCTCGCCGGAGCTGCCTCCACCCCACTCCGTTCCTTCGCCGTGAACCGCTGCCGATGTCGCCATCCTCCTCGTCGCGACGCGCCGCCCCTCCCCGACCTCCCCGTTGCCCTCCCCGACCACCGGAGCCGCCGCCGTCGTCCTGCCCCGACTCCGGTGATCGCGGCGGTAACCGCCGCTGCCGCCGGAAAACGCCGTTGCCGGTTTTCAAAGAAAACCACCGAACTGGTAATAAACTGCCCAGTCCGGTTTATTTTATTTGGTTTTCTTTGGTTTTTCATTTAGCCGGTTTTTCTTTTTAGTTAGAATTATTTAGTGGTCATTCGTTAGTTAGGGTCTGGTAACGAACAATTTTCGTTCGTTACCGTTCTGTAATGAACGTTCGTTCTTTAGTTTTTATCTTTTTCTTTTAATTTTCGCCAGGGACATATCTGTGATAGTTTTTCTTACAGATTAGTCCCTCGGTATCAAACTACCACAACTTTTTGCTCGTTTGTCCAAATCCAACGAAACCAACGCCCACTTCTTCGTTATGATCTCCTCTATCCAGTAATCCAACTCAACCATGTTTTTGAAAAATTTAAAATTTTAATTAGATCAGATTTGAATTCAAACTTCGTTTGATCATAACTTGAGTTTCGTAGCTCCGTTTGAGTTGATTCTTTTTGCAAATAGAAGCTCTTGACCTAAACTTTCTGATAAGGCCAAATTCATATAATTTTGGTACTATTAGAAATTGTTTTATGTTGCAAGAGTTATTTGCTTGGTTTTGAAGTTTTCCGAATCATCTTCTTCGATCTTTCTGACCTTTTGAGTGATTTCTTATGTGTGGTTCCTATTGCTTGCTTGCGATAGATTGACCGGAGTGTGACGAGTAGAGCTATCAAGAGTTTTGAGTGCAAATCATCTTCATCAACATTGCAGGCAAGTTCACACTTTGATCATATTCCTTTCATACCCAGTTTTATGCATTAGTTTCACCCTCAAACATTGTATGAGTAGGATTGATAACATGTGGGTATTGGAAAGTAGTTGATGAGGTAGGAACCTACTGCCCTGCCTTCAAACTTTGGGAGTTACTATTACGTTATGCTTATATTGCCATGCTATGCTCGCAGACATGGATTGGGTTTGAGAGTATTTCATGATAGATGTGAGATTGTTAATTAATGGTTTACTTAAGGTGGCAAGTTTAGCACACATCTGGGTGGATTGAGGCACCTGGGTATTCCAGCGATTGCCTATCTAGGCACCTGGGTATTCCAGGATTGCCTGTTTTTTTATGGACCGCCAGCTAGGCTCAAAGGGATCATGAGATTATTCATACTAGAAACTTCCGTGTGCAGCCATAAGCTATTATGGGCTCTAGCATAGTTGATTAAGTCGTGTGAACTCTTACAGTGGTAGACTAGAAGATGTAGGTGGTACGGTCTACCCATCGTCAGGTGCAAACGCTTCTGAAAGACTATGTCTCGATCATCCGTTTCTCAAACACCATGTAGTGCGAGAAATCCAACGGAGGAGATCGAGTCTTGTGGGGAAAAGTGCGCAAACCTCTGTAGAGTGTATAAACTAATCAGGGTTAGCCGTGTCCCCGGTTATGGACATCTTGAGTATCTAGTACTTGGATTATCATGTGAATCACATCATGTTACTTTAAATTAATTTTGTTGGGTTTAATGATGTTAGTTAATTGGGATTGAGAATGCTGTCAACCATTCTCAATGTTCAACAACCACCATTGTAGTTAAATAAAAATTTATTCCTTTGCAGTAGGGAAAAATTGGCTTTTCACAAAAACATATAACCATAGAGCTTTTCCACCAGCCATATATGCATGTAGTGATAACCATTGTTCATCATTCTCTATGGTGTGAATTTGCCAGTACATTCAATGTACTGACCCTTTGTGGCTGCAACGTCTCATGTTGCAGGATTTCTTACGACGAGTAAGTGATACGTTAGGGTTACGATTTCTACACTCAACTTTTCCGTTGGTGTTGATGGGAATCCACAACCTTGTTACTTCCGCTATTTTGGATTGAGGTAATAGTATTTACGTTACTTTTTACATGTGATTTACCTCTGTTATAAATCCTCGAGTACTGTGTGTGTCAGCATACCGATCCAGGGATGACACTTAAGCACAGAGACTTGACCGTCTGAGGTCGGGTCGCTACAAGATGGTATCAGAACACATGTTGACTGTAGGACGTGACCCTAGAAACTAGCAAGCCCATAGCAAAGATTTTTCTCTACAACTTTCCCTTTCAAAAAGATCTTTTACCTCTCTTCTCTTCTGAGCTTATTCAAAAATTCCCTTTAGTGAGACCATACCCCTTTCCCCTTTTGACCACACGAAGATTCGACTGATGAGACCACTCCAAGAAGTACAAGATATTGGACAACTAAGACCGCTTTGGAATGGAGAGGATTTTACTGTGCATCCGAATAATGGAAACTATAACGGTTGAAGACTCCGAAGACTAGGAGAATTTGAAGGCTCTGAAGAATCCCTAGATTTGTATGACCTAGGAAGGCTACCCTTATGGAACTTGACAGATTATGGAAGTTGTCAATGCCCGAGATCAGGGTGTATCGGAGAAAGACCGGAGCATGGAGAGTTAAAAACTTAAAGTTTTGTCAAAGAAAACCCTAAGGCGGGACATATCAACTATGGAATGATAGCTCATGGGAATGACAAGAGCAGAAACACGGTTATCCGTGATGTCATCGCCCGCTAATGCTATTGTCACCGTGCTCAGTTAAGGATGCATTTATTCAGAATGGATTTGATGGAAGAAGGTTGATGGAGCACCTATTAGTAAGATGAAGTTTTAACCTTAGCCGGTGTATCACCAGGATCTGGAGTAGTACATCAAGAAGTTTAAGGTGGAGCTCCATGAAGCCGTATTAGACAAGGAAGCATTTCATGAAGAACTTAGGAACCAAAAGCTGAAAGTAGCCAAGCTGGAGGAGCTACAACCTCGAGATACCGGAGATTTGTCAGGAACTGAAGGACAATATGACCATGGCTCATGCCAAGGATGTTGAAACCCAGAAGTTTAGAATGCAACTCCAGAATATTCAAGGATGTCACGAGAGACTTTGCTACAACAGAGTTGATCTGGCAAAAGAACTTGAGAAAGACAAGCATGATCGGAAGAAGCCATTGGAGGCATGAACAAGGCTTGAAGAGTTTGGAGAGTTGAAGATTTATTGACCTTTAGAAGACCAAACCCCTACTATATACCTACATTAGATGCGACGTTTGTGAGCTGTCATTTGTTTGATGTTTTTCCCGACGGCCACAAATAAAATCTGTCTTTTCAAAACTTTTGTTTGTATTGTGTGTATCCCTCTCCCTCTCCCTTATCTTACCCCAAACCCACATGGACCCAATAGAGGATGAATGGAGATGAGCTTGTATTTTCTAGACCGATGAGTTAATTGGAGACGGGCCGATGGATTAAGAACATGAAGGATCACATGAAGAATAACCTTATAGTTGGAAATGATATGACCCAGCATGCTCTTCAGTGCTTTGAAAGAGGTGCTGCTACTTGGTGGAGGATGTACCAAACCATGAATGGATGGCAAGGAGTAACCACTTGGAGAGAATTTAAGTTGACTTTGCCAAAGTCTCGGTTTGTGTCCCAGAAGTTGAAGCCTTATGGAAAGGATATGAAGAAACCTTGTGCATGCAAGATTTGTGGAGAAATAGGACACACCCATAAAGAACACAAGGATGAATGCCCTAATTGTGAAGGAAGTCACCCAGTTGAAGAATGCCCAATTAGGCAGATTACTTGTTTCTTGTGTGAAGGGACTACCCACTATCCTGCTCAATGTCACATTTACCCCATGGTACAACGAACCATCCAGCAGAAGAAAGAAGTAATGAAAGGAGCCCTCATGGAAATTTTAGAAGAAGCTGTGATGAAGGAAGAGATGGAGGACACGCCTAAAAAGACCCGAGTAAACCCTAAACTAAGTCTTGCTATTCATGTGGAGAAGAAGGACACATCTCCCAAAATTGTTTGAACGGGGATCTAGTATAATTCCCGATAGAGGAAGTAGAATATGACCCATAAGAAATAGAAGCCATGATTGGCATGGAAAGGTCCAGGAAGAGAAGCAGATTGGATTCCAGGAAGGACCTGAGTCATATCACCTGTTACAGGTGCAAGGAGTCAGAGCACTACCTCAACAGTTGCCCAAAAAGGAAACCTCGATACTTGTCAGAAGTAATATGTTTTAGTTGTAATGGAGCAGGGCACTTTGCCAGAGAATGCCCCAAGGAGAAGGAAACTTGTGCTAGATAGTTGAGTTTGCAACAAAAGAAATGGAGTAATAGAAGTGAGAATATTTCCTTTTATATTGAGGTGTTGAGTTGAGACATGTAATGGAAAAGCGAGAGATTGTAAACAACTGAGAGTGTATAAAGTTAGCATCGTTGATACTGATATGGATTTATGAGTTGTTACTCTATGAAGAAGGATTTTGGCCATTCTGAGGATATGAGAAATATGGTCTATGGAAGATTTGTGCATTTAAAGGGTGGTAGTACCCTGTAAGAACCGTTGACCCCTGGAAAAGATAATGATACACCACTGAGTGGATTTCGGACAAAATGAATACGAGTTTTGTCTCGATATGTGTGATACCCCAAGAGTGTGTGGGATGAAGTTGGAGACCATCAGTTGTTTGGACCAAATGTGATAAAGGAGTCAGAATAGAATGTTAAGTTGATTCGAGGTAGACTGAAGGTAGCTCAGTCCAGGCAGAAGAGTTATGTAGACTCAAAAACTCAAGGAGGTAGTCTATGAAATTGGAGACAGAGCATGTCTTCGTGTGTCCCCTCTGCGAGGAGTTAAACGATTTGGAGTTAAGGGAAAGTTAGCCCCAAGATTTGTAGGACCATACCGAGTTTTGGAGCGTATGGGAGAAGTGGCCAACAAGTTGGAGTCACCCGAAGGACTGTCAGGAGTTCATGATGTGTTTCATGTTTCCCAGTTGAAGAAGTGCCATGCAGAGATGGCCAATATTCCCCTGTAAGGACGCTTGACCCTGGAAAGGATAATGATGTTCCATGAAGTGGAATATGGACTTCATAAGTATAAGTTTTTATCTCGGTATGAGGGATATCCCACGAGGATGAATAGATAAATTACTATTGGATATAAAGGAGGTATGATGTCGGAAATATGGATCAATGGAAACTCCATGATGAGTCTGAGTAATCATGTCCTAGTTTAGGTGCCAATAGAAGGAAGGAAGACAGTACAATTGGATGGATTTAAGAATACTAGGAAGTTGGAAGTTGGAATAATGATCAGTTGCCCGATGATAAGTTCAAGGACTACAAGTGATGAGATGGGCCATAACCCACATGCCCCAGGACCTGCCAAGAAGCAAGCACATTCTTGCTGAAGGAAAAACCCTGGAGGAAGATACGACGTTTATCGGCAGACGATTTTATAGGAGTAACGCAAAACCTGATAGTTGTGAAGGAATGATAGATGTTTGTTTGGCTTGCAGAATCAATGGATTATTCCGAATGCGGTTCATGGACAAGAGAAATTCTGCAATGCTTGTGAGGATGACCGAGTGTTAGAATGCAAGATTTGCTAAACCGTATACAGGGTAATGATTTGGGTGCGGGATGGATTGATCACCATACGGACTTACTCTTATTATTCGCCTTGCTATATGGGATGGTAAATCTGAGTGAATTACCTATAGTAGAGAGACGACGGTATTAAACCTTGTTTGAACCTTAGAATGGTATAGCAATTTTCCCTGGTACAAGGCAGCTTTTGCCAACCGTAGGTTATACGGTGAGGATCAACCCAGACCCATTTCCTGCAGGAGAAACCATAAATGGTTGACCACCATGAGATATCGATAGTTGTTTAGTAATGGCGCCAGACCCGTCAGCTAAGAAGACCCAGTCATGGAAGAACCTTAGCAAGATGAAAGGACAGAAAAATTGTGGTAAAGGTTATGCCAATACCGGAAGAGCCCGGATAAGGAATTATCCGGAAGATCTAAGAAGACCGACACTGTTAACAATATGGATGAAGTATATGAGTTTCGAGGGAACCGTAACCATGCTTTTAAGGGAGGTAGCACCCAAGACCCCTGTGATGATCGATGGATTTTGAGGAGACCCCCAAACCCTAAACATTTCTTTCTAGCCTCTCCGAATCTCGAGGACGAGATTCCTTTTAAGGGTGGTAGGTTTGTAACATCCCAAAATTCTAAATTTTGGAATGTTATAATAAATAGATAGATTTGATTGATTGTTTGATTGATTGTGTGAAATTGAGTGAAATTCGAAACCTTTTGAAAGTTAAATGAGAGGGAATAAAAGGACTTTCCCAAACTTTCGTTTTGCACTTATGATCTTCGTGAATTCAAATTCTTTTCAAATACAAAACCCTAGAGAGAAGATGACATGACTTTTTCCATTAATTAAATGACAAGGGGTGTTGAAAATATTTGAATTTTATTTGGAAAATATTTCCAATTCATAAACTTTAAGCAACTCAATGATTTTCATGAGAGGAGATAAAATGACTACCTCAAATTATGAAATATGAGTTGGGAGTTTCAAGGATCAAATTCAAAGTCCTTTTGGAATTATTTCCAATTTGGAGTTATTTGAGTTTTATTCAAATTATTTTTATCCAAAAATAAAATATACGGAAAATAGGGTAACATGATTCCCTACATCAGAAAATTGGAGAGAAATAAATTTGAATTAGTTTTGGTTTTTTAAAATGATTTTTATTGGATGTTATTAGACTAGTAGCACTCTTTGAATTATCTGGATTTGTGTGGATTTTATTTGACATTATAAAAATGTTCAAGTCGTAGAAAATCTTTTTCTGAAAATTTTGATATATTATATGCCTATACAATATTTTACTTTATTTTCTATTTCTCTCTTTTTCTCTCTGTTTGAAAAAAAGGGTATGTTAAAAAAAACTCCCTCCGCCGCCGAACTGGGCCGGCCCAATAGGCCGCGGCCCAGCCCAGCCGCGCTCGTCCCCGAGCTCCGCTCAGAGACCGTCGCCGCCACGACAGCGCCACCGCCACCGTGTCCGTCGCGGACACCGCGCCCCACCGCCTTTGCCCTTGCCCCTCCTCCACGCCACCACGTCCCCTCCCCTCGCCCTTATAAGGCCAACCCCGCCGCCCCTCGCACCCTCTCTCTCCTCCCCTCTCTCGCGCCGCATCTTGAGCCGCCGCCGCCACACATCTCGCCGAAGCTGCCTCCACCCCACTCCGTTCCGTCGCCGTGAGCCGCCGCCGACGCCGCCATCCTCCTCGCCGCGACACGCCACCCCTCCCCAACCTCCCCGTTGCCCTCCCCGATCACCGGAGCCGCCGCCGTCGTCCTCCCCCGACTCCGGCGATCGACGCGGTAACCGCCGCTGCCGGCAGAAAACGCTGTCGCCGGTTTTCAAAGAAAACCACCGAACCGATAATAAAGAAAACCACCGAACCGATAATAAACTGCCCGGCCCGGTTTATTTTATTTGGTTTTCTTCGGTTTTTCATTTAGCCGGTTTTTCTTTTTAGTTAGAATTATTTAGTGGTCATTCGTTAGTTAGGGTCTGGTAACGAACAATTTTCGTTCGTTACCGTTCTGTAACGAACGTTCGTTCTTTAGTTTTTATCTTTTTCTTTTAATTTTCGTCAGGGACATATCTGTGATAGTTTTTCTTATAGATTAGTCCCTCGGTTTCAAACTACCACAACTTTTTGCTCGTTTGTCCAAATCCAACGAAACCAATGCCCACTTCTTTGTTATGATCTCCTCTATCCAGTAATCCAACTCAAACATGTTTTTGAAAAATTTAAAATTTGAATTAGATCAGATTTGAATTCAAACTTCGTTTGATCATAACTTGAGTTTCGTAGCTCCGTTTGAGTTGATTCTTTTTGCAAATCAAAGCTCTTAACCTAAACTTTCTGATAAGGCCAAATTCATATAATTTTGGTACTGTTAGAAATTGTTTTATGTTGCAAGAGTTATTTGCTTGGTTTTGAAGTTTTCCGAATCATCTTCTTCGAGCTTTCTGACCTTTTGAGTGATTGCTTATGTGTGGTTCCTATTGCTTGCTTGCGATAGATTGACCGGAGTGTGACGAGTAGAGCTATCAAGAGTTTTGAGTGCAAATCATCTTCATCAACATTGCAGGCAAGTTCACACTTTGATCATATTCCTTTCATACCCAGTTTTATGCATTAGTTTCACCCTCAAACATTGCATGAGTAGGATTGGTAACATGTGGGTATTGGAAAGTAGTTGATGAGGTAGGAACCTACTGCCCTGCCTTCAAACTTTGGGAGTTACTATTACGTTATGCTTATATTGCCATGCTATGCTCGTAGACGTGGATTGTGTTTGAGAGTATTTCATGACAGATGTGAGATTGTTAATTAATGGTTTACTTAAGGTGGCAAGTTTAACACACATCTGGGTGGATTGAGGCACCTGGGTATTCCAGCAATTGCCTGTCTAGGCACCTGGGTATTCCAGGATTGCCTTTTTTTTATGGACCGCCACCCAGGCTCAAAGGGATCATGAGATTATTCATACTAGAAACTTCCGTGTGCAGCCACAAGCTATTATGGGCTCTAGCATAGTTGATTAAGTCATGTGAACTCTTACAGTGGTAGACTAGCAGATGTAGGGGTTGTTGGTGGTACGGTCTACCCATCGTAAGGTGCAAACGCTTCTGAAAGACTATGCCTCGGTCATCCGTTTCTCAAACACCATGTAGTGCGAGAAATCCAACGGAGGAGATCGAGTCTTGTGGGGAAAAGTGCACAAACCTCTGCAGAGTGTATAAACTAATCATGGTTAGCCGTGTCCCCGGTTATGGACATCTTGAGTATCTAGTACTTGGATTATCATGTGAATCTCATCATGTTACTTTAAATTAATTTTGTTGGGTTTAATGATGTTACTTAATTGGGATTGAGAATGCTATCAACCATTCTCAATGTTCAACAACCACCATGATAGTTAAATAAAAATTTATTCCTTTGCAGTAGGGAAAAATTGTCTTTTCGCAAAAACATATAACCATAGAGCTTTTCCACCAGCCATATATGCATGTAGTGATAGCCATTGTTCATCATTCTATATGGTGTGAATTTCCCAGTACATTCAATGTACTGACCCTTTGTGGCTGCAACGTCTCATGTTGCAGGATTTCTTACGACGAGTAAGTGATACGTTAGGGTTATGATTTCTACACTCAACTTTGCCGTTGGTGTTGATGGGAATCCACAACCTTGTTACTTCCGCTATTTTGGATTGAGGTAATAGTATTTACGTTACTTTTTACATGTGATTTACCTCTATTATAAATCCTCGAGTACTGTGTGTGTTAGCATACCGATCCAGGGATGACACTTAAGCACAGAGACTTGACCGTTTGAGGTCGGGTCGCTATAGATCTCCGTGATGATGAGAGCTTGGAACTTCGGGAAAAGAAAAGATAAAGCATCTCGAACTGAGAATGTGATATGATGGACCTCTCCGGAAAAAGAAATTGAATAAAATCGATGAAACAAGAATAAGAATTACATTATGCTTATCCTTCACCAATTCAAATTGATGACAAGCAATGGAATTGGCATACTACTTATTCTCGTAGAAAGGATTTAAGGTAGATATAGCACAAACTTGAGAAGGTCTTCAACAAACCACCGGTATGATTGGAACAACGAATGAATTGATATGATAACAGCGGAAGAGAATCCTGGAAGAGCCACCGTAAGAATTGAACAACGAATGAAGTAAAAGGATGAATCACTGGTAAGGATTAGCAAATGAATGAACATACATTAGGGAGTTAAGATACATGAGAACAAAGAGATCACGAACTGATAAGAGGATATTTGAGAGAAGCACCGGTAGGTTGGAGAATGATGACGAGAAACACCACCATGATAATTGATGAGACACCCCGGGAGAATGAAAGCGAAGAGGTTGAGCCAACAATGAAAAGAGTTTGAAAGATCTTGTGGAAAGACATTTGACTGATGATAATTCATTCTTACGTCAAATTTCGAAAAGAATTTTTGAGGAAAGCTCCGGGAGAATTAGAAGAGTCAGGTAAGATCCTGGAAAAAGACCTGTGGGTTAGGGCCCACTCAAAAGAAACACCGTTGAATGATTTAAAAGATAGATTGCGCCAGTTGAATTAAATGGCTTGAATGAGACAACATCCTCGAAAGATCTTGAATGACTGCAGAGTGTAAACACGAATCTTCTGAGCTATCTTCGGCACTCCGGAACAAATGTATAGCGGGAGGTGAATGATTAAGAGGTGCACCAGCATGAGAAGGTATTTGAAACGAGGAAAAGGGATATGATCAACACCAAAAGCTTGATTTGGATCCACTGGAGAAGAAAAGAATGGAGAATGATGAACGAGTAGAGCATCTTCAAGAGAACCACAGGGTAAGAACATGAAAGAATGGAGAGACTTCCACCAATAAAATGGATAGTGATAAAGAACTCTGAGTCCTTGAAGAAAAAAGGAGTGGGTGGGTGGGAAAACAAAGGCAACTTGGGGACAGATGAAACGAACAATCATTGAGAAGACTTGAGTTGATCTTGCCGATGATGAAATGATTGGATTCACTTGAAGAGAAATCACACCAGTTGGAAAGAATTGACAAGACAATCTCGATGATCAAGAAGGATTAGTATACACATAGGAACATGAGAACACCATTTGGGGAAGGTATGGAATCAACACTTGACATTGAAGTAACTCGAATACCACAACTCAAAACAAAACAAAGGATTGGCTTGCAAAATAAGCCGGAACAAACATATGATAGAGATTTCGTCCGAAGTTTTCGTGGTGGGGCCTACACGGGCTCGATCGTACAACACCATCATGTACAAGGCAGTGCACATGACATACGAAGCGTCCCCGAGTCAGCATAACCAAGGACTCTTTAAGACCCAACGAGACCATTGTAAAACCAACTGTGGATAGGCGGACCACTAGACGTCGAACCCCAATTTCATATCATACATCTATCGGAAAGATATCCAAAGAGCTACTTGAATTCCCACTTATAAACTCCCGAAACTTTCCGGTTATGCAATCAGGTGTTGGGGATACAGGGGAAGCATAATATCTCACCCAAAACTAACAAATCCTACATCCAGTTGTATCCATCCTTCAACACATAACCAAGAAACCTTCGGAAATCATTTACCTCAACCTTCGAAAAGCATCCGTTATACGAATTATGGCGATACTCCCAAACTCCCGCCCCAGTACTAGGTGGCGTCGAGGTTATCTCACCAACAACTACATAAAAGAGGTTTTTTGATGTTGGCGAAAACTCAGGTATTCCAGAACTGCAACGATAAAATTGTGATGACAACACCTCGAAGCTCAACTCCCCGGGACACTGCCACAGCCCCTAAATGTCAGGAGGCACCAAGAACAATGTTCTCGTCACAAAACCATCGGAATGATTCCAAGATACCCGCGTGATCCTAAAATTTTTTTAGTGAAATTTCAGAAGAGAAGAGTCAAAACTCTACGTCAGGATGCCTCACTAGAGTGATGAAGGGACTTAGGAGTAAAAAGGATCCTACTCTCCGATATATATAATCCTAAATGACTCAAAACATTTTTCTAGACTCAACAACGCCAGCGATACGATCAAGCAGGGGGGCTCCTAAGTCGGGGAAGGCTCTGATTACCAACTTGTAACGCCCTCGATGCGGCTATATCTCCCATGTGTCGAAGCATGACTTAGAGGCATAACCGCATTGAAAGCAATGTCACAAGTGAGGTAATCTTCACACAACCCATGTAATACATAAGGGAAAAAGACACATAGTTGGCTTACAATCGCCACTTCACACAATTACATGAATTAAGCATTACATCATCCAAATACACTCAAGGTCCGACTACAGAACCAAAATAAAAGAAGAATACCCCAAATGCTACACAGATCCCCGATCGTCCCGACTGGGCTCCACTACTGATCAACTGGAAACGGAACAACATAACGAACACGGTCTTCATCGAGCTCCTCCTTGAGCTTAGTTGCGTCACCTGCATGGTTCAACGGCACCAACAAACTGGTTTTGGAAGTATCTGTGAGTCACGGGGACTCAGCAATCTCACACCCTCGCGATCAAGACTATTTAAGATTATGGGTAGGTAAAAGGTATGAGGTGGAGCTGCAGCAAGCGACTAGCATGTATGGTGGCTAAACATACGCAAATGAGAGCGAGAAGAGAAGGCAAAGCACGTTCGAGAATCTATGATCAAGAAGTGATCCTAGAACAACCTACGTCAAACATTACTCCAACACCGTGTTCACTTCCCAGACCCCGCCAAGAAGAGACCATCACGGTTACACACGCGGTTGATGCATTTTAATTAAGTTAAGTATCAAGTTTTCTACAACCGGACATTAACAAATTCCCATCTGCCCATAACCGCGGGCACGGCCTTCGAAAGTTCATAACCCTGCAGGGGTGTCCCAACTTAGCCCATCACAAGCTCTCACGGTCAATGAAGGATATTCCTTCTCCCAAGACAATCCGATCAGACTCGGCATCCCGGTTACAAGACATCCTCGACAATGGTAAAACAAATCCAGCAAAGCCGCCCGATGCGCCGACATCCTGATGGGAGCTGCACATATCTCATTCTCAGGGCAACACCGGATAGGTCAAGCTACAAGTAAAACCAGCCCTTAAGTTTCCCCAAGGTGGCCCCGTAGGCTGCCCATTTCGGACCAACACTTAGACAAGCACTGGCCCCGGGGGGTTAAAGATGACCCTGGGGATGCGCGACACCCAAGGAAAAAAAGGCTAGGTGGCGAATGGTAAAACCAAGGTTGGGCCTTGCTGGAGGAGTTTTATTCAAAGCGAACTGTCAAGGGGTTCCCATTATAACCCAACCGTGTAAGGAACGCAAAATCCAGGAACATAACACCGATATGACAGAAACTAGGACGACTAGAGTGGAACAAAACACCAGGCATAAGGCCGAGTGTTCCACCCTTTACCAAGTATATAGATGCATTAATTAAATAAGAGATATTGTGATATCCCAACAAAATAACCATGTTCCAAACATGGAACAAGCTCCAATCTTCACCTGCAACTAACAACGCTATAAGAGGGGCTGAGCAAAGCGGTAACATAGCCAAACAACGGTTTGCTAGGACAAGGTGGGTTAGAGGCTTGGCTTAACAAAATGGGAGGCATGATAAGCAAGTGGTAGGTATCGCAGCATAGGCATAGCAAAAGAGCGAGCAACTAGTAAGCAAAGATAGAAGTGATTTCGAGGGTATGGTCATCTTGCCTGCAAAGATCTCCGAGAAGACGAAAGCTTGATCCTCGTAAATGTACTCAACGGGCTCCTCGAACACGAACTCGTCTCCCAGCTCTACCCAAAGCAAGAACAACAAGCAAAGGGAGACACAATCAACCACGTGCAATGCTCAAGCAACATGATGCAAACATGGTATGGTATGCGGGAAGCGATATGTGATGCATATTCATGATTTGGAAAGAATGATTGGACCTGGACTCAACTTGGAAATCCAAGAGTGCCACTGGAAAGAGGAGTTGATTTCGGTTGAAATCGATATAAAGATCACCGGAATTGGATGCACGGTTTGGAAATGACAAGTAAAACAAATATGGCACCGGTCTGCCATTAACAGCAAATGGCCATCTAAATGCATCAATATAATTAAGCTACTGCACCCAAACATAGAAACAAAGTACATGGCAGGGATCCAATCAAGATGCTTAACAAAATATGAACACTGAGCAACGGTTAATTCAATCAATAGCAGGCTCAAACAATCATGGCAAAAGTGCAAAAGATAACAGGTTACAGACTTAGTGAAAATAACAACAAGTCAGGAATTTAACATCATGAAGCAATGTTTAGAGCCTGATAACTACATGATACAGGAACATATCATGGCAAAGCAAAGCATGGCATGAAGCTACTCAAAGCATACAACAAAAGTCCCTTATTGACCATAAGCCAAAAGGGATCAGAAAATACAATTGCAAGCATGTGAACATAGCAATTAACGAAAACAGATTCAGACTTAGTGAAAAACTGGAGCATGCAAAACAGATATCAAGTAGGCATGTTTGCGAGCTCGATGCACTCACTACAAAGCATGGCATGACAAACTAAGCATACACCCAGTAAGTAGACATGGCATAGAAGCTATACATGGCAAGAACAACAACATAGCATGCATGGATCAACTACAACAAGCTCGGCAAAAGTGCTAAACATGTTAACAATCTGCCAGGAACATTTTATAGCAAAAGTAGGGCTCGATTGACTCAAGCTAGGGTGCTCCATAAATGGAAACAAAGACATGGATGGATTGAGCCCAACATTATCTACAAAACATCCTTAATGATCATGCCCAAAAGAGGCATAGATCTCTCGGTAGCAACATGAACACATGGCATAAAAATAATAACAGGACAAGGACTTAGAATATTTCTAAGTCTCTGAAATCAGCACAATGAGTAGGCTACTTTGCATGCTTGTGCTAGTCACCACAAAGATCACAAAAATACATGGCATACACCCCTGTAAATATAACATGGCATACTTCAAAACACATGTAGAGCTTAGGATCATAGCATCCACACATTAATCATGGCAAAAATGACAAATGAGCAAATGCTGAAACAGATATGAAACTATCATCACATAGCCTCTTCCAACAGCATTTCGGGCATCAAGATGACCTCAAATGAAAATGATGCAATGAGAAGAAATGGAGTACTCGTCGAGACGAACATTTTGATATGCTACATGCACGAATCGGAGCCACGATGAGGAAGTTATGATGCCTCAAAGTATGCAAAAAATCTAGGGTTTCGGGGGAAAAAGTCAACCATCTCGAATCTCAGATCCAGATCCAGCCGGGCGCAGATCCCGAGGTTCGCCGGCCGAAGTTCGTCGGGGGGCGCCGGAGTCGAGGGAGAGAGGCGGCCGGACGGTGAGGTGGCGCCGGCTTGAGGTGCGGGGCAGCGCTGGCGGGGTCGGGCGACGAGGTCGCCAGCGTCGAGGTGCCCGCGGCGGTGGCTCGACGGCGCGGGAGGAGACAGGGCGGCACGGCCAGCCGGCGGCAGCGAGGCGTGGCACGGTGGCTCAGGCATGGCCCGGGCGGAGCCAGGCGCTGCGCGGGCGTGCGAGGGCGGCGGCGGGCGGCTCCGGGCTCGGGCGGGCCTGCCTCGGGCCACGCGGGTCACGGCGGCACGCTGAGGAGAGAGAGGGAGGCGGGGCTGAGGTGGCGCGAGGGGAGTGGTCGAGCGAAGCGGCGGAGCTGATGTGGCGGGCTCCTATTGGCCGGAGCGACGTTGCCGGTGGATGCGTCCGGTGCGGATGGACATGTCCGCTGGCGCAGACGGAAGTTAGGGTAGGGTTTGATCTACGCAGATTTTTCAGGGGAGGCCACATATATATAGGTAGAGGGAGCTAGGAAGCTCCAAATGAGGTGTGGTTTGCGGCCACGCGATCGTGATCGAACGGCCTAGGTGATGTGAGAGGTTTTTGTGGGGTGTTGGGCCACTTTGGAGGGGTGTTGGGCTGCAACACACATGAGGCCTTTTCTATCCCTCGGTTAATCGTTGGAGTATCAAACGAAGTCCAAATGGCAGGAAATTGACAGGCGGTCTACCGGTAGTAGACCAAGGCCGCATGACAAGTCTCGGTCTAATCCGAGAACGTTTAACACCCGCACACGAAAAGAGGTAGAAAGGGACACCGGATGACATGGGAGCGCCGAATTGCAAAACGGATAACGGGGAAAAAGCTCGGATGCAAGAGACGAACATGTATGCAAATGAAATGCACATGATGACATGATATGAGATGCATGACATGCAAGCAATGACAAGGCAACAACAGCGAATAACTGGAGGACACCTGACACATCGGTCTCGGGGCGTTACATTAGTCCCACTCTTTGCCAGCACAAAATAAAAGTGGAGAAGGATGCTAAACCGGTTGTTGATCACCAATGACGGTTAAATCCTAAGATGAAAGAAGTGGTAAGAAATGAAATACTAAAGCTTCTAGAGGTAGGTATAATTTATCCCGTTGCTGATAGTCAGTGGGTAAGTCCTGTCCATTGTGTCCCTAAGAAGGGAGGCATTACTGTTGCTCCTAATGATAAAGATGAATTGATCCCACAAAGAATTGTTATAGGTTATAGAATGGCAATTGACTTACGCAAATTAAATAAAGCTACTACAAAGGATCATTATCCTTTACCTTTTATTGATCAAATGCTAGAAAGATTATCTAAACAGACACATTTTTGCTTTTTAGACGGTTATTCTGGTTTCTCTCAAATACCTGTGTCAAAAGAGGATCAAGAAAAGACCACCTATACTTGCCCGTTCGGTACCTTTGCTTATAGACGTATGCCTTTTGGTTTATGCAATGCACCTGCTACCTTTCAAAGATGTATGACTGCTATATTCTCTGACTTTTGTGAAAAGATTGTTGAGGTTTTCATGGATGATTTCTCTATATATGGAACCTCTTTTGATGATTGCTTAAGCAACCTTGATCGAGTTTTGCAGAGATGTGAAGAAACTAATCTTGTCTTGAATTCGGAGAAGTGCCACTTTATGGTTAATGAAGGTATTGTCTTGGGGCATAAAATTTCTGAAAGAGGTATTGAAGTTGATAAAGCTAAAGCTGATGCTATTGAAAAGATGTCGTGTCCTAAGGACATTAAAGGTATAAGAAGTTTCCTTGGTCATGCCGATTTTTATAGGAGGTTCATTAAAGACTTCTCAAAAATTTCTAGGCCTCTGACTAATCTCCTACAAAAAGATGTTCCTTTTGTCTTTGATGATGATTGTGTAGAAGCATTTGAAATACTTAAGAAAGCCTTGATTTCTACACCTATTGTTCAGCCACCTGATTGGAATTTACCCTTTGAAATTATGTGTGATTCTAGTGATTATGTTGTAGGTGTTGTTCTAGGACAAAGAGTTGATAAGAAATTAAATGTTATCCAATATGCTAGTAAAACTCTAGACAGTGCCCAGAGAAATTATGCTACCACTGAAAAAGAATTTTTAGCAGTTCTATTTGCTTGTGATAAGTTCAGACCTTATATTGTTGATTCTAAAGTTACTGTTCACACTGATCATGCTGCTATTAAATATCTTATGGAAAAGAAAGATGCTAAACCTGGACTTATTAGATGGTTTCTCCTACTACAAGAATTTGATTTGCATCTTATTGATAGAAAGGGAGCTGAGAACCCCGTTGAAGACAACTGTCTAGGTTAGAAAATGTCTTGATGACCAACTACCTATAGATGATAGCTTTCCTGATGAACAATTGCATGTCATAAATTCTTCTCGTACTGCTCCATGGTATGTTGATTATGCTAATTACATTGTTGCTAAATTTATACCACCTAGTTTCACATATCAGCAAAAGAAAAAGTTTTTCTATGATTTAAGACATTACTTCTGGGATGACCCACACGTTTATAAAGAAGGAGTAGATGGTGTTATTAGACGTTGTGTACCTGAGCATGAACAGGAACAGATCGTACACAAGTGTCACTCCGATGCTTATGGAGGACACCATGCTGGAGACAGAACTACACATAAGGTATTTCAATCCGGTTTTATTAGCCTACTCTCTTCAAGGATGCTCGTAAGTTTGTCTTGTCTTGTGATAAATGTCAAAGAATTGGTAATATTAGTAGACGTCAAGAAATGCCTATGAACTATTCACTTGTTATCGAACCATTTGATGTGTGGGGCTTTTATTATATGGGACCGTTTCCTTCCTCTAATGGGTATACACATATTTTAGTTGCTATTGATTACATTACTAAGTGGGTAGAAGCTATTCCAACTAGTAGTGCTGATCATAACACCTCTATTAAGATGCTTAAAGGAATTATTTTTCCGAGGTTTGGAGTCCCTAGATACTTAATGACTGATGGTGGTTCACATTTTATTAATGGTGCTTTTCATAAAATGCTTGCTAAGTATGATGTTAATCATAGAATTGCATCTCCATACCACCCACAGTCTAGTGGTCAAGTAGAACTAAGTAATATAGAGCTTAAATTAATTTTGCAAAAGACTGTTAATAGATCTAGAAAGAATTGGTCCAAGAAACTTGATGATGCATTATGGGCCTATAGAACTGCATATAAAAATCCTATGGGTATGTCTCCGCATAAAATGGTTTATGGGAAAGCATGTCACTTACCTCTCGAACTAGAACATAAGGCATATTGGGCCATTAAAGAGCTCAATTATGATTTCAAACATGCCGGTGAGAAGAGATTATTTGACATTAGCTCACTTGATGAGTGGAGAACCCAGACCTATGAGAATGCCAAACTGTTTAAATAAAAAGTTAAAAGATGGCATGATAAAAGGATACAAAAATGTGACTTTAATGTAGGTGATTATGTTATGTTATACAACTCTCGTTTAAGATTTTTTTGCAGGAAAACTCTCTAAATGGGAAGGTCCTTACGTTATCGAGGAGGTCTATCATTCTGGTGCCATAAAAATCAACAACTTCGAAGGCACAAATCCGAGGGTGGTGAACGATCAAAGAATCAAACATTATATCTCAAGTAATCCCATAAATGTTGAAACTAATGTTATTGACACTGTAACACCAGAGGAGTATATAAGGGACACTTTCCAGAATGTTTCAGACTCCGAAAAGGAATAGGTATGTGGTACGGTAAGTAAACCGGCTCCAAAACAGTGCTAATAGCATTTTTTTCCGTTTTGGACTATTTAAGAAAATAGGAAAATAATAAATAGTCCGGGAAGGATACGAGGCGTCCACGAGGGTGGAGGGCGCGCCCCCCGCCTCGTGGGCACCTCGTGTGCCCTCCGGACTCTGATTTCTTGCGCGATACTTCTTTTCATCGGTAAAAATTCATTAGATAATCTCCCGAAGGTTTTGACCCTCGTACCACGCGAATATCTCCTGTTTTTGTTTCGAGTTGTTTTTTGTCAGAGTTGTCAAGGCCAGGCATCATGTCGTCCCGCTCCTCCAACAATGAGGGCGACGATGCTTGGCTAATGAAGATAGAGCTGAAGAGAGAATAACCCGGGGAGATCAACAAGGATGATAGGATCAAGAAGGCCACGAAGGATCAAGCTCCTGCAGCCAAAGAAGAAGACATCCTTCAACCTCATTACAATCTTCTTACCCCTACTGAAATTGAAGCTTTCAAGATGACTGAAATAGTTCGGGTGCAGAACAAGTATCTAACTCGTGGAAATATTCTGTTGCAAGGGCATATCACCGCACTCAAGGGCATTATTCGTAAGTGGGAGCACCTCCTACGCTCGATGTTGGACGACAAGCCTACATCATCAACAACTCCATCATCACCACCAAAGGAGAACTAAGTATCAGGTATGGGCACTCCCCTTGGCAACTGCCAAGCTCGGGGGAGTGCCCGGGTATCATATGACCATCACACTTCTATCTTTACCGTTTTTCTTAGTTCGATCCTTTTGGTAATATCTTGATCTAGTAGAATAAAGTTTTAATATGATATAGTTTTGAGTTATGCTTTATGATCCTTCTATGTAATCGAGTCCGTGATCTATATATAATAAAGATTAATTTTGAGTCAAGGAATTGATTATCTTGCTATGATCTTGAGGGAATAAAAGAAAGAACAAAAAGAATTAAAGAGATCATATTGATCTTATGGAGAGTAATGACTTTACATATAAAAGAGTATGATGAATAAAAGTTGTTGAGAGTTGACAAACATAGTTTTGGTCATCGTTGCAATTAATAGGAAGTAATAGAGAAAGAGAGGTTTTCACATATAAATATACTATCTTGGACATCTTTTATGATTGTGAGCACTCATTAAATATGACATGCTAAAAAGTTGTTGTTGGACAAGGAAGACAACGTAATGAGTTATGTTTTCTTATATTCGGAATAAAGTATATTTTCATGGATCATCCAACATGTTGAGCTTGCCTTTCCCCTCATGCTATCCAAATTCCTTGCACCAAGTAGAGATACTACTTGTTCTTCCGAATATCCTTAAACCCAGTTTTGCCATGAGTATCCATCATACCTACCTATGGATTGAGTAAGATCCTTCAAGTAAGTTGTCATTGTTGCATGCAATAAAAATTTCTCTCTAAATATGTATGATCTATTGTGATATGGAAGAAATAAAAGCGATGGACTGCATAATAAAGGTCCCTATCACAAGTGGCAATATAAAGTGACGTTCTTTCGCATTAAGATTTTGTGCATCCAACCATAAAAGCACATGACAACCTCTGCTTCCCTCTGCGAAGGGCCTGCCTTTTATTTTTTTTCTCATGTCTTCTACAAGAGTCATGGTGATCTTCACCTTTCCTTTTTACACTTTATCCTTTGGCAAGAACATCGTGTTGGAAAGATCCTGATATATATATATATATATATATATATATATATATATATATCCAATTGGATGTAAGTTATGATAAACTATTATTGTTGACATTACCCTTGAGGTAAAAGGTTGGGAGGCAACAATATAAGCCCCTATCTTTCTCTGTGTCCGATTAAAACTCCATACCCATAAGTATTGCGTGAGTGTTAGCAATTGTGAAAGACTAAATGGTAGTTGAGTATGAGGACTTGCTGAAAAGCTCTTATATTGAATCTTTCTGATGTTATGATAAATTGCAATTGTTTCAATGACTGAGATCATAGTTTGTTAATCTTCAATGAAGTTTTCTAATTCATACTTGACATTGTGAATAGATTGTTACTTTAGCATAAGAAATCATATGACAATATATATATATATATTGTTGTCATAAGAATGATCGTGATGCCCTCATGTCCGTATTTTATTTTATCGACACCTCTGTCTCTAAACATGTGGACATATTTTTCGTTATCGGCTTCCGCTTAAGGACAAGCGAGGTCTAAGCTTGGGGAGTTGATACGTCCATTTTGCATCATGCTTTTATATCCATATTTATTGCATTATGGGCTATTATTACACATTATGTCACAATACTTATGCCTTTTCTCTCTTATTTTACAAGGTTTACATGAAGAGGGAGAATGCCGGCAGCTGGAATTCTGGGCTGGAAAAGGAGCAAACATTAGATACCTATTCTGCACAACTCCAAAAGTCCTGAAACTCCACGAAAGTCAGTTTTGGAATATATAAAAAATATTGGGCGAAGAAAGCACCAGAGGGGGGCCACACCCTGTCCATGAGGGTGGGGGCGCGCCCCCTGCCTCGTGGGCCCCCTAGCAGGCCTACGGTGCCCATCTTTTGCTGTATGAAGTCTTTCTCCCTGGAAAAAATAAGAAGGAAGTTTTCGGGACGAAGCGCCGCTGTCTTGAGGCGGAACCAATCTAGGGCTCCGGCGGAGCTGTTCTACCGGGGAAACATCCCTTTGGGAGGGGGAAATCATCACCAACGTCATTGATACGTCTCCAACGTATCTATAATTTTTTATTGTTCCATGCTATTATATTATCTGTTTTGGATGTTTAATGGGCTTTAATATGCACTTTTATATTATTTTTGGGACTAACCTATTAACCGAAGGCCCAATGCAAATTGTTGTTTTTTTTTGCCTATTTCAGTGTTTCGCAGAAAAGGGATATCAAACAGAATCCAAACGGAACGAAACCTTCGCGAGGATCTTTTTTGGAACAAACGCAATCCAGGAGACTTGGAGTGGAGGTCAAGGAAGCAACGAGGCGGCCACGAGGTAGGGTGGCGTGCCCAGCGGGTAGGCGCGCCCCCCACCCTCGTGGGACCCTCGTAGCTCCACCGACCTACTTCTTTCTCCTATATATACTCTTATACCCTGAAAACATCCCGGGGAGCCACGAAACCACTTTTCCACCGCCACAACCTTCTGTACCCGTGAGATCCCATCTGGGGACCTTTTTTAGCGATCTGCCGGAGGGTGATTCGATCATGGAGGGCTTCTACATAAACACCATAGCCTCTCTGATGATGTGTGAGTAGTTTACCACACACCTTCGGGTCCATAGTTATTAGCTAGATGGCTTCTTCTCTCACTTTGGTTCTCAACACAAAGTTCTCCTTGATGTTCTTGGAGATCTATTCGATGTAATACTTTTTGCGGTGTGTTTGCCGAGATCCGATGAATTGTGGGTTTATGATCAAGATTATCAATGAACAATACTTGATTCTTCTCTGAATTCTTATATGCATGATTTGATATCTTTGAAAATTTCTTCGAATTGTCAGTTTGGTTTGGCCTACTAGATTGATCTTTCTTGCAATGGGAGAAGTGCTTAGCTTTGGGTTCAATATTGCGGTGTCCTTTCCCAGTGACAGTAGGGGCAGCAAGTCACGTATTGTATTGTTGCCATCGAGGATAAAAAATGGAGTTTATATCATATTGCTTGAGTTTATCCCTCTACATCATGTCATCTTGCCTAATGTGTTACTCCGTTCTTGTGAACTTAATACTCTAGATGCATGTAACAGCCCCAAAATTGGGTTATCAATGTTTGAGTTGTTATTCCTTCCTGGCACTCATTTTCAAAATCTTTCTCCTGAGTTTGTTGGATGACTCTGAGAATTCTTGTCATTCCCAACCTTTCAAAACCTTGCTCATGTCTTTGTCAGTGGGCAAGACCTCTTTTGAATCATCTCAAATCCTCTCAAACCCTAATTGCAAATTTTTGGAATTTGAATGTGGTCGTTGTGATTACAAAGGAGCAATCATTTTCCTTGATCTGTTGATCATCCCATTTGTTCCCAGAGACCCTCCTATCCTTCTAATCCTTGGATATGCAAAAATATTGCTAAGTCTTATGCAATATTTTTGAATTATGATTTATTCCTTTTCTTGCCTTTTTGAGGAATAAAATCCAAAGGCATAGCTAGCCATCTCCTAAATTCATGAGAATTGGTGGAGTTGATATTTATGCCAAATCCAAGCTCTAGCAAAGATATTGGCCATAATTAAATAAAGAAACTTGCCTTTTCCTATTTTAAGCCAATATTGCATTTCTGCCATTTTCTAAAGGAGCTACCATTTTTATAGCAAGGAAAATTCCCAAAGAATTTGTGGAGTTTGTAATTGCTAGATCTTCACTATTTCCATCCAAACCCATGCTCCAAAGATCATAATTTCAGCACATGATCCAATGCAAGTTTCTGCCCTCTCTGAAATTTTTGCAAAGGAAGTGCTTTATTCCTAATTCCAATTGAGATAAAATTTGGCAGGGTGATTAACCTTGATAATTCACCTGAGGATACCAATGATGAGATCAATATATTAATCCTAGCTCCCTGTGCAATTTTTTAAAGTTTCTGACCAGATGGCATGCTTGTGAAGGAAGTACCTTCATAGGGTTTCCGAATGGGATGAAACTTTTCCATATTCTCAAGTATCTCAAATAATTAGCCTCCACCTAAATTCAGTTCATTCCATTGAACTATGTGAGCACAGGAGCAATTCTTTGATTCTGTCCAAATTTTCAGTTTGTGAAGCAAGTATAATTTATCTTGCTCCATTATGAATGAAAATATTCCTAAGTCTTATAATATCTATATAAACTCTCTCCACCAAGTTTTGGCTCAATCCATTACCCAATTTTCCGTGTGCAAATTTTCCAAAATTCTGTCCAGAGAGATGCTTTGTGAAGCAAGTGCTATTTTGGTTCATCCAAATGGAATGAAACTATTTGGTACTATTCATATCATCAAATAATTGGGCCATGCATAATTCTAGCTCTATCTAATCAACTATGTGAGTGCATCATCCTAATCTCTAATTCTGTCCATGGTGGTGCATTGTACATCACCTATCATTTTTATTCATCCTTATGAGCTAATAATTTGCAGAAGTAATCATTTTAATGTATGATCACACCATGCCAAAGCTCAGCCTTTTCCTCTTCCTGTGATTGTCTCCCCGCAGCACAAACACCTTGCTGCAGCAATGTTTTGGATCAGCCTGCAGATCCCTTCTTTGCCCCTGGAACAAGTTGTTACCGCCTTTGAACTAAGGGTAGCAAGGTCCATTTCCCAGACATGATTTGGCCGCTCGGAGTGCGCCGTTTGCACCAGTGCGCGTGGTGAGCACGGGGCAATGCAGGCCAAATCGGTGGTCTAGCCACTGTTCTCGTCGGCACCCTTGCTCCGGCCGGTCCTGGTTTGTCCAATCATGTCACATAGCTCAGCCTCATCTTCGCCGTGCGCCTTGATCCGTTTCCCCCTTCGTTTGCTTCCTCGTTGAGCCGTGGCCATCGCCGAACACAGTACGTGCCCGTGCACCGTCGTTTCCTCGCCTCTTGTCCATTTCTACCTCTCGTCCGCGAGCATCCCTCGTCTCCATGACCCCCTGGCACTCGTCCGCATCCCCCTCGTCGCCTTCCCGCCGCTCCCCGTGACCCATGGCCGCATGTGCGTGTCGCCGGCGCTCGGACACGTAGCCGCGCCGCGTGTCGCCTCACCCCTCCCTCTAGAGCTCTCCCTGCGGCTATTTAAGCACGCCTGGAGGTTCATTGCGGTCCTCAACCCCTCCCAAGCCTCTCCCCTGAGCTTCCGAGCCTCCTCTCGCCCGCCATTGCCGTCATGGACGCCTCCTTGGTCCTGCTAAATTGAAGCGACCAGAGCCACCCCTCCACTCCCTGACCGCACCCACATCTTTCCCATGCTCCGGTGATCCTCCCCAGCCCCTCACCTCGTCACCGGAGTACCTAAAGCCTCCGCCCCCAAGATCCAGTGCCGCCGCGGTCGCTCTCCTTTCCGGTGGCGATCTCCTCCCCGCGCCTCCCCAGCAGCCGCCCTTCCTCTGAATGGATGCGGCGGGCCACGCCTAGCTCGCCGGTGGCCGCGCCACGGCCAGAGACGACCGGAGTCGGCCGGCCCCCTCGCCTGAAGCTCGCCTCTGCCTCGCCTGGTCCTCCTCTGTTCCACGCGAAGAACAGAGGGAGGAAGAAGACGAGCGCCCGACCCCCTTCCCCTGCGCCTGGGCCCCACGCGCTAGTGGCCCAGCGCCCTGCTGACGTGGATAAGTGGACACGGCTTCTGCCCGTGCACAATTTCATCCAACGAAAGAGTATTTTCTCTCGGCTTCAGCTCAAAGTATGTTTTCTTTTATTGAAAGCGTATTGCCCTCTGTTTCAGCGCAGAATGCGTTTTCTTAATCATAAAGCGTATTTCTAATTTTGCGCCTCTGACTTATCCACTCAGGGACCCGTCTGTGGATATTCTTTTTGCAAAAAAGTCCCTGATTTTCATCACTTTATAACTCCGCAACCGTAACTCCGATTGAGGTGAAACCAACGCTCACGTCTTCGTCTCGTCGAACTCTTTCTGTTGGTATCATTTTTATTATGTTTTCACACAGTGAAAATGACCACTTTGCCCTTGCACGTAAACAGGCCCCCTCCGAGAGAGAACTGTTTCTGGCAAATCTTTCGTTCCGCACTTTTGCCGGAGTATTTGTCGACCCCAGGCAAGCCAACCAATTACCTTGAGCCCCGAACTTGCATGTTGACTTTGCTTGCACCTCGTGTGTGTGTTTAGTTGCAGTAGTTTCTTGTCTGTTCCGTCTCCTATTATTTTAGTCGTGCTATATGTTTTGTTATCTGTCTTGCATGCTTATGCGTTCATGAAATAGGTTGACATGCTAGTTTACTGTTGCTACTAATAATATCATGCCTCTGCCCAGTTTAGTTTCATGTTAGTAGTATCGATGTTATGATAATTCTATTGCACTAATAAGTTTGCTAGTACTTGGTATTGCCATGTTTCGCATGCTATCACTGTTCTTTTGAAATGCTTGATGTTTTGTTACTGCATCGGTATGTTGCATGTTAGTTATTGCATTATTGTTAATAATGCTCGCATGATGATTGATGATGGAGAAGTTAATAATATTACTTAATAACAAACCTCCCCCGTCATCACTGGGATATCATAGTGCCACCCAAGTCGAGCTTTCTCCTGTGCAACCACATTTACCTTATGGGAAGGTCCTGGCAGGGTCTATTGTCATGCCTCTCACCGGTGCCTCCCGTGAGGGAAGGTTATGGGAACGCGCTACCCTGATCAGGTAGGTGGACATAACCTTGTGTGCTCGTTTTTGTTTTTATGGTACCTTGTCCCGTTTGGGACTGTTTTGCCATGACGGTGGCCATTGGTGTCTTTGGTAGACATGGGGCCACCCAGGACCGAACCCCAAGGGGGTGTTGGTCGGAGTGGTCGGGAGAGTGTCATGGCAGTAGCTCGGTTTTGTCGGAACACCGTGGTCCGCATGTATGGGAGTGCGAGGCCAGGGTTCCGTGGTGTGGGTAAAGTGTGCTACCTTTGCAGAGAGTATATTCAATCTATTGATAGCCGCGTCCTGGTCATGGGCAAAAGTTCGTAGTAGGTCACACTATCGGATCTTGGTTGAAATGGAGGATAAACCTGCTAATAACTTGTGTGATAATTATTTTGTGGTAAATCATGTGATGACTTGGACTATGAGATAATCGTGAGAAGTCACGATGAGGTGTTGATATGACCCCGAGACGAGGTCTCGGTAAGTCATGCGTGTGCTCCGAGGAGCCGTGGCAGAGTAAGTGGTGTTGCATAAGGTTAATACGTCATGCCTTCACGGGAGGTAACTGGTAGTTTATTTTAAGCATAGTTTCATGATGCCATCCATATTTTGATATGTTATGCTTTGCTATTGATATGGTAGGAGTAAATTTGATATGCCATGCTAGTAGATGCTATGATGTTGATGCTTAGTTTGATTTATGATTCTAGTTAATATCATTGCCATGCTTAGAAGTTGTGTTAAAGTAGACTATTGCATATGCTTGGTTCTTGCTTTGTCATCTGTTTCTTTGGATGTTATGTATTTGGTTGTCTTGCAAGTACATTCAATGTACCGACCTGGCGTGTCATGCCAGTTTTGTAGGTCGTACCCAACTTGTTCGCTTGTTCCGTCGTGCTAGGCCGTAATCTTGCCAGTCCCGTGAGTTGTGGAGCCTAGCCTAAGTGAGATGCTGCCAAACCAAGACTTCCGCCGCCATTTAAATAGACTTCCGCTACCTTTTAATAGCCTTAGGGCTATGCTAGATAATTGTATTCATCAATGATGTAATCTTATACACATGTAGTTGATGAATGTTATTGTACCTGGAATGCTGGCATAATCCTGGGCTGACGTGCGAAGCCTCCCTGCTCCATGCGGATCGGGGTGTCACAGGAGATGGTATCAGAGCAGCCAGACTGGCATAGGTTATCATAGCATTAGATCACCGTTACCATTAAACCGTAATGACCCTAAGGGATTTGACCCATCCCTGGCATCCGGCATGGCCACTGTTAATCAACAGGTGGCGCAGTCGGGACCGACACGTCCTCACCCCGCTGTCCCCGCCTAGTTATCCATGGAATGAATAGCAACCCTATCCTTTTTGGTCGGCCGCACCGCCTTCCCTTCACCATTAAGGGAAAGGGGCCACGCCATGCGGGCATGTCCCGCATAGCTGCCTATAAAATCCCCCTTTTCTGCTAGACGTTTCGCGCTCCCCTCGTTCACCCATGTCCCTGCAGAGAATCCTAGCTAGTAGCTCCCCAACCATGACTAGCAGCTTCAAAGCTCCCAAGTTTCACACCCGCACCTTTGTCGTCAACCACCCTGGCTTTCCACCCCTTCTTACTGAGATGCTCACTAAAGCCTTTGGCTGCAATGCTAGCCCAGATTACCTGGTGTTCCAGTCGACACCCGTCCCTCACCTTCATCGCTTTGTTGCAAGAGTGCACATCAGCCTAGGCCTTGCAGTAGATGGCCAACCGTTGGTTTTTCAGGGTAGATCCATGCCTACCACTGATTTAGCCATTCAGGCCGCTGCTGTGGAGGCCATCCTATACCTCTGAACCAAGTTCCCGCATGTGCCAACGAGGCGGGAGTTCTGCTTTTTCCCCATTGTGGCAGAAGCGGGAATGCAGCCTTCTCCCGCTATCCAAGGAGATGACCCCGCAATCGCTCTCTTGGTGCAATATATCACTGCCCAGGGGATGATGATTTCAAAGATGCTTGCCGAATTTAGAACCCTGGACAATGATGAGTTACGAGTGGTCAAGGAAGCTTATCGTGAGGCTCGTAAATTCACATCTCAAGCCATTCACCCCATGCCATCCGAACCAGTGCTACCCTCTCAGCCTGTATTGTGGCCCAGGCCAAACATCGTCACCCTCGACAAGGCTCTTTTTTGGATCCACCAGCAGCATTTGCTTGGATCAATTTCAGCCACACCTCCAGCAGTAGAAGCCCAACCCATAGTGCTGTCGGACGATGAAGATGGAGATTGGCTTAGTCTTTGTCCTCGCGGAGAGCCCCAGCAAGGCCAGTCCTCTGCATGACCTCAGCCGCGCAGTGAGATGAATCTGCGAGTAGGTCAGTCAGTCTGTTCATCCTCGATAGGAGGATAGAACTATGTATCCCAGAGTGAGTAGTTTCGTTTAGCGCGTAGAGCGTTCGTGCTTTGTTGTATGCTTGCATTGTTGTAATATGTATGATGTGTTCTATGTTTGTTTTCGTGCTTGTTTTTGTTTGTCTCTCTGTCAAGCAGAGATGTTTGACAGGGTTGCCAATGTGTTGCTAACAAGATTTTAATCAGTACGACACATACACTAAAAACAACATTGGCTCGTCCCGAGTCTCTATTAAAATGCGCGCTTGTGTAGGTATATGTATGCCAAGATTACATATACCCACTAGCATTAAAACACCTTAGAATGATTTTCTGCTGTGTTTGCATTGCATGTTTGTTGCATCGGTATGTTTGTTAGTTTGTTTGTATTGCATACTGCACGCATACCCGGTTCACCCACGAGTATGTTCGGGCAGTACTCGGGGGAATGCAAAGTCATGTATCCATCTCTATTTGTGCATACCTCGTGTGCCGGATATCTAAACCTAGAGCCTCACAGAGGCATTTCCGTCTGGCAATTCCTCGTCTCTAATTCTTTTTCCCGATTTCACTTCTGAAGGAACACTGCCAACTTTATTTCACTCGATCCAGTACATCTACCCCGATACAGATTTCAACTCCGATTCTACCTCGACACCTACATTTCGTGGAGCTATCCGCGAAATTTTTCCCGTGCCCTAGTCTGAATCCTGAGCTGGCGCAGCCACCTCACCCACATCTGAACCTCACCACCCCACCGTCACGGCCTTGCGTGATGCAGCCGAGTCGCCACCGCCGTTCCACCGCAGCACGCGATTACTCCGCCAGCACAAAGCGACGGAGGATCAAGTGTGGCAGAGGACCACGCAGTGCACCGTCTTCTCCCGCATCTCGAGCCACCGTACCTAGTCACACGTTGTCCCGAGGCCAATCATTCCTGATGAGTATCAGCAGGAGGATCGACGAGCCGATTAGCGTACCCAGCAGCGCCGTGAGGAACAACCGTAGCACCACCAAGAACCCCTCCTCACCGAAGGAGATTGGCTTGATCTCACCCCAAAACGAAGAGGTAGTAGAGCGGCATTGTGTTGGTGCATTGGAGGAGAGCCGCGCTGCCGTCTTTTATAGCCCAACCCCGATGTACGGTGAGCGAGGTCCAGGAGAACCGCCCGTCGCCCGATCACCGGCGTCCAGGAGGCGAATCCACCAGAAGTGCCGACAAGGTGCTGGCCCACGATGTGAGTGCTCCCTGCACCAGTGTCGTGCACGCCACGCACTACGGCACTAGGGTCCTCATCACACTAGGAGCTAGATGCGCGCTGCGCCAAGCCGCACGCTAAGCAGCAGCATAGAAGAAGCAGTTGGACAGAGGTAGAAGAAGGAGGCTGCTAGTGGGCCCTGGACCCACGTGTCAGCAGGTGAATCCACTGTTCACTGGGGTGCATCTAGCAAAATTTTCGAGAGTTTGCTCTCGAATGCCCCTAGTCGTGGATATAACCGTGTTTGCCCATATATCTCCCTAGGTGCACCAATTATCGGTGCCCCAACTCGTTCGAATCCGACCAAAGGGTTAAAATTTACCCTGAGGTTTTCCCTGGAGTAGTTATCTTTGCAATTGTGCTGTAACCCTAGGAATCTCGAGGACGAGATTCTTTTTAAGGGGGGAAGGTTTGTAGCAGCCCCGAAATTGGGTTATCAATTTTTGAGCTGTTATTCCTTCATGGAACTCATTTTCAAAATCTTTCTCCTGAGTTTGTTGGATGACTCTGAGAATTCTTGTCATTTCCAACCTTTCAAAAGCTTGCTCATGTCTTTGTCAGTGGGCAAGATCTCTTTTGAATCATCTCAAATCCTCTCAAACCCTAATTCCAAATTTTTGGAATTTGAATGTGGCTGTTGTGATTACAAAGGAGCCATCATTTTCCTTGATCTGTTGATCATCCCATCTGTTCCCAGAGACCCTCCTATCCTTCTAATCCTTGGATATGCAAAATATTGCTATGTCTTATGCAATATTTTTGAATTATGATTTATTCCTTTTCTTGCCTTTTTGAGGAATAAAATCCAAAGGCATAGCTAGCCATCTCCTAAATTCGTGAGAATTGGTGGAGTTGATATTTATCCAAAGGCAAAGATATTGGCCATAATTAAATAAGGAAAATTGCATTTTCCTATTTTAAGCCAATATTGCATTTCTGCCATTTTCCAGAGGAGCTACCATTTTTATAGCAAGGAAAATTCCCAAAGAATTTGTGGAGTTTGTAATTGCTATATCTTCACCATTTCAATCCAAACCCATGCTGCAAAGACCATAATTTGAGCACATGATCCAATGCAAGTTTCTGCCCTCTTTGAAATTTTTGCAAAGGAAATGCTTTATTCCTAATTCCAATTGAGCTGCAATTTGGCAGGGTGATTAACCTTGATAAATCACCCATGGGTACCAAATATGAGCTCAATCCAGTCATCCTAGCTCCCTGTGCAATTTTTCAAAGTTTCTGACCAGATGGCATGCTTGTGAAGGAAGTACCTTCATAGAGTTTCCAAATGGGATGAAACTTTTCCATATTCTCAATTATCTCAAATCATTAGCCTCCACCCAAACTTAGTTCATTCCATTGAACTATGTGAGGATATGAGCAATTCTTTGATTCTGTCCAAATTTTCAGTTTGTGAAGCAAGTATATTTTATCTTGCTCCATTACGGCTGAAAATATTCCTATGTATTATCCTATCTATATCAACTCTCTCCACCAAGTTTTGGAAAAATCCATTTGTCACATCCCTAGCTTCTGGCATTGCACTAGGCTAGCTTCATGTGTGCATCATGTTTAAGTTTGAAAGAAACTTGAAATGGGGATTGCCTAAACCCTAGCATCAAAGGAATTCACTAGGTTCAACTAAAATATTTTCAGTAAATCCAAATAGCTTTCGAAAATGTTCATCATTTTTGGAAAAGGCAGGAAACAGTAACCAGAGGTGATGGACATTTTTCCATGACATATTTGGGCTCTGAATTAAATCATACTCTATTTGCATTTGGGCATTTAAATGTTATAAAATATTTTAAATGTCAAAATAATCACAAACTGAAATGTTTACTGTTGGAAATATTCCAAACAGTGACCTCAATTAGTTGCATGATTTTTGAAAGTGCCTAGCCATTTTTATTAAGTCCAGAAACGAATGTCAGAATTAGAAAAGAGAAAGAAAAAGGAAAAGAGCAGAGACCCACCAAAGCCCACCTGGCCGGCCCAGTTGGCGGCCCAACCCACTAGGGGATCCCGTGTGTTCTCCTTCCTCTGCCATAAGGACCGAGGCACGTGGCCACCGCACGCCGGCACGCGCACGGCCACCTCCTGCCTGCTTGCCGCTGCTGGAGTCGTCCCCGAGCGCCACGCAGCCCCCTGGACCCCCCCTCTTACTCTGGACCCCCTCCTCCTCCTCTTCTCTCTCTCTCCCGCGATCGACCACGAGCACCCGAGAGCGCCGACGACCACCACTGCGGCCACCGGCGACCCCACGCCTAGCCGATGCGCTCAGAAGCTCTGCCGCGACCCCCTCCTCCTCCCCACCGAGACACGCCTCGCCGGAAGACCTACAATGACGTTCCCAACCTCGTCTTCAACCTCTGGCCGCTGGCGATCTCACCGGGGATTCGCGAGCTCCAGCCCCTCCCCAGCCTCACCGTTGCCTCTTCCGGAATCGCTGTGAGCCCATGCCCTTTTCCCCTCTCTCCCTGTGCTCGTCCACGCCTTCTAACCACCATGGTCATCGGAGCCGATAGCTCCTCGCCGCCGGCCATGTCGCCACCGTGGCCACGGCTGTGCAAGCTTGCACCGGAGCTCACCACTGCACTCAGTACATCCCCACGAGTCGAGCACGGCCACCCGCTGCTCCTGGTGTAGCCTGTAACGCCATTTTGAGCAACGCCCGAACTCCGGCCACTGCCCAAGTGGTCGTTGCCATTGTTTCCGGCCAACCCAGCACCTCCCACTACCACCACTCGATGCGCGCGAGCTCCAACTACTCTTAGATGGGCTCCGCCGTTGATTTGGTCGCCGGAGGAGCAATTCCGAGCACCTCCGCCGCGTCTGGCCTCGTCGGCGTCGAGTCACCGATGGGTTTGACCCTGCAGACCAGGGGTTTGACCTCCCCTGACGTGTGGGCCTAGGCGGCTGTTTAATTAGTGTTAGGTTTAGTTAGTGTTAATTAACTTAGCTAATTAGATGAGCCACTGACACGCGGGCCCTCTCTTGCTAATTAACCTAGGATTAGGACTAACTAAAATTAGTTAGTCTAATGACACTCACACACGGGACCCACTTGTCAGGTTTGACCTGGACCGTCCCCGTTGACTGTTGACATTACCCTGACGCAATGCTGATGCAATAAATCATTTACTGAATTTATTCTTATACAGGAAATTCCAGAAAATGTTATCAACTTCAAAAATTCATAGAAATTGATCTGTAACTCCAAATGCAAATATTTATATATGAAAATTGATCAGAAAAAACCAATCTTTCCATCTGTAATGGTTGCATGCATGTCAGAACACTTTAACCTTGCTGTTTAAGTGAAACAAGCTAATGCATTAATATGACTTCATATCATGGGCTTTCATTTGAATCTTTGATTCAAATGGACTCAAACCAACCTATTTTAGAATGCATTAGCCAAAACAAACCCATATTGCCATGTCATAGCATGCATCATATTGTTGCATATTGCCATGTGATGATTGTGTTCCGATGTGTCTCTCGTGGTATGTTCTGCCTCCGAGGATACCCACGAATATCCGACTGAAGGGCAGTATCCTACTACCACTCCATTAGGCAAGCAAAACCCCCTTGTTCATTCCGATACAATCCCACTCTCTCACTCCTGCTCTCTTTTACTGCATTAGGACAACAACGATTCATCTGTTACATGCTGCGGTAGTTGAACCCCTTTTCCTCTGCATGACCTGTCATTGCCACAGTAAATAGATGCAACCCTCTAGCATGCGTAGGAGTTGTTTGAGCCCTGATGTGCCTACTCATTCATCTTGTTTGTCATGCCTGCTACTGCTTAGAGTTGAGTCAGGTCTGATTCATCCGGGATGAATTGGAATGGTGATGAACATGTCCTATTGTGTGTGAGCTAAGTGTGTGAACACGATTTGGTAAAGGTAGCGCTGAGAGGCCATGTAGGAGTACATGGTGGGTTATCTCATTGAAACCGTCCTCAGGAACTGAGTTCTGTGTTTGTGATCCATGAACAACTACTACCACTCATTGGGATCCTTAATTGACCCTCTCGACTTATTAACCGCCCTTGTCCTCTGTCCAGGAGTTGCAACTAGTTTCCAGTGTTTGTAGGCTATGTGTTGGAGGCCGTGCGTAGCGCTGACCCTAGGGGTGGGCTATGATGCAGTAGAGACACCGTGGCAGGGTGTACCGGGCGCCCGTTTGGTGTCTCGGGAACCCTGCACACATCGTTTGGGGTTGTGAGTGAAACTCCAGCCGGATCTCCTCGCGGATGGAACCCGAATAGGCAATAAACCTGGACTAGAGACTTGTGTGGTTAGTCAGGTCGTGGCCGACTCCCTCGCCAGGCTTCCACTTGAAGGTTGCCGAGATACACGACGTGTACATGGTGGTAAGTGGCGAGAGCGTGTGTGAATAAGTACACCCCTGCAGGGTTATAAATGATCTATTCGAATAGCCGTGTCCACGGTAAAGGACTTCTTGGTTGCCTGTACAGTTCATAGACAAGTGAAAGTGGATACTCTAAAATGCGCAAGATAAGCGTGAGTGCTATGGATGGCGTTCTCGAAGGGAGACGGGAGCCGATCCATTGTAGTGTATTGATTGGTGAATATGTGGACTCATGTGCGCCACCTCAAAAGAGTTACTTGTAGTAGTAGTTCAGGTCAGCCACTGAGTCAAAGATGGCTTGTTGTAGTTAAACCCCACCATCCCTTTTGTTGATACCGATGCATATATAGCTAGTTGTGATGTAAGTCTTGTTGGGTACATTTGTACTCACGTTTGCTTAATTTATGTTTTTTCAGAGAGACTTCAGTCTCGCTAGTAGTTCTACGTGGACGTCGACGTTTAGCTTGTTACCCCAGCTACGATCTGGTGCCCTCGGCAGGGTCTTGTAGACAGTCAGGCTTCTCAACCTTTTTCTTTTTATAGTTGTCTGTACTCAGACAAGTTAAGCTTCCGCTTGTGCTTGTTGCTTGTATGCTCTGTATGTTGGGTCATGAGACCCATGTTTGTAATACTTGGCTCCTCGAAGCCTAATGATAAATACTTTGAGTTGTAGAGTTTTGTTGTGATGCCATGTTGTATTTACACATATCGGGCATATTGTGTGTATGATTGAAATGCTTGGTATGTGTGGGATCTGACAACCTAGTTGTTTATCCTTGGTAGCCTCTCTTACGGGGAAATGTAGTCTAGTGCTTCCACTGAGCCATGGTGCTCTGCTACAGCCCAGTTTACCGGATTCCTGCTAGCTCAGCACTACTACTCCAGAACACTTAGACTGGCCGGCATGTGATTCACTTTGTTACTGTGTCTGTCCTTCGGGGAAATGTCATGCGGAGACATCCGGAAAATCTATTAGCCTGTTGCAGCCCGGGTTCCCGGAGTCCTATTAGCCCAACTGCTACAGCCCGGATTCATACGCTGTTGACCGACATGCTCGAGGTTGATTCATGTATGCTTGTCCCCGTAAGTTAGTGCCACTTTGGGTTCACGACTAGTCATGTCGGCCCGGGTTCTTTGTCATATGAATGCTAGCGATGCTATCATATACGTGAGCCAAAAGGCGCAAATGGTCCCAGGCTATGGTAATGCGACACCCGTGGGAATACCGTGCATGAGGCCGCAAAGTGATATGAGGTGTTACAGGCTAGATCAGTGTGACTTAGAATCGAGGTCCTGACAGTGTTGGTATCAGATCCTGACTGCCTGTAGGATTACCAAGCCAAACCGGTCAAAGTTGAGTCTAGAAATTCTTTAGTTATGTAAGGGAATTGATTGTGGATGGGAACGTAAGGCTCTTTTTACTCCTTTACCTTACGCCCTTCTGATCCGAGTCATCCTCTTCTCTTGTATGGGGATTAAGAACTAGGCTTCTCTTCTTTCTATCAGGTTCATGTGTTACTAATCCATAGACTCTTATAGTATTATTGGTTCCAAGCCTCAATTCAGTTTCTACTACTTTAGTATGTTGACAGTTGATCTCGGAACCTTGATATTGTGATTCTTGGTGGTTATGCCACCATTTTGTAGGATGTCTCAAATCTTTTTGAGAATTTACAGCCGTTATGCTGTCTGAGTCATCCCAGGTTTCTAAGTAGTCTGATGCATTTGCAAATCCCTTCTTTCCGTTCCCGATGTCCCTTTGGGCCAGTTCAACCACACTAATCGGTGAGTTGAGGTACTCTATTGCCTCGACATATATGTTGGAGCTATTATTATGAACCTAGGTGTCTTAGGGAGTCACCTAGTAATCTAGCAATGCTCTGTATCCCCAGTGTGATGATTCTGGCCACCATTCTCAGAAGCATCTCGTGATGTTATTAGTTAGTAGGTATCCTTTTCCTGGGTTCTTGAACCCAAGATTCACTCTACTTACCTCGTGTTGAGAGTGTTGCTCGTACCTTTAGGATATTAGTAACCTTGTGATAATCCTCGAGGTCCGTGGTATTTCCTTCTTCCAAATACCATGAACTTCTTATGGCAGAAGTTCTTTGAACCAAAAGATCACAACAAGAGTGCTCTCGATGAGTTCTCCATTCTACACTGTGACTCTGCCAGTTCTATCTTTTTGCATGGGTTATCCGGAAGAAATATGTTGAACTCGCTCGACATGCTAATCTATGCATCCACAACTCACAAAACCATATGTTCCTCTGAGTTGTTCTTTTGTAGTTGTATTCCGATCCTTGTCTATCAATGGATAGTCAAGTTTATGTGTGCATTCATGTTTCCCGGAGCGCATTATTCTCATGGTCCGTCAAGCCATTCTATTCCGGAATGACCAGGAGAAACAAACTCCAGTACCTTATCCATTCCCTGGATTGGGTCAAAGTAGTTGTATTCCACAGATAAGAATGCCAATCTAGCTTTTGTTCTGTTCTACCTGGAGTATTACAGTCTTATGTCAAGAATGTCATGATAATTGCACCAACTCATATGAATTCTTGATGCAGTGATACTTCTCGCCATTGTCATTCGCTCCTCGGTTCCGTGTTGTTGCAACCGGAATACCGACAAGTGAACTGTGATGTGTGAAATCAATACTCCTAGCAACTAGTTGCTTGGTAGTAAATGGAAAATATTCTCATTCTTAGAGTGTTGGTTATTAAGTCATCATTCTAAGATAGATTGTGCTACCTAGTCCTTACTTACGGTGCACTTTTCAATTAATGAGTTAGGATAGTGCCAACCCTTGCTTATCTGATCATATCGTCTTACCAAAGAAGCAAGATTGTTCTCGAGCTTAGTGACATATCGGTGGTTAATGATTTTCCGAAGATCTTCTTGGAAGTATTACCTGGTTGTCACCTGACCGCTATGTTGGGTTCGTGATCAAGTTGGTTTTCTTATAAATCACCCCTTCTCCAAGAATCGGTGTGGGATATCCCTGAGCTAGTTGGTTGAGCTAGACAACAACTTGGAGAGTTGGAAGGTAAAAGCTTTGCTTAACTTAGTTCATCTCTAAGGGATATCTTCTGTGTGTGTTGAAGAAAGATGATATCTTCATCAATTGGTCCTCATGATTAGTTGTTGGACCTATTGTCTTACCCAATCTTTGATTTGAGTATGGGCTATCATCAAATCGAATCAGAACCAACGATGTTTTTAATGCTGTCTTACTCGTGATTGATCCATCGAGCATACACCATTACATCCTTTGGTCTGACCAATGCTATCGCCTTGTTCACATAATGGTGGAATTCCAGTGATATGGAAATTCTGATGAGTTGCTGTTAAGCCCATCAGCAGCATTTTATCTCCTCCATGATTCATGTTGAACATTAAGCTAGTGTTGGAAGCTTTGTAAGAAATGCCTTCGTGTTCCGTTCATGAAGCTCATGCTTGGATGGAAGAAGTGACTTCCTCGAATTCACGTGCATTTGATGTAAGTTGTCGTCGTGAATTAGAGAAAGCTAGTTTTTGCTTCCTCTGGAATCATCCCAAGTCAATTATGCATGTGTGAATGTATCCTATGGTTTGGTAGATTAATTACCTCCACTCCATATGTATTCCCTAGCACACCAAGCCACCACTACAAAAAAATACACTTCCGTGATGATACGTGTTTGTCACAGTAGGTCGCGTTTTCTGTCATGCATGTACATCCATGACAAATTTATGATAGAATCAAGATAGTCATACATGTGATGTCGTACAAGTGTTCCATGACATTGCCAAAATTATCATCACGGAAGTGTCCACTTCCATGACGATAAATCGCGTGTCACGGAAGTGCTTTTGTCAAGGGTGACCGACACGTGGCATCCACCGTAACGGAACGCCATTAAGCTATCGGGTCGGATTTTGGATCCGATAACCCGTTAACAGCCACAACCAATGCCGATTTTCCACGTGTAAAATTCTCATTGGCTGACGAATCCATGCGCCAGCTCCGCATTGGCACAGGTGTCACTCATCCAACGGTCGAGATGGGCCTATGATATGTTGACATGTGGACCGGCCCAAAAGTGGCCCACAAAGTTTAAATGGGCCGGCCCAATCGAAGGCCCATAAGATTTAGCGGACCATAATTGGCCGGCCCAGCTAAAGGCCCACAAAATTTAGCAGACCATAATGGGCCAGCCCAGCTAAAGGCCCACACGATTTTGCTAACCATAATGGGCCGGCCCAGCTAAAGGCCCACAAGATTTTGTGGACCACAATGGGCCGGCCCAGCTAAAGGCCCACAAGATTCTACAGACCATAATGGGTCGGCCCAGCTAAAGGCCCAACATTCTCTGTCAAGTCGGCCCGTCAACGGCCTGTCCTAAACTTGTCATCAACGCGGCCCATGGTCACTTCTGGCCCGTTAACAGTCCGCTAAGTAATTGGGCTGAATTACGGCCTGATGTATTTCCGTCCTGTTAAAGGTCCGGCTTCATTTGGGCCCATTTACAGGCCATCAAAACTTTTGGCCCATAAACGACCGTGAAGGATTTGGGTCATATTCGGCCATGTCCGACATTCGGCCTGTTAGAGGCCCACTATAGCTTTGGGCCACTTTCGGCCTGTTGTCATTTTCGACCTGTTAACGCCGGACATAAACCATGGGCCATATGTGGCCCAACGTCATATCGGTCCCATTAACGGCCCATATAAAAATGACGACAATCCAGCCCGACCGAAGTTCCAGCCTGTTAAAGGCCCGTGTATTAGGTCGGCGCATTTACGGCCCGTCCAAATTTCAGCCTGTCAAAGATCCGCATCGTAAATGGGCCACAATTTCGGCCTGCTAAGTCCAGTGAGTTATTTGGCACAATCATGGCCCAATCTCACTTTCGGTCTATTAAAGGCCCATGTTTTTTATGGGCTCGAGATATTTACACCTGTAAATGGCCTATATTTACTGAGGGCCCAAATTATGTTTAGGCCTGTTAAAGGCCCACTATGGGCACATGCCTACCAGAAAAATATGAAAGCTTATGCTGATTTAGGCCCAGATATTTTTAGTGGGCTACATGCCAATTTCGGCCCGTAATCGTTTTTAGCCCAATTGGAATGGGCCCGACGAATGTTGGCATGTTGGGCTCCTACGAAGCTTTCGGCCGAATACATTACTAAGATAAACCTACACTATACAAAAATAGCATCGTAATTACTGCAGCCTGAGGCAACATCATAAATGTTGTATCACAACAAAATAAATTCCAACCATACAACAAAAGGCCAGTTGGCATAAAGTTTACAGTCCTTCCAAATAAAAGCACCATCAGATGTATAGAAGCACAGATCATTTAACCTGAGTGCTAATGTTTCAGGCTGTAGAATCTGATGGAGCAGCACGATCTCCACCTTTTTTCCGCCATTGCTCTTGAACAACGAAGCGAATGTCTGATAGTCTGGTTTCAAAACCATTCATATCTTGACGACATTTCTCAACCACTATTCTTGTTTTCGAAACAACGTCCATTAGGGATTGGACTTGTGTCTGGAGCACAGATATATCACTCTGTCTAGCAAGAAGATTTTGTTCAGTAGGCAATTTGGACGAGGTTACCTTGACAACCAACCCAGAATTACGCAGGAAGGTGCTTTTTGCACTGTTAGTGGAGAGATACTGACGCACTGCAGCAAGAGGTGACATTGTGCCTGTAGTAGCCTCGTCACCTTCAGGTGGTTGTGGTTGTTCAATCATTTGTTCCATAGCTTCCTGAAAGTTTGAACTTGTAGATTAGTGTACCAGATAAGTTACTAATGAGACAAAAACAAACAAAGTAGGTTAAACGTTTATACATAACTTATTTTGGTGCACTACTATAATACATTAGCATGTATTGTAGTGCCAACTACATAATAAAATCACTTTCGGAACATATGTCCATGTAGCATGCCTACTGTATTGTCTATTTCCTCACATTCGTTGACATCTAAGGATAAAGAGACATGGTTTAAAGTAGTATGAACATAGTATGACATCATTCATATCAAGGGCAAACATATATAAAACAAACAGGCTATTTTATCATTGTGTGCGCACGTAAACATAACAACTAGATTACAGATCAAGACCAAAAGAATATCCTTCATCTCTTTTAAACCATGTAAGGTGAAATGATATGTTAAGACAACTATGAATAAAAGTGAACAGAGTAACTGACATTGGCTGCAAACCAAGTAGTTAAATGAACCAATCATAGTACCAATCAGTTCAAGGAAGGAGGAGTAAGGACTTACAACAGCGGCTTGAACTGGTGTGCTCATGCCCTTCATCTTGCTGGTGTGGCAATCCTTGAAGATTTGCACTACATTCGGTTCAGGTTCTTTTTGGTCCGCACGGGCTTTCCTGTGTATTTGGAACAAGTCAATATATATACGATAACATGGCACAAAAAAAGAACGAAGTAGCAGCTATTTACAAGAACCTCGCAGTGTGCAATATAGCTACGAGATCCTGTTGTCTGTTGGAATTTCACTTTAGAACAGTTGGTTTTGTTCTTCAAACTGTTAGCCTAGAAGAAGATACACTTGTAAGGCACATACATAAATACAAGTTCAATATGTGGTCTGATCAAATACATATAGCCTACCTGATACTTTGGATCAGACCAGTGTTTAACGAGGGCTGTCCAGTCTTCATCTATAATATATTCCACTGGAGATGTTTGGGCGATTTCATTGTTAGCCTTGCCTTCAAAGTGAGATTTTCTAAGGTGGTACCGATACTGTCGCAGAGCAGACTGAAAAACATGAGTGCATGCTTGTTTAGTTGCATCATATTTCGGATCCAACTTGAACCTCATCTGTTGAAAAAAGAATGTGAGTCTTATTAGGAGGAAGCTAGAAAGTATGGGACAAAGCAAGACAATATTACTAATTGTGATGAATAACACTACTTACGGATAAATGGTCAAGGAAGGTGTTAAACTGGGTATTGTCTTTCTCATTCCTGTACTGGATCCACGTTGGGAGGATACGTGCATGACACCTAACGGCAACAGCTGCCTCTGATACCAACTTGGCTGACTTTGTAGCATCACGTGGCCTTTTTAAACCTGCCTCAAAATGGATCTCCATTCTTCCTCCTTTAGATTTTGTTAATCTGTCAAGCATTATCCCTGATGTCTGTTTCCGCTTGCGCCGTGGTGCTAGTTCAACAACGAATATGGAAAGTGTTAGTGTACATCAAACTGTGAGAGTACATATAAAGGAGCATGCAACTGCAACTTGACTCGGTCAGGTACCGTCTTCGTGTTGATGCTCATGAGGTTCACCTGATCTTGCCAAGTCCTGTTGTGTCAGCAGTGCTTCGGAAGTAGTGTTAGGTGTGAAGGCAGCTTGGGAACTGGCCAGTTCCGGAGCAAACGAACGAGTAACTGGTTGAGATGCTGGTACAGTTGAAGCGGATGCTGCAGCTGGTGGAGCAGGTGATACTGTGTTTGTAGATTTAGCCAGTGGACTTGGACCTTCTACTGCACTATAAGTACCAGCAGAATCTCGACAGCAGAACCTTTTCCGTTTCACCCGACGAGTAACAGCACTCCCTACTATATTATGTTCCTTGCTCTTTTTGACTTTGCCATGTCAAGCTGTACCCACAACACGAAAGAATAAAATCACTCTTCAGAACTCATTGATGCATGATACAGACAAGCAATACTTTGATGTAAGACAACCGTATGAGGATGGAATATGTAAGAAAAACAGGACGGCATGACATATTCACAGCTACAATGTGCAAACTAAGCAGAAGGATTTTCAAGAAAATAGAAGTAATGCAAGCTAGACACCATATGAAAGATGCAACCAATATTACTCTGCCAAGTTAAAAGTGTCTTGTCATAAGTGGCAATTCGAAAAATTATAAGCATTATAACGTAGAAATCAATGTAAGATGCAACCACTATCAAACTGCCATGTTAAAAGCGTCCAATCACGAGTGACTGATGCGGGATACACAACAGTAGTACTTTGATGTAAGAAAATGGTATGATAGATAGATGAAGTGTATTCTAGACACAGAAAGCCATGTCATATGCACATGTATAACGTATAAACTCAGCAGGTGCAATTTAATCAAAATAGAAGAAATACAGGCTAGACAACATATGCAACATGAAACCAATTATCACACTGTCAAATTAGAGCAAGCACCTGCGATGGTGGAGTACGGGAGATGAACTCATCATGTGAACTTGGGACTTCAACTTCATTAGCAGTAGCAGTGGAAAATCTAGAGAGTCTTTGTTTGCATCGATGCGGAGGACCACCAACATGCCCTAACTTACTCTTTTTCTTCCTATTTTCTGATATTGCCTTATGAAGTCAAAACCAAAAGAAGATGAATAAAATTAGCTCTGTATAACTGGTTGATGCATGATACAGACGAACACTACTTTGATGTAAGGCAAGCGCAGGATAGGAGGATGGAATATATTCAAAAAAGACAACGTTTCATATTCACACGTACGATAGGAGGATGGAATATGTATGAAAAAACAGTAAGCGGAAGGCATTTCAACAAAATTAGAAGAAATAAAAGCTAGGCACCATATGAACATGCAACCAATATCACTCTATCAGGTAAAAAGTGTCTCGTCGTAAGTGCCATTTCAAGAAATTAGAAGCAGTACAAGCTAGAAGACAGTGCAAGATGCAACCTACATCACAGTCCCAAGTTAAATGTGTCTTATGGGTAAGTGATCGTTGCAGGTATAAGTTGTAAGCTACACAGATGCAATTCAACATAATCAGAAGCAATACAAACTAGACATCATACGGAAAACGCAACCACGTATAACAGTTCCAAGTAAGAGCAAGCACCTGTGATGGTGGAGTAGGGGAGATGTGCTCATCATGTACACGTATGTTCTAGAAACAGGAACACATGTCATATTCACAGGCATTATGTGTAAAGTAAGCAGATGCAATTCAAGTTAGAAGCAATACAAGCTAGACATCATACGCAACATGCAACCACATATAATAGTGTCAAGTTAGAGCAAGCACCTGTGATGGTGGAGTAGGGGAGATGTGCTCATCATCTACACAGCTACGTTGACTGTTGTCTTGCGAATCTTGTTGGGAGGATGGCGGAGTAGAATCTGTAGAGACCCCCTGTTTGAGTTGCTCTGAAGGACCACCATCATCCACTGCCGGACTAATTTCCTTCAGCTGTAATGATTTTGCATTGTGAAGTCAAACCGATAAGAAAAAGGAATAAAATTCGCTCTTCAGAACTCATTCATGCATGATACTGACGAACACTACTCGGATGAAAGGCAAACACATGATGCAAGGATGGAATATGTATGAAAAATAGGATGGTGTGACATATTCACACCTATGATGTGGTAACTAAGCAAAAGGCATTTCAACAAATTAGAAGCACTGCAAGCTAGACACCATATGAAAGATACAACCAATATCACTCTGCCAAGTTCAAACTATATGGCGTTTCAACAAATTAGAAGCGGTACATGCTAAAAATCATATGCAAGACGCAACCAATATCACAGTGGCGACTTAAAGGTGCCTTATCATAAGTGACTGATGCGGGATATGCAAGAATAGTAGTCTGATGTAGAAACAAGAACACATGTCATATTCACAGGCATTATGTGTAAAGTAAGCAGATGCAATTCAACAAAGTTAGAAGCAATACAAGCTAGACATCATACGCAATATGCAACCACATATAATAGTGCCAAGTTAGAGCAAACACCTGTGATGGTGGAGTAGGGGAGATGTGCTCATCATCTACACAACTACGTTGACTGTCTAGCCTTGCGTTGTCTTGCGAATCTTGTTGGGAGGATGGCAGAGTAGAATCTGTAGGGAACCTCTCTTTCAGTTGCTCGAAGGACCACCATCATCCAATGCCTTGCCAATTTCGTTCAGCTTTATTGTTTTTGCATTGTGAGGTCATACCGACAAGAAAAAGAATATCATTCGCTCTTCAGAACTCATTCATGCATGATACTGACGAACACTACTCTGATGAAAGGCAAAGTCATGATACGAGGATGGAATATTTATGAAAAAATGGACGGCTTGACATATTCACACCTATGATGTGGTAACTAAGCAGAAGGCACTTCAACAAATTAGAAATACTGCAAGACACCATATGGAAGGTGCAATCAATATCACTCTGCCAAGTTAAAACTGTCTCATCATAGGTGGCGTTCATCAAACTAGAAGCAATACATGCTAGAAATCATATTCAAGACGCAAACCAATATCACACTACCAACTTAAAGGTGTCCCATCATAAGTGACTGATGCAGGATACACAAGAAGAGTAGTTTCATGTAAGAACATGGTGTGATAGACAGATATAGTATGTACCAAAAACAAGAATGTGTGTCATATTCACATGTATCATGTGTAAGCTAAGCAGATGCAGTTTACACTAATTAGGAGCAATACGAGCTAGACACCATATGCAACATGCAACCAGATATCACACTGCCAAGTTAGAGCAAGCACCTTGGATGGTGGAGTAGGGGAGCAGAGACTTGGACCTTGTAATGCACTATCAGTACAAGGAGAATCGGTACAGATGCTCCGTTTACGTTGCTGCAGAGGACCACCATCATCGCCTTCCTTACTCTTTTCCTTCCTCTTTCTTGATTTTGCCTTGTCAAGTCAAACCCACAAGAAAAAGGAATAAAATTTGCTCTTCAGAACTCATTGATGCATGATACTGATGAACACTACTTTCATGTAAGGCAGCCACATGATAGGAGGATGGAATATGTATGAAAAACAGGATGGCGTGACATATTGACATGTATGATGTATAAAGTGTAAACTAAGCACAAGGTGCTTGAACTTGTTAGAATCGATGCAAGCTAGAAACCATATGAAAGATGAAACAAATATCACTCTGCCAAATTAAAAGGGTGCCCTAACAAATGTATTTGACCAAATTAGAAGCAATACATGGCAACAGGCTAGAAATAATATGCAATATGCAACGAATAAAGGTGATGCATCATAAGTGATTGATGCAGGATACAGAAGAGAGGTAGTTTCATGTAAGAACAAGGTTAACACATAGATGTAGTGTGTACCAAAAATAGGAAGGCATGTCATATTCACAGGTATAGTGTGTAAACTAAGCAGATGCAATTTACCCTAATTAGAAGCATTACAATCTAGACACCGTATGCAACATGCAACCACATATCACACTGCGAAGTTAGAGCAAGCACCTGTGATGGTGGTGTAGGGGAAGTGCGGTCTTCAGGTACAGACCTACGTTCAATATCTTCATTTAGGCTTGCTGTTTCTTGAGAATCATGTGGAGAGGATGAAATTGCATTCTTTATAAGAGTATTGTGTCTCATATTAACCCACGCGCATGACTGTCTCATCATAAGCAATAGACGTAGGATACACAAGAACAGTAGTTTGATGTAAGAACATGGTGTGATAGGCAGATGTAGTATGTACCAAAAACAGGAAGGCGTGTCATATTCACATGTATAATGTGTAAGCTAAGGAGATGCAATTTAACAAATTAGGAGCATTGATGAGGGATACACAAGAAAAGTAGTTTGATGTAACAACATGGTTAATAGAAAGACATAGTATGTACCAAAAATAGGAAGGCATGTCATATTCACAGGTATAATGTGTTAACTAAGAAGATGTAATTTACCCTAATTAGAAGCATTACAAGGTAGACACCATATGCAACATGCAACCACATATCACACTGCCAAGTAAGAGCAAGCACCTGCGATGGTGGTGTGGGGGAATTGCGGTGATCAACTAGAGAGCTACGTTGACTATCTTCATTTAGACTTGCTATTTCTTGAGAATCATGTGGGGAGGATGACACTGCACTCTTTAAACGAGTAGGGCGTCTCACAGTAACCCACTCGGGTGACTGTCTCATCATAAGTGATTGACGAGGGATACAAAAGAGCATTAGTTTGATGTACGAACATGGTTAATAGACATATGTAGTATGTATCAAAAACAGGAAGGCATGCCATTATCAAAGGTATAATGTGTAAAGTAAGCATATGCAATTTAACCAAATTGGAAGCAATACAAGCTAGACACCATATGCAACACGCAACCACATTTGACAGCGCGAAGTTAAAGCAAGCACCTGGGATGGTTGTGCGTGGCAATTGAGATCATCAACTACAGATCTACGTTTACTGTCTCCAACTGCTGACACTGGACCCATTAGAGCACTGAAACGCTTAGTGCTTATCTTCGAATTACACTGGAGCGACTTCTGTCTTTTCTTTTCTGCATTCATCAACACTGCGTCAGAGTCTGAAATACCCATGCATAAAAAAACAATAGTGTGAGTATGGGTGAAGTGTGTGCACAGTTAGTACAGTGTAAAGGTAGCAGATAGCAGGTCGGTGAGAAATAAATGACGGGAGACATATGATAGCTCTACAACATGCATGGCACACTAAATTACTACAGGATTCTATGAAAAGAACAGTCGACTGAAAGCAAATAGGTCAGTCCATTTTTTCTGCACCGTCCGATGTACAAAGAACGGGCAGATCGCCTTCATCTACCTCCAGCCAGTCAGTGTTGACGATCTTCCTCGAAACGCCAGCGACCACCGGCCAAGTATTCCTCCCCTGCCTGTGCCCTCCCCTCGACCTCACCGCACCGCCGTGCTTGGCACCGCCCCCCGGCCAATCATTCAAGCCCCATCGACCTCCAGATCGGGCGCAAGCAACTCCTGCGCCCCACACCCCTATGATAGACACCTATGCGCCGCTTCCCCAGGGAATAGGCGGACTAGGTGCTCCGCGCGCCTAAGCGGGTGCTACTTCTTTTAATTGCGGTTTGACTAACCCTGAATTGAAATCCAGGTGGGCTACTGACCTCTAGCAAAGGTGAAATAGTAAAAGGGAGGAAACCTTGTGCATTTAGTATCACGAAGAAGATGTAGTAAGAAGCGCTCAACTAGTTTCTTTCGTGGGATGAATACGGTGTGAGCGGAGACGTAAGATTTGCACGAATAAGGGAAGAGGAGTACCTCTTTCTGCTGGCAGTGTTGTGTCCTCCTTCTGTTTTTCCGACGATATTCTTGTTGTTTGCCGAAAACCAGAAGTTGTGGAGGACGATGCAGCCTTGGACGAACCCATGGACAAGTTGTTGAGTGTGGTGCGGTGGCCGTCTGTCGGCGGCGGGGAAGCAGATCCGAGGCGGCAAATGACGGCGTAGCGGGAATAGCTCTGGTGCGGTGGACGTTTGCGACAGTGGAGCCTCAGCAGTGAGGCGCAGGATGGCGTGGTCGGAGTGGTTCTGGTACGGTGCACGTCGGCGTCGGCGTCGGCGTCGTGGACGCAGCTCTGCCTCGGCTTCAGCTGCTAAGTCCTTGAGGGCGTTGCGGTTGCGATTGCATTGGACGACGACGTCGGGGTACTGGCTCCAGCGTGATGGAGGAGGGCGGCGGTGGATTGGCCGCTATGGGGTGGAGGACGGAGGAGGCTAGGGTTCCGTGGCTGGTGGAGAGGGCGTTTTTGCGCCCACGGAGTATGAATGGCGAAACGGAGGGAGGCGGGGAACCAAGGGGGAACAATGTTTCGGTTTGAGACGCGCTTGTTTGAAATTTGGGGAAAGTTACAAACTTTGCCCCCATCTAAAATTTCGGACATATTGCGGGTTGGGGGTAGGACAGTCGTGTCAGGTGTCCCAAATGTGGGCGGGATAGATTTCGGCCGAGCACATGGGTAGGCGCCCACAGCGTATGAATGCTTCTCGGAGGCGGTTGAGACTGGCGTCTTGGCGAAGTTACAAACCTACCCCGGTTTAGACCTTTGGACATCGGGCCGATAGGCTACACGGGCCAGAGTCAGGACAGTAATTTCCTACCACCAAAACATTAGTCTCGCACGGTTTCGGGTGACCAGAGGCCTACTTGGTGCTTCGTTCAATATTTGGGAGCAGAAGCATTAACGTTTTTGGTTCTCTTGAATTGAACTTTCAGGATTTGTCAAACTTCACAAATCTTTACTCTTGAAAATCCTAAAGCTACAATTATTTTGGAATGGAGGGGGTACATTTTAATATACATTGTACACGAGTATATATATTAAAAAATATGCAACTTACCTCAGTTCATGCATGGTTCCAGATATAATCTCCTTGGTTGCAAAAAAAGTTAGATATGCGTATGAATATATATAGCATGTTCAAACTCAGAACAAAGATTGATGCCCCCTTTTACATCTGATTTCCAAATGCCATTATCTCGGGTTCAAATAGATGAATGCACTTCCTATGAATTCGAATCTTCAAAACCCCCTTTATGTTGAATTCGACATGTATTCTATTTCGTAGCTAGAAATTTGGAATGTATCCATGCAAGTGACAAATGTATAAAGTGCTTCACACTAACAACATGGAGTGCACTAATTAATGTTTATATATGAATTGCAAAAGCATCTATTACCTGTATTTCAAACCTCTCTCCCTCTATGGATCGATAATATGAAATAAACACATGCACATGCTAGAATTCAATAGAGTATGGGTGTCTGATAGACCGATTTTCGTCCATACGCAATTTGCAAAATTCATGATCTCATACAAAAATAATAATGCCATTTATATTTTAATTTAATGCGTAGAACCGCCTTTTACACGTAGATGCACTATGCCTCGCCCTGTTCTCACAAATGTGTTATATATCTCTCTATCTAACGCATAAGTGCACACACTTTATATGCATCGGCATTTCTCTTCCACACATGCTCACAAACTCTCTCAGGCTGTCGGGGTGTCTCACGCACATGCTCTCTCTGTTTCTCTCTCTCTTTCTGACTACTATGTACCACTCTTTTCACTAATCTCAGTTGGAAAACACTATTTCTCTCACATGCATATATACACATGCACGGTCTCTACTAGCCCTCTATACGCACATATATGTGCCTACGTGTCTCCCGCACGCACATTATCTTTAGGCCTCTCTCGCACACATTGCCCCCCGACACACCTCTCTCTTAGTAGTTGGCAGATATGATTTCATCATATCATTCGGTAGGATATCCCTAGCTGTTAGGCTGGATGGTAATACGAGGCCAAGTTTTACCCTAGTTCGGATCGGACCCTTGCAGTTGAAGAAAGAGCCTACTCCTGGTACTGTATATTAGTGATAGGGGTGTGTACAAAGTACACGTGAATACCAGGCATTGTGCATGTGTGTATACTATTGACGAACTAGCCCCCAAGCTTGTATAACATACTAAGGGCCTAGGGTTACAAATCATATATAGTCGGCTTATCACCAGTGGGGATAGAGTCCTCCGTGACTCTCGTAGCTTCGTGTTGTATGCCGAGTCCTCCACATGGGTCTTCGTATAACACGCCTCGGTCCAACCTATATGTGGCGCAGGATGGAACTGACCCATGAGTCTTCATGTTGACCCAACACAACTAGAAATGATGTGCCCACCACACCACACACGCAATCAGCCACTAAGAAAATAAGCATACACAATAGTACAACGGTATCTAGCTCACGATACGTCTCCATATTTTGTTGATGACATTGACGGACTTTGCATTTGATGCGTGCTCCATATTTTGTTGACGACACTTACGGCCATTGTATTTGAAATGAAAGCACGAGATGGTCACTAGACTTCAGAATAAGATCATCACGGTCACCAGATATATTTTGTTGTGCCAACCAACATGTGGTTGGATGGTTAGAGGACAGTGGTTTCTCGAGCCCACCAAGGTTAAAGTCCCGGTGCTCGCATTTATCTTGTGTTAATTTCAGTATTTTCCAGCAATGTACATTCAGTGGGAGGAGACGTTCCACTCGACTAAGAGGCACCTATGGTGACTTCATAAAATCTCAAGATCATATATGTTGGCCCACTCTCTCGAAGGTGCTCATAGGGGTAGGGTTTGCGTGTGTGCGCTTATAGCGGTGAGTGCTTGCGCGTATATATGAGCCCTTGCGTTTGTACCGTGTTAAACAAATACATATCATGATTATACGGTCACTGGCTCACCCGTACAACTCCGTATTTTGTTGATGACACAATCAATTGACCAGTCAAACGTTCCACGCGGCGCAACTAGTGTTGCACCATCGGGGCGCGTAATCATGGGGCCCACCTGTCAGCCTGTATATGAAAGAAAGAAATGGTAGTTTGAGTCTGTACCGTGTTAATAAAATATGAGTACATTTTAGGGTGATCATATGGTCACTGGCTCACCATACAGCTCCATAATTTGTTGATAACACGATCAATTGACCAGTCAAACGGTCCACATTCAGCAGCGCACATTACCATAGGGGCCACCCATCAGCGCGTATGAAGGACAGAAATGGTAATAAATTAGTGGTCGGTAGGTATTCGAAGTCGTGAGACCTCTGGTTGGCAGTCACCGGCGGTTGGGGGCGTTCATTGGGCGGTGGGGTGGGGATCCCCGAAGAAAAAGCTCGGCGGGGGGGGGGGGGGGTTAGAGGGATGGCCGGTGCGGCGGCGGACCGGCGGTGGGGAGTGGTTTCGGGGAGGGTGGGCCGGCCGTTGGCGACAGGGGATGGCGGTTCGGCCGGTGGAGGCTGGCAGCTCACGGGGGTGGAGTTTGATGATAAACTGGAGGCCCTTGATTTCGTATCCAACGACTGGAAAATCTAATGACCAGAGATGAAAATGTTAGTCGACTAACGTGTAGCCTCACCCCACACGTACACATGCACACACGCATGTAGGCGTGCAACACTGACACGTACGCACGCACGCATGCTGGCGTGCAACACTGACACGTACACATGCACTCACGAACACACGCACGTACGCACCCATGCATGCAACACTGAAACGTACCCTTGCACGCACGCAACACTCGCACGCCTGCATGCACACAGCACACGACGCAAGACACACGCTCAACCTATATGTGCATGCACCCTTTGTTAAGGACATGGATTGTTACGGGTATTAATCAATCTTATCTGTGATAAGAAGAACATTGATGTTTGCAGCGGTCTTTATGAATCACAACGTATCGAACGGGCTATCAACATAGTAGGCTTATCTACATGAAAAAGATGACATCACACTCAATGAACAATCATCGGTTTATGAAATGCCCGCTTCTGACCGCCCTGGCCCACCAAAGGTTCCTCTGTTGTCCGCTGCCTGTGTTGGGTCACTGACATGCAGGCCATGCACCCAAAGAGCCCACACGTCAGTGGAAGAACGGCGCGGTGTCCTAGGTCAGAGTCGAGGGTGCCACTCGCGGCACACCCGGCTGAACACGCCTCCGTGCCGCATTCAAATGCCTCCATGAAACCCGCCCGTGTGGAAGCCGAGAAACCCACTCTGGACACACGTTCGTTCATGACCGGGCCGGCGTTAAACGCAACACCGACCGAGATCCTCCCGTCCGCCGTCTATTTAATCTCCTATTTAAACGAGGCCAAACGCCGGCAAAGAATCGCACACCTCCGCCACTCCCCTATCTCCTCCACCATCTTGTCCACTCTTACAATGGCTTACGAAGAGTAGTTATTCCGCATCCAAGCCGGCTGGGTAGCCCGCCGGATACGAGCTATGTAGCTCGCTGATCCACCTCCCTCCCCTTGCCCGACGGAGCCAGTTGCCACCCCAAGCCGGCGCGCGGTTCAGCAACTCGCCGCTCCAGGCCAGCTCGACGAGGAGCGGCGCACGGGCGTCGTTGCTGCCGTCCACGCCGCCGCCTCGTACCGTGTCTCCCGTTTCTGTGGCTGAGACTCCCATGCCGGCAGCCGCGCCATGGAAACAGCCACATAAGCCGGGTGCGCGGAGAGCGACGAGTCGGTGGCCAGCGCCTCCGCGTCCACTGCCATCATCGAGGAGAAGTAGAACACGGGAGGACGCCGCCGCTTGGGTCCCATGAAGGCCACCGCAGAGGCGACACTAGCGTACACAGCAGGTGTCTTGCCGGATCCTTTTGTTGCGAGGACCTTCGTCGTCCCCGCATGGGCTCCATGGAAGAGGGGAATGTTAGGATGAACTCGAGCCGGTGCCGGCCATGGCGAAGTAGTGGCCGATGATGAACTTGAACCGATGCCGGCCACCATCATCTTCGGCACCAGCCAATGATATCAGTTGGGCAGTGGGGAAGCGGGCTGTCCTTTGCGTTGAAGCATATACCTCCGAGGCTGCCGGCAGTCCGGTGATCGTGCTGCCGGACATGAGGAACAAAAATTGATCGGCGGGCGACCATTTAGGCCAGGTATTATATACTTGTGCTGTCCAAAACTAGCACGGCGTAGTTCATTTGAATGTAATGAAATCTGTCATGTTTGTATGAAAATCCGGTATTTTATATGATTTTCATCGTTGTTTATATGAAATATCAGTTTGTCTACGTGTTTGCGTGAATTTCGTCTGGTTGGTTGAGTTGTTGTAATAATGTGTGCAACTACGGTTGGATGGCGTAATTTGCGGGTCGCCGGTCGGTCTGCGGGCGGCTCGGGCGGCGTTGTGGGACAAAAAAACATAGCTCGTGCGAGCTCGTCTCCAACGTGCGCGCTGGAGGATGCATGACAGCATGAGCACCCGAGCCATTCCTCGTTCATCGGTGGCAAAGGCACCGGTGGACAAAAGGGTCGCCAATATTTTGGCTACCCAGGGCAAGATCCAAACAACCCCTCCCAACAGATTCAAATCCCTCGTTCGCCATGGAATTTTGCCATGTGTTGTTTTCATGGACTAGCAAGATGCACGTGCATTGCACGGAACATCAAGATGCGTTTTTTTACAAACTCCCGCATGCATGCAAGGGATAATCAATGTCCTCCTTTGCTAGTACCACGAGGCAAACACCATTAATATTGCATCGATTAGTGTTCGTGGCCTTGTATATCTGCAAATTGTAATTTTGATAGTGGCCCCTTGTATATAAAAATGGAGGGAGAAAGATGAGAGATAAGGTGAGGAGGAGTGGGGCGTGCTGGTGACTGGTGGTCAGACTAGGCGGAGGCATGGGGATGGACGGTGCATTATGTCTAGGTTTGTATCTCTCTCACACACACCCACGTAGGTGGGGGACATGCACGAAGAGAAGAGGTGCACGCACGGCGCACGTACTCCCGTCTCTTTCCCAACCACACCCGCGCGGGTACACGGTGGAGCTCATTTCTGTATGAAAAAGGCAGCCCATGTGGTAATTTGGCACGTGTACTGGTTGTCCACTTGGTGGAGGGAGGATCGTCTACCACGGGTGAACAAACAAATTGCGACTTGACGCGTTATGTTAAATTAAAAAAAGAGGCAAACCATGTGGGGCCTACCTTAGAGGCAAGGCTCTATACACTGGAGTACTTTTGATGTGTCCCGTCAACTCGCAGAACAAGGAGAAGCTTGCTTAGTACGCCGTCGCCCCCGCCCACGGGCGCGGTGGCTCGCAGGATGAGGTGAAGCTTGCTTAGGAGTAGTAGTAGTACTACTACTACTACTACTATTGTATGCCTTTACACCCGCTCCCTCGCCCACGCGCGCGGTGGCTCGCAGCACGAGGAGAAAATTTTACTACTCCCTCCGTTTACTCCTCGTCCCTACTACGTACTTTGGTTAGTACTCCCACCATTTACTTATACAAGGACACTATAAAAAAATACATTTTGCATCTATACAAGGCCACAAATAGTAATCGAGACAAAAGTTACTACTCCCTCCTTTCCAGTTTATGGCTCAATTTCAAAATCTCTCCAACCAAGGTAGACGGTGAGTGGTCGAATTAATTTCGTAGTTTGCACAAGTAATTAGTAAGCTCATTTTTCTCAAGAAGTTATGTTTACCGAGGCATTAATTAGAACGAATGCATGAATGACCACTAAATTTCCATGAACTTGTACATGCATTGGTTAGTTTCCTTTTGACACTGCTTGCGTCGGGTGATCTAACACACCTCGAAATCCAACATGTAATGGTACTACTACTAGTATAGTAGAACTGAGACTTATCAAACGGAAAAATCAATGTTTTCTAGATGAGCCCTATAAACCCTAGTGGGTACGTACTCCGTAAAAATAGATTTTTCCAAAACTAAGTCACTCCCTTTCATGGATTCTGTAGTATACTCCTCCGTCGACGCTCCCTTTCATGAATTCTGTACTTCTTGTCGCCGACATGTGGGACATATAGCAACCGGGTTGACGTGTCAAGCACCAAATAACAGTGTAGAACAGCAGGGGGACGCACCCCACTCGTACCGACCCAGTAGTAGTAATGAGCAATGAGACGTCAAATCACAATGCCGCACCTTCCCAGACGGACGAAGCAACCATTATTTCACACTTCGGTTCACCATCATCTCAAACCACGTAGTATTGCTTCTGCCTCAAGAGGGACACGCGCATCGCCTTGGTACATCATGACACGTGGGACCGCATGACAGGCCATGCTCCCCCGCCGATCGCTCAGTAAAATCACCTCATTTTTACTATACTTCCTCCATATCGGTTTACTACATGGCATGCACGTCGTTCTAGGTTGAGAATTTAACTGGCTATATATTGATGAACAGTACTCTAGACTTTTAAAAAATGTATACTTTTGTACAGTAGTACTATCGATGGATTGCGCCATGGAGCAAAAATTGAAATTAAAAAAAGGTGCTACATATAGAGAGCGCTCATCGCCAAATTATGCATATAGTACTATTAAGAAAGCTAGTACGTGCTTAATATGGGTGCTAAATTCTATTAAAGAAATACTAGTAGTATGTACATACTGAAGAGTTAAAGTAACGAGAAGAAACATAACATAGTTCTGCTGGGGGCTCAGCACAACACACCCCTCAAATTAAACTAAGCACACCTGAAATTAAACTATGCAACTAATTCGGTAGACACTGCATTAGAAGTTTAGAACCACCATGAGCAACGACACTGCCACCTTACTCGGAGTCCTCGTCCACGTCCTTGACTTCGTCCTTGTCCCTCTTCGTCTTGGTCGATACTTCTTTGCTTGAACCGCACAATTGGGTGTTGCTCTTCATCCAACCCTTGTAGATATTGAAACAAAGGTAGCCATCCATTGCAGCATAGTGGATGTGGTCTATATCTAGTACATTCCGCTGCCATGCATGATGATGAAACATGTAATGAGGTTTCTCCAGTTTACGATATGAAGGATGAACCATGGCTCCTGCCAGGGTCAGCATTGAAGGCTGACGAGAGGGCACCAGCCATTCTTCTAGAGGTCGAAGGGGTTGCCTACAACGAGGCCTATCCGACCCAGGACTTCTTTGTCGTTCTTAAAGTCTACAGTAATGAATTTCACTGTTTTGTCCTTGAGGAAGTTCTTAAAATCCTGGCACTCAACGTCGGCATGGCATATGTGGTAGACCAAGCAAACGCTATGTACGCAAATCTGGATCACGGCGGGCTTCTTCCTCTATTCGTCCTTTAGATCCTTCTCTCGTCCCAGGACTGTGGTGTACTCAACATCTAGCCCAGCGACCCACTCATCATCTGAGTTTTCAAACATGCGTCTGAAGCGAGAAAGGCATCCTTTCACCGTCGCGGAAGAACGGGTGTAGATGACGTCGAACTCATCGCCGGTGATGGTTCTAACCTTGTACTCACCGCCGATCGTGGAGATTTGGGACACCATGGATTTGGGAGGAGGGTTAGGATTAGTGGAACTGCCGTAATGTGAATGGACGGGGCGACTAGGAGCAAACCGCCGTAGTATTGAAGGACGTGCGGGGATGAGTAGGAGCGAACTGCCAGCGTGCGAACGGCAGGGTAGTGGCTTTCCATTCTCCCATGATACGGGCTTCTGAGAGCCCTTAGATATGAGATCGAACGGTTGCATGGCGTGATTCTAGACCTATGGGTGAATATCCTATCCTGGAGGGTTATTCTGCAAATTTTTAGCAACTTAGCATGCGACCATTTGATCTCAGATCCAATGGCTGCCAGCAGCCCATATCATGGTCGCACCTACCACGACCGTCGCGTCGCTCACGCGGTCGCGCCCTTGGAGATTTAACACGGTGCGTTAGGCTATCTGATGTTGGCATGTCATACATAGTCATCACTTAGTCACTCATACTACAACAAGGTTGGCTATAAGGTTGGCTATAAGTGTATTTTTTTACTCCTCTCTATCTCTTTCTTCGTACTCCATCCATCCCATAATATAAGAACGTTTTTGACACTAGTGTGGTGCCAAAAACATTCCTATATTATGGGACACGGGGAGTACTATTATTTATTGCATTTGCCAAGGAGTGACCTCTTCCAATGAAATGGTGTTGCTAAGTTTGCTTCATTTAATTAGCTATAGACTCAAAATTGTCTTTTCACCTAGGTACACGCGCTTAGCACCGTTTCTTCCTTGGGTCACCAAACTAGTCTCTCTCTTCTTGATTAACTTGCCACATCAGACTTTATGCCTATGTGGCAAGCTTAAGCACCTGTAGGAGCAAGTAAAAGTAAGTACAATAGTGCGCTTTACATGGCATTTTTGCATATGTGGAGGAAAGAGAGGCAAGGAAAAAGTGGACAAGTGGGCTCTCATGCAAGAGCCAGCCTCTACTACATGGTGCAGCTTGGGAGAGGCACCTGTATGGAGGTGGTCAGGAATCGGGAGACTCACGCCGGTCGTAGCGCCGCAGTTAAAATGATAATGGCAAGTCAAATCACGGGGCCCCACCTGTCCAGTAGTAACTCGCTGTCAAATCACACATCCCTATGTTTGCAGCAGCCTACTCCCTCGTCTTCTCGCGTCTTTGTCGAACCGACTAGGCAGAACTGCCCCGCCTACCGCGCAGGAAAAGCCCCGCCCTCAACTTTTAAATACAACTACATCCGCTTAAGAATCCAATGATATACTTTTTGTGACATAGTAACTCATATTTAGTTAGTCAAATGGATGACCTAGAACTACGTGCAGGCCCTATAAACCAAGACGCCTAAAAATAAAAAAACCGAGATGGAGAGGGTAGTTCAGCACGTATCTTTTTAGATCAATATAGTCGGGATTCACCAAGGAGCAAAACCAAGTGGTAGGCTGCTCCTGTCGTGTTGGCGTAGCAACTCAAGCAGGGTCAGTCCGCACATGAAATGGCGACACACTTAACAGGACCCCTTTGGCCGACACGTGGCTCATCCACCGTCTTGTTCCACGTGCGATGCACCAAATTACAGTTCGGAGCAGCGGTTGGAATTGGAGGCACCCCGGTCGTAGCGCCGCAGTAGTAGAAAATGAGAGATGAGGGGTCAATCACAAAGCCCCACCTTTCCCGCATTAAGCTGGACGGACGAAGCAACCATCATTTCACTCTAGGGCGCAAGAGCATAAAGAAAAGAGAAAAAATGATGTGTGCGGCAGCTACCTAGGGCACCCTAGGGTAGGGGTCTCCACTACAGATCCTTTTTTTTGAAAGTGCCTCCATTACAAATCGGCTTCTCCCTCGTCCTCTCGAAGAAAACCGATGATGAGTGCGGCGGTAGGGTTTGTAGGAGTACTACGGCGTGCGGGGCCACGTCGTAGTAAACGGGTTAGAGTCGACACCTTAAATATGTGTGGGCCGCTTGGTTTTACGGGAACGAGGCATCATTTTGGGTTCGAGGACCAGTGGAGATATAGTACGTACAAAAAATTGTGGACGTAGGTTCGACCAAAAGGCAATGATGCATGGGCCCTGCATTTTGATATACCCGGGGCCGCGTGAAATTTGCTACTCTACTCAAAACTAGTAAGGTACACATGTATTGAACGCATGAGATTTAGAAACCAAATTATGAATAAATACACACTATAGCATGTAAAGCTTTGAGTCATATATGCATGATGTAGATGTTAGTTTAGTTCTTATAGTTCATCTCATTCAAAATCAATTAGTTTTATAAAAATGTTAAGATTCATGGGGTTGTGCATTGTAAATCATAAAGTAAAAAACAAATAATGGCAATTCATTTAGAAAAAAATAATCAATTATGATACAGAAGATTCTAGAACAAAGGAGAAGTGCTTGTGTTTTGAGGTTTGTGTGTTATGCTTAAGTTCAACCATGGAGTCTTATAAATTGTACATGTGGCAGATCTGGTGGAATGTTGATGATATCCAACGGACAGTAGTGCTCGGATTTGCCTATCTCTACACTGTCGGGTTAGCTTCATCCAGCGACCATCTTTCAAAGTTATTGGCACACTATATAGTTCTTGTGCCATAGTCGCATGTTTTGGAAAAAAAAGCTACTAGTGGGTTGTACTATCTATTTAGGAATAGAAGATGTATACATGGAAGTTGTAGGGAAAGAGATGACATGGAGCATCTCAATTCCTATGAGTAGGGATTGGAAAAGAGATGTCATTTCGCTCACATCATATGAACTTTTCTATTGAATCTAGAGATGACATGTATCTCAATTCCTATGAGGAGGGATTAGAAAAGAGATGTAATTTGGTTCATATCATAGGAACTTTTCTATTGAATATACACTAATGTTTATTTTCCTTTGAAATTAAGGGAGTATAGGAATCCATTCATATGAACCAAGTGGCTCTAAAGCTATAGAAATGATATCATGTTTATTTCCTTTGAAATTTGGAGTATATGAATCTATTCCTATGAACCAATTGGCTCTAAAGGAAAAAATCCTATAAAAATCATATCATATAGAGTTCCTATGATATTCCTCGACACTAAAGGATGCTTGAAATTGCTGCGGGTGATACGATGGTCTTTATTTGTAGACTCCTCACCCATCTTTATAGTCACCTCTCGGAGATGAATGAAATGATATATACATGGTATTCTACATGTGCAATTTGGTACACGAAAACTCGGTAAAAGTTTGTGAGGTTCAAATTTTCAATAAAGCTATATGCACTGCATTTCGGAACAGAGGGAGCATACGGCAGTTGCTAACACTCACGTGGAAGATTTGTGTGTAGGAGGAGTGGCTGTTCTGTTAAATGACATGGCAAAACTGACGGATGCCGATCTAAGGGTTCTTACGGCGTTTGTCAGGAAAAGGCTTGTGGCAAACGTTTGTCGGGTAATGATTTATGGACACATGCATTGCATTGATACGTGCCCCCTCTCTCTCACGCACATGCACCCTCACGAGTCATGACTCTCCCGAGTCCTCTCGCAGACTCGCACGTTGCACCCACCGTCTATCTGCAGGTAGACGTCACGCACATATGTGCTCTTCACACAGTAGGGACCCACCAGCATCATGGCAGTACGCAAGCAAGTGCCTCTATAGTACAAGCCCAAAAATATGGTTCCTCCTAATGGTTGGACATCTGGGGCTCACGCCATTGTCAATGTAGTCAATAAACGAGAGAATTACACTACGAGCGGCTGACAACAGGGACCCAGCAAGCCGCGCAGTTTTTTTGAGGAACAAGCAGTTGTTATTTATACTAGTTTTAGCGACAGATCAGGGTAACAACGGGGCTATGCGGGGGCTGTGGCCCGTCTAGCCAGGGTTTTATTTATGTTTACCACATCATGAGCCCAGTTGTGTTTTTTTCTTGCTGAAAATGGCTAGCCCAGTTCTATTTTTTTAAGAAATACCCAAACAAGGTCAACTTGCTTTATCAGCCCTGCTGGGCTGCAAATCTTTCAAGACGAGGAGAGTTTCATTCGGTTTGCCCAGAAATGGGCTGTACATTTTTAAAACACATCAAACCGGGAATTAGTTTCAATCTTTTTCATTACAAGATCTTAAATTCCATTGATTTTTATGTGTGGACAATTATTTGGATTTTATATTTATATAAATTATTTTTCAAAATAGTTTGAATGTGAATCGATATTTCTGGATTAAAAACAGTTGACCGCACCAAAGTATGCAAAATTTCGTATACTTTTTAACCGTGGCCACAATATGGGGTGTAATGCTAACAAAAAGAAGATGGGCTCCAAAAAAATTCTTAAGAATTAGCAAATGGGTTGTACATTATTAGAAATAATGGCAGATGGGATGTATGTTGTTTTCCACTGATTTGAGGCTGACTTGTGCGCATACTACAGGTTGACGTGTATGCTTTCATAAAAAAAAGGTTGACGCACACGCAACGCCCTATCAATTTAATCAACACACGAGAGCAGTGACTGTTGGATGTCCATCCAACGGCTCTCGTGCTTCTTCAATCTCTGCTCTTCATGCTCCAGCCGCTCAAACAAGCGTGGGCGGGACTGCCTGCTCCCTCCTCCTGCAGCCGGCTATGCTGTCGCGCAGGCCTCACGGCCCCACCGTACTCCCATTGCTGGCCTAGCCATCCCTCTACTCACCCACACATGCTGTTCTTCTCCGGCGACGGAAGACGAACCAGTAAACCCTCGTACTCCTCCGCGTGGGAAACAACTGCCGAGTATTCCCTCGCTCCGTGTCATTCCCTTCATGGGCCTCGCCGTCGTCCACCGCCCTGGTGCTCTCGGCGCGGCCTGGTCAACATGGTCATTGAACGACATCCATTGGAAGTGGACTGTACGTGGAGAGGCTGACAGCTGGTCCACGGCCGCACGCAAGGAAATGCCTCCTTATTACGCGCAAAATAATGATTCCTCCACCTGACAGCTAGGACCCAAAGGAAGGGCCTCTGTATTTCGTGAAAAAAACGTTCCCCCCGCTGACAAGTTGGACCCACCAGCTATATCTTCGCACGCAAGGAAGTGCCTCCTTATTACGCCCAAAAAAAGAATACCCCCTGCTAGCTGGGACCCACCATATTGTTGGGCTGACTTGTGGGCCTACTAAGTTGACGGGGATGGAGGGCTTTGTCAACTTAGTCAATACTCTGGTGACCGTATGATGTCCATCCAACGGCCATAGTGCTTCTTCAACCTCTGGTCTTCTTGCTCCAGCCGCCCAAAGCAGCGCCGACCGTGCCGCCTGCTCGTGCCTCCCGTGGCCGGCTGTGCTACCGCGGAGGCCTCACTGCCCCCATATTACTCCCACCACTGGCCAGGCCATCCCTCCACTCACCCACACCCCCTGTTATTCTGCGGCGACGGCAGCCTCACACCACAACCGAACCAGTGAACGCTCGTACTCCTCTCCGCGTGGGCATCCACTGCCGTGTCTTGCCCAGCTCCATGTCGTCCCCTTCCTAGGCATCGCCGTCGTCCACCGCTGTGGTGCTCTCGGCGCGGCGTGGTCAATGTGGTTAACGACTGACTTCCATCGGAAGAGTACTGTACATGGAGAGGCTGATGGCTGGGTCCATGGCAGCCGCAAGGAAGTGCCTCCTTATTACGCGGAAAATAATTATTCCTCCACCTGACAGCGGGGACCCATCGGACGGGCCACCAGTATTTTGCAAAAAAAAATCATTTTCCACTAATTGCTGGGACCCACCGGACGGACCACCGTATTTCGCAAAAAAACCGTTCCCCCCACTGTCAGATCGGACCCATCGGAAGTGCCTCCTTATTACGAATAAAAAATGAATACTCCCCCGACTAGCTGGGACCCACCTTGGTGGGAGGCTGACTTGTGGGCCTACTAAGTTGACGGGGATGAAGGGCTTTGTCATCTTAGTCAATATGAACGATTCTAGCTCCAGTGACTGTACGATGTCCATCCAACGGCCGTAGTGCTTCTTCAACCTCTGGTCTTCTTGCTCCAGCCGCCCAAAGCAACACCGTTCGTGCCGCATGCTCCTGCCTCCCGTGGCTAGCTGTGCTGCCGCAGAGGCCTCACCGCCCCCTACTATTCCCACCGCTGGCCAGGCCCTATGGTGACGGCAGCCTCACACCGCAGCCGAACCAGTGAACCCTCCTACTCCTCTTAGCGTAGGCTTCCACTGTCGCTTCTTCCCCGGCTCCGCATCGTCCCCTTCCTAGGCCTCGCCGTCGTCCACCGCCGTGGTGCTCTCCGCGCGGCATGATCAACGTGGTCAAGGAACGACTTCCATCGGAAGAGTACTATATGTGGAGAGGCTGACAGCTGGGTCCACGGCCACAGCCTAGTTTTTTTGTGATTTGCCAAGTAAGTCGCTTTGTCAGGCCTGTTGGGCTGCAAATCTTTCAAGACGAGGAGAGCTTACATTCAGTTGGCCAAGAAAATGGCCCATAAGTAATGAGAAATGGGTTGTACATTTTTAAAACACATCAAAACGGCAATTAGTTTCAAATATCTTTTTTTCATTTCAAGATTTTAAATTACATTAATTTTTATGCGTGGAGAATTTGTTGGATTTTATATTGATATACATTTATTTTTAAAATCAGTTTGAATCTGAGTCGAAATTTCAGGATTAAAAATAGTTCGGACCGCACTGAAATATGCAAAATTTCGTATAATTTTTTAACCGTGGCCACAATATGGGCTGTAATGCTAACACAAAGAATATGGGCTCCAAAAAAAACCTTAAGAATTATCAAATGGGTTGTAAATTATTAGAAATAATGGCAGATGGGTTGTATGCTATTTTCCACAGATTTGAGGCTTTCCTAAAAAAAAGGTTGACGCACAAGCACTGACTGTTGGATGTCCATCCAACGTCCGTCGTGCTTCTTCAATCTCTGCTCTTCCTGCTCCAGGCGCTCAAATAAGCGCCGGCGGGACTGCCTGCTCCCTCCTCCCCATGGCAGGCTGTGCTGCCGCGTAGGCCTCACCGCCCCACCGTACTCCCATCGCTGGCCTAGCCATCCCTCTACTCACCCACACCTGCTGTTATTCTTCGGCGACGGCAGACAAACTAGTAAACCCTCGTACAGTCATACTCCCCTCCGCGTGGGAAACAACTACTGAGTCTTCCCTGCCTCTGTGTCGTCCCCTTCCTAGGCCTCGCCGTCGTCCACCGCCGTGGTGCTCTCGGCGCGGCGTGGTCAATGTGGTCAACGGCCAACTTACATCGGAAGAGTACTCTGCAGGGAGACGCTGACAGCTGGGTCCACGGTCGCAGCAAGGAAGTGCCTCCTTAATACGCGCAAAATAATTATTCCTCCACCTAACAGCGGGGACCCACCGGACAGGCCACCGTATTTCGCAAAAAAAATGTTTCCCCCCTGACTGCTGGGACCCACCAGCTACACCTTCACACACAAGGAAGTGCATTCGGGCAAAAAAATAAAACGATTCGCCCCCCTGACTGCTGGGACCCACCAGCTACATCTTCACACGCAAGGAAGTGCCTGACAGTCAGGACCCACCTGGTCGAAGCATACGTAGCGTTGTCATTCTAGCCACGAACGTGTACGTACATATATACTGGTGGATGTAGAGGCGCGCACGTAGCATGTACACATACGTATAGCGGCCAGGGTGCAAGAAAGAAAATACGGCCACGTATGTGTACATATGGGCGGGGTCTCGAACGCCTACTCGTGCATACGTACGGCGAGCGGTCGTTGACATGGTTGGGTCGGAACGGAGAAACAGCGTCGCCGTCGTGTTCATGGAGAGGCAACGGAATGCGTCATGTTCATGGGGACGCAATGGAATGCGTCGTGTTCATCGGGAGGCAACAGAACGCGTGTGAGCCAACCGGCTGGGTCGGAACGGAATGCATGGTCGTGTTCATCGGGAGGGCTTGGACGGAACAGGCGATGGAAACGAGGCCTGGCGTACCGCAGAATGCAGGAAACGACCTTGTGTTCGACCGGCCACGTGCGAAACGGGATCCTGTTTGTCGGGAGGGGTCTAGCATACCGCAAAACGGACGAAACGGACCTCCTACAGTGGAAACAGGGGTCCTGTTGATCGGGAGGGGTGTGGTGTACCGCAAAACAGACGAAACGGACCTCCTACGGTCGAAACGGGGTACTGTTGATCGGGAGGGGTGTGGCGTACCGCAAAACGGACGAAACGGACCTCCTACGGTCGAAACGGGGGTCCTGTTCATCGGGAGGGGTGTGGCGTACCGCAAAACGGGACTCCACGGGATACTGTTCATCTCCACCGTCGACCTCCTCCAGCCTCCACGGGCTCCTGTTCATCCAGCCTCCACCGCGCGCTACTCCACCGGCTACTGTTCAACCACCCCTCCACGGGCACCCCTCCACTGTCTACTGTTCATCCAGCCCTCCACACCACGGGGTCCTGTTCAACCACCCCTCCACGGGCACCCCTCCACCGCCTACTGTTCATCCAACCCTCCACACCGCGGGGTCCTGTTGATCCAGAGGCAATGCCACCGCTCACTGTTCATCCAACCCCCGCCCCCTCCCGCAACGCTCACTGTTCATCCCAGAGGTAACATCGATCGGCTTCAGTTAGCAGGAGTAGCGAAGAAATCGCTCGATCGGGTTCAGTTAACAGCCATCGATCGATCGCTCGGGTTCAGTAACGCATAGCCTGCAGTGCAATCACTCAGGTTCAGTTAGAGCCCAATGCCTCGCTCGGGTTCAGTTAGAGCCAACGCCTCGCACACACACGCGTACGTGTATGAGAGAAACGCGCATCGCTCAGCCCCCGACCTCCCACCGTAATCGGGAACTCCCCGAAATTTTCCTCGCCCTCGCTTCTACCATGGTTTTTTCCGTCATGGACAGCCCAAAGAATGTCATGCAGCTGCGTCTCCGGCCCGCCCAAGATGAAAAGCCCATTTTCTGTCATGATTTTTTGTCATAGAAGTAGGAGCCCACCACATCTATGATGATACCGGGTTTTGTCACAATTATCATCATAGAAGTGTCATATGTATGACAAAAAAATTCATCGGGCTCAAAATTTCACGGATGTGTCTTTTTTTGTAGTGCATTGATTGATTTGTTCGAGGAAAAGGACTTGCTGTGCGAATACTAGTTCATGCACAAGACTCCGACATCCTCGATGATGGTTCCCCACATGAACTTGGTAGTGTTTTATTATAAGACTACTACATGGTCATGCTTGTCTTGGACAGCGTGTTCACAGGTTTGTAGCAGAACCAGCTCATGTTTTGGAGCTTGCTATCATAGTTCATTTCCCGAGAATCTCGCAACGTTATCTCGTCGATTTGTGTTGCAACTTCTCTTTTCAGACATGTTGAGTCTGAAGTATCTATTACCAACCAGATCTGAATCCTAGGCGGATATGATGGTTGGAACATTCCCAACATCTGCATTTTGTCCCCATCTTGCACCCGCCATTGTGCCATTTTACTATGATCCGCCTTCTCAGTAATTGCTGCTCAGGATCATCTTCAAAAGTGGTCCTACCGTGGGTCCCATCCATTCCCGATGATAAGCAAAAATCATCCCTTGCATTGACTTCAACAAGGTAGTCCACATCATCCATTCTAGTCCGGGTATGCCATCCCTTCGTACTCCGCCAAACGATTGTTGTGAATTGCCCTAGGCTGGTATAAAGAGTTTCAATGATCTATGAATCAAAAGTAATTCTTTTTGCCACTTAAGGGAATATTCTATGAGTCACCTTCCTCTAAGATGTCTCGTTATGGTATCGTGGCAACTCAACTCCTCGCTACGTTGACAACCGTTCACCACCTTCTTAAGCGTGAAATTATTGTCTACCTAGTGAACCTTCGTCATCTGTTACACTCCATCCCTCTGGATGTATGTTTCATGTCTCAGCTCGAGAGATGTTTCAATGTCTCATTCCATGAGTTGATCATCGGTTGTTCCATCTTCGAGAAGATTGATCCTTCTAGAGCTTTTCCTTTTCCTCTCGTTGTCATGTGGGTTGGAGTTCTCAGAGCAAAGACGTCAAGGTCAATTGGAGTCAATGAATCAACAACTCCGGGAAGGCAGTTGGATCATGAAGATCCTCTTTGTCTTCTCACCTCACGTCCTGAATCTCGGGACGAGATTCTTGCTTAGTGAGGGTGAGTTGTCACATCCCTAGCTTCTGGCATTGCACTAGGCTAGTTTCATGTGTGCATCATGTTTAAGTTTGCAAGAAACTTGATATGGGGATTGCCTAAACCCTAACATCAAAGGAATTCACTAGGTTCAACTAAAATATTTTCAGTAAATCCAAATGGCTTTCAAAAATGGTCATCATTTTTGGAAAATGCTAGAAACAGTAACCATAGGTGATCCCATTTTTCCATGACATATTTGGGCTCTGAATTAAATCATACTCTATTTGCATTTGGGCATTTAAATGTTATAAAATATTTTAAATGTCCAAATAATCACAAACTAAAATGTTGACTATTGGAAATATTCCAAACAGTGACCTCAGTTAGTTGCATGATTTTTGAAAGTGCCTAGCCATTTTTACTAAGTCCAGAAACAAATGTCAGAATTAGAAAAGAGAAAGAAAAAGGAAAAGAGCAGAGACTCACCTGGAACTTACCTGGCACTCACCAAAGCCCACCTGGCCGGCCCAGTTGGCGGTCCAGCCCGCAAGGGGCTCCTGTGTCTTCTCCTTCCTCTGTCAGAAGGACCGAGGCGTGTGGCCACCGCACGCTGGCACGCGCTCGGCCACATCCTGCCTGCTTCCCGCTGCTGGAGTCGTCCCCGAGCGCCACGCAACCCCCTGGACCCCCTCTCTCTCGCTCTAGACCCCCTCCTCCTCCTCTGCTCTCTCTCTCTCCCGCGATCGACCACGAGCACCCGAGAGCGCCGACAACCACCACTGCGGCCACCGGCGACCCCACGCCTAGCCGATGCGCTCAGAGGCTCTACCGCGACCCCCTCTTCCTCCCCACCGAGCCACGCCCCTCCGGAAGCCCTGCAGCAACGCTCCCGACCTCGTCTTCAACCTCTAGCCGTCGGTGATCTCATCGGGGATTCGCGAGCTCCAGCCCCTCCCCGTCGTCGCTGTTGCCTCTACTAGAGTCACCGTGAGCCCCTGCCCTTTTACCCTCTCTCTCTCCTTGTGCTCGTCCGCTCCTTCTAACCACCATGGTCATCGGAGCCGATAGCTCCTCGCCGCCGGCCATGTCGCCACCGTGGCCACGGCCATGCAAGCTTGCACCCGAGCTCACCACTGCACTCAGTACATCCCCACGAGTCGAACACGGCCATCCGCTGCTCCGGCCACCACCCAAGTGGTCGCCGCCGTTGTTTCCGGCCACCCCAGCACCTCCCACTGCCACCACTCGACGCACGCGAGATCCAACTACTCGTAGATACGCTCCGCCGTTGATTTGGTCGCCGGAGGAGCAATTCCGAGTACCTCTGCCGCGTCTGGCCTCGTCGGCGTCGAGTCGCCGACGGGTTTGACCCCACAGACCAGGGGTTTGACCTCCCCTGACGTGTGGGCCCAGGCGCCTGTTTAATTAGTGTTAGGTTTAGTTAGTGTTAATTAACTTAGCTAATTAGATGAGCCACTGACATGTGGGCCCCGCCCTGCTAATTAACCTAGGATTAGGACTAACTAAAATTAGTTAGTCTAATGACACTGACATGCGGGACCCACTGGTCAGATTTGACCTGGACCGTTCCCGTTGACTGCTGACATCACCCTGATGCAATGCTGACACAATAAATCATTTACTAGATTTATTCTTATAAAGGAAATTCCAGAAAATGTTATAAACTTCAAAAATTCATAGAAATTGATCTGTAACTCCAAATGCAAAGATTTATATATGAAAATTGATCAGAAAAATCCAATCTTTCCATCTGTAATGGTTTAATTCATGTCAGCACACTTTAATCTTACTGTTTAAGTGAAACAAGCTAATGCATTAATATGACTTCATATCATGGGCTTTCATTTGAATCTTTGATTCAAATGGACTCAAACCAACATATTTTAGAATGCATTAGCCAAAACACACCCATATTGCCATGTCATAGCATGCATCATATTGTTGCATATTGCCATGTGATGATTATGTTCCGATGTGTCTCTCATGGTAGGTTCTGCCTCCGAGGATACCCACGAATATTCGACTGAAGGGCAGTATCCTACTACCACTCCATCAGGCAAGCAAGACCCCCTTGTTCATTCCGATACAATCCCACTCTCTCGCTCCTGCTCTCTTTTACTGCATTAGGACAATAATGATTCATCAGTTACATGCTGCGGTAGTTGAACCCCTTTTCCTCTGCATGACCTGTCATTGCCATAGTAAATAGATAAAACCCTCTAGCATGAGTAGGAGTTGTTTGAGCCCTGATGTGCCTACTCATTCATGCTTGTTTGTCATGCTTGCTACTGCTTAGAGTTGAGTCAGGTCTCATTCATTGGGGATGAATTGTAATGGTGATGAACATGTCCTACTATTGTGAGCTAAGTGTGTGAACACAACTTGCTAAAGGTAGCGGTGAGAGGCCATGTAGGAGTACATGGTGGGTTGTCTCATTGAAACCGTCCTCGGGAACTGAGTTCTGTGTTTGTGATCCATGAACAGCTACTACCACTCATTGGGATCCTTAATTGACCCTCTCGACTTATTAACCGCCCTTGTCCTCTATCCAAGAGTTGCAACTAGTTTCTGGTGTTTGTAGGATATGTGTTGGAGGCCATGCGTAGCGCTGACGCTAGGGGTGGGCTATGATGCGATAGATACATCGTGGCACGGTGTACCGGGCACCCATTTGGTGTCTCGGGAACCCTCCACACATCGTTTGGGGCTGTGAGCGAAACTCCGGCCGGATCTCCTCGCGGATGAAACCCGAATAGGCAATAAACTTGGACTAGAGACTTGTGTGGTTAGTCAGGTCATGGCCGACTCCCTCGCCAGGCTTCCGCTTGAAGGTTGCCGAGATACACGACGTGTACATGGTGCTAAGTGGCGAGAGCGTGTGTGAAGAAGTACACCCCTAAAGGGTTATAAATGATCTATTCGAATAGCCGTGTCCGCGGTAAAGGACTTCTGGGTTGCCTGTACAGTTCATAGACAAGTGAAAGTGGATACTCTAAAATGCGCAAGATAAGCGTGAGTGCTATGGATGGCGTTCTCGAAGGGAGACGGGAGCGGATCCATAGTGGTGTATTGATTGGTGAATATGTGGACTCGTGTGCGCCACCTCAAAAGAGTTACTTGCAGTAGTAGTTCAGGTTAGCCACTGAGTCAAAGCTGGCTTGCTGTAGTTAAACCCCACCATCCCTTTTGTTGATACCGATGCATATGTAGCTAGTTCTAATGCAAGTCTTGCTGGGTACATTTGTACTCACATTTGCTTAATTTATGTTTTTGCAAAGAGACTTCCGTCTCGCTAGTAGTTCCGCGTAGACGTCGACATTTACTTTGTAACCTTAGCTACGATATTGTGCCCTCGGCAGGGTCTTGTAGATAGTCAGCCTTCTCAGCCTTTTTCTTTTTATAGTTGTCTGTACTCAGACAAGTTAAGCTTCTGCTTGTGCTTGTTGCCTGTGTGCTCTGTATGTTGGGTCATGAGACCCATGTTTGTAATACTTGGCTCCTCGGAGCCTAATGATAAATACTTTGAGTTGTAGAGTTTTGTTGTGATGCCATGTTGTATTTACACATATCGGGCATATTGTGTGTATGATCAAAATGATTGCTATGTGTGGGATCCGACAACCTAGTTGCTTATCCTTGGTAGCCTCTCTTATGGGGAAATGTAGTCTAGTGCTTCCACTAAGCCATGGTGGTCTGCTACAGCCCGGTTTACCGGAGTCCTGCTAGCCCAGCACTACTGCTCCGGAACACTTAGACTGCCGGCATGTGATGCACTTCGTTCCTGTGTCTGTCCCTTCGGGGAAATGTCACGCGGAGACATCTGGAGTCCTGTTAGCCTGCTACAGCCCGGGTTCCCGGAGTCTTGTTAGCCCAGCTGCTACAGCCCGGATTCATACACTGTTGACCGACATGCTCGAGGTTGATTCATGTATGCCTGTCCCTGTAAGTTAGTCCCACTTTGGGTTCACGACTAGTCATGTCGGCCCGGGTTCTCTGTCATATGGATGCTAGCGACGCTATCATATACGTGAGCCAAAAGGCGCAAACGGTCCCGGGCCATGGTAAGGCGACACCCGCAGGAATACCGTGTGTGAGGCCGCAAAGTGATATCAGGTGTTACAGGCTAGATCAATGTGACTTAGAATCGGGGTCCTGACACCATTACCCCATTTGCCCTGTGCAAATTTTCCAAAATTATGTCCAAAAAAATGTTTTGTGAAGCAAGTGCTATTTTGGTTCATCCAAATGGCATGAAACTCTTTGGGCCTCTTCATATCATCAAATAATTGGGCCATGCATAATTCCAGCTCTATATAATCAACTATGTCAGTGCATCATCCTAATCTCTAATTCTGTCCATGGTGATGCATTCTACATCAACTATCATTTTTATTCATCCTTATGAGCTAATAATTTGCACAAGTGATCATCTTAGTGTATGATCACACCATACCAAAGCTCAGCCTCTGCCTCTTCCTGTGCTTGTCTCCCCGCAGCACAAACACCTTGCTGTAGCAATGTTTTGGATCAACCTGCAGATCCCTTCTTTGCCCCTGGACCAAGTTGTACCGCCTTTGAAATAAGGGTAGCAAGGTCCACTTCCCAGACATGATTTGGCCGCTCGGAGCGCGCCGTTTGCACCAGTGCGCGCGGTGACCACGGGGCAATGCAGGCCAAGTCGGTGGTCTAGCCACTCTTCTCGTCGGCACCCTTGCTCCGACCTGTTCTGGTTTGTCCAGTCATATCACACAACTCAGCCTCATCGTCGCCGTGCGCCTTGACCCGTTTCCCCCTTCGTTTTCTTCCTCGTTGAGTCGTCACCGTCGCCAAACATAGTACGCGCCCATGCACCGTCATTTCCTCACCTCTTGTCCCCATATACCTCTCGTCCGCGAGCGTCCCTCGTCTCCGTGACCCCTTGGCACTCGTCCGCGTCCCCCTCGTCGCCTTCCGGCCGCTCCCCGTGACCCTTGGCCGCATGTGCGCGTCACCGACACTCGGACACGTAGCCATGCTGCGTGTCGCCTCTCCCCTCCCTCTAGAGCTCTCCCCGCGGCTACTTAAGCATGCCTGGAGCTTCATCGCGGTCCTCAACCCCTCCCAAGCCTCTCCCCCAAGCTCCCGAGCCTCTCCTCGCCCCCCATTGCCTTCATGGCCGCCGCCCCGGTCCTCCTAAATTGAAGCGACCAGAGCCACCCCTCCACTCCCTGACCGCACCCACGTCTTCCCCGTGCTTCGGTGATCCTCCCCAGCCCCTCACCTCGTCGCCGGAGTACCTAAAGCCGCCGCCCCCAAGATCCAGTGCCGCAGCGGTCGCTCTCCTTTCCGGTGGCCATATCCTCCCCGCGCCTCCCCGGCAGCCGCCATTCCTATGAATGGATGCGGCGGGCCACGCCGAGCTCGCCGGTGTCCGCGCCACGGCCGGAGACGACCGGAGTCGGCCGGCCCCCTCGCCTGAAGCTCGCCACTGCCTCGCCTGGTCGTCCTCTGTTCCACGCGAGGAACAGAGCGAGGAAGAAGACGAGCGCCCGACCCCCTTCCCCTGTGCACAGGCCCCACGCGTTAGTGGCCCAGCGCCCTGCTGACGTGGATAAGTGGACACGGCTTCTGCCCGTGCATGCTTTCATCCAACGAAAGCATATTTTCTCTCTGCTTCAGCTCAAAGTACATTTTCGTTCATTGAAAGCGTATTCCCCTCTGTTTCAGCCCAGAATGCGTTTTCTTTATCAGAAAGCGTATTTCTAATTTTGCGCCTCTATCTTATCCACTCAGGGACCCGTCTGTGAATATTCTTTTTGCAGAGAAGTCCCTGATTTTCATCACTTCATAACTCCGCAACCGTAACTCCGATTGAGGTGAAACCAATGCTCACGTCTTCGTCTCGTCGAACTCTTTCTGTTGGTATCATTTTCATTATGTTTTCATACAGTGAAAATGACCACTTTGACCTTGCTCGTAAAAAGCCCCCTCCAAGAGAGAACTATTTCCGGCAAATCTTTCCACGATCGTTCCGCACTTTTTCTGGAGTATTTCTCAACCCCAGGCAAGCCAACCTCTTATCATGAGCCCCAAACTTGCATGTTGACTTTGCTTGCACCTCGTGTGTGTGTTTAGTTGCAGTAGTTTCTTGTCTATTCCGTCTGCTATTATTTTAGTCGTGCTATATGTTTTGCTATCTGTCTTGCATGCTTATGCGTTCATCAAATAGGTTGACATGCTAGTTTACTGTTGTTACTAATAATATCATGCCTATGTCTAGTTTAGTTTCATGTTAGTAGTATCGATGTTATGATAATTATGTTGCACTGATAAGTTCGCTTGTACTTGGTATTGCCATGTTTCGCATGCTATCACTGTTCTTTTGAAATGATTGATGTTTTGTTACTGCATCCGTATGTTGCATGTTAGTTATTGCATTCTTGTTAATAATGCTCACATGATGATTGATGATGGAGAAGTTAATAATATGACTTAATAACAAACCTCCTCCGTCATCACTGGGATATCATAGTGCCACCCAAGTCGAGCTTTCTCCCGTGCAACCACATTTACCTTATGGGAAGGTCCTAGCTGGGTCTATTGTCATGCCTCTCGCCGGTGCCTCCCGCGAGGGAAGGTTATGGGTATGCGCTACCCTGATCAGGTAGGCAGACATAAACTTGTGTGCTCGTTTTTGTTTTATGGTACCTTGTCCCCGTATGGGACCGTTTTTCCACGACGGTGGCCGTTGGTGTCTTTGGTAGACACGGGGCCACCCAGGATTGAACCCCAAGGGGGTGTTGGTCGGAGTGGCCAGGAGAGTGTCATGGCAGTAGCTCGGTTTTGTCGGAACACCGTGGTCCGCACGTATGGGAGTGCGAGGCCAGGGTTCCGTGGTGTGGGTAAAGTGCGCTACCTCTGCAGAGAGTGTATTCAATCTATCGATAGCCGCGTCCTTGGTCATGGGCAAAAGTTCGTAGTAGGTCACACTATCGGATCTTGGTTGAAATGGAGGATAATTAAAATGTGGTAAATCATGTGATGACTTGGACTATGAGATAATCGTGAGAAGTCACGATGAGGTGTTGATATGACCCCGAGACGAGGTCTCGGTAAGTCATGTGTGTGCTCCGAGGAGCCGTGGCAGAGTAAGTGATGTTGCATAACGTTAATACATCATGCCTTCACGGGAGGTAACTAGTAGTTTATTTTAAGCATAGTTTCATGATGCCATGCCATATTTTGATATGCTATGCTTTGCTGTTGATATGGTAGGAGTAAATTTGATATGCCATGCTAGTAGATGCTATGATGTTGATACTTAGTTTCATTTATGATTCTAGTTAATATCATTGTCGTGCTTAGACGTTGTGTTAAAGTAGACTGTTGCATATGCTTGGTTCTTGCTTTGTCATCTGTTTATTTGGATGCCATGTATTTGGTTGTCTTGCAAGTACATTCAATGTACTGACCAGGCAAGTCATGCCAGTTTTGTAGGTCGTACCCAACTTTTTTGCTTGTTCCGTCGTGCTAGGCCGTAATCTTGCCAGTCCAGTGAGTTGTGGAGCCCAGCCTAAGTGAAATGCTGCCAAAACAGACTTATGTCGCCATTTAAATAGACTTCCGCTGCCATTTAATAGCCTTAGGGCTATGCCATATAATTGTATTCATCAATGATGTAATCTTATACACATGTATTTGATGAATATTATTGTACCTGGAATGCTGTATCATGGACCTGTCGTGCGTCAGGCGTAATCCTGGGCTGACGTGCGAAGGCCCCCTGCTCCATGCGGATCGAGGTGCCACAATGCATGCTGGATAGCGGTCGATGTGTGGAGTAATAGTAGTAGATGCAGAATCGTTTTGGTCTACTTGACACGGACGTGATGCATATGTTTATGATCATGCCTAGATATCTCATAACTATGTGCTTTTCTATCAATTGCTCGACAGTAATTTGTTCACCTATCATAATATATGCTATCTTGAGAGAAGCCACTAGTGAAACCTATGGCCCCCGGGTCTACTTTACATGAAATAAGTTTCCGATATACAATTCTAGTTTACTATTTATTTTGCAATCTTTATTTTCCAATCTATACAACAAAAATACCAAAAATATTTATCTTATTATCTTTATCAAATCTCACTTTTGCAAGTGGCAGTGAAGGGATTGATAAACCCTTTATCATGTTGGTTGCAAGGTTCTTCTTTGTTTGTGCGGGTACTAGGTGATTTGCGTGTAGTCTCCTACTAGATTAATACCTTGGTTATCAAAAACTGAGGGAAATACTTACACTACTTTGCTGCATCACCCTTTCCTCTTCAAGGGAAAAACAACGCATGCTCAAGAGGTAGCAGTCATCACCATCGATCCTCTCATCGGGAGGGGGTCAATCTCCATCAACATCTTCACCAGCACCATCTCCTCTCAAACCCTAGTTCATCTCTTGTATCCGATCTTTGTCTTAAAACCTCAGATTGGTACCTGTGGGCTGCTAGTAGCATTGATTACTCCTTGTAGTTGATGCTAGTTGGTTTATTCGGTGAAAGATCATATGTTCATATCCATTATGCATATTAATACCCCTCTGATTATGAACATGAATACAATTTGTGAGTAGTTATGTTTGTACCTGATGACATGGGAGAAGTCTTGCTATAAGTAGTCATGTGAATTTGGTATTTGTTCGATATTTTGATGAGATGTATGTTGTCTCTCCTCTAGTGGTGTCATGTGAACGTCGACTACATGACACTTCACCATTGTTTGGGCCTAGGGGAAGGCATTGGGAAGTAATAAGTAGATGATGGGTTGCTAGAGTGATAGAAGCTTAAACCCTAGTTTATGCATTGCTTCGTAAGGGGCTGATTTGGATCCACATGTTTCATGCTATAGTTAGGTTTACCTTAATACTTCTTTTGTAGTTGCGGATGCTTGCTAGAGGGGTTAATCATAAGTGGGATGCTTGTCCAAGTAAGGACAGTACCCAAGCACCAGTCCACCCACATATCAAATTATCAAAGTAACGAACGTGGATCATATGAGCATGATGAAAACTAGCTTGACGATAATTTCCATGTGTCCTCGGGAGCGCTTTCCTTTATATAAGAGTTTGTCCAGGCTTGTCCTTTGCTACAAAAAGGATTGGGCCACCTTGCTGCACCTTGTTTACTTTTATTACTTGTTACCTATTATAAATTACCTTATCACAAAACTATCTGTTACCGATAATTTCAGTGCTCGCAGAGAATACCTTACTAAAAACCGCTTGTCATTTCCTTTTGCTCCTCATTGGGTTCGACACTCTTACTTATCGAAAGGACTACGATAGATCCCCTATACTTGTGGGTCATCAATCCATATCTACTCAAGTCATTGGTGAAAGTCACAAAGTAATGGTAACCCCTTCTATCAGTCGTGCTCATTGGTCCACACACATCGATATGTATGAATTCCAGCACGTTTGACGCCCTCTTGCAACTCTTTACAAAATGTGCTATATTGTTCACTCCCTCGTAAAAATGTCATTCACAATCGTTAAAAATTTATTAGGGAGTGATGCACATTTTCATCCATGCACAAGAAGCAACCCAGCAGAAAATGGGAAGCAACTAGCAGAATACCCGCAGGAGATGGTAGAAATCTCGCATCAATGTAAGAAAGATTAGTAGGAATGAGACGGCCCATATTGCTAGGGAGCATGCATTATAGCGACAATATGTCGCGACATGCAGAGAGAAGGAAACTCCCCATGTCAGATCATGCGAGCTCTCCTATTTGCCGCTCAATGTTGCAAATAGGCACACAATGTGAGGCCACCCCTTGTGGAGTGCATAAGAGAGTGCACGTGGGGTAGCCCACAGTAACCAAGTATTTTGTGGCCGTCGGCATGGGAAGGTTTTGACCGGTTTTGTTCTTTTCCTCTTATCTTTTATTTTCCTGTAGCACTTTTAACAGTTTTTAGTTATTATCTTGTGTTTCCTTTTTATATATGACAAATTTTATCAACCACCACTTGCGTTTGGTATGTTGTATCTGTCAAAACCGAGAGTATGTACGTATAGTATGTAGTATATAACAATGTTTATGTAGTATATATACTACTTTTTAGGTAGTATGTACCATATTTTAAGCATACTCTTTTTTACGTACAAATATATACGTATTTCATAAATGTAACAAAAACTATGAGCTCATATGCAATTTTTTCATGTAACTTGTGTTGAAATATCTTAGATATAGTATATAAACATACTTAGACTAATAAAATAGTATATATAGTACCACATGGTAGTATATGAGACATGTGGGGTAACTACCACTAGCTGGTAGGACCTGTATAGGGAAAATACATCATATCATCCGGTGGTAGTTACTCCATATGTCTCAGATACTACCATGTGCTCCTATATATAGTAACGCTAAACTAAGCCTGGGTGTAGAATAGCTTATTCTACACCCCAGTAACGGTACATACAAAATATAGTAACACAGTATGTAAAATATAGTAATTTTTTTTAAAAAAGAAGTAAATTCCAAACTTAGGTAGTAAAATATATATTTTCCTAATTACTATATTTTATACACCGTTTTACTACATTTTGTATATAGCGTTACTAGGGGTGTAGAATAAGCTATTCTACACTCACGCATAGAATATATATATATATATATATATATATATATATATAGAGTGGCACTATTCTAATCCATTCTAATCCTGGGATTAGAATAGTTATTCTGATCACGTCAGCCCCTATATAGAGCGCGCGAGAGTGTTCCCGAGATCTGAAAAAGAAACGTACCCCGACCGGCCCACCAGCCTCCCCACGCCATGGCCGCCCCACCTCCCCCCACACCCCGATCCCACCCCGGCTCCCCAAAACTCCGATCCCACCCGGCCTCCCCCTCCTCCCCTTCCTTCTTCCCCGGCGCCGTCCTGGACTTCCGTCGCCGCCACCGCGTGGATCGAGCACCGTGTGAGATCTCGCCGCTCCCGCGCGGATCCATCCACCTACGTCATCGGCCGTCGTGACCCAACCACCCACCACGCCGCCTTAACCCAGCCACCCACGCTGTCGTCCCCACCCTACCACAATCGGCATCGCCAACCACCGACGACTCCTCCTTCCCAACCACCGGTGCCTGCCCGGATCCATCGCCACCATGCGTCGGCCAGCTCCCCGCCAACCACCGACGCGTGCCCAGATCCGTCACCACCACACGTCGGTTGGGCGCCCTCCGCCCCGCCCCAACCTCCCCAACGGCGTGACCTTTCCACTGCTCTGGCGCGATCTCCCCTCCCGTCCGGCGTGACCTTCCCTCTACTCCTCCGTGACCTTCCCTCCCCACCGGCACAGTCTGCCTCTGCTCCTACGCGCCTTCCTACTCCTCCACAGCCCCATCCCCACCCTGCCCCGACCATCTTCCTAATGCTTATCCACTTCATCTTCCTCCTTCTCTCTTCTCCCCACTTCCTCCTCCTTCTCGTCTGATGGTCAATTTTTTTCCAGAAAAATTGATCTTTTTCCTCCCTGTAATACCCAAGCCTTGGTGATTTCTTTGCCTCCCACTAACTTTCCTGCTCCCCATGGCTATGAAGTTAAACCTTCAGTATGTCAGGTATTTGAACTTCAGATAACATAGTGATTGCTCTATTGTACCACCCGACCTTTAGATTATTGCAAAAATGCATATGCTCAAGCCACAGTGTTTACAACTTAAAAAGTTTAGGAAAAACACAACCGTGGAAGTTCATATATGAAATTGCATGACATTCAGATATAGAAAAAATGACTTCTCTTCGTTAAAAACGTTACCTTACATGCTTTGGGCAGATGATTGTGGTGTTCTGTAGAAAACTTGGACAAAAATAATGAAATATGTTTGCAAATTGAGTCGTATTTTAAAAAATGCATGCAAGATGTACAAATAAGAAAAAGCAAACTATGAGCTGAGTGATTTTGTTGTTTTTGATTTCAGCTAAACATGAGAAAGAAAATTTTCAATAACTCTCTCTCTCTTAAAAGTTCACGTGAGAAGTTCAAATATAAAAATAGCATAAGTCCATACATAGTGAAAATGGTGCAATTAAATTTTTCAAAGTGAAAGCATACATTCTAAAAATTGGAGAGAACATGAAACAAAAACCGCCACCAGAAAAACACCACCACCAACTCAAAAACAAATCAGCTTTTATGGCTATGCGCACACGTGCACAAACACACACATTTATAAAAAGGGGATTTTATCCATTAAAAAACCTAGAAGTTCAAATCTAAAAAAAGAGCAGTTTGATGGTTAAATTTTTTTCAAATTTTCATGAATGTAAACTAAAATGTAAACAAAAAAAATCATGGAATTCAAAGAATAAAAACTATGGAGTTTCATGAAAAAAAATTAATAGCACACGAAGTTCATGTTTAAGAAATTACGAAGTTCACGTGTACCACATACAGAAGAAAAATGATCAAATGAAAAAAGGACCGCCTAGGCCATTTCACTGAAAAGCAAAAAATGCATAAAATCTCACGACTAAATTCTATAAGAAGTTCAAATTTAAAAACCGAAGCAGGTCAATGTTAAAAAAAATGAAGTTTTTAATATCTAAAAGACAAATTTGGAAGTTCAAAAAATTTGAGCAAGAAGTTCAAAAAAAAGTAGGTCAAAAATCTTTATAACGGATTTCCCCGTTTATAAAAAAACATAGAACTTCAAATTAAAAAGAGGAGCATTTGTAAGGATTGTATAAAAAACTGATTTTCCCCAGTCTATAAAAACTAGAAGTTCAAATTAAAATAACGACGCGGTATCATTATTTATATATAAAAAACATTTTACCCTTTACTAACCAATAAAACTAAGAAGTTCAAATTTTAAAAATGGTGAAGTTCGATGTCTAATAAAAAAATCAGATTTTTCATATTATTAAAACGTAAAACCAAGAAGTTCAAAATTTTAAAACAGAGAAGTTCAAAAAACTCGATTTTCCTTGTTACTAAAGAATAAAACTAAGAAGTTCAAATTAAAATAACAGAGAAGTTCAAGTACTCCAAGGAATGCATTTCGGGTGAGAAAAAAAGTATAGAAAAAGCTTAAAATGTTTGTTGAAAGAAGTTCAACTGCTCTGTCCAGAGAAGTTCAAAAATTCTTGCGAGAGAGGTTCATCTTGTATTTCCATGTTTGATTTTTTTGTATAAAAATGGAATACGATTCTTTACTCAAAAATATGAAAAGGTGAAGTTAAAATTGAAATAACAGAGAAGTTCAGAGTTTATTAAAACCTAGGATTTACCTATTCAAAAAATAAAAAACAGAACACCATTTTTTGCACTTTTAAAAACAATCTCATAAACAAAAAAATGGTTGCTAGAAGTTCAAGTGTTCAATGTGGAAAAGTTAAAAAAATCTTGTGAGAGAGGTTCACCGTGTATTTAGATGTCCAAAATACATAAAAAATATGTTGTTTTTTGTGTTTTAAAATAACTCTCTCAAAGCAGAGAGAAGTTCAACGTGATAACAAGCGGAAGTTCACGTACTACATGGTGTGTGTTTCATATAAGAAAAATACAATAAAGTGAAACAACATGAAGTTCAAACAGACATGCCCCAGAAGTTCAACTACTTCACGCAGTGCAAAAAACAACACGTCAAAAACAGAGTGAAGTTCAAACAGACATGCCCCGGAAGTTCAACTACTTCACACAGTGCATTTCCGTTCACGATGAACGCAGAAATCATGATCTCGCCATTTTCTAATTTACCTCAAAATGACAGGAATATCATTTGTGTAAGTTCAAGTCCTCGGTCGAAGAAAGTTAAAAAAATTATTGTGAGAGACGTTTGTACAAAAGGAATATTATTTGTGTAACACTGACTAATGGATGAGAAAATAACAGGAAGTTCACCTACTACGCTGAATGAATTTCAGATGAAAAACTTATAAAATCGTCGCGAGTATGAAAAAATGATCAACACGGGAAAGTTGCGTGTTTACAGCAGCTTTCCATCAGTATATCACCCGCTCAATTCCCGTGAGTGGGATGGAGAGCTACGAGCAGTGGATGAAGATCTACGAGCAAAAAAATCACGTGAAAAATAGAGTGAAGTTCAGGTACACGCGCTGAGAAGTTCAGGTTCTTCACGCGGTGCATTTTCGAAGAATCTGTTTCGCGATAGAGGCAGAACGAATGATCCCGCCGTTTTTGGAATTACTTGAAAACGGCTAGGAATCAGAGAAAACCATCAACATGCCAAAGTTTCACATTTTCCGTAGCTTTTCAGCGGTATATTATTTGCCCAATTCCGATAAAGTTTGTAGAAATTACGGCAAAAATATGTTTTTCGCCATTTTTGAAACTGACTTAAAACTGTAAAGAATTTAGATAAACAATACATACCAAAAAGTTTCGCATTTGTTCAAGCTTTCCAATGCCATATCATTTGCTGCATTCGGAAGCATGGTTAAAAAATTACCTCAAAAATACGAACTCGGTAGGACTTGGGCCATTTTCTAAATTACTTTTAAACCATTCAAAATTAGAAACAAACTTTCAAGATGAAAAAGTAGCGCATTTTCATAAGCTTTCCAACACCATATCATATGCCTCCATTGGATTAGCCGTTTAGAAATGACATCGAAAAAACGAACTCAGCTGTTCGGTTTACAAAATTTTACGTTTTTTCAAATTACTGTTTAACCATAGGGAATTAGAGAAAACTTTCAACATGTGGAAGGAGCGGTTTTGCAGCAGCTTTCCAACGCCATATTATATGCCTCATTCCGATAAACGGTTTAGAAATGCGATTGAAAATACGATTCACGTTTTTTGTGCGAAGAAAAAACAGTTTTCAAAATTGCTCCTAAACCGCTTACATTTTGTCAAAAAATTAAGTTAGGTCATGATACTGGTGTCCATAGCTTTCCAACGGTATATCGCAAGCCCCGTTTCGGCAATGTTGGCGGAAGTTCAACCGAGTTCACAGGGAAGTTCAACGTACTACTAGCGGGGCAGGTCAGGTTGTGATCAGAATATTATTCCGATCCCGTGATCAGAATAGTGTTTATGTAGATTCTGATAATATTATTAGAATAGTTATTTTGATAACACTTTCGCACTGCACGCTCAATGCAAGTGCACGTCATTGTTTGAACCAAGTGTGCTGCAGTACTCACACGAGTGAACTTCGTGTCGAAAAAAACTACGTGTAGTGTTTTTCCGGTACTGTTTTCGCTCTAATTTTTTAACCGTTTATCGGAACAAGGCGTATAATATACCGTTGAAAAGCTATTTATTATGCGCAACTTCGCCATGTTGAACACTTTTCGAGATTCCTCTCGGTTTAAGAGCAGTTTAAAAAATGGTGCGGCAGATGACGAGTGGCAGCGAGCGTATTTTCATGATTTTTTCTAAACCACTGATCGGAATAAGGCAAATGATACGCCGTTGGAAAGATATCATCGAGGTGCATCTTTTTTATATATATTATTTTCTCTAATTCATTACGGTTTAAGAGCAGTGTCGAATTTACTAAATCGCGGAATTCTGTTTTTTTTTAATTTTTGCAATTTTTGGTACTGTTTTTGCTCTAGTTTTTGAACCGTTTGTCGAAACGAGGCGTGTAATACGTCGTTCGAAAGCTACAGACAAGGCGCAACTTTCATATGTAGAAATTGTTTTGAGATTCCTTACAGTTTTAAGTTAATTTTGAAAATCATGCGGCGGAGGACGAGTGGCAGCGGCCGTTTTTCGTGATTTTTTTACAAACCGGTTGTCAAAATGATTCAAATTATATGCTGTTGGAAAGATATTGACGAGACGCAACTTTTTCATGTAGAACACTCTCTCTAATTCCTTACAGTTTAAGAGCAGTTTTAAATTTACCGAAATGCGGACACTCTGTTTTTCGTGACACCCAAATCGACATGGGTACTTCATCCGATTGAAAACTGCACTGAATCGGACGAACAACCGCACTTCATTGGACAAACATGTGCACTGCATGATTTCTTTTTTGTGTGACGTAAATTTTTCCAAACGAGGTGGATTGCACTTCATGTCGAGCGTTGGTGAATCGCAATAGTATGAAAAGGGAACCTCGAGACTACCGTAAACAGGCCACGACACCACACTTCATCAGACCGACAAGTGCACTACATGATTTTTTTGTGGGACATAAATTTTCCCAAACAAGGTGGAGTGCACTTCATGTCGAGGGTTCGTGAACCGCAACCTCGAGACTACCGTAAACGGGCTGCAACACTACTGAAAGTGAGCCACGTGAGTTCTTTTTTCCAAACTCACTATTTTTTACGTGCGTAGACCGGGCAAGTGGACCGCATGGACTAAGCAAGTGAACCACATGTAATGAGAAGTGAGCTGCTTTTTCGAGGTGTTTTTGTTTCGGATCACCAAGTGAACCCAAAGGAGTTTTATGGCGAACTTCATGAGAGAACAAAGTGAGCTTCAAAACATACATATCCATTCATTATTTTTACACAGCTACACATCCATCCAGTACATAGCAGAATCAACGACGGAGTACCCAACTGAATTGCACTAGGCAAAGACTTGCTTGTGCAAAATTACCATCCATTTTCTTACTACAAAATGAACTTCAAATGCACTAGGCAGTACCCTTTTTCTCTCCGCGTTTCTCCTAAACAACAAAATGGAACTTCAAATAAACAGTGGAGCAACAAACTTGGGCACTATACAGAGCAACAAATGTTGTTAGAAATCTATAGAAAAAAGAGCAAAAGAAGCTCTTCTGAACTGCGCATGGGCGGCTACTGTTCTAGGGTGTCGTGCCGGCGAACTGCATGTCCACACCGCATGAAAGGCTCGCATCATGCACATGGCTACTTCCACCCTCACATTGGACTGCACGGTGCTGATGGTTGTGCTGCTTAGACTCATGCAGTGGGATGCATGACCAAAATCAACAGCAAAAAATCTAGAAAATACACAAAGAAAATTGTGAGCTCCAAGCCCAGGGACTGCACGGTGACGACGGGTGTGTTGCTTACACTCACGCGGTGGACTGCATGACCAAAATCAACAACAAAAGTACATAAAAATACACACAAAAATTGTGAGCTCAGGCAGCAATCTAAAAAAACTGATGCAATCGCTCTTCACAGACTGAACTCCATGCTGATGTTACCGAATTGCAGCTGATGAGAGGCCTGCGTGAATCAGCAAAGAGGAATCTTGGGTCGGCAAGGGAAGTCGGACTCTACATCTGTTCGTCGGGGAAGTTGGTGCTTTCTGTTGGAGGCTAATTCCCAGAGAACACCATCAGCATCAGATCCAAGGCCGAGGTACAGAGTGCGGCGGCGCTGACGAGGAAGATGACTGCCGAGGGGAGCAAGCAAGATCGGGGGTAGAGTGGTCGAGGCAGTCGCTGGGACGGCGCTGTGGACCGGCGGCGGCCGGATCCGTCGGCTGGGCGGCGCAGTGGGGCTGGATCCGTCGTCTGGGCGGCGCAGAGGCGTGCGGGGTCATGTTGCGGCTGGGAGGAGCTCCGGCGCTGGGAGGAAGTGTGGCACGGGGAAGAAAGGAGCATGTGGCCCTGCGGCGGTGAGAGGAAGGAGCCCCAGGGGCACGCTAGCGCGAAGAAGGAAGCTAGGCGGCGGCGCGGCATGGCGGCGGGAGGCCGGGGCAGGCGCGGGAGGAGGGAGGTGGAGAAGGATTCCGCCGGATCCGGTTGGGGAAATCGGTTGTGCTCGACCGACCGGGGAGGAAAAGAGCCAGGGGAGTTCTCAAGGCCGGCGCGGCGGTGTGGGTGGGTGGTGGTGCCAGGAGGCCCGCGGATCTCGGAGTGCGGGTGGATCCAGGGCGCCGAGGGGAATGGGCGCGCGGCGTGGGTGGTGGGGCGTGGGGGCGAAGCGGGGCCGGGAGGTGGTTCGCGTGCGGGGAAGAAGGTGGGAGGAGGGAGGTCGTGCCATGGGATGCGCCGACGGTGTAGGGGTGCGAGGAAGAAGGTGGGGTGGGTTCCTCCAGGTTTTGTCTGCGGTTCACTTTATCCGCGGCGCAGTTTGTTTGGTGTTAGCAGAAGAAGGATATGTGTTATTAGAATAAGGTCTTAAGGGGTGTTATTAGAATATATACATAAACACTATTCTGATCACGGGATCAGAATAATATTCTGATCACAACCTGAACTGCCTGAGTAACGCGCCTGAACTTCCCTTTGTACGAGCCCGACCTTCGGGCTATCTTCGCAACCGTGTCTCCCCGCGCGATTTATTCTGGTTAGTTGTGTTCTATATAATGTTAGTGTAATCTAGAAATATTTTTTAGCAACTAAATACCCGTTTTAAATAGGAATCTTGCTCGTTGGCGGATTTTGCTCTCGGGTTGTGATGAAATTGTGTTTTTTGCATTTTACTGCCTGAGTTGTTCGACCTGAACTTCTCCCAGTGCTAGGTTGAACTTCCGGCAACATTGCTCAAATGGGGCTTGTGATATACCGTTGGAAAGCTATGGACACCAGTCTCATGACCCAAGTTGAATTTTTGGCAAAATGTAAGCGGTTTAAGAGCAGTTTGGAAAACCGTTTTTGATCATACAAAAAACGTGAATCGTATTTTCGATCACATTTCTAAATTGTTTATCGGAATGAGGCAAACAATATGGTGTTGGAAATCTGGTGTAAATCCGCTCCTTCCACATGTTGAAAGTTTTCTCTAATTCCTTATGGTTAAAGAGTAATTTCGAAAATCACAAAATTTCGCAAACCAAACAGCCAAGTTCGTATTTTCGATTTCATTTTTAAACGGCTAATCCAATTGAGGAAAATAATACGGCATTGGAAAGCTTATGAAAATGCGCTACCTTTTCATGTTTAAAGTTTTTCTATTTTTGAACGGTTTAAAAGTAATTTAGAAAACGGTCCAAGTTGCACCGAGTTCGTATTTTCGAGCTAATTGTTTAACCGTACGTCCAAATGTAGCAAATGATATGGTGTTGGAAAGCTTGAGGAAATGCAAAACTTTTTGGTATATAGTGTTTCTCCCAATTCCTTACTGTTTTAAGTCAATTTTTAAAATGGCTAAAAACGTATTTTCACTGTAATTTCTACAAACTTTATCGGAATGGGGCAAATAATATACCGTTGAAAAGCTAAGGAAAATGCGAAACTTTTTCATGTTGATGGTTTTCTCTAATTCCTAGCCGTTTTCAAGTAATTTTGAAAATGGCGAGATCATTCGTTCTGTCTCTATCGCAAAAAAGATTCTTCGAAAATGCACCACGTAAAGAACCTGAACTTCTCGGCATGTTTACTTGAACTTCACTCTATTTTCACGTACTTTTTTTGCCCGTAGCTCTCCATCCACTCACCGGAATTGAGCAAGTGATATACCGATGGAAAGCTCTTGTAAACACACAACTTTTCCGTGTTGATCATTTTTCATACTCGCGGCGGATTTAGAAGTTTTTCATCTGAAATTCATTAAATGTAGTTGTTGAACTTCCTGCGATTTTCATGCCGAACTTCTGTGACGTATTTTCGTTTCTAATTTTCTCATCCATTCGTGAGTGTTACACAAATGATATTACTTTTGTACAAATCTCTCTCACAATAAATTTTTTAAGTTTCTCCGACGGAGGACTTGAACTTATAACAACAACAAAAATTGACCTTGTCTTTTAATTCATTTTTCTCATATTAAACACACACCATGTAATACATGAACGTTTTCCATTTTTGTAATTTGATTTTTTATTTTATTTTTGAAATCAAATTGCTTCCAAATAATAACTGAACTTCTTTGTGGAATGAGAGAATTATTTTAAAACGCAAAGAAATAATTTCTTTTTGGTATTTCTTGAACATGTAAATACAAGGTGAACATCTCTCGCAAGAATTTTTCAACTTCTCCGGACAGAGCACTTGACCTTCTTTCAACAACTTTTTTAGACTTTATCTTTTTATTCTTTTTTCTCATACGAAATGCACACCCTGCAGTACGTGAACTTCCAGCAGTTATTAGTTTGAACTTCTCTCTGTTTTGCTTTAGTTATGAAAAACTCTAATTTTCTTACATATATCGAACCGCTCTAACTTTTTTATTTGTATTTCTTTTATGTATATTTAGAAATATGAAAATTTTAGTTTTGTTAGAAACATCAAACTTCTTCGTTATTTTGAATTGAACTTATTGGTTTTATTCTTTAGTAACCAAAAATCGATTTTTTAATTAAACCTCGAACTTCTCCATGTTTTCAAATTGAACTACCAGGTTTTATTCTCCAGTAACGAGAAAAACTGAGTTTTTAATGTACATCGAATTACTCAATTTTTTTTTAAAATTGAACTTCTTGGTTTAATCTTTAGTATTGGGGAAAATCCAGATTTTTAAAAGAGGGGAAAATCTTTTAAAAACATTTTTAGTTGTTCCCTTACTTTAATTCAAACTTATTAGTTTTACTATTTAGTAATGAGAATGTGAGGTTTTTACAAACTTTGAACTTCTCTATTATTTTAATTTGAACTTCTTAGGTTTATTCTTTAGTAACGAGGAAAAATAGAGTTTTTGAACTTCCTTGTTTTAAAATTTTGAACATCTTGGTTTTATTTTGTAATAATGTGAAAAATCTGAATTTTTTATAGACATCGGACGTCACCATTTTTTAAACTTGAACTTCTTAGTTTTGTTGGTTAGTAATGGGGAAATGTTTTTTTATATAAACAATGAAACGCAGCGTTATTTTAATTTGAACTTCTCGTTTTTATAGAATGGGGGAAATCTGTGTTTATAAAATCTTTTTGAAATGCTCCTCTTTTTTAATTTGGACTTCTTTGATTTTTTTATAAACGGGGAGAGTCTGTTATAAAGTTTTTTGAAGTACTTTTTTTATTTGAACTTCTTGTTCAAATTTTTTGAACTTCCAAATTTGACTTTTAGATATTTAAAACTTCATTTCTTTTAAGGCCGATCTGCTTCGGTTTTTTAATTTAAACTTCTTGTTGAATTTTGTCGCGACATTTTTATGCATTTTTTGCTTTTTAGTGAAATGGCCTAGGCGGTCCCTTTTTTTCATTTGATGATGTTTCTTTTGTATGTACTACACTTGAATTTGGAATTTCTGAAACATGAACTAAACGTGCTATTATTTTTTTATGAAACTCCATAGTTTTTATTCTTTGAATTCTATGATTTTTTTTGTTCACATTTTTTGGTTAGAATTTCGATGTTCGTTACACTTGAACTTTCGAAATCACACACTTTTATACACATTTTCCCTTGAATCCAACATGTGCAAAAACAATAGGAAAATTTTGGTCAATTCTCATAAGCAATAGGACAAACATTTAGAGGGCACCCATAATATTTTGAGCTTCTAGTTTTTTAAAAACGGGGAAATGTATTTAAACTTTTTCAGTTGTTCATTTTTTTAATTTGAACTTCTTTGTTTTATTCTTTAGCAACGAGGAAAAAATATAAATTTTTAAAACTTTAAACTTCTATGTATTTTTAGATTCTTCTTAGTTTTATTCGTAGAGAAGTTTAAAAAATAAACATCAAACACATTTTTTAATATTGCATTTCATACTTCTATTTTTCCTAGAAACAGGGAGAATTCGAGGTTTTTGTATACAACAAACTACTGCGTTTTTTATTTTGATCTTCTTCGAACTCTCTAATTAATTATATTTGAACTTCCAGAGTTAATTTTTTTCTTGGTGGGGCCTTTGTTTTCTTCTTTTGTTTTTCGCGACGCAATTATGTTTCTGCCCTGTTTTCTTCTTTTTTGGATTTATCTATGTCGTGGTTTTTGAACTTGCTCGGGGCTTCCCTGTATTTTGTAGTTTTTTAACCGAAACCAACATACTAAAAACACATTTTTTTGCATCAACTCATACTATTAAACTTCAGAAAAAATTACAAAACAAGATCGTAGACAACATGATGTACAAATGGGGGCCAAATAAACTAACGGTCTGATTCCCTTCTTATGCCTTCCTGAATTTCACATGCACAAATTGACTTCACTTCACTATTTGACCTTCATCATACACCTCGTATATCCATCTCAAAATCAAAATGAAAACCATGCCTCTACAAAGACAACATGTGCATAGAGTGAGCTATAGTTTTTCCTTTACAACTATTTCCAAACTTCTACGGCTAATGCATGTTTTTTGTAGTAGATGCACAACAACTATAGAAGAGAGATTTTTTGCTGGATGGACAGAGAAGTTCAATGTCGAGGAAGAGGAGGATGCCCAAGCAGGGACAACATTGGCTAGAAGTGGCCTTACAAGAAGCAACACCGCATCCTAGCAACACAGATTCTCACGAAGGACGACCATCTTCCTGAACTCAGACCATCTTCCAAATGGAGGCACACCGTCCCTTGCACCTCAGGTGTGACCTTCTCCCCTACCATGTGGTGAACTTCTTCCTGCCGCTGTTCATGTGGGTAGCAAGCAGCAGAGTGGTACGGAGGATCCTGGAGACACAAACTTTTAAGCATAAATGAGAGAAAAAGCACCAAATAGTAGGAGGCTGCTGCTACTAAACAAAATACGGAAGGCTCCAGCCACAACATGTTTGAAATACCATAAACATACATGATTTTCAAAAATAAGGTATACATGTTGTTCTATGATTTAGTTCATGTGTGCACAAACATTATTTCAAAAGAAGAAAATGTGCCATTGTATTAATCTAGAATCAAAATTATGTGCGAAAATAATAACTGAAACATAACAAGAAGGTGCTCGATTACCCTTTGTAGGGCTCTTGCTTGATCCAAGCAAGGGTGCAAGAACACTTGGTACAAACGAATGGTATTTGTTTGGAAGCAGAGAGCTCCCAGTCACCTTGCCTTGGTAAATGTCCACGGCTACGATGTGCTTTAGCTCACCGATGGTGATGTACATGCTGTCGGCGTTTGAGTGTGTGTGATGACGGATGGACACACACATCGAGCCTATCCATCCGCTACTTTTTTTTCCAGAAATGGTGATACACCTAATAATCAACTGATTATGTAGTGGCGCCATATCAACCAGAAAGTAAGATGTTTTCAGGATGTGTGCACACGCACGACAACTCGCCATGGCAGTGGAAGATGAGCTGCACTTGCATTACTCAAGTTGGCCTGCTGAAAATCAATACGATGAACTACAGCAGTGCTAAGTACTACAGAAAATGGTCAAAAACAGTCAACCGTGTGCAGCCATACTAATTTCCTTTTGTGGCATATAAACAAAAGCAGTTGGAGGCGTACTTTATAAGACAAAAAAATGCTTCAGTGTAGCATGATATAAGAGATTTTCTGAACTGAATCAATATGGGTCTAATAAGAAATACTCCAAGGCAGTGGCATATTTGAGCATAAGAATGAGCATGTAGACATTTAAATGTAAAAAGCAAATCTGTTTCCTAATGGAAAATACATCGAATCAAAAACAAATTGACTAATTACTGCCAAAAGCACAATAAGTAATTAAAAGTTGAGAGGATAATTGAACGGAGCAGTTTAAGGTAGCAAGCAATTTCTCCCAAAATGGCGATTTTCTGTTTTTGGACCATATTTCAGTCGATATAGGCATGGGAGAAGGATGCTCACCATCGACAGGAGGAGCCTCGATGAAGGAAACTGGTATGTAGTAGGAAGTTCAGGAAGCAGTGTCGGGAGGGAGGCAGGCAACGGCCGATGCTTAGAGAGGAGGATGGCGGGGGTTGCGGGGTGAGGAAGTCTGGCAGCAGGGGCAACTGTTGGGGCGCGACGGCGGTCGTCGGTTGCGGTGGCCGGTAGAGGTCCGACGGCTCGGGGCTCATCGAGGCTGGGTGGGTCGGTGGCGGAAGGTGCACCTGGACTGAGCGGCCAGCGGAGGGAGCCGTGCTGGGGTTGGGGGCGGCGACGGGACTGACCGGCCGGCTGCGGGAGGCACACTGGGGTCGGGAAAGCGACGGGGCCGAGCGGCCAGCTGTGGGAGGCGTGCTGGGGTCGGGGCGGCAACGAGGCCGAGCGGCCGGCGGCGAGAGGTGCGCTGGGGTCGGGGCAGCGGTCGGGTTGAGCGGCCAGTGACGGAAGGCCCATCGGGGTGGCTGGCGGCGGCGATGGGGCTAGGGTGGTCGGCGACGGGAGGTGCGCCGGCACCAGGGGACAACATCAGTTGTGGAGAGGAGCGAGCGCTCCACGGCACTTGATCGGGGAGGGGAGGTTGGGGATCGGGGAGGAGGTGGTGGAGGAGTGGATGTGGGCGTGGCCTTTTTTCTCTCTGCAGGTTCGGGTGGATATCAGGAAACATCCAATCGCGCCCTATATAGGGCTGATGCATGATCCAAATAGTTATTCTAATCCTGGGATTAGAATAGTGTGTGTGTGTGTATATAAGCATGAGTGTAGAATAACTTATTCTACACCCCAGTAATGAGACATACAAAATATAGTAACACAATATGTAAAATATAGTAATTTTCGCAAAAATGAAGTAAATTACAAACTTAGGTAGTATTTTTTAGAATTACTATATTTTATACAATGTTTTTACTAGATTTTGTATATAGCATTATTAGGGGTGTTGAATAAGCCATTCTACACTCATGCTCATAATAGGATTACCCTATATATACAGCATTCTGCTAACACTTCCGAATTGCACGCTCAATGGAAGTGCACGTCATTTTTTGAAGGAATAGCACTGTAGTACCGATGCGAGTGCACCCGTCGCAAAAAGACTGTACGTGGTATTTTTTCGATACCTTTTTTGCTCTAAGTTTTTAACCGTTTGTCGAAACGAGGTGTGTAATATACTTTTGAAAATCCATGGATCAGACGCAACTTTGATATGTTGAAATGTTCTCAAGATTGTTCACGGTTTAAGAGCAATTTTGAAAAGGTGCGACACACGACGAGTGGCAGTGAGTGTTTTTTCGCGTTCTTTTTCTAAACCGCTTGTCGGAATGAAGCAAACGATACACCGTTGGAAAGATATCATCAAGGTGCAACTTTTTTATATCTACTATTTTCTCTTATTCATTACAGTATAAGAACAGTTTCAAATTGCTTAATCACGAAATTCTATTTTTCGATTTTTTTCAAATTTTTTGTACTGTTTTCGCTCCAGTTTTCTAACCGTTTGTCGAAATGAGACGTGTAATATACCGATGAAAAGCTACCAACGAGGCACAACTTTCATATGTTGAAATGTTTTTGAGATTCCTTTCGGTTTTTAGTTAATTTTGAAAATCGTGCGGCTGACTACGAGAGGCAGCGGTCGTTTTTCGCGAAATTTTTACAAACCGCTTGTCGAAGTGATTCAAATTATATGCCGTTGGATAGATATTGACGAGACGCAACTTTTTCATGTAGAATACTCTCTCTGATTCCTTATGGTTTAAGAGCAATTTTGATTTTAACGGAATGCAAACACTATTTTTTCGCGACCCAAAATCGTCGTGTGTACTGCATCAGACAAAAATCCGCACTGCTTCCGGACTAAAAACCGCACTTCATCAGACCGACAAGTGCACTGCATGATTTTGTTTTGTGGGACGTAAATTTTCCCATACGAGTTTTTGTTTTTGTTGTCTTTTTTTAACTTTCTTTTATGAACGAGAGTGGACCGCAAAGAGAAGGGCAAGTGAGCCGCAACATATATCAAAGTGAACCGCATTACCATCTTGTTGTTTCGCTATTTTTTTTTTTGCATTTTCATGTTGGGGGAAAGTGAACAACATCACTCTCAAAAGTTAACCACATCCGAGGACCAAACGCACTGCAAAATGAATCACAATCATTTTTTGTTTTCTTTTTAGTTTTAGAAATTCTTCCGCGCTTCGAGGACTAGGCGAGTGGACCGCTAGGACAAGGCGAGTGAACCACAATGTTTTTTTTTGCTTGTTTTTGTTTTTTTATCCACCACTGTGTACCCTGAAATTTTAACATTTTGGAGTGAGCTGCAACGAACTGCATTGCGCCGTAGGCAAGTAAAACCAAAGTGAACTGCTAGGGGAAACCGAAGTGAGCTGCAAACCAAAGTTCTCCGCCACAGGGTGTACCCTGAAACCAAAGTTCTTTTTAACAGACCAGCAGAGGAGAACTCTGGAGTGAACCACCAAGTTTGTTATTGAATATTATTTTTAAAACTTATCAAACATAGCCCTATAAATTTACATAAAACCCACTCAAAACAAAATGAAAAATAAATCAAAGTCGTATGTCCTGGGTCCAGTTGCGTTGACCCTGCCAGCACCAAACAAATAGCAAGCCCGACGATGGTGAGTTGCATGCCCGCGATACACAACCACTTGCCAATGAACTGAACCAACATCAGGTCGTGAGCTACATGTACACACAAGACACCCTGACCAGCATACACAAACCAGCCGAACCTCATCTTCGATCAAACCAATTGCACCGAAGCACCTATCATGTCACATCCCTAGTTCTAGTATGCACTAGGCTAGCTCTTCTTGTGTGCATCATGTTTAAATTTCTCAGAAACTTGAAATGGGGATGTTGAAACCCTAGCACTAAATGAATTCAAATAGGTTCAAATAAACAATATTTTCAATGAACCCAAAATGCCCTTTGAAAATGTTCATGATTTTTGATAAAGGTGAAAACCTCTACCAAAAATGATGCCAGTATTTTTAGGCCATTCTGGATTTTTGAATAACCCATATTGTATTTGAATTGGGGCATTTAAATACTATTAATATTTTTCAAATGCTCCAACAATTCTAAAAATAGTTAAGGGCCTCTGTAATAATTCATCTAATTCCCACAATTATTTTCAGGATTTATTAAAATGATTTGGGCTATAAACTAAATCAAAACAAGATAACAAAAATAGAAAAGCAGAACAATTACTATTAGAGAGAGAGAGAGAACTGACCTGGCCTCCACTGGTCTGGCCCAGCACGACCCAGTCCATCTGGCCGTGCCAGTCGTCCCCTTCCTTGGGACAGAAGGACGCAGGGCGTGTGCCCCTTACGCGCGGCCACACGCCTTGGCCACCTCCTGCTTCCCACCGCCTCCCCGACGTCTCTCTGGACGCCCTGGACATCGACACGCACCCCCCGACCCCTCTCACTCTTCCCCGAGGCCCTCTTTCCCTCTGCTCCCTCTCTCTCGCCCGAACCCAAGCGCCATCGTCGCCGTCGCTCATTGCTACCGCGCCCACCGCCGATGCCTTGCATCCCCGATCAGTCCAGCACCTTCGCCACCTTGCACCACGCCTCTCCATCGAAGAAAGCTAACACGGAGGCCCTGTGGAGCCGCCATCGTCGCCATCTTCCTCATCTCTGTCCGGTGATCGCCGGCGTCGATTCGCCGCACGCAGGACGTCCCCGAGCCCACTGAGCTTGTCTATGTGGCCACTGTGAGCTCGCCATCTTTTCCCCCTCGTTATCTTTGTCGTTTGCAACCTCCAGCGTTCGTAACCGCCGTGGACGAGCTTCCCCTATCGTCGGCCATGTCGCCGTCGTCGTTGCAGCCACTACAGCTCGAGCCTGAGCACATCACCGTGCTCGGCATGTCTGTAGGAGCACGAAGCACCCCACCGCTCGACCCGCCGTGCACCAAAACGCCGATTCCGAGCTTGACCGAGCCATGGCCGGTGTTGATTCCGGCGACCCCCGCGCCCAACTCCGCCTCCTCTTGATGCGGGCGAGCAAGGGCTATGCCCTGGTGCCCTCAGCGCGCTACGCCTCTAGCGCAAATCCGGTGCGCCCTGCCGTGTTCTGTGGTCGCCGTCGGCTGAACTCCGGCGAGGTCAATGTGGTCCCATCATTAGTAGCTAAAGACATCGCTAATTAACCTTAGAGCCACTTACAGACGGGCCCCACTTCCTAATTAACCACGGTTTAGTTTTGTTTAGACTAAACTAACCCCGCAGGGCCCATAGGTCAGTTTGACCTAACCATGTCACGTGTTGACCGACCCCACACGTCAGCGTTGACTTGCCGACGTGGCTGTTGACCTGACCCCACCTGTCGGTGACCCAGACAGCACTGTGTGACTGACCAGTGGACCCCACTGGTCAAGTTTGACCTGGTCAGCCGCGGTTGACTTGCTGACATCACAGTGACGCAATGCTGACGCAGTTAATAATTTTTTGGATTTAAAATAATTCAGAAAATTCCAGAAAATAGTGCTAACTTCTAAAATTCATAGAAATTAATCTATAGCTTCGAATGAAATAAGTTATATATGAAAAATGATCAGAAAAATCCAATCTATCCATCTATACTGGTTTCATGCATGTTAGAGCAACTTAACCTTGCTGTTTAGGTCAAACATGTTAATGCACTTATATGAACCCATAATTTGAGTTTGTATTTGAATCTTTGGCTCAAATAGGCTCAAAACCTTCTGGTTGTAGTTGCATTAGCCCAACACACTCATATTGCCATGTCATGATCATGCATCATATTGTGCATTGCATTGATTGTGTTTCCTCTCTGTTGCCGGTGTTGTCCCCTCTCAGTAGACATGTACCGATGACGAGAACAATGACACCGATGAAGTGTGTTCCTCTTCAGAAGTGTCAGGCAAGCAAAACCCCCTTGTTCATTCCGACACAATCCCACTCTCTCACTCTTGCTCTCTTTTACTGCATTAGGACAACAACGATTCAACTATTACATGCTGCGGTAGTTGAACCCCTTTTCCTCTGCATGACCTGTCATTGCCACAGTAAATAGATGAAACCCACTAGCATGAGTAGGAGTTGTTTGAGACCTGATGTGCCTACTCATTCGTGCTTGTTTTTCATGCCTGCTACTGCTTAGAGTTGAGTCCGGTCTGATTCATCGGGGATGAATTGGAATGTGGTGAACATGTCCTACCGTTGAGAGCTAAGTGTGTGAACACGATTTGGTAAAGGTAGCGGTGAGAGGCCATGTAGGAGTACATGGTGGGTTGTCTCATTGCAGCCGTTCTTAGGAACTGAGTTATGTGTTTGTGATCCATGAACAGTTACTACCACACATTGGGTTCCGGTAACTCGACCCCTCTCGACTTATTAATCAACTCGATCTCTGTCCAGGAGTTGCAACTAGTTTCTGGTGTTTGTAGGTAGTGTTAGTAGTCTACCAAGTGGCACCCGGTACAGGTGGGCTTGGGACAGACTAGGCACAGTGGCCCGGTGTACCAAGTGGCACCCGGATGGTGAGCTTGGGAACCCTGTACACATCATTTGGGGCCGTGAGCGACACCCCGGTCGGATCTCCATGCGGATGGAACCCGAATAGGCGATAAACCTGGATGAGAGACTTGTGTGGTTAGTCAGGTCGTGGCCGACACGCTCACCAGGCTTCCGCTTGAAGGTTGCCGAGATACATGACGTGTACATGGTGATAAGTGGTGAGAGCATGTGTGAAGAAGTACACCCCTGCAGGGTTTTCATTATCTATTCGAATAGCCAGATTCCTCGGATATGGAAACTTGGACCGCTTGCATCGTTCATAGACAAGTGAAAGTGGTTACTCTAAAATGCGCAAGATAAGCATGAGTGCTATGGATGGCATTCTCGTAGGGAGACGGGAGCGGATCCATAGTGGAGTATTGATATGGTGAATATGTGGAGTCATGTGCGCCACCTCAAAAGAGTTACTTGTAGGCATAGTTTAAGATAGCCACCGAGTCAAAGCTGGCTTGCGGTAGTTAAACTGCACCACCCCCCTTACTGATACCGATGCATATGAAGCTAGTTCTGATGTAAGTCTTGTTGGGTACATTTGTACTCACGTTTTCTTAATTTATGTTTTTGCAGAGAGACTTCAGTCTCACTAGTAGTTCCGCGTGGACTTCGATGTTTAGCTCGTTACCTCAGCTACGATCTTGTACCCTTCGGAGGGTCTTGTAGATAGTCAGGCTTCTCAGCCTTCTTCATTTGTAGTTGTCTGTACTCAGACAAGTTAAGCTTTCGCATGTGCTTGTTGCTTGTATGCTCTGTATATTGGGTCATGAGACCCATGTTTGTAATATCTCCCTCCTCAGAGCCTAATGAATAAATACTTTGAGTCGTAGAGTTTTGTTGTGATGCCATGTTGTATTTACACATATCGAGCATATTGTGTGTATGATTGAAATGCTTGGTATGTGTGGGATCCGACAACCTAGTTGTTTATCCTTGGTAGCCTCTCTTATGGGGAAACGTAGTCTTGTGCTTCCATGAGCCATAGTAGTCCGCTACAGCCTGGTTCACCGGAGTCCTACTAGCCTAGCACTACTGCTCCGGAACACTTGACTGGCCGGCATGTGATTCACTTCATTCCTGTGTCTGTCCCTTCGGGGAAATGTCACGCGGTGACATCCGGAGTCCTGCCTAGCCTGCTACAGCCTGGTTCACCGGAGTCCTGTTAGCCCAGTGCTACAGCCCAGATTCGCACGTTGCTGACCGACATGCTCGATGTTGATTCATGTATGCCTGTCCCCGTAAGTTAGTGCCACTTTGGGTTCCCGGATATGATAGTATATGATAGTCCTGCCTAGCCTGCTACAGCCTGGTTCACCGGAGTCTTGTTAGCCCAGCTGCTACAGCCCGGATTCATACACTGTTGACCGACATGCTCGAGGTTGATTCATGTATGCCTGTCCCTGTAAGTTAGTCCCACTTTGGGTTCACGACTAGTCATGTCGGCCCGGGTTCTCTGTCATATGGATGCCAGCGACACTATCATATACGTGAGCCAAAAGGCGCAAACGGTCCCGGGCCACGGTAAGGCGACACCCGTGGGGATACCGTGCGTGAGGCCGCAAAGTGATATGAGGTGTTACAGGCTAGATCGGTGTGACTTAGAATCGGGGTCCTGACAGCTTTGGTATCAGAGCATGACTACCTGTAGGATTACCAAGCCAAACCGGTTGAAGTTGTGTCTAGAAATGCTTTAGTTATGTAAGGGAATTGATTGTGGAAGGGAACGTAAGGCTCTATTTACTCCTTTACCTTATGCCCTTCTGATCTGAGTCAACCTCTTCTTTTCTACGGGGATTAAGAACTAGGCCTTCTCATCTATCTATCAGGATGACATGTTACTAATCCTTAGACTTATAGGATTGATTGTTTCCAGCCCCAGTTCAGTTTCTACTACTTCCGTATGTTCATAGCTGGCCTCAGAACCTTGATATTGTGATGTTGAGTGGTTATGCCACCATTTTTGCAGGATGTCTCAAATCATTTTGAGCATTTACAGCCGTTATGTTGTCCGAGTCATCCTAGGTTTCTACACAGTCTGATGCATCTGCAAACCCCTTCCTCCCGTTCCTGATGCCCTTTTGGGCCAGATTAAGCACACTAATCGGTGAATTGAGGTACTCTATTGCCTCGACATATATGTTGGAGTTGTTATTATGACAGTATGGTATCTTAAAGTTAGTAATCTAGCCATGTTTGGTGTTCCCAGTGTGATGATTCTGGCCCCCATTCTCGAAAGCATCTCGTGATGTTATTTAGTTAGTAGGTATTCTACTCCTGGGTTTTGAACCCGAGATTCACCCTACTTCATGTTGTTAGTATTTGCTAGTTCCCTTAAGATATTAGTAACCTTGTGATAGTCCTCAAGGTCTGTGGTATATCGTTCTTCTAATACCATGAGCCAATATGGCAGAAGTTCTTTGAACCAAAAGATCACAACCAGAGTGCTCTTGATGAGTTCTTCATTCTATATTGTGACTCTGCCAATTCTATCTCTCCGCATGGGTTATCCGGAAGAAACCTATCGGACTTAGTTCGACATACTAATCTATGCATCCATAACTCAAAATGTTATATGCTCCTTGAGTTGTCCATTTTCAGCTGTATTCCGACCATCATCTATCAATTGATAGTCAGGAATAGTTGTGCATTCATGTTCATCGATGCCTATTATTCTTCTGGTCCATCAAGCCATTCTATTCCGAAATGACTAGGAGAAACAAACTCCAGTACCTCATCCATATCTAGGATTGGGTCAAAGTAGTTGTGTTCCACAGATTAAGAATGCTAGTCCAACTTCTAGTTTGTTCCATCCTGGAGTATTACCCCCTTATGTCAAGAATATTATAGGAATTGCACAACCTCTTATGGATTCTTGCCTAGTGATACTTCTCGCCATCATTATTCATTCCTCGGTTCCGTGTTGTTGTAACCAAAATGCCGACAAGTGAATTGTGATGTGTGAAATCAATACTCCGAGCAACTCGTTGCTTTGTAGTAAATGGACAATATTCTCATTCTTAGAGTGTTGATTATTAAATCATCATCCTAAGATTGATCATGCTACCTAGTCCTTATTGCTGGTGCACTCTTCGATCCATGAGTTGGGATTGTGTCAATCCCTCACTCTTTCGATCATATCGTCTTGCCCTGAAAAGCAAGATTATTCTCGAGCTTAGAGTCATATCGGTGGGTCGTGATTTTCAAGATATCTTCACGGAAGTATCACCAGGTCATCCCCTGACCGATATGGTGAGTTCGTGATCAAGTTGGTTTATCAATAAACCACTCTTTCTCGAAGAATCCGTGTTGGATACCCCTGAGCTAGTTGGTTAAGCTAAACAACAACTTTGGTGAGTTGGAAGATAAAAGCTTTGCCGAATTTAGTTCATTCTGAAGAGATATCTTTGCGTTTGTGTGTGTGTTGAAGAAATGTGATATCTTCATTGATTGGTCCTCTGGTCAGTTTTTGGATCTATTGTCTTGCCAAAACTTTGATTTGGGCGTGGGATATCCTCAAATCAAATCAGAACCAACGATGATCGTAATGTTGTCTTACTCGTGGTTTTTCCTCGAGCATACACCGTTATATCTTTTGTTTTGACCAATGCTATCACTTTGTTCACATAATTATGGAATTCCATCTATATGGAAATCTCGATGACTTGTTGTTGAGCCCATCAGCAACATTTTGTCTCCTGCATGATTTGTGTTGAACATCCAGCTAGTGTTGGAAACTTATATAAGCATTATCTTCATGTTCTGTTCATGAACCATATGTTGGATGACAGAAGCGACTTTCTCTGATTCGCGTGCATTTGGTGCAAGTTGCTGCCGTGAGTTCGAGAAGGGTTGTTTTTGTTTCCCCTAGTACCATCCCAAGTCAGTCATGCATGTACGAAGTATGCTATGGTTTGATAGGCTCGCTACCTCCATTCCATATGTATCTCCACTACTAGGAAAAGGGCCATAGATGATATGGCCACTAATGGCGCACCAAACATGTGGTGCGCCATTAGTATATACTAATGGCGCACAATGTGTTGGTGTGCCATTAGTGTCCAAATACTAATGGCGTACCACATCCACGGTGCGCCATTAGTAACAATTTTTTTTTCATTTTTTTTTCAAAACTAGTAATGGCGCACCAGTGGATAGTGCGCCATTACTAGTTAAACTAGTAATGGCGCACCACGTCCACGGTGCGCCACTAGTAAATTTTTTTCAAACTTTTTTTCCAATTTTTTTTTTCAAAACTAGTAATGGCGCACCAGTGGACAGTGCGCCATTACTAGTTTAACTAGTAATGGCGCACTGTCCACTCGTGCGAAATTACTAAGTTTTTTTCAAAAAAAAAATTCAGATTTTTTTTTCAAAACTAGTAATGGTGCACTGTGGATGTGGTGCGCCATTACTAGTTTAACTAGTAATGGCGCACCACACCCACGGTGCGCCATTACTAGCTTTGACCAAAAATTCCACAGAATGCACCCCCCCTTGGACCGCCTTTTCAGTTAAAAAAATAAAAGAAAATGATGGAAATGTCAAAAAATCAAAGAAAATAAGTTTCCCATGTGATATGTGGTCTACTTGTTGGGAAAATTTACAAATATGAATTTCGACTTTATTTGCAAAATCTCTCTGGAATTTGTAAAATGGGCATAACTTTTGCATACGAACTCGGATTAAAAGTTATATATATATAAAATCGTCTACTCGAAAAGTTACATCCGAATTTAACGGGGGAACCCCGTTAAACATTTTCAAAATCCTCGAAAACCTAACAGAAAAAAAGTTACGGGGCTTTTAAGATCCGGAGGCAAAAAATCAAAAAAATTCAAACTTACTAGTGGCGCACCGTATGCTAGGTGCGCCACTAGTAACAGAAAAAAAATTAGTTTCGATTTTTTTTCACGATTTTTTTTCAAAATATGATACGTAATATGAACGGAAGTTTGAAATAATTTTTCAAAATTTCATCACACTCATGAACATGAACAAAGTCCTAAACATCAACAAGGCTTAATAGGATTGATATGCTAGATATATCAACAAGTGCATGTGAAGTGAGCTGGTGCTGGGGTTGGATAGAACTCTGTATACTAATGGCGCACCAGTGGTGCGCCATTAGAATTTAATTCTAATGGCGTGATGCTAGTGGCGCACCAGTAGTGCGCCATTAGTAGGCAAAACTGGTGCGCCACTAGCATGCCTTTTTCTAGTAGTGCTCCTAGTACACCAAGCCACTAACTGATTTGTTCAAGGAGAAGAAGTTCCTTCATAAGAGCTAATCATATGACTTATGCAAGGACTTCATTATCTGCGATGATGGTTCCCCACTTGAACTCGGTAGTGTTTTGTTGTAAGACTACTATGTGGTCATGCTTGTCTGGAACAACGTGTTCACATGTATGTAGCAGAACCAGCTCATGTTTTGGAGCTTGCTATCGTAGTTCACTTCGTTATCCGCGATGATGGTTCCCCACTTGAACTCGGTAGTGTTTTGTTGTAAGACTACTATGTGGTCATGCTTGTCTGGAACAGCGTGTTCACATGTATGTAGCAGAACCAACTCATGTTTTGGAGCTTGCTATCGTAGTTCATCTCCTGAGAGTCTTGCAACATTATCTCGTCGATTTGTGTTGCAACTTTTTTTTCTAGACATGTGAGTTTGAAGTGCCCGTTTCTAACCAGATCTGAATCTCGGGAAGATATGATGGTTGGAACATTCCCAACATTTGCATTTTGTTCCCAGCTTGCACCCCATCGTGCCAATTTTCCATGGGCTGCCCTTCTTAGCAGTTGCTTCCAGGATCATCTCCAAAAGTGGTCCTACCATGGGTCCCATCCATTTCCGATGATAAGCAAAAATCATCCATTGCGTTGTCTTCAACAAGGTAGTCCACATCATCCATTCTAGTCGATATATGCCATTCTTTCGAACCTCCTTGAACGATCGTTTGTGATTGTCTTAGGCTGGCATAAAGAGTTTGAATGATCATTATATCAAAAGTAATTCTTTTTGCCACTTAAGGGAATACCTCTATGAGTCACCTTCCCTGAGGTGCCCTGTTAGGTAATCATGGCAACTTATCTCCTCACTACTTTGACACTCACTCACCTTCTCACCTAAGCGTGGAATTGTTTCCTACCAATTTGGACCTTCGTCATATGTCCCTCTACATCCCTCTTGATATGTGTTTTGTGTCTCAGTTCACGAGATGTTTCAACGTCCCACTTCATGAATTGATTTTGAGTTGCTCGATCTTCAAGAAGATCGATTCCTGTAGAGTTTCCTTCTGTCGTCACCATGTTGGAAGAATATTTCAAAAGCAAAGACATCATGATCAATTGGAGAAATGAATCAACATCTTCGACAAGGGCAAATCGGATCATGAAGATCGTGTTAGCTTTGTGACCCCTCTGTCTTCTTACCTCACGACTTGAATCTCGGGACGAGATTCTTATTTAGTAGGGGTGAGTTGTCACATCCCTAGTTCTAGTATGCACTAGGCTAGCCCTTCTTGTGTGCATCATGTTTAAATTTCTCAGAAACTTGAAATGGGGATGTTGAAACCCTAGCACTAAATGAATTCAAATAGGTTCAAATAAACAATATTTTCAATGAACCCAAAATGCCCTTTGAAAATGTTCATCATTTTTGATAAAGGTGAAAACCTCTACCAAAAATGATGCCAGCATTTTTAGGCCATTCTGGATTTTTGAATAACCCATATTGTATTTGAATTGGGGCATTTAAATACTATTAATATTTTTTAAATGCTCCAACAATTCTGAAAATAGTTAAGGGCCTCTGTAATAATTCATCTAATGCCCACAATTATTTTCAGGATTTATTAAAATGATTTGGGCTATAAACTAAATCAAAACAAGATAACAAAAATAGAAAAGCAGAACAATTACTATTAGAGAGAGAGAACTGACCTGGCGCCCACTGGTCCGGCCCAGCACGGCCCAGTCCATCTGGCCGTGCCAGTCGTCCCCTTCCTTGGGACAGAAGGACGCCGGGCGTGTGCCCCTTGCGCACGGCCACACGCCTCGGCCACCTCCTGCTTCCCGCCGCCTCCTCGACGTCGCTCTGGACGCCCTGGACGTCGACACGCACCCCCCGACCCCTCTCACTCTTCCCCGAGTCCCTCTTGCCCTCTACTCCCTCTCTCTCGTCCGAACCCGAGCGCCACCATCGCCGCCGCTCGTTGCTGCCGCGCCCATCGCCGATGCCTTGCCTCCCCGATCAGTCCAGCACCTCCGCCACCTCGCACCATGCCTCTCCATCGAAGAAAGCTAATGTGGAGGCCCTGTGGAGCCGCCATCGTCGCCATCTTCCTCGTCTCTGTCCGGTGATCGCCGTCATTGATTCGCCGCATGCAGGACGTCCCCGAGCTCGCTGAGCTTGTCTACGTGGCCGATGTGAGCTCGCCGTCTTTTCCCCCTCGTTATCTTTGTCGTTTGTAACCTCTAGTGTTCGTAACCGCCGTGGCCGAGCTTCCCCTACCACCGGCCATGTCGCCGTCGTCGTTGCAGCCACTACAGCTCGAGCCTGAGCGCGTCACCGTGCTCGGCATGCCTGCAGGAGCACGAAGCACCCCACCGCTCGACCTGTCGTGCACCAAAATGCCGATTCTGAGCTTGACCGAGCCACGGCCGCCGCAAACCTCATCGCCGGCTTAAAGAACATGTGGTGCCCCCATGTTTGGTTTTGGTAATTGATGACAATCTCTATGGACTAATGTTTGCCTTGAGTTATATTTGAAGGTTTTGTCCATAGGCTTTTCTTGGAGTACATGTGTTGGTTTCAAGGAGAGTTTGTGTCGACCAAGGTGCTATTCAAGGAATTACCTAAAGATTGGTCTGGTGAGAGGTTGATCAAGACTAAGTTAAAGAGTGAATCAAGTTGATCAACCCACAAAGCGTAGAAGATGTACCGAGAGGGGTCAAGTGATCCCATGGTATGGTAAACATTGTCAATTACGCTTTGTGTACTAACCCATGGTCTTCGTGAGGGTTCTTTGTGGGGTTAGGTTGCGGTGTGCAATTTCAAGTGGAGCACCACGAAGAGATCAAATGCTTGAAGCTTGCTGTCCTTTGTGGTGACAATGGACCTGTGAAGATGTGCGGAAGAGTAGCTCACCCATAGTAGAGTATGGGGGAGCAATCAACTAGTCTTCATCGAGCCAAAACAATCAAGAAAGGTGGTCCAACTTGAGGGAGTCAAGATCGTCATCATCTAGCTCAAGTGGACCATGTGCAAGGCAAAGGTTTGCCCTTGATAGGTTTTCTATTTTACCGGTCTCATGTTGGTAGTTGGGAGACCGGGTTATAGGATCGATTGCCATACTATCAAGGGGGGCTCTCGATGAGTAGCTTGATCGTATCGTTCGTTGAGAGCTCAAACCATTGCATCCTTGCATCATCTTTCTTGGTTCTTGTTTGGTTCTCTTTGTGAGTCTTAGAGCTTACGGTCATCTTGTTGACAAGCTTGAGTTCATCGAAAACGGAGTTTGCTTGCATCTTCTATGATGTTTTCGATGTTGGAGGTTTTGCCCGTTCTTCTCGGTTGGAGGTTTCACTCCTCTTTTTGTTAGGCATACCTCCCCTGCCTCTTCTTACTATAACTTGATGCTACCCGTCGTCTTGTTTCCAACAAGCTTGAGTTTGCTCAATTCGGAGCTCATATGCAGAAGTTATGGCAGTTCTTGTTTTCTTGAGTGTGGTTTTTGTTAGGGTCCCAGCGGTAGTACCGTGGTACCCAGCGGTAGTACCGCTGAGGGGTCTCAAGCGGCAGTACCGCTCCGCAGCGGTAGTACCGGCGGTGAATCCGCAGCAGTACTACCGCTGGCTTACCAGGTCCCTACCGCGTCGATTCGAGGGGTCTTTTTCTGTGTCGGATTGTGCGGTACCTCGCTGCGGCAGTAGTGCGGCAGTACCGCCCTTCCTCCGCGGTAGTACCGCCCGGTTCCCTCTTTCCCTTTCCCCTTCGTTCTGCGCGGCAGTACCGCCGTAGGGAGCGGTAGTACCGCTTAACCCAGCGGTAGTACCGCTGTCTCCTGTGGTACTACCGCCCCAAGGTTCATGTTTTGTTGCTCCTTTTCCCTATTTCTTCTGCCTGAGAGGTAGTAACGCTCGTGTGCGGGCTGAGCACATAACGGTTGGATTTTCCCCCTCCTATAAAAGGGGGTCTTCTTCCCCAATGAATCTTATCCTTTGAGCTCGTGTTCTTCCCCCATTGTTGACCTTCTTCGAGCTTGCTAACTCTAGATCCCTCCATGGATTCTTGCTAGTTTTTGAGGGAAAAGAGAGAGGAGATCTAGATCCACATTTCCACCAATCACTTTCTTCTCTATGTGAGGGGAACCCCTTGGATCTAGATCTTGGAGTTCTTGGTGTTCTCCTTCTTGTTCTTCCTCTCATTTTCCTCCCTAGCATTAGTTGCTTCGGTGGGATTTGAGAGAGAAGTACTTGGGCACTCCGTGTGCCCTTGCCATTGCATTTGGTGCATCGATTTGAGTTCTCCACACTGCTACGTGGAAGTGAAGTTTGAGAAGCTTATTACTCTTGGGTGTTTGGGCATCCTAGAGCTTGTTCCTCTTGGGTGCCTTGGCGCCCTAGACGGTTGGTGTTGTTCAGAGCTCAATCATTGTGGTGTAAAGCTTCGGGCAAGCGTCGGGGTCTCCAATTAGGTTGTGGAGATCGCCCCGAGCAATTTGACGGGTACCGGTGACCGCCCCCAAGGGTTACCAAAGTGTATGGGTTCGGTGACCGCCCCTAAGGGTTGCCAGTTGTACGGGTTCGGTGACCGCCCTCAAGGGTCCCTTAGTGGAATCACGGCATCTTGCATTGTGCGAGGGCGTGAGGAGATTACGGTGGCCCTAGTGGCTTCTTGGGAAGCATTGTGCCTCCACACCGCTCCAAACGGAGATTAGCATCCGCAAGGGTGTGAACTTCGGGATACATCATCGTCTCCGCGTGCCTCGGTTATCTCTTACCCGAGCCCCTTCACTTATGCACTTTACTCTGTGATAGCCATATTGTTTCTTGTCATATATCTTGCTATCACATAGTTGCTTATCTTGCTTAGCATAAGTTGTTGGTGCACATATGTGAGCCTAGTTTTTTTAGGTTTTGTTCTTGACAAATTAACTCCTAGGTTTATTCCGCATTTGTTAAAGCCTAAACCGTAATTATTTTAAAACGCCTATTCACCCCCCCTCTAGGCGACATCGACGATCTTTCACTTGGTATTAGAGCCTCGTCTCTCTTTATAGGGCTTAACCGCCTATAGAGTAAGGATGTCGACTAGGGGATTAGGATTCTCTGACACTCTTAGTTTCGATGGCACAAATTTTGATGTTTGGGTAATTCGCATGCTTAATCTCTTTAGGGTCATGGACCCAAATTTAGAGTGAATTGTAGATATGGGTTTTTCTCCTCCCAAGGATCCCCAAAGATTATCTTTAGAGGATGAGAAAAACTCTTATCTCAATGCTCAAGCTTCTAATGTGCTTTTCGATGCTTTGAGAAATGTAGTTATATTTCAACTCATGCCGTTCCGGGATGCTCATGAGTTGTGGACAAAGCTTCAAGATAAATATGGTGTGTCCAAGTTTTGTGGGGATGATTGTTCCCCCTCCACTCCGGCTGTATAGTCTTCTCAACTTCTTCTACTTCACCTACATGTGGATTGCCACAAGGTAATGTTATGGTGAGTAGTGTTGGTCATTGCAATGATGATAGTGTGCTTATCGTTGATGACTCTTCATCACTATCTTGTTGCAATGCTCCATCTTTGTACTTTAGCACTTCGAGCACTCCAAATGTCTCACATGCTTGTGTTGATAGTTCTTGCATATCATGTAGAAATTGCTTGACTAAATCTCATGATGATATGCTTGCTATGCCTTGTTGCCATGATAAAACTGTATCTATTTCCTAGAGTTGTTGTGCTAACAATGTAGAGGAAACCCAACACTCCATGGAACAAGATGTGGTTTTAAATGGTGCTTCAAGGGATCCTACATCATCATCTATTGCTTTTTGCCTTATGGCTAAGGCTTCAAAGGTATCTCCTACTTTGAAACCCAATATGTCTCTTGATGATTATGTTGATGCTAATGATGATGAGGATAATGATGAAGAGAATGATAATATTGCCTCCTTAAAAATTAAGGGGGAAATAGTTTTTAAAGCTCTTCATAAAAATGAAATTGCTCGTTCCAACTTCAGGGAAATGATGTCCATTGCCATTGAGGGCAAGAAGTATATTGATGAGTTGGAATCTCGTCTTGAGGAGCATGAGGTCACCATTGATAAAATGGAAGGTTATGAGCGTGATTACGCAAATGAAATTTCGGACCTCTCTCAAGCTCTTGAACTTGAACAAACCACCAAGGAATCTCTTGAGGAGACTTTTGCTCTAGAATTATCTAGAGTAAGGGAATCTCGTGATAGAGCTCTTGAGGTGGCCAATGATTTTGAAACTAAAAATGAGGAGCTTGAAGTTGCGCATGCTAAACTCCTTGAGGACTTTGAGCACCTCGAAAATGGCTCAAGGGTCATTAAGAGTGAGCTCATCAAACTCACCGAGTCTCATGCTCAACTTAAAGCTTCATATTCTAAAGAGCTTGCCAAGTTGTGTTCTCCTCTTGTTGCTAAGGATGATTCTTGTGCTACTAACTCTATCTCTTGTGAAGCATCCATATTGAAGGAGAATGTTGAGCTAAGGGCTCAACTTGAGTTGCTATCTAGCAATTATGGAATGTTGGAAGAAAATCATGTAAAGCTCACAAGCTCTCATGATGATCTTCTAGTATCCCATAATGTGCTAAAATTAGCTCATGAGGCCATGCATGCTAAGGTAACATCTAGTGAGCCTCATGTGGATACTAGCACTACTTCTATTCAAAATGCTATATTGCCATGTGCTAGTCCTTGTAATTCATCTACTCACAATGTTGGTACATCTTGTGATGAATTGCTTTTCTTGCCTTGTTGCTCTAACGATGAAGCTTATACTTCATCTAGTACTTGTGTTGAGACTAACCATGTAGAGGAAATCAAAGAGCTCAAGGCCCAAGACACTTCTTTGAAGAAAGACTTGGAAAAGAGTCATGAAGGGAAATCCACACTCAACAATATCTTGAGTGTGCAAAAATCCCCCAATGACAAAGGTGGACTTGGATTCAACTCCAATAAGAAGAAGAAGTCCAAGATGATCTAGAAGAAGGGCCAAGAACAAGTCAAGAATTCTGCCAAGATTATTTGCTTCAAGTGCAAAGTAGAAGGGCATCATGTTAGATCTTGCCCATTGAAGAAGAAGCCCATTAGTGACAAGCAACAAGGGAAGCGGCCACAAGTTCACTCTCATTCTCAACCTCAAGTTGAAGAAAGGCCTCTTCCCAAGAAGACTCAAGCTAATGCTTCTCAAGTTGAGAAATCAATTGAGAAGAAAGTGAAGAGTAGACGTTGCTACCTATGTCGTGAGAAAGGTCACCTCGCTTCTTCATGCACTAGTGGTAACTTATCCAACCCAATTATTATTGATGATGTCTATTCTCTTGGTAAGTATAAGGTTGGCAATGTGTTCGCCAAATTTGTTGGTGCTCAAAGTGGTGTCAAGAAAAGAACCATTTGGGTAGCCAAGCCTATTGTGACTAACCTCTTAGGACCCAACTTGGTTGGGGACCAACTATCTCATATTTGATCAATAGGTGTTGTTGGAGGTCACTTGGAGACTTGGCTACATTATGAAGAATTAAGGGGACTTCATCGTTCTTATTGTCTCAAGCCAAGCCATTCGGATTATCAAGTTTCTATCTTATATCCAATGTTCCTCCTTGCGGTAACTCGTGCTTAAATTGTGTACATTGATAGTTACTTGCCCCTTTGCATGTTTGGTTTCGTTCCTTGCATGTGTTTGTATATGTTGTGCTTCCAACTTGATTATCTTGAGCAGTCAAGTATGTGTGTGTTGGTTTGCACATCATGTGCGTGTGTGTCATGCATAGAGCCTTTATGCTTCTTATTCATATCTTAGTTGGCTCTTGTGAGAGATTAATGGAATATCCCATTATGGGGGAGTGATGTGCTTTGTGCACTTCATAATCCTATAAAGGTGGGTACATGGGGAATACCACTTAGTATTGATATTGCAAGCTTATCTAGTCGCTATGTGGTATGTCTTCTCATGAGAAATTCAAATTCTAAATAATCCATTAATTATCTCTTGTTGGATCCTTTTATTTTCCTCTTGTTCTTCCTTAATTGGTATCACATTATGGGGGAGTAATATGCTATGTGTATATTACTAGCCTAGAAAATGTGTACATTTGAGATATTGTCACCTAGAGTTGATATTGTAAATTATCTTGTTCCTAGGTGGCATGTTATCTCTACAAGTTGCATTTTGCTTTTTGTTTGGTGTGAAGATGATGTCAGATATCCTTGTTATCTACCACCGGGAATTATTTCCGTTTACTTCTTGTCTTTTGACAATTGGTACTCACTTTTGTGGTAGAATCTATTGATCATCTTTACATTGGCCTTTGCTTTTTATTTGCCCTTTCTCTTGCCAAGGATTGTATCAACTCCCTTTTGTCTTCCATTCCACTTGTGGATCTTGTTAATTTCTTGACCTTGTCTAGTGTTTTCTAGATATAGTGAAAGTGATGATCCCACCTCGTGCATTTTGTATTCAAATGCAATTGCTCTTTAATGCACTAGTCTTGGGGGAGCTATCCTATTCTCTATAAAACACTCATCTTGTGATCCTTATCAAGTGTGTGTTTGTGGAAGGCAAGCCATTTCTTTTTGGTGCTTTGTGCCATCATGAAACTTTGTAGAGGGCTTGGTTTCTTTGGAACCATTCTCTCTTTTGGGAGTTTGACATCTTTCTTTTTGAGTGTATCAATGGATATCTCATTCCTCGATGTATCTTTTATGGATATCCTCCAAGTGATGATTTATTCATTTGGTATCTTTTCTTCGCTTGGTATTTCTTTGTCTTTTGGTCTCGGTTCTTGAAAGTCTTGAGCATGCATATTTACTTCTTGTAGTTTCTTTGGCACGTTTTCTTTCTTTGACCCAATATATAGGGGGAACTCCACCAAGTCTCAAATTGGATGAGATGTGCATGAAATTCATTTTCATATCTATATGCACATATTTATGTGGAGTTTGTCCTATGTGTTGTTGGTTCTCTAACTCTTTGGTCCCAATGAGTTTGGGTACCATTTTGTTTGTGTTGTTGTTCTAGGAACAACTGGAGATGCATTGGATGCTCGTCTCACTCACAAGGAAGGAGTTGTCACCATGTGCTTATTGGAGTCAAGCTAGGATGATCAATGAACTACTTTGTACCTTCAACTGGTATCTACTACATCCTTCCAATGTTATCTCGGTAACAAGTATCTTCATATACTTCATGCACACATTTCTTGCATCAACCTCGTGTAGGTTGTATCATGGCATGTTATCCATTCTTTCTTGTGATACTTGTTTCCTTTCTCAAAGCATCCCAACAATGATCTCATGTTGCTAGTTGCGATGTCTTTGATGGTTGTGTAGTAGGAATTCATTTATATACAATAAGACCTTATCTAGCTATGTGCTATGCTTTCAAGCAAATATCTTATCGGTATATTTATGATTTCCTTGTGGATATCTTGTTCCTCGTGTTGCAACTATTTCGGGTGTACATCCTTCTTTGTAGATATATATATCATCATGAGTTCGTCTACCTAGAATCTTATACACTTGAGAAAAGTTGCATATCTAGTTGATATCCTTTCTTTCACGTCCACCTTGTCTTTCTTATGTTATTTATTTGGTGGCTCCGTGAAAGCTTTTGCCTTGAGTGCGTGTCTTATCTTGTTGCATCTTGATGCACTCTTTTGTGGTGAAGATTACTTTCCTCATGCTTATCTTTACGAGGCTTTTGCCATCTTAATTGGTATCCCTCGTCTTGATGAGGCTTTCATCTTCTATCTTCACCATGGGTTGTCACAAGCATAGGTTCTTTATATGCTTATTAGTAAGCTTGTGAACCCATTTGCTAGTTGTGTGTGGGAACGATAGGCCTTGCACCGTGTGCCTCATTCTTTCAAGACTTTATTGATGCTTAATGTGTTGGAAATATGCCCTAGAGGCAATAATAAAAGGATTATTATTATATTTCCTTGTTCATGATAATTGTCTTTTATTCATGCTATAATTGTGTTATCCGGAAATCGTAATACATGTGTGAATACATAGACACCAACATGTCCCTAGTAAGCCTCTAGTTGACTAGCTTGTTGATCAACAGATAGTCATGGTTTCCTGACTATGGACATTGTATGTCATTGATAACAAGATCACATCATTAGGAGAATGATGTGATGGACAAGACCCAATCCTAAACATAGCACAAGATCGTATAGTTCGTTTGCTAGAGTTTTTCCATTGTCAAGTATATTTTCCTTAGACCATGAGATCGTGTAACTCCCGGATACCATAGGAATGCTTTGGGTGTACCAAACGTCACAACGTAACTGGGTGACTACAAAGGTATACTACGGGTATCTCCGAAAGTATCTGTTGGGTTGACACGGATCAAGACTGGGATTTGTCACTCCGTATGACGGAGAGGTATCTCTGGGCCCACTCGGTAATGCATCATCATAATGAGCTCAAAGTGACCAAGTGTCTGGTCATGGGATCATGCATTACGGTACGAGTAAAGTGACTTGCCGGTAACGAGATTGAACGAGGTATTGGGATACCGACGATCGGATCTCGGGCAAGTAAAATACCGATTGACAAAGGGAATTTTATACGGGGTTGCTTGAATCCTCGACATCGTGGTTCATCCGATGAGATCATTGAGGAGCATGTGGGAGCCAACATGGGTATCCAGATCCCGCTGTTGGTTATTGGCCGGAGAGCCATCTCGGTCATGTCTACATGTCTCCCGAACCCGTAGGGTCTACACACTTAAGGTTCGGTGACGCTAGGGTTGTAGAGATATGAATATGCAGTAACCCGAAAGTTGTTCGGAGTCCCGGATGAGATCCCGACGTCACGAGGAGTTCTGGAATGGTCCGGAGGTGAAGAATTATATATAGGAAGTGCAGTTTCGGCCATCGGGAGAGTTTCGGGGGTCACCGGTATTGTACCGGGACCACCAGATGGGTCCCGGGGGTCCACATGGTGGGACCACCCATCCCGGAGGGCCCCATGGGCTTAAGTGGGGAGGGGAACCAGCCCATAGTGGGCTGGTGCGCCCCCCTTGGCCCACCCCCTGCGCCTAGGGTTGGAAACCCTAGGGTGGGGGGGCGCCCCACTTGCCTTGGGGGCCAGTCCACCCTTGGCCGCCCCCCCCTAGGAGATCCCATCTCCTAGGGCCGGCGCCCCCCCTTGGGGAGCCTATATAAAGGGGGGGAGGGAGGGGCAGCCGGACCCTTGACTCTTGGCGCCTCCCTCTCCCCTGCTACACCTCTCCCTCTCGTAGAAGAACGGCGAACCCCTGCTGCGGTGCATGCTGCATCCACCACCACGCCGTCATGCTGCTGGATCTTCATCAACCTCTCCTCCCCCCTTGCTGGATCAAGAAGGAGGAGACGTCACGCTGACCGTACGTGTGTTGAACACGGAGGTGCCGTCCGTTCGGCGCTAGGATCTCCGGTGATTTGGATCACGTCGAGTACGACTTCCTCATCCCCGTTCTTTGAAAGCTTCTGCGCGTGATCTACAAAGGTATGTAGATGCAATCCGATCACTCGTTGCTAGATGAACTCATAGATGGATCTTGGTGAAACCATAGGAAAATTTTTGTTTTCTGCAACGTTCCCCAACAGTGGCATCATGAGCCAGGTCTATGCGTAGTTCTCTTTGCACGAGTAGAACACAATTTGTTGTGGGCGTAGATGTTGTCAACTTTCTTGCCGCTACTAGTCTTATTTTGCTTCAGCAGTATTGTGGGATGAAGCAGCCCGGACCAACCTTACACGTACGCTTACGTGAGACCGGTTCCACCGACTGACATGCACTAGTTGCATAAGGTGGCTGGCGGGTGTCTGTCTCTCCCACTTTAGTTGGAGCGGATTCGATGAAAATGGTCCTTATGAAGGGTAAATAGAAGTTGACAAATCATGTTGTGGCTTTCACGTAGGTAAGAAAACGTTCTTGCTAGAACCCTATTGCAGCCACGTAAAACTTGCAACAACAATTAGAGGACGTCTAACTTGTTTTTGCAGCAAGTGTTTTGTGATGTGATATGGCCAAAGTTGTGATGAATGATGAATGATATATATGTGATGTATGAGATGTTCATGCTATTGTAATAGGAATCACGACTTGCATGTCGATGAGTATGACAACCGGCAGGAGCCATAGGAGTTGTCTTTATTTGTTGTATGACCTGCGTGTCATTGAGAAACGCCATGTAAATTACTTTACTTTATTGCTAAACGTGTTAGCCATAGTAGTAGAAGTAATAGTTGGCGAGCAACTTCAGGGAGACACGATGATGGAGATCATGATGATGGAGATCATGGTGTCATGCCGGTGACAAGATGATCATGGAGCCCCAAGATGGAGATCAAAGGAGCTATGTGATATTGGCCATATCATGTCACTATTATTATTTGATTGCATGTGATGTTTATCATGTTTTTGCATCTTGTTTACTTAGAACAACGGTAGTAAATAAGATGATCCCTCATAATAATTTCAAGAAAGTGTTCCCCCTAACTGTGCACCGTTGCGACAGTTCGTTGTTTCCAAGCACCACGTGATGATCGGGTGTGATAGATTCCAACGTTCACATACAACGGGTGTAAGACAGATTTACACATGCAAACACTTAGGTTGACTTGATGAACCTAGCATGTACAGACATGGCCTCGTAACACAGAAGATCGAAAGGTCGAGCATGAGTCGTATAGAAGATACGATCAACATGAAGATGTTCACCGATGTTGACTAGTCCGTCTCACATGATGATCGGACACGGCCTAGTCAACTCGGATCATGTTATACTTAGATGACTGGAGGGATGTCTATCTAAGTGGGAGTTTATTGAATAATTTGATTAGATGAACTTAATTATCATGAACTTAGTCTAAAATCTTTACAACATGTATTCTAGATCGAATGGCCAACGTTGTCCTCAACTTCAACGCGTTCCTAGAGAAAACCAAGCTGAAAGACGATGGCAGCAACTATACGGACTGGGTCCGGAACCTGAGGATCATTCTCATAGCTGCCAAGAAAGATTATGTCCTACAAGCACCTCTAGGTGAAGCACCTGCTCTCCCTGCAGAACAAGACGTTATGAACGCTTGGCAGACACATACCGATGATTACTCCCTCGTTCAGTGCGGCATGCTTTACAGCTTAGAGCCGGGGCTCCAAAAGCGTTTTGAGAGACACGAAGCATATGAGATGTTCGAAGAGCTGAAAATGGTTTTTCAAGCTCATGCCCGAGTCGAGAGATATGAAGTCTCCGACAAGTTCTTCAGCTGTAAGATGGAGCAAAACAGTTCTGTCAGTGAGCACATACTCACTATGTCTGGGTTACATAACCGCTTGAGTCAGCTGGGAGTTAATATCCCGGATGACGCGGTCATTGACAGAATCCTTCAGTCGCTTCCACTGAGATACAAGAGCTTTGTGATGAACTTCAATATGCAGGGGATGGAAAAGATCATTCCTGAAGTATTTGCAATGCTGAAATCAGCAGAGGTAGAAGTCAAAAAGGAACATCAAGTGTTGATGGTGAATAAAACCACTAAGTTTAAGAAAGGCAAGGGTAAGAAGAACTTCAAGAAGGACGGCAAGGGAGTTGCCGTGCCCGGCAAGCAAGCTGCCGGGAAGAAGCCAAAGAATGGACCCAAGCCCGAGACTGAGTGCTTTTATTGCAAGGAAAGTGGTCACTGGAAGCGGAACTGCCCCAAATACTTAGCGGACAAGAAGGCCGGCAAAACGAAAGGTAAATGTGATATACATGTAATTGATGTGTACCTTACCAGTACTCGTAGTAGCTCCTGGGTATTTGATACCGGTGCAGTTGCTCACATTTGTAACTCAAAGCAGGAGCTGCGGAATAAACGGAGACTGGCGAAGGACGAGGTGACGATGCGCGTCGGGAATGGTTCCAAGGTCGATGTGATCACCGTCGGCACGCTACCTCTACATTTACCTACGGGATTAGTTTTGAACCTCAATAATTGTTATTTAGTGCCAAGTTTGAGCATGAACATTGTATCAGGATCTCGTTTAATACGAGATGGCTACTCATTTAAATCCGAGAATAATGGTTGTTCTATTTATATGAGAGATATGTTTTATGGTCATGCTCCGATGGTGAATGGTTTATTCTTAATGAATCTCGAGCGTAATGCTACACATATTCATAGTGTGAATACCAAAAGATGTAAGGATGATAATGATAGTCCCACATACTTGTGGCACTGCCGCCTTGGTCACATAGGTGTCAAACGCATGAAGAAGCTCCATGCAGATGGACTTTTAGAGTCTCTTGATTACGAATCATTTGACACGTGCGAACCTTGCCTCATGGGTAAAATGACCAAGACCCCATTCTCAGGAACAATGGAGCGAGCAACCAACTTATTGGAAATCATACATACTGATGTGTGCGGTCCAATGAGTGTTGAGGCTCGCGGTGGCTATCGTTATATTCTCACCCTCACTGATGACTTGAGTAGATATGGGTATGTCTATTTAATGAAACACAAGTCTGAGACCTTTGAAAAGTTCAAGGAATTCAGAGTGAGGTTGAAAATCAACGTGACAGGAAAATCAAGTTCTTGCGATCAGATCGTGGAGGAGAATACTTGAGTCACGAATTTGGCACACACTTAAGAAAATGTGGAATAGTTTCACAACTGACGCCGCCTGGAACACCTCAGCGAAATGGTGTGTCCGAACGTCGTAATCGCACTCTATTAGATATGGTGCGATCTATGATGTCTCTTACCGATTTACCGCTATCATTTTGGGGCTATGCTTTAGAGACGGCCGCATTCACTTTAAATAGGGCTCCGTCGAAATCCGTTGAGACGACACCGTATGAATTATGGTTATGGAAGAGACCTAAGCTGTCGTTTCTAAAAGTTTGGGGATGCGATGCTTATGTCAAGAAACTTCAACCTGAAAAGCTCGAACCCAAGTCAGAAAAATGCTTCTTCATAGGATACCCTAAAGAAACTATTGGGTATACCTTCTACCTCAGATCCGAAGGCAAGATCTTTGTTGCCAAGAATGGATCCTTTCTAGAGAAGGAGTTTCTCTCAAAAGAAGTAAGTGGGAGGAAAGTAGAACTTGATTACCTCTTGAACCGGAAAATGGCGCAACTCAAGAAAATGTTCCTGAGGTGCCTGCACCGACTAGAGAGGAAGTTAATGATGATGATCATGAAACTTCAGATCAAGTTGCTACTGAACTTCGTATGTCCACAAGGACACGTTCCGCACCAGAGTGGTATGGCAACCCTGTCTTGGAAATCATGTTGTTAGACAATGGTGAACCTTCGAACTATGAAGAAGCGATGGCGGGCCCGGATTCCGACAAATGGCTGGAAGCCATGAAATCCGAGATAGGATCCATGTATGAAAACGAAGTATGGACTTTGACTGACTTGCCCGTTGAGCGGCGAGCCATAGAAAATAAATGGATCTTTAAGAAGAAGATAGACGCGGATGGAAATGTGACCATCTATAAAGCTCGGCTTCTCGCTAAGGGTTATCGACAAGTTCAAGGGGTTGACTACGATGAGACTTTCTCACCCGTAGTGAAGCTAAAGTCCGTCCGAATCATGTTAGCAATTGTCGCATTCTATGATTATGAGATATGGCAAATGGACGTCAAAACGGCATTCCTTAATGGTTTCCTTAAGGAAGAATTGTATATGATGCAGCCGGAAGGTTTTGTCGATCCTAAGAATGCTGACAAGGTGTGCAAGCCCCAACGCTCGATTTATGGGCTGGTGCAAGCATCTCGGAGTTGGAACATTCGCTTTGATGAGATGATCAAAGTGTTTGGGTTTATGCAGACTTATGGAGAAGCCTGCATTTACAAGAAAGTGAGTGGGAGCTCTGTAGCATTTCTCATATTATATGTAGATGACATACTTTTGATGGGAAATGATATAGAGCTTTTGGACAGCATTAAGGCCTACTTGAATAAGAGTTTTTCAATGAAGGACCTTGGAGAAGCTGCTTATATATTAGGCATCAAGATCTATAGAGATAGATCAAGACGCCTCATAGGTCTTTCACAAAGCACATACCTTGATAAGATATTGAAGAAGTTCAATATGGATCAGTCTAAGAAGGGGTTCTTGCCTGTGTTGCAAGGTGTGAAATTGAGCTCAGCTCAATGTCCGACCACGACAGAAGATATAGAAGAGATGAGTGTCATCCCCTATGCCTTAGCCATAGGGTCTATTATGTATGCCATGCTATGTACCAGACCTGATGTAAACCTTGCCATAAGTTTGGTAGGTAGGTACCAAAGTAATCCCGGCAAGGAACACTGGACAGCGGTCAAGAATATCCTGAAGTACCTGAAAAGGACTAAGGAAATGTTTCTCGTTCATGGAGGTGACGAAGAGCTCGTCGTAAAGGGTTACGTCGATGCTAGCTTCGACACAGATCTGGATGACTCTAAGTCACAAACCGGATACGTGTATATTTTGAATGGTGGGGCAGTAAGCTGGTGCAGTTGCAAGCAGAGCGTCGTGGCGGGATCTACATGTGAAGCGGAGTACATGGCGGCCTCGGAGGCAGCGCATGAAGCAATTTGGGTGAAGGAGTTCATCACCGACCTAGGAGTCATACCCAATGCGTCGAGGCCGATCAAACTCTTCTGTGACAACACTGGAGCTATTGCACTTGCCAAGGAGCCCAGGTTTCACAAGAAGACCAGGCACATCAAGCGTCGCTTCAACTCCATTCGTGAAAATGTTCAAGATGGAGACATAGATATTTGTAAAGTACATACGGACCTGAATGTAGCAGATCCGTTGACTAAACCTCTCCCTAGAGCAAAACATGATCAACACCAGAATTCCATGGGTGTTTGATTCATCACAATGTAACTAGATTATTGACTCTAGTGCAAGTGGGAGACTGTTGGAAATATGCCCTAGAGGCAATAATAAAAGGATTATTATTATATTTCCTTGTTCATGATAATTGTATTTTATTCATGCTATAATTGTGTTATCCGGAAATCGTAATACATGTGTGAATACATAGACACCAACATGTCCCTAGTAAGCCTCTAGTTGACTAGCTCGTTGATCAACAGATAGTCATGGTTTCCTGACTATGGACATTGGATGTCATTGATAACGAGATCACATCATTAGGAGAATGATGTGATGGACAAGACCCAATCCTAAACATAGCACAAGATCGTATAGTTCGTTTGCTAGAGTTTTTCCATTGTCAAGTATCTTTTCCTTAGACCATGAGATCGTGTAACTCCCGGATACCGTAGGAATGCTTTGGGTGTACCAAACGTCACAACGTAACTGGGTGACTATAAAGGTATACTACGGGTATCTCCGAAAGTATCTGTTGGGTTGACACGGATCAAGACTGGGATTTGTCACTCCTTATGACGGAGAGGTATCTCTGGGCCCACTCGGTAATGCATCATCATAATGAGCTCAAAGTGACCAGGTGTCTGGTCATGGGATCATGCATTACGGTACGAGTAAAGTGACTTGCCGGTAACGAGATTGAATGAGGTATTGGGATACCGACGATCGAATCTCGGGCAAGTAAAATACCGATTGACAAAGGGAATTGTATACGGGGTTGCTTGAATCCTCGACATCGTGGTTCATCCGATGAGATCATTGAGGAGCATGTGGGAGCCAACATGGGTATCCAGATCCTGATGTTGGTTATTGGCCGGAGAGCCATCTCAGTCATGTCTACATGTCTCCTGAACCCGTAGGGTCTACACACTTAAGGTTCGGTGACGCTAGGGTTGTAGAGATATGAATATGCAGTAACCCGAAAGTTGTTCGGAGTCCCGGATGAGATCCTGGACGTCACGAGGAGTTCCGGAATGGTCCGGAGGTGAAGAATTATATATAGGAAGTGCAGTTTCGGCCATCAGGAGAGTTTCGGGGGTCACCAGTATTGTACCGGGACCACCGGATGGGTCCCGGGGGTCCACCGGGTGGGACCACCCATCCCGGAGGGCCCCATGGGCTGAAGTGGGGAGGGGAACCAGCCCATAGTGGGCTGGTGTGCCCCCCTTGGCCCACCCCCTGCGCCTAGGGTTGGAAACCCTAGGGTGGGGGGGGGCGCCCCACTTGCCTTGGGGGCTACTCCACCCTTGGCTGCCGCCCCCCTAGGAGATCCCATCTCCTAGGGCCGGCGCCCCCCCTTGGGGAGCCTATATAAAGGGGGGGAGGCAGGGCAGTCGGACCCTTGACTCTTGGCGCCTCCCTCTCCCCTGCTATACCTCTCCCTCTCGTAGAAGAATGGCGAAGCCCTGCTGCGGTGCATGCTGCATCCACCACCACGCCGTCGTGCTGCAGGATCTTCATCAACCTCTCCCCCCCCCTTGCTGGATCAAGAAGGAGGAGACGTCACGCTGACCTTACGTGTGTTGAACACGGAGGTGCCATCCGTTCGGCGCTAGGATCTCCGGTGATTTGGATCACGTCGAGTACGACTTCCTCATCCCCGTTCTTTGAACGCTTCCGCGTGTGATCTACAAAGGTATGTAGATGCAATCTGATCACTCGTTGCTAGATGAACTCATAGAGGTATCTTGGTGAAACCGTAGGAAAAATTTTGTTTTCTGCAACGTTCCCCAACATAATGCTCATTCGTACATTAGTCTTCTCAAGTGCATTGCCTTGACTCACACACATCATTTTGGTTGAGCCCATTCTTAAGTTGCCTCTTTTACTTGTTGCTCAACCATGTGTTTGTTGCAAGTACTAGGCTTAGTTTCCTATATGCTCACTTGCACTTGTTGTAAGTTTCTATTGATTTTGGGGGAGCTATGATCCTACTTTGTGCACTTTGTATCCAAACACAAATATTCTTATGTGTGCACAAATCATGGGGAGCTTCTCTAGTCTCTTTAGAACACTTCTTTGCTCTTATTATAATATCTTCTATTCTTGTGGCTTGAAGGATCTTTGGTCGAGTTGGTTCAATTGGAATCTTTTGATAGCTTGCTTCAATTGGTATCTTTTGATTGCTTGATTGCTTGTGTCTCTCTTTGTTATGTCTTTCTGGCATATCTTTCTTTTGCAATCTTTGGGCCTCAATATAGTTTGTCTTCCTCCAAGTATTTACCGTTGGATATGTGTATTGCATTCCACTCTCTTGTTGAGAAATACACAACTTATGGAGGAACTCAATCTATATTGGCCTTCTAAGCTTTTCGCCCATTTTGGCAATCGATGCCAATGGGGGAGAAGTTTCAGAGAGTTTTGTGGAGTTTTCAGAGAGTTTTGTGGAGAAGTCTTTAGAGTTTTCTCCTTGCTTTGGTTTTGTTCCTAAGCATTTGCATCATATATGCATGCATTATTGGTTGTTGCATTTCATGGTGATGCATAATTCCTTGTATTAAACTCTCTTGAAAGTGATTGTCATCAATTACCAAAATGGGGGAGATTGAAAGAACATGCGGTGCCCCCATGTTTGGTTTTGGTAATTGATGACAATCTCTATGGACTAATGGTTGCCTTGAGTTATATTTGAAGATTTTGTCCATAGGCTTTTCTTGGAGTACATGTGTTGGTTTCAAGGAGAGTTTGTGTCGACCAAGGTGCTATTCAAGGAATTACCTAAAGATTGGTCTTGTGAGAGGTTGATCAAGACTAAGTTAAAGAGTGAATCAAGTTGATCAACCCACAAAGCATAGAAGATGTAACGAGAGGGGTCAAGTGATCCCATGGTATGGTAAGCATTGTCAATTACGCTTTGTGTACTAACCCATGGTCTTCGTGAGGGTTCTTTGTGGGGTTAGGTTGCGGTGTGCAATTTCAAGTTGTAACGCCCGGATAATTTGGCTACAGTAAAACTCTCCTAATGATGCCGTGACATCTGCGATTACTGTTACTAATCTCGGGATAATTCGAAACCGCTCAAATTCTAACTTAAATTTAAAGTCGATAATAAAAGTTTTCAAATATTGAAAATAAAATGTTTGGGCTATGTCTATTATTGCATCGGTAATTATGGTGAAGTAAACACATTTTTATAAAATGCCTAACTGCTTTTAAATGAATTAAAACAGAAAAGAAATAGTAAGGGAAAATACAAAAAAAGAAAAACTAAACAAACAAACAAAGAAAAAAAAACCTGGGCTTCTGCCCGGCAGGCTGCAAGCCCCCCCCCCCCCCGCGCTGGGCCTCAGCCCGGCTGGCCATCCAACCAGGCCGGCCCACCTAGCCCTCCATAACCCCCCGACCGTGACCTAACCCTATCCCACGACCCCCACTCTCCCCCGCACGTCTCTCCCTCTCCCTCCCAGCGCCGCCACACACCCAGCGCCCCAGCGCTTGGCGCCCCCATCCCATCGCCCCATCGGCCTCATCCCAACCCCGCCGCCTCTCCCCGGCGACCGCGCCGCCCCACTCCTCGACGCCGGCGCCTCGCCTCGTTACCGACCCTGAAGCCGCCGGATCGAGCCGCGCCCCGCCGCCTGGACACCGCCGCCCCAAGTCGCCGCCACCCGCCGCCGGCGGCCTCGACACCGCCGCCCGTCGCTCGCTACCTCGTCTCCCCGAGCCCACTGCCGCCCCTACGCTCCGCTGTGAGCCCCTCACCGATTCCCCCTCGTCCCGTTCGTCCCCGTCGTCGTAGGTGGTCGCACGCGGCGTTGGCCACCATGGCTGCGCTCCGGCAGTCTCCCATCCGCGCGTTGGCCTCGCCTTCCCCGGCTGCGGCCACTAGCCTCCCCGTCGCGATCCCGCCTACGCCTGCACCTGCCCCTGTATGCCCAGCCGCTGCTGCTCGCCGATCCGCATGCTGCCCTGCTCGCCGCTCGCAGCCACCACCACCACCGCCACCGCCACTGCCGCGCCGCCTCTGGTCTCGCCCCTCGCTCGCCGGCCTCATCGGCGCGGCCAGTGCCTCCCCTGGCCACACCATGGCCATAGTTGGCCCCTGTGTGTGTGTGTGTGTGTGTGTGTCACAGCCAGGGCGTGGCCTTGTGCCACTGACCACAGGGGCCCACCCCCTGTTTAGAACGAAATTGATAATAAATAAAATTAATCAATTAATTAGCTAATTAGTAAAATTAACTTAATTAACTCTGTTTAAGTTACCTAATTAACTTGGTTATTTAATTAAAACTGTTAATTGGTTGTTAGACTATGACAGAACGGGCCCACACGTCAGGGTTGACTTTGGTCAACTCTGTTGACCTGCTGATGTCATGCTGACACTCTGCTGACGTCTTTTTTCCTTTTCTTTTAATATTAATTTCAGAAAATGTTTAAAACTTTGAAAAATCATAATAAATAATCCGTAACTCGGATGAAAAAGTTTTCTACATGGAAGTTGCTCAGAACGACGAGACGAATCCGGATACGCGGTCTGTTCGTCCTCCACGCATCCCTAGCATAGCGAACACGCAACTTTCCCCCTTCGTTTCATCTCTCCGAAAATGCGAAACACCGGGGATACTTTCCCGGATGTTTCCCCCCTTCACCGGTATCACCTCATACCGCGATAGGGCACCCCTAGCACCGATACTTGTCATGTCATGCAACGTCATGCATTTGTTTGCATTGTATTTATTGTTTCTTCCCCCTCTTCTCTCGCTAGACATCGAGACCGACGCCGCTGCTACCCAGTACGACTACGGAGTTGACGACCCTTCTCTCTTGCCAGAGCAACCAGGCAAGCCCCCCCCCCTTGATCACCAGATATCGCCTACTCTCCTCTATACTTCTTGCATTAGAGTAGTGTAGCATGTTACTGTTTTCGTTATTCCTATCCTGATGCATAGCCTGTCCTTGCTACTACTGTTGATACCTTTACCTGCAATCCTACTTGCTTAGTATAGGATGCTAGTATTTCCATCTGTGGCCCAACATTCTTGTCCGTCTGCTGTGCTATACTATCGGGCCGTGATCACTCGGGAGGTGATCACGGGTATATACTATTTACTTTATACATGATACATGTGGTGATTAAAGACGGGTCGGCTCGTAGGAGCACCCGCGAGTGGATCTTTGAGGCGGAGCGACAGGGCAGGTTCCGACCACCTAGGAGAGAGGTGGGCCTGGCCCTGGTCGGCGTTCGTGGATACTTAACACGCTTAACGAGATCTGGGTATTTGATCTGAGTTTGGCCATTTGGTCTATACGCACTAACCATCTACGCGGGAGTAGTTATGGGTATCCCGGCGTCGTGGTATCAGCCGAAGCCTTCGTGACGTCAGCGACTGAGTGGCGCGCGCCGGATTGGAACGTAAGCCTGCTCTTGTATTAAGGGGGCTAGTTCTGCTTCCGGCCGCGTTCGCAACGTGCAGGTGTGCTAAGGGCGATGGGCCCAGACCCCTGTGCGCTTAGGTTTAGACCGGCGTGCTGACCTCTCTGTTGTTCCTAGGTGGGGCTGCGACGTGTTGATCTTCCGAGGCCGGGCATGACCCAGGAAAGTATGTCTGGCCAAATGGGATCAAGCGTGTTGGGGTATGTGGTGCACCCCTGCAGGGAAGTTAATCTATTCGAATAGCCGTGATCTTCGGTAACAGGACGATTTGGAGTTGTACCTTGACCTTATGACAACTAGAACCGGATACTTAATAAAACACACCCTTCCAAGTGCCAGATACAACCGGTGGTCGCTCTCTCACAGGGTGACGAGGGGAGGATCATCGGTTAGGGTTATGCTATGCGATGCTACTTGGAGGTCTTCAGTCTACTCTCTTCTACTTGCTGCAAGGCGGAGGCTGCCAGAAGCGTAGTCTTCGAAAGGACTAGCTACCCCCCTCTTATTCTGGCTTTCTGCAGTTCAGTCCACCGATATGGCCCTTTACACATCTACCCATGCATATGTAGTGTAGCTCCTTGCTTGCGAGTACTTTGGATGAGTACTCACGGTTGCTTTCTCCCTCTTTTTCCCCTATCCCTTCTACCTGGTTGTCGCAACCAGATGTTGGAGCCCAGGAGCCAGACGCCACCGTCGACGACGACTCCTACTACACGGAGGTGCCTACTACTACGTGCTGCCCGCTGACGACGACCAGGAGTAGTTTAGGAGGATCCCAGGCAGGAGGCCTGCGCCTCTTTCGATTTGTATCCCCGTTTGTGCTAGCCTTCTTAAGGCAAACTTGTTTAACTTATGTCTGTACTCAGATATTGTTGCTTCCGCTGACTCGTCTATGATCGAGCTCTTGTATTCGAGCCTTCGAGGCCCCTGGCTTGTAATATGATGCTTGTATGACTTTTTTTATTTGTAGAGTTGTGTTGTGATATCTTCCCGTGAGTCCCTGATCTTGATCGTACACGTTTGCGTGTATGATTAGTGTACGGTCAAATCGGGGGCGTCACAAGTTGGTATCAGAGCCGACTGCCTGTAGGAACCCCCCTTCCACACTCCTTGGCCGAAGTCGAGTCTAGACATTGCAAAAACTTTTACCAAATTGGCTGTGTGCCTTACGGGCCCACATCGCCATCTGGTGGTACTAGGATCTTTTACTCCTCGACCTTTACCCTTGGGACTCTGAACTCTCTTCTACTCGGTTTAAACGATTTTACTAACTCTAACACTAGGATCCCGTGACCACGTTCACCCCAAAGTTGGATAAGCCCTAGTTATTCTTTAGAGTAGTACTTGAACAATATCCACATTGTCATTTGACTCCTGTGAAAACATCTTTGTTTTCAGATGGAACCCACGAGGCAGGTCGTGCGCCACACGACGGCCATTGGTGCCTCAGGATCACCTGCTGTGTTAGTTGAGATGATGACCTATCTGGGTTATCGCTGGCACCCTGAGTACACCGTTTATGAGGAGTATTAGGACTTCAACCAGGAGCAGTACCGTGCCATCGTCCACCTCTACTCTCGGGAGTATGACTCCACTACCGTGCTGCACACTGCTCATGGTGTTGGAGTGACTATCGATATGGCGGCCCACGATGCTGCTTATGCTGCTCTGACACGTCTTCGTGGAGAGTATCAGGAGTTGGACACCTCCACCTTCAGGCACATTGCTATCGCATCCGATGTTGGTGCGGAGGGTTACTACACTGCTGCCTACTCCACTTTCACCCGAGAGCCATTCTACCATCAGAACCTGGTTCTGCATGCTGATGGGCTGGATAGAGCTAATCGAGCTCTTCGCCACGAGTTGTACACCACCCGTCAGCACTTGTATCGTGCTCTGACGCTGTTGCGCCCCTCTGTCCGCTCTGGTGATCTGTCGCATTCTGCGATCTACCCTGCCCGGACTGTGATGCCCCAGGGCGTCGGCTGGCCAGATGTGGGAGGCTACTCTCCTGCATTGGGCCCTCTCCTGCCACCTGCGCATCGGGTTCCGCACCAGAGTATCCGCGGACCCCAGGCTACTCGCGTGGAGGTCTTCCCTTCGCGTCACTACCAGCTGTCGGGCTACACCTACCTCCGCAGTACCGCATGGGACTGACGTAGACTTGCTTATTAGGGTTAGATGCATTCGCCGCGAGCCTGTGTGCCGCCTATGATGTCTTAGCCTATGTACTGAACACTGGGTAACGAACTCTATGCATGATCCCTTTTGTAAGATATGCTGACTACTATGTAGTATCTATCGTGCTACGTTAGTTGTGCATGTTTCATCATGAATGATTCTTGTTTTTTGCAATTCCTCAATGCTGAACTACCCCTGTTAAATATTAGCAGGATGGTTAGACCAGGTGGTCGTGGTCGTGGTGGCAACGCCCCACCACCGCCTGAGTACATGGCTGGGATGATGCAACAGTTTGAGCGGAATCGTCAGTTCATGGAGAATATTATGGCTCAGTTTCCTCGCCCCAATATGAACCAGCAGCCAACCCCAGTAACTCTGCAGGATTTCATGCGCCTGAACCCAACTGTGTACCGCAGCTCAACTCAGCCTCTGGATGCTGATGACTGGCTCCGTGACATCACCTATGAGATGGGTTCTGCTGATGTAGCCCCTGCCAGCTATGTCACCTTTGCTTCCTTCTTCCTGAAGGGACCCGCAGCTCAATGGTGGGACAGCTACAGGCGTACTCTGCCAGCTGGAACAATCATCACCTGGCCAGACTTCCAAGCTGCCTTCCGTGCTCGCTTCATTCCTCAGGGAGTCATGGACCGGAAGAAGCGTGAGTTCCGCAACCTCACCCAAGGCAACAAAACTGTGGAAGCTTACCAACGGGAGTTTCTTGACTTGTCCCGCTATGCTGAAGAAGACATTGCAACTGATGCACGCAGACAGGAGAAGTTCCGTGATGGCCTTCAAGCTGACATCAAGCTCGCACTTCTAGTGCATGACTTTGCTGATTTCGCCACCCTGGTGAACAAGGCCATCAATGTCGAAACCGGTCTGCAGGAATACCAGGGCTCTCACAGGCGCAGCCGTGACACGGGCTCATCTTCAGGCCCGTCTTCGCAGAAGCGCAAAATATGGATTCCCAACAGCATGTACCAGCCGAATGCACCTGCCCCAAGGCAGACCTATGCTGCACCTCGGCTGCCTGCTCCTCCAACTAGGCAGACAAGACTTCCAGCTCCACCACCACAAGCTCCTGTTCCCACTCCCAATAATGGTCTCTGCTACAAGTGTGGTCAACCAGGTCACCGTGCTAGGGATTGCAATCAGAACCAGAATCAACTGGCCCTCCCAGCAACTGGCCGTGGAAGCAACCAGCCTCGCAACAACAGTGCCAAGTCTTATGGTCGTGTTCATGCCAACCATGTTGATCTCAATGAAGTTCTAGACCAGCCTGCTACCGTGATGGGTACACTCCTAGTAAATTCGGTACCAGCATCTGTTTTATTTGATACAGGAGCATCACATTCATTCATATCAGCTGAGTTTGCATTCATGCATGGCATTAAATACGAAGAGATGAACACTGCGATTGTGGTACACACCCCTGCGGGCCAGTGTCAAACCTCTATGGTTAGTCACAACGTTCCCGTTGAAATTGAAGGACTGGAATTCCTTGCCTCCCCCATCGTACTAAAGTCCTGTAGCATCGACCTCATTCTGGGAATGGATTGGTTGAAAGCGCATACTGCTTCTATAGTTTGCGCCACTAAGGTCGTCCATCTGCTACACCCTTCTGACGAAATAATTGCTTACCAAGCTCATCTAGTTCAGAACGCCGAGGCACGTCTTTATGCCTTGAATGCGTTGAACGCTGCACCACTCGAGGGCATTGAAAACATTCCCGTCGTTTGTGAATTCCAAGACGTCTTCCCAGAAGAACTTCCAGGGATTCCTCCTGCTAGAGCTGTCGAATTCATCATCGACTTGAAACCCGGCACTACCCCTATAGCTAAACGACCCTACAAGATGCCACCGCATGAACTCATTGAGCTTAAGGAGGAAATCGACAAATCTCTTGTCAAAGGTTTCATTTGTCCAAGTTGCTCTCCTTGGGGAGCACCTTCTCTCTTTGTTAAGAAAAAGGATGGGACAAACCGATTAGTCCAAGACTACCGTCCTATAAACCAAGCTACCATTCAGAATAAATATCCTCTTCCTCGGATCAATGATCTTTATGATCAACTGGCTGGTTCATCAGTGTTCTCCAAACTTGACTTGAGGTTGGGTTACCACCAGATCCGTGTTCGTGAGGAGGACATCCCAAAAACCGCCTTCGTGACTCGGTATGGGTCATACGAGTACACCGTCATGTCATTCGGCTTAACGAATGCTCCTGCCACCTTCTCTCGTCTGATGAATTATATATTCATGGATTACCTCGACAAGTTCGTCGTGGTTTATCTGGACGATATCCTTGTATTTTCCAAGAACGAGGAAGAACATGCTGGACATTTGCGTCTTGTGCTGGAGAAGCTTCAAGAACATCAACTGTATGCTAAGTATTCCAAGTGTGAATTCTGGCTCCCCAAAGTAACCTATCTTGGGCATGTCATCTCCAAGGATGGTATTGCCGTCAACCCTAAACGAGTTCAGGCTATTCTCGATTGGACTCCTCCGAAGAATGTGAAGCAAGTCCGAAGTTTTCTCGGCCTCGCCAGCTACTGCCGTCGATTCGTCGAGAACTTCTCCAAGATTGCCAGGCCTCTGACTAATCTGTTGCATAAGGGTGTAAAGTTTGACTGGACAGACAAGTGTCAGGAAAGTTTCCAGGCGCTCAAAGACAAGTTGACTTCTGCCCCCGTACTTGCTCCACCTGATACTAAGAAGGACTTCGTCATTTACTGCGACGCTTTCCGTCAAGGATTAAGCTGTGTCCTAATGCAGGAGCGCAGAGTGATTGCTTATGCCTCTCGTCAACTGCGCCCTCACGAAGAAAACTACCCAGTTCACGACCTCGAGCTTGCTGCTGTCATTCATGCACTGAAGCAGTGGCGACATTACCTTCTCGGTAATCGTTGCGAGATCTTCACTGACCATCAAAGTCTGAAGTATCTGTTTACTCAGCCAGATCTGAACCTCCGTCAGCAGAGATGGATGGAGACTGTTGCAGACTTTGATGTGGGTATATCCTATACCCCCGGCAAGGCTAATGTAATGGCTGATGCCTTGAGCCGCAAGTCTTACTGCAACCACCTCCAGGTCCACAAAGTTCAGCCCTCGCTTGCCGAAGAGTTTAGAAGGCTGAACCTCCATATTGTTCCTCCAGGATCACTCGCTCCCCCTCCCAAAGGTTTCCCCAAACGGAACCTCCATGTTGTTTCCAAGGGTTCTCTCAATACCCTGGCTGCGAAACCAGATCTTGTGGACACCATCAAATGGATACAGAAATGTGACGATGAAGTCCTCAAGATTAAGCGCGACCTCAAAAGAGGAAAGCCCTCATTCTTCACGATCACCGACGATGGCGCCTTGTATTTCAAAGGCCGCCTAGTGGTACCATGTTCGAAGAAAAACCTGGATAAGACTAAAAGGGTTATGCAAGAAGCTCATGATACGCCTCTGCCCATCCATCCTGGTAGTACAAAGATGTACCAGGATATTCGTCAAAGATTCTAGTGGTCTAATATGAAGCAGGACATTGCTCGTTATGTTGCTGAGTGTGACGTTTGTCGCCGAATCAAAGCAGAGCATCAAAGACCTGCTGGAACTCTGCAACCTATCTCCATTCCTGAATGGAAATGGGACCATGTTGAAATGGACTTCGTCACTAGATTTCCCAAATCGCAGAAAGGTAATGATGCTATTCTTGTCGTCATTGACCGGCTTTCCAAAGTTGCCCATTTTCTGGCGGTCAAAGAGACAATCACTGCTAGTCAGCTTGCTACTCTCTACATAGCCAGAATTGTTTCACTTCACGGTATCCCACTGGTTATCAGTTCAGACCGTGGCAGCTTATTCACTTCAAGGTTTTGGGCGAGTTTCCAAGAAGCTATGGGAACTCATCTGTCGTTCAGTACTGCATTTCATCCTCAGTCGCAAGGACAGGTTGAACGTGTCAACCAAGTTCTCAAAGACATGCTTCGAGCTTGTGTAATATCATTCGGCAAGAAATGGGAGGAATTTCTTCCATATGCCGAGTTCTCTTATAATAATAGCTATCAAGCTAGTCTGAAGATGTCCCCCTTCGAAGTGCTATATGGACGAAAGTGTCGAACCCCTCTGAACTGGTCAGAAACTGGGGAACGTCCACTCTTCGGTCCGGATATTATCCAACAGGCCGAATAACAAGTTCGCATTATTCGCGAGAATCTCAAGACTGCTCAGTCACGTCAGAAAAGTTAGTATGACCGTCATCACCAAGACATGGTCTATCAACCTAGAGAAAAGGCTTATCTTCGAGTTACCCCAATAAAGGGTGCTCACTGCTTCGGGATCAAGGGCAAGCTAGCTCCTCGCTATATCGGTCCCTTCACTATTCTCGAAAGGCGTGGAAAGGTGGCATATCAACTGGAGCTTCCGCCGAACCTTTCTCGGGTTCACGATGTGTTCCATGTGTCACAACTCCGCCGTTGCTTCAAGGATCGAATCCGAGCGGTGGATCATGAAGTGCTCGAATTGCAACAGGACCTCTCTTATAAAGAGCATCCGGTCCGCATTCTTGACCAAGCTGAACGCCGCACACGTCAGAAGGCGATCAAATTCCTCAAAGTCCAGTGGTCGAATCACTCTGAAGACGAAGCCACTTGGGAACGCGAGGATCGCCTGCGTGAAGAATACCCCGCGTTGTTTCCTTCTACCTCCTAAATCTCGGGACGAGATTTCTTGTAGTCGAGGAGATTTGTAACGCCCAGATAATTTGGCTACAGTAAAACTTTCCTAATGATGCCGTGACATCTGCGATTACTGTTACTAATCTCGGGATAATTCGAAACCGCGTCAAATTCTAACTTAAATTTAAAGTCGACAATAAAAGTTTTCAAATATTGAAAATAAAATGTTTGGGCTATGTCTATTATTGCATCGGTAATTATGGTGAAGTAAACACATTTGTATAAAATGCCTAACTGCTTTTAAATGAATTAAAATAGAAAAGAAATAGTAAGGGAAAATACAAAAAAGAAAAACTAAACAAACAAACAAAGAAAAAAAACCCTGGGCTTCGGCCCGGCAGGCCGCAAGCCCCCCCCCCCCCCCCCGCGCTGGGCCTCAGCCTGGCTGGCCATCCAACCAGGCGGCCGACCTAGCCCTCCATAACCCCCCCACCGTGACCTAACCCTATCCCACGACCCCCATTCTCCCCCGCACGTCTCTCCCTCTCCCTCCCAGCGCCGCCACACACCCAGCGCCCCAGCGCTCGGCGCCCCCATCCCATCGCCCCGTCGGCCTCATCCCGACCCCGCCGCCTCTCCCCGGCGACCGCGCCGCCCCACTCCTCGACGCCGGCGCCTCGCCTCGTTACCGACCCTGAAGCCGCCGGATCGAGACGCGCCCCGCCGCCTGGACACTGCTGCCCCAAGTCGCCGCCACCCGCCGCCGGCGGCCTCAACACCGCCGCGCGTCGCTCGCTACCTCGTCTCCCCGAGCCCACTGCCGCCCCCTACACTCCGCTGTGAGCCCCTCACCGATTCCCCCTCGTCCCCTTCGTCCCCGTCGTCATAGGTGGTCGCACGCGGCGTTGGCCACCATGGCTGCGCTCCGGCAGTCCCCCATCCGCGCGTTGGCCTCGCCTTCCCCAGCTGCGGCCACTAGCCTCCCCGTCGCGATCCCGCCTACGCCTGCACCTGCCCCTGTATGCCCAGCCGCTGCTGCTCGCCGATCCGCACGCTGCCCTGCTCGCCGCTCGCAGCCACCACCACCACCGCCACCGCCACTGCCGCGCCGCCTCTGGTCTCGCCCCTCGCTCGCCGGCCTCATTGGCGCGGCCAGTGCCTCCCCTGGCCACACCATGGCCATAGTTGGCCCCTGTGTGTGTGTGTCACAGCCAGGGCGTGGCCTTGTGCCACTGACCACAGGGGCCCACCCCCTGTTTAGAACGAAATTGATAATAAATAAAATTAATCAATTAATTAGCTAATTAGTAAAATTAACTTAATTAACTCTATTTAATTTACCTAATTAACTTGGTTATTTAATTAAAACTGTTAATTGGTTGTTAGACTATGACAGAACGGGCCCACACGTCACGGTTGACTTTGGTCAACTCTGTTGACCTGCTGATGTCATGCCGACACTCTGCTGACGTCTTTTTTTCCTTTTCTTTTAATATTAATTTCAGAAAATGTTTAAAACTTTGAGAAATCATAATAAATAATCCGTAACTCGGATGAAAAAGTTTTCTACATGGAAGTTGCTCAGAACGACGAGACAAATCCGGATACGCGGTCTGTTCGTCCTCCACGCATCCCTAGCATAGCGAACACGCAACTTTCCCCCTTCGTTTCATCTCTCCGAAAACGCGAAACACCGGGGATACTTTCCCGGATGTTTCCCCCCTTCACCGGTATCACCTCATACCGCGATAGGGCACCCCTAGCACCGATACTTGTCTTGTCATGCAACGTCATGCATTTGTTTGCATTGTATTTATTGTTTCTTCCCCCTCTTATCTCGCTAGACATCGAGACCGACGCCGCTGCTACCCAGTACGACTACGGAGTTGACGACCCTTCTCTCTTGCCAGAGCAACCAGGCAAGCCCCCCCCTTGATCACCAGATATCGCCTACTCTCCTCTATACTTCTTGCATTAGAGTAGTGTAGCATGTTACTGTTTTCGTTATTCCTATCCTGATGCATAGCCTGTCCTTGCTACTACTGTTGATACCTTTACCTGCAATCCTACTTGCTTAGTATAGGATGCTAGTATTTCCATCTGTGGCCCAACATTCTTGTCCGTCTGCTGTGCTATACTATTGGGCCGTGATCACTCGGGAGGTGATCACGGGTATATACTATTTACTTTATACATGATACATGTGGTGATTAAAGACGGGTCGGCTCGTAGGAGCACCCGCGAGTGGATCTTTGAGGCGGAGCGACAGGGCAGGTTCCGACCACCTAGGAGAGAGGTGGGCCTGGCCCTGGTCGGCGTTTGCGGATAATTAACACGCTTAACGAGATCTGGGTATTTGATCTGAGTTTGGCCATTTGGTCTATACGCACTAACCATCTACGCGGGAGTAGTTATGGGTATCCCGGCGTCGTGGTATCAGCCGAAGCCTTCGTGACGTCAGCGACTGAGTGGCGCGCGCCGGATTGGAACGTAAGCCTGCTCTTGTATTAAGGGGGCTAGTTCTGCTTCCGGCCGCGTTCGCAACGTGCAGGTGTGCTAAGGGCGATGGGCCCAGACCCCTGTGCGCTTAGGTTTAGACTGGCGTGCTGACCTCTCTGTTGTTCCTAGGTGGGGCTGCGATGTGTTGATCTTCCGAGGCCGGGCATGACCCAGGAAAGTATGTCTGGCCAAATGGGATCAAGCGTGTTGGGGTATGTGGTGCACCCCTGCAGGGAAGTTAATCTATTCGAATAGCCGTGATCTTCGGTAACAGGACGATTTGGAGTTGTACCTTGACCTTATGACAACTAGAACCGGATACTTAATAAAACACACCCTTCCAAGTGCCAGATACAACCGGTGGTCGCTCTCTCACAGGGTGACGAGGGGAGGATCATCGGTTAGGGTTATGCTATGCGATGCTACTTGGAGGTCTTCAGTCTACTCTCTTCTACTTGCTGCAAGGCGGAGGCTGCCAGAAGCGTAGTCTTCGAAAGGACTAGCTACCCCCCTCTTATTCTGGCTTTCTGCAGTTCAGTCCACCGATATGGCCCTTTACACATCTACCCATGCATATGTAGTGTAGCTCCTTGCTTGCGAGTACTTTGGATGAGTACTCACGGTTGCTTTCTCCCTATTTTTCCCCTATCCCTTCTACCTGGTTGTCGCAACCAGATGTTGGAGCCCAGGAGCCAGACGCCACCGTCGACGACGACTCCTACTACACCGGAGGTGCCTACTACTACGTACTGCCCGCTGACGACGACCAGGAGTAGTTTAGGAGGATCCCAGGCAGGAGGCCTGCGCCTCTTTCGATCTGTATCCCCGTTTGTGCTAGCCTTCTTAAGGCAAACTTGTTTAACTTATGTCTGTACTCAGATATTGTTGCTTCCGCTGACTCGTCTATGATCGAGCTCTTGTATTCGAGCCTTCGAGGCCCCTGGCTTGTAATATGATGCTTGTATGACTTATTTTATTTGTAGAGTTGTGTTGTGATATCTTCCTGTGAGTCCCTGATCTTGATCGTACACGTTTGCGTGTATGATTAGTGTACGGTCAAATCGGGGGCGTCACAAGTTGGTATCAGAGCTGACTGCCTGTAGGAACCCCCCTTCCACACTCCTTGGCCGAAGTCGAGTCTAGACATTGCAAAAACTTTTACCAACTTGGCTGTGTGCCTTACGGGCCCACGTCACCATCGGGTGGTACTAGGATCTTTTACTCCTCGACCTTTACCCCTGGGACTCTGAACTCTCTTCTACTCGGGTTAAACGATTTTACTAACTCTAACACTAGGATCCCGTGACCACGTTCACCCCAAAGTTGGATAAGCCCTAGTTATTCTTTAGAGTAGTACTTGAACATTATCCACATTGTCATTTGACTCCTGTGAAAACATCTTTGTTTTCAGATGGAACCCACGAGGCAGGTCGTGCGCCACACGACGGCCATTGGTGCCTCAGGATCACCTGCTGTGTTAGTTGAGATGATGACCTATCTGGGTTATCGCTGGCACCCTGAGTACACCGTATATGAGGAGTATTAGGACTTCAACCAGGAGCAGTACCGTGCCATCGTCCACCTCTACTCTCGGGAGTATGACTCCACTACCGTGCTGCACACTGCTCATGGTGTTGGAGTGACTATCGATATGGCGGTCCACGATGCTGCTTATGCTGCTCTGACACGTCTTCGTGGAGAGTATCAGGAGTTGGACACCTCCCCCTTCAGGCACATTGCTATCGCATCCGATGTTGGTGCGGAGGGTTACTACACTGCTGCCTACTCCACTTTCACCCGAGAGCCATTCTACCATCAGAACCTGGTTCTGCATGCTGATGGGCTGGATAGAGCTAATCGAGCTCTTCGCCACGAGTTGTACACCACCCGTCAGCACCTGTATCGTGCTCTGACGCTTTTGCACCCCTCTGTCCGCTCTGGTGATCTGTCGCATTCTGCGATCTACCCTGCCCGGACCGTGATGCCCCAGGGCGTCGGCTGGCCAGATGTGGGAGGCCACTCTCCTGCATTGGGCCCTCTCCTGCCACCTGCGCATCGGGTTCCGCACTAGAGTATCCGCGGACCCGAGGCTACTCGCGTGGAGGTCTTCCCTTCGCGTCACTACCAGCTGTCGGGCTACACCTACCTCCGCAGTACCGCATGGGACTGACGTAGACTTGCTTATTAGGGTTAGATGCATTCGCCGCGAGCCTGTGTGCCGCCTATGATGTCTTAGCCTATGTACTGAACACTGGGTAACGAACTCTATGCATGATCTCTTTTGTAAGATATGCCGACTACTATGTAGTATCTATCGTGCTACGTTAGTTGTGCATGTTTCATCATGAATGATTCTTGTTTTTTGCAATTCCTCAATGCTGAACTACCCCTGTTAAATATTAGCAGGATGGTTAGACCAGGTGGTCGTGGTCGTGGTGGCAACGCCCCACCACCGCCTGAGTACATGGCTGGGATGATGCAACAGTTTGAGCTGAATCGTCAGTTCATGGAGAATATTATGGCTCAGTTTCCTCGCCCCAATATGAACCAGCAGCCAACCCCAGTAACTCTGCAGGATTTCATGCGCCTGAACCCAACTGTGTACCGCAGCTCAACTCAGCCTTTGTACCTTCAACTAGTATCTACTACATCCTTCCAATGTTATCTCGGTAACAAGTATCTTCATATACTTCATGCACACATTTCTTGCATCAACCTTGTGTAGGTTGTATCATGGCATGTTATCCATTCTTTCTTGTGATACTTGTTTCCTTTCTCAAAGCATCCCAACAATGATATCATGTTGCCAGTTGCGATGTCTTTGATGGTTGTGTAGTAGGAATTCATTTATATACAATAAGACCTTATCTAGCTATGTGCTATCCTTTCAAGCAAATATCTTATCGGTATATTTATGATTTCCTTGTGGATATCTTGTTCCTCGTGTTGCAACTATTTCGGGTGTACATCCTTCTTTGTAGACATATATATATCATCATATGTTCGTCTACCTAGAATCTTATACACTTGAGAAAAGTTGCATATCTAGTTGATATCCTTTCTTTCACGTCCACCTTGTCTTTCTTATGTTATTTATTTGGTGGCTCCGTGAAAGCTTTTTCCTTGAGTGCGTGTCTTATCTCGGTGCATCTCGATGCACTCTTGTGTGGTGAAGATTACATTCCTCATGCTTATCTTTACGAGGCTTTTGCCATCTTAATTGGTATCCCTCGTCTTGATGAGGCTTTCATCTTCTATCTTCACCATGGGTTGTCACAAGCATAGGTTCTTTATATGCTTATTAGTAACCTTGTGAACCCATTTGCTAGTTGTGTGTGGGAATGATAGGCCTTGCACCGTGTGCCTCATTCTTTCAAGACTTTATTGATGCTTAATGCTCATTCGTACATTAGTCTTCTCAAGTGCATTGCCTTGACTCACAAACATCATTTTGGTTGATCCCATTCTTAAGTTGCCTCTTTTACTTGTTGCTCAACCATGTGTTTGTTGCAAGTACTAGGTGTTGGGGAACTTTGCAGAAAACAAAAATTTTCCTACTCGTTTCACCAAGATCATCTAGGAGTTCATCTAGCAACGAGTCATTGGATGCATCTACATACCTTTGTAGATCGCGCACGGAAGCGTTCAAAAGAACGGTGATGATGTAGTCGTACTCGACGTGATCCAAATCACCGATGACCAGCGCCGAACGGACGGCACCTCCGCGTTCAACACACGTACGGGACGGGAGACGTCTCCTCCTTCTTGATCCAGCAAGGGAGAAGGAGAGGTTGATGAAGATCCAGCAGCACGACGGCGTGGTGGTGGATGCAGGGCGTCACAGAAGCAGGGCTTCGCCGTGACTACGAGAGAGAGACGTAACGGGGGGAGATGGAGGCGCCAGGGGCTGGTGTAAAATCCCTCCTCTCCCCCCCAATATATATAGGGGTGCCAGGGGGGTTGGTGCACAGCCTAGGAGATCTGATCTCCTAGGTGCGGCGGCCAGGGGAGGGTTTCCCTCCCCCCCAAGGCACCTCGGGGTGCCTTCCACCACTTGGACTCCTCCTTGGTGGAAACCCTAGGCGCATGGGCCTAGTAGTGCTGGTGCCCTTGGCCCATGAAGGCCAAGGCGCAACCCCTACAGCCCATGTGGCCCCCCGGGACAGGTGGCCCCACCCGGTGGGCCCACGGGACCCCTCCGGTGGTCCCGGTACAATACCGATAACCCCGAAACTTGTCCCGATGCCCGAAACAGCACTTCCTATATATAATTCTTTACCTCCGGACCATTCCGGAATTCCTCGTGACGTCCGGGATCTCATCCGGGACTCCGAACAACATTCGGGTTACTGCATATACTTATCTTCACAACCCTAGCATCACCGAACCTGAAGTGTGTAGACCCTACGGGTTCGGGAGACAAGCAGACATGACCGAGACGACTCTCCAGTCAATAACCAACAGCGGGATCTGGATACCCATGTTGGCTCCCACATGCTCCATGATGATCTCATCGGATGAACCACGATGTCGAGGATTCAATCAACCCCGTATGCAATTCCCTTTGTCAATCGATATGTTACTTGCCCGAGATTCGATCATCGGTATCCCAATACCTCGTTCAATCTCGTTACCGGCAAGTCATTTTACTCGTACCGTAATGCATGATCCCATGACCAGACAATTGGTCACTTTGAGCACATTATGATGATGCATTACCGAGTGGGCCCAGTGATACCTCTCCGTCATACGGAGTGACAAATCCCAGTCTTGATCCATGTCAACCCAACAGACACTTTCGGAGATACCCGTAGTCTACCTTTATAGTCACCCAGTTACGTTGTGACGTTTGGCATACCCAAAGCACTCCTACGGTATCCAGGAGTTACACGACCTCATGGTCTAAGGAAAAGATACTTTGACATTGGAAAACTCTAGCAAACGAACTATACGATCTTGTGCTATGTTTAGGATTGGGTCTAGTCCATCACATCATTCTCCTAATGATGTGATCTCGTTATCAATGACATCCAATGTCCATAGTCAGGAAACCATGACTATCTGTTGCTCAACGAGCTAGTCAACTAGAGGCTTACTAGGGACATGTTGGTGTCTGTTATTCACACATGTATTACGATTTCCGGATAACACAATTATAGCATGAATAAAGGCAATTATCATGAACAAGGAAATATAATAATAATGCTTTTATTATTGCCTCTAGGGCATATTTCCAACAGTCTCCCACTTGCACTAGAGTCAATAATCTAGTTACATTGTGATGAATCGAACACCCATGGAATTCTGGTGTTGATCATGTTTTGCTCTAGGGAGAGGTTTAGTCAACGGATCTGCTACATTCAGGTCCGTGTGCACTTTACAAATTTCTATGTCTCCATCTTGAACATTTTCAAGAATGGAGTTGAAGCGACGCTTGATGTGCCTCATCTTCTTGTGAAACCTGGGCTCCTTGGCAAGAGCAATAGCTCCAGTGTTGTCACAGAAGAGCTTGATCGACCCCGACGCATTGGGTATGACTCCTAGGTCGGTGATGAACTCCTTCACCCATATTGCTTCATGTGCTGCCTCCGAGGCTGCCATGTACTCCGCTTCACATGTAGATCCCGCCACGACGCTTTGCTTGCAACTGCACCAGCTTACTGCCCCACCATTCAAAATATACACGTATCCGGTTTGTGACTTAGAGTCATCCAGATCTGTGTCGAAGCTAGCGTCGACGTAACCCTTTACGACGAGCTCTTCGTCACCTCCATAAACGAGAAACATTTCCTTAGTCCTTTTCAGGTACTTCAGGATATTCTTGACCGCTATCCAGTGTTCCTTGCCGGGATTACTTTGGTACCTTCCTACCAAACTTACGGCAAGGTTTACATCAGGTCTGGTACACAGCATGGCATACATAATAGAACCTATGGCTGAGGCATAGGGGATGACACTCATCTCTTCTATTTCTTCTGCCGTGGTCGGACATTGAGCTGAGCTCAATTTCACACCTTGTAATACAGGTAAGAACCCCTTCTTAGAATGATCCATATTGAACTTCTTCAATATCATATCAAGGTATGTGCTTTGTGAAAGACCTATGAGGCGTCTTGATCTATCTCTATAGATTTTGATGCCTAATATATAAGCAGCTTCTCCAAGGTCCTTCATTGAAAAACTCTTATTTAAGTAGGCCTTGATGCTGTCCAAGAGTTCTATATCATTTCCCATCAAAAGTATGTCATCTACATATAGTATGAGAAATGCTACAGAGCTCCCACTCACTTTCTTGTAAACGCAGGCTTCTCCATAAGTCTGTGTAAACCCAAACGCTTTGATCATCTCATCAAAGCGAATGTTCCAACTCCGAGATGCTTGCACCAGCCCATAAATCGAGCGTTGGAGCTTGCACACCTTGTCAGCATTCTTAGGATCGACAAAACCTTCCGGCTGCATCATATACAATTCTTCCTTAAGGAAACCATTAAGGAATGCCGTTTTGACGTCCATTTGCGATATCTCATAATCATAGAATGCGGAAATCGCTAACATGATTCGGACGGACTTCAGCTTCGCTACCGGTGAGAAAGTCTCATCGTAGTGAACCCCTTGAACTTGTCGATAACCCTTAGCGACAAGCCGAGCTTTATAGATGGTCACATTACCATCCGCGTCTGTCTTCTTCTTAAAGATCCATTTATTTTCTATGGCTCGCCGTTCAACGGGCAAGTCAGTCAAAGTCCATACTTCGTTTTCATACATGGATCCTATCTCGGATTTCATGGCTTCCAGCCATTTTTCGGAATCTGGGCCCGCCATCGCTTCTTCATAGTTCGAAGGTTCACCGTTGTCTAACAACATGATTTCCAAGACAGGGTTGCCGTACCACTCTGGTGCGGAACGTGTCCTTGTGGACCTTCGAATTTCAGTAGGAGCTTGATCAGAAGTATCTTGATCATTATCATTAACTTCCTCTCTAGTCGGTGCTGGCACCTCAGGAACATTTTCTTGAGTTGCGCCATTTTCCGGTTCAAGAGGTAATACTTCATCAAGCTCTACTTTCCTCCCACTTACTTCTTTCGAGAGAAACTCTTTCTCTAGAAAGGACCCATTCTTGGCAACAAAGATCTTGCCTTCGGATCTGAGGTAGAAGGTGTACCCAATAGTTTCTTTTGGGTATCCTATGAAGACGCATTTTTCTGACTTGGGTTCGAGCTTCTTAGGTTGAAGTTTCTTGACATAAGCATCGCATCCCCAAACTTTTAGAAACGACAGCTTAGGTTTCTTCCCAAACCATAATTCATACGGTGTCGTCTCAACGGATTTCGACGGAGCCCTATTTAAAGTGAATGCAGCAGTCTCTAAAGCATAGCCCCAAAAAGATAGCGGTAAATCGGTAAGAGACATCATAGATCGCACCATATCTAATAGAGTGCGATTACGACGTTCGGACACACCGTTACGCTGAGGTGTTCCAGGCAGCGTGAGTTGAGAAACTATTCCACTTTTTCTCAAGTGTGTGCCAAACTCGTGACTCAAGTATTCTCCTCCACGATCTGATCGTAGAAACTTGATTTTCCTGTCACGTTGATTTTCAACCTCACTCCGAAATTCCTTGAACTTTTCAAAAGGTTTCAGACTTGTGTTTCATTAAGTAGATATACCCATACCTACTTAAATCATCAGTGAGGGTGAGAACATAACGATAGCCACCGCGAGCCTCAACACTCATTGGACCGCACACATCAGTATGTATGATTTCCAATAAGTCGGTTGCTCGCTCCATTGTTCCTGAGAACGGAGTCTTGGTCATTTTACCCATAAGGCATGGTTCGCACGTGTCAAATGATTCATAATCAAGAGACTCTAAAAGTCCATCTGCATGGAGCTTCTTAATGCGTTTGACACCTATGTGACCAAGGCGGCAGTGCCACAAGTATGTGGGACTATCATTATCAACCTTACTTCTTTTGGTACTCACATTATGAACATGTGTAGCATCACGTTCGAGATTTATAAAGAATAAACCATTCACCATAGGAGCATGACCATAAAACATATCTCTCATATAAATGGAACAACCATTATTCTCAGATTTAAAAGAGTAGCCATCTCGAATTAAACGAGATCCCGATACAATGTTCATGCTCAAAGCTGGCACTAAATAACAATTATTAAGGTTTAAAACTAATCCCGAAGGGAGATGCAGAGGCAGCGTGCCGACGGCGATCACATTGACCTTGGAACCATTCCCGACGCGCATCGTCACCTCGTCCTTTGCCAGTTTCCGTTTATTCCGTAGCCCCTGCTTTGAGTTACAAATGTGAGCAACTGCACCGGTATCAAATACCCAGGAGCTACTACGGGCACTAGTAAGGTACACATCAATTACATGTATATCACATATACCTTTTGTTTTGCCAGCCTTCTTATCCGCTAAGTTCTTAGGGCAGTTCCGCTTCCAGTGACCACTTCCCTTGCAATAAAAGCACTCAGTCTCGGGCTTGGGTCCATTCTTTGGCTTCTTCCCGGCAGCTTGCTTGCCGGGCGCGGCAACCTCCTTGCCGTCCTTCTTGAAGTTCTTTTTACCCTTGCCTTTCTTGAACTTAGTGGTTTTATTGACCATCAACACTTGATGCTCCTTCTTGACTTCTACCTCCGCTGATTTCAGCATTGAGAACAACTCAGGAATGGTCTTTTGCATCCCCTGCATGTTGAAGTTCATCACAAAGCTCTTGTAGCTTGGTGGAAGCGACTGGAGGATTCTGTCAATGACCGCATCATCCGGGAGATTAACTCCCAGCTGAGACAAGCGGTTATGTAACCCAGACGTAGTGAGAATGTGCTCACTGACAGAACTATTTTCCTCCATCTTACAGCTGAAGAACTTATCGGAGACTTCATATCTCTCAATCCGGGCATGAGCTTGAAAAACCATTTTCAGCTCTTCGAACATCTCGTATGCTCCATGTCTCTCAAAACATTTTTGGAGCCCCGGCTCTATGCTGTAAAGCATGCCGCATTGAACGAGGGAGTAGTCGTCAACACGTGTCTGCCAAGCGTTCATAACGTCTTGGTTCTGTGGGACGGGAGGATCACCTAGCAGTGCTTGTAGGACATAATCTTTCTTGGCAGCTATGAGGATGATCCTCAGGTTCCGGACCCAGTCCGTATAGTTGCTGCCATCGTCTTTCAGCTTGGTTTTCTCTAGGAACGCGTTGAAGTTGAGGACTACGTTGGCCATTTGATCTACAAGACATATTGCAAAGATTTTAGACTAAGTTCATGATAATTAAGTTCATCTAATCAAATTATTAATGAACTCCCACTTAGATTAGACATCCCTCTAGTCATCTAAGTATTACATGATCCGAGTTAACTAGACCGTGTCCGATCATCACGTGAGACGGACTAGTCAACGTCGGTGAACATCTTCATGTTGATCGTATCTTCTATACGACTCATGCTCGACCTTTCGGTCTTCTGTGTTCCGAGGCCATGTCTGTACATGCTAGGCTCGTCAAGTCAACCTAAGTGTTTGCATGTGTAAATCTGTCTTACACCCGTTGTATGTGAACGTCTGAATAAAACACCCGATCATCACGTGGTGTTTTGAAACAGCGAACTGTCGCAACGGTGCACAGTTAGGGGGAACACTTCTTGAAATTATTTATGAGGGATCATCTTATTTACTACCGTCGTTCTAAGTAAACAAGATGCAAAACATGATAAACATCACATGCAATCAAATAATGAACGTGACATGATATGGCCAATATCACATAGCTCCTTTGATCTCCATCTGGGGCTCCATGATCATCTTGTCACCGGCTTGACACCATGATCTCCATCATCATGATCTCCATCATCGTGTCTCCATGAAGTTGCTCGCCAACTATTACTTCTACTACTATGGCTAACGCATTTAGCAATAAATTAAAGTAATTTACATGGCGATCCTTGATGACACGCAGGTCATATAAAAGAATAAAGACAACTCCTATGGCTCCTACCGGTTGTCATACTCATCGACATGCAAGTCGTGATTCCTATTACAATAGCATTAACATCTCATACATCACATATAGATCATTCATCATTCATCACAACTTTGGCCATATCATATCACAAACCACTTGCTGCAAAAACAAGTTAGACGTCCTCTAATTGTTGTTGCAAGTTTTTACGTGGCTGAATTAGGGTTCTAGCAAGAACGTCTTCTTACCTACGTTAAAGCCACAACGTGATTTGTCAACTTCTATTTACCCTTCATAAGGACCCTGTTCATCGAATCCGCTCCAACTAAAGTAGGAGAGACGGACACCCGCCAGCCACCTTATGCAACTAGTGCATGTTAGTCGGTGGAACCGGTCTCACGTAAGCGTACGTGTAAGGTTGGTCCGGGCCGCTTCATCCCACAATACCGCTGAAGCAAGAAAAGACTAGTAACGGCAAGAAAGTTGACAAATCTACGCCCACAACTAATTGTGTTCTACTCGCGCAAGAAGAACTACGCATAGACCTAGCTCATGATGCCACTGTTGGGGAACGTTGCAGAAAACAAAATTTTCCTACTCGTTTCACCAAGATCATCTAGGAGTTCATCTAGCAACGAGTCATTGGATGCATCTACATACCTTTGTAGATCGCGCACGGAAGCGTTCAAAAGAACGGTGATGATGTAGTCGTACTCGACGTGATCCAAATCACCGATGACCAGCGCCGAACGGACGGCACCTCCGCGTTCAACACACGTACGGGACGGGAGACGTCTCCTCCTTCTTGATCCAGCAAGGGAGAAGGAGAGGTTGATGAAGATCCAGCAGCACGACGGCGTGGTGGTGGATGCAGGGCGTCACAGAAGCAGGGCTTCGCCGTGACTACGAGAGAGAGACGTAATGGGGGGAGATGGAGGCGCCAGGGGCTGGTGTAAAATCCCTCCTCTCCCCCACACTATATATAGGGGTGCCAGGGGGGGTTGGTGCGCAGCCTAGGAGATCTGATCTCCTAGGTGCGGCGGCCAAGGGAGGGTTTCCCTCCCCCCCAAGGCACCTCGGGGTGCCTTCCACCACTTGGACTCCTCCTTGGTGGAAACCCTAGGCGCATGGGCCTAGTAGGGCTGGTGCCCTTGGCCCATGAAGGCCAAGGCGCACCCCCTACAGCCCATGTGGCCCCCCGGGACAGGTGGCCCCACCCGGTGGGCCCACGGGACCCCTCCGGTGGTCCTGGTACAATACCGATAACCCCGAAACTTGTCCCGATGCCCGAAACAGCACTTCCTATATATAATTCTTTAACTCCGGACCATTCCGGAACTCCTCGTGACGTCCGGGATCTCATCCGGGACTCCGAACAACATTCGGGTTACTGCATATACTTATCTTCACAACCCTAGCGTCACCGAACCTTAAGTGTGTAGACCCTACGGGTTCGGGAGACAAGCAGACATGACCGAGACGACTCTCCAGTCAATAGCCAATAGCGGGATCTGGATACCCATGTTGGCTCCCACATGCTCCACGATGATCTCATCGGATGAACCACGATGTCGAGGATTCAATCAACCCCGTATGCAATTCCCTTTGTCAATCGATATGTTACTTGCCCGAGATTCGATCATCGGTATCCCAATACCTCGTTCAATCTCGTTACCGGCAAGTCACTTTACTCGTACCATAATGCATGATCCCGTGACCAGACACTTGGTCACTTTGAGCTCATTATGATGATGCATTACCGAGTGGGCCCAGTGATACCTCTCCGTCATACGGACTGACAAATCCCAGTCTTGATCCATGTCAACCCAACAGACACTTTCGAAGATACCCGTAGTCTACCTTTATAGTCACCCAGTTACGTTGTGACGTTTGGCATACCCAAAGCACTCCTACGGTATCCGGGAGTTACACGATCTCATGGTCTAAGGAAAAGATACTTTGACATTGGAAAACTCTAGCAAACGAACTATACGATCTTGTGCTATGTTTAGGATTGGGTCTAGTCCATCACATCATTCTCCTAATGATGTGATCTCGTTATCAATGACATCCAATGTCCATAGTCAGGAAACCATGACTATCTGTTGCTCAACGAGCTAGTCAACTAGAGGCTTACTAGGGACATGTTGGTGTCTGTTATTCACACATGTATTACGATTTCCGGATAACACAATTATAGCATGAATAAAGACAATTATCATGAAGAAGGAAATATAATAATAATGCTTTTATTATTGCCTCTAGGGCATATTTCCAACACTAGGCTTAGTTTCCTATATGCTCACTTGCACTTGTTTTAAGTTTCTATTGATTTTGGGGGAGCTATGATCCTACTTTGTGCACTTTGTATCCAAACACAAATATTCTTATGTGTGCACAAATCATGGGGAGTTTCTCTAGTTTCTTTAGAACACTTCTTTGCTCTTATCATAATATCTTTTATTCTTGTGGCTTGAAGGATCTTTGGTCGAGTTGGTTCAATTGGAATCTTTTGATAGCTTGCTTCAATTAGTATCTTTTGATTGCTTGATTGCTTGTGTCTCTCTTAGTTATGTCTTTGTGGCATATCTTTCTTTTGCAATCTTTGGGCCTCAATATAGTTTGTCTTCCTCCAAGTATTTACCGTTGGATATGTGTATTGCATTCCACTCTCTTGTTGAGAAATACACAACTTATGGAGGAACTCAATCTATATTGGCCTTCTAAGATTTTCACCCATTTTGGCAATCGATGCCAATGGGGGAGAAGTTTCAGAGAGTTTTGTGGAGTTTCCAGAGAGTTTTGTGGAGAAGTCTTTAGAGTTTTCTCCTTGCTTTGGTTTTGTTCCTAAGCATTTGCATCACATACGCATGCATTTTTGGTTGTTGCATTGCATGGTGATGCATAATTCCTTGTATTAAACTCTCTTGAAAGTGATTGTCATCAATTACCAAAATGGGGGAGATTGAAAGAACATGCGGTGCCCCCATGTTTGGTTTTGGTAATTGATGACAATCTCTATGGACTAATGGTTTCCTTGAGTTATATTTGAAGATTTTGTCCATAGGATTTTCTTGGAGTACATGTGTTGGTTTCAAGGAGAGTTTGTGTCGACCAAGGTGCTATTCAAGGAATTACCTAAAGATTGGTCTTGTGAGAGGTTGATCAAGACTAAGTTAAAGAGTGAATCAAGTTGATCAACCCACAAAGCATAGAACATGTACCGAGAGGGGTCAAGTGATCCCATGGTATGGTAAGCATTGTCAATTACGCTTTGTGTACTAACCCATGGTCTTCGTGAGGGTTCTTTGTGGGGTTAGGTTGCGGTGTGCAATTTCAAGTGGAGCACCATGAAGAGATCAAATGCTTGAAGCTTGTTGTCCTTTGTGGTGACAATGGACCTGTGAAGATGTGCGGAAGAGTAGCTCACCCATAGTAGAGTATGGGGGAGCAATCAACTAGTCTTCATCGAGCCAACACAATCAAGAAAGGTGGTCCAACTTGAGGGAGTCAAGATCGTCATCATCTAGCTCAAGTGGACCATGTGCAAGGCAAAGGTTTTCCCTTGATAGGTTTTCTATTTTACCGGTCTCATGTTGGTAGTTGGGAGACCGGGTTATAGGATTGATTGCCATACTGTCAAGGGGGTCTCTCGATGAGTAGCTTGATCATATCATTCGTTGAGAGCTCAAACCATTGCATCCTTGCATCATCTTTCTTGGTTCTTGTTTGGTTCTCTTTGTGAGTCTTAGAGCTTACGTTCATCTTGTTGACAAGCTTGAGTTCATCGAAAACGGAGTTCGCTTGCATCTTCTATGATGTTTTCGATGTTGGAGGTTTTGCCGGTTCTTCTCGGTTGGAGGTTTCACTCCTCTTTTTGTTAGGCATGCCTCCCCTGCCTCTTCTTACTACAACTTGATGCTACCCGTCGTCTTGTTTCCAACAAGCTTGAGTTTGCTCAATTCGGAGCTCATATGTAGAAGTTATGGCAGTTCTTGTTTTCTTGAGTGTGGTTTTTGTCAGGGTCCCAGTGGTAGTACCGTGGTACCCAGCGGTAGTACCGCTGAGGGGTCTCAAGCGGCAGTACCGCTCCGCAGCGGTAGTACTGGAGGTGACTCCGCAGCAGTACTACCGCAGGCTTACCAGGTCCCTACCGCGTCGATTCGAGGGGTCTTTTTCTGTGTCAGATTGTGCGGTACCTGGCTGCGGCAGTAGTGCGGCAGTACTGCCCTTCCTCCGCGGTAGTACCGCCCGGTTCCCTCTTTCCCTTTCCCCTTCGTTCTACGCGGCAGTACCGCCGAAGGGAGCGATAGTACCGCTTAACCCAGCGGTAGTACCGCTGTCTCCTGCGGTACAACCGCCCCAAGATTCATGTTTTGTTGCTCCTTTTCCCTATTTCTTCTGCCTAAGAGGTAGTACCGCTCGTGGAGCGGTAGTATCGCTCGTGTGCGGGCTGAGCACATAACGGTTGGATTTTCCCCCTCCTATAAAAGGGGATCTTCTTCCCTAATGAAGCTATCCTTTGAGATCGTGTTCTTCCCCCATTGTTGACCTTCTTCGAGCTTGCTAACTCTCGATCCCTCCATGGATTCTTGCTAGTTTTTGAGGGAAAAGAGAGAGGAGATCTAGATCCACATTTCCACCAATCACTTTCTTCTCTATGTGAGGGGAACCCATTGGATCTAGATCTTGGAGTTCTTGGTGTTCTCCTTCTTGTTCTTCCTCTCATTTTCCTCCCTAGCACTAGTTGCTTCGGTGGGATTTGAGAGAGAAGGACTTGGGCACTCCGTGTGCCCTTGCCATTGCATTTCGTGCATCGGTTTGAGTTCTCCACGGTGCTACGTGGAAGTGAAGTTTGAGAAGCTTATTACTCTTGGGTGTTTGGGCACCCTAGAGCTTGTTCCTCTTGGGTGCCTTGGCGCCCTAGACGGTTGGTGTTGTTCGGAGCTCAATCATTGTTGTGTAAAGCTTCGGGCAAGCGTCGGGGTCTCCAATTAGGTTGTGGAGATCGCCCCGAGCAATTTGACGGGTACCGGTGACCGCCCCCAAGGGTTACCAAAGTGTACAGGTTCGGTGACCGCCCCCAAGGGTTGCCAGTTGTACGGGTTCGGTGACCGCCCTAAAGGGTCCCTTAGTGGAATCACGGCATCTTGCATTGTGCGAGGGCGTGAGGAGATTACGGTGGCCCTAGTGGCTTCTTGGGGAGCATTGTGCCTCCACACCGCTCCAAACGGAGATTAGCATCCACAAGGGTGTGAACTTCGGGATACATCGTCGTCTCTGCGTGCCTCAGTTATCTCTTACCCGAGCCCCTTAACTTATGCACTTTACTTTGTGATAGCCATATTGTTTCTCGTCATATATCTTGCTATGATATAGTTGCTTATCTTGCTTAGCATAAGTTGTTGGTGCACATATGTGAGCCTAGTTGTTTTAGGTTTTGTGCCTAACAAATTAACCGCTAGGTTTATTCCGCATTTGTTAAAGCCTAAACCGTAATTATTTTAAAACGCCTATTCACCCCCCCTCTAGGCGACATCGACGATCTTTCACCGGCGTTGATTCCGGCGACCCCGCGCCCAACTCCGCCTCCTCTTGATGCAAGCGAGCATGGGCTATGCCCTGGTGCCCTCGACGCGCTAACCCAACGCCTCTTGCGCAAATCTGGCGCGCCCCGCCGTGTTCTGTGGTCGCCGTCGGCTGAACTCCGACGAGGTCGACGTGGTCCCATCATTAGCAGCTAATGACATCGCTAATTAACCCTAGAGCCACTTACAAACGGCCCCCACTTCCTAATTAACCATGGTTTAGTTTTGTTTAGACTAACATAACCCCGTAGGGCCCACAGGTCAGTTTGACCTGGCCACTTCACGTGTTGACCGACCCCACACGTCAGCGTTGACTTGCCGACGTGGCCGTTGACCTGACCCCACCTGTCGGTGACCCAGACAGCACTGTGTGACTGACCAGTGGACCCCACTGGTCAGGTTTGACCTGGTTAGCCGCAGTTGACTTGCTGACGTCACAGTGACGCCATGCTGACGCAGTTAATAATTTTCTGGATTTAAAATAATTCAGAAAATTCTAGAAAATAGTGCTAACTTCTAAAATTCATAGAAATTAATCTATAGCTCCAAATGAAGTAAGTTATATATGAAAAACGATCAGAAAAATCTAATCTATCCATTTATATTGGTTTCATGCATGTTAGAGCAACTTAACCTTGCTTTTTAGGTCAAACATGTTAATGCACTTATATGAACCCATAATTTGAGTTTGTATTTGAATCTTTGGTTCAAATAAGCTCAAAACCTTCTGGTTGTAGTTGCATTAGCCCAACACACTCATATTGCCATGTCATGATCATGCATCATATTGTGCATTGCATTGATTGTGTTTCCTCTCTGTTGCCGGTGTTGTCCCCTCTCGGTAGACGTGTACCGACGACGAGAACGATGACACCGATGAAGTGTGTTCCTCTTCAGAAGTGTCAGGCAAGCAAAACCCCCTTGTTCATTCCGATACAATCCCACTCTCTCGCTCTTGCTCTCTTTTACTACATTAGGACAACAGCGATTCAACTGTTACATGTTGCGGTAGTTGAACCCCTTTTCCTCTGCATGACCTGTCATTGCCACAGTAAATAGATGAAACCCACTAGCATGAGTAGGAGTTGTTTGAGCCCTGATGTGCCTTCTCATTCGTGCTTGTTTGTCATGCCTGCTACTGCTTAGAGTTGAGTCAGGTCTGATTCATCGGGGATGAATTGGAATGTGGTGAACATGTCCTACCGTTGAGAGCTAAGTGTGTGAACACGATTTGGTAAAGGTAGCGGTGAGAGGCCATGTAGGAGTACATTGTGGGTTGTCTCATTGCAGCTGTTCTTAGGAACTGAGTTATGTGTTTGTGATCCATGAACAGTTACTACACACATTGGGTTCCGGTAACTCGACCCCTCTCGACTTATTAATCAACTCGATCTCTGTCCAGGAGTTGCAACTAGTTTCTGGTGTTTGTAGGTGGTGCCAGTAGTCTACCAAGTGGCACCCGGTACAGGTGGGCTTGGGACAGACTAGGCACAGTGGCCTGGTGTACCAAGTGGCACCCGGATGGTGGGCTTGGGAACCCTGTACACATCGTTTGGGGCCGTGAGCAACACCCCGGCCGGATCTCCTTGCGGATGGAACCCGAATAGGCGATAAACTTGGACGAGAGACTTGTGTGGTTAGTCAGGTCGTGGCCGACACCCTCGCCAGGCTTCCTCTTGAAGATTGCCGAGATACATGACGTGTACATGGTGATAAGTGGTGAGAGCGTGTGTGAAGAAGTACACCCCTGCAGGGTTTTCATTATCTATTCGAATAGCCGGATTCCTCGGGTATGGAAACTTGGACCCCTTGCATCGTTCATAGACAAGTGAAAGTGGATACTCTAAAATGCGCAAGATAAGCGTGAGTGCTATGGATGGCGTTCTCGTAGGGAGAAGGGAGCGGATCCATAGTGGTGTATTGATACGGCGAATATGTGGACTCGTGTGCGCCACCTCAAAAGAGTTACTTGCAGTCGTAGTTTAAGATAGCCACTGAGTCAAAGCTGGCTTGCGGCAGTTAAACTCCACCACTCCCCTTGCTGATACCGATGCATATGTAGCTAGTACTGATGTAAGTCTTGCTGGGTACATTTGTACTCACGTTTGCTTAATTTATGTTTTTGCAGAGAGACTTCAGTCTCACTAGTAGTTCCGCGTGGACTTCGACGTTTAGCTTGTTACCTCAGCTACGATCTTGTACCCTTGGGAGGGTCTTGTAGATAGTCAGGCTTCTCAGCCTTCTTCATTTGTAGTTGTCTGTACTAAGACAAGTTAAGCTTCCGCATGTGCTTGTTGCTTGTTTGCTCTGTATGTTGGGTCATGAGACCCATGTTTGTAATATCTCGCTCCTCAAAGCCTAATGAATAAATACTTTGAGTCATAGAGTTTTGTTGTGATGCCATGTTGTATTTACACATATCGAGCATATTGTGTGTATGATTGAAATGCTTGGTATGTGTGGGATCCGACAACCTAGTTGTTTATCCTTGGTAGCCTCTCTTATGGGGAAATGTAGTCTTGTGCTTCCATGAGACATAGTAGTCCGCTACAGCCCGGTTCACCGGAGTCCTGCTAGCCCAGCACTACTGCTCCGGAACACTTGACTAGCCGGCATGTGATTCACTTCGTTCCTGCGTCTGTCCCTTCGAGGAAATGTCACGCGGTGACATCCGGAGTCCTGCCTAGCCTGCTACAGCCCGGTTCACCGGAGTCCTGTTAGCCCAGTGCTATAGCCCGGATTCGCACGCTGTTGACCGACATGCTCGATGTTGATTCATGTATGCATGTCCCTGTAAGTTAGTGCCACTTTGGGTTCACAACTAGTCATGTCGGCCCGGGTTCTCTGTCATATGGATGCTAGTGACACTATCATATACGTGAGCCAAAAGGCGTAAACGGTCCCGGGCCATGGTAAGGTGACACCCGTGGGGATACCGTGCGTGAGGCCGCAAAGTGATATGAGGTGTTACAGGCTAGATCGGTGTGACTTAGAATCGGGGTCCTGACATATCAGCAAGAAAGGGAAAATACCAAGCCGCAATGGGGCATAGCCAAACCACATGACTACGACATCCAGAGGCAGAAACGCCACCGCGACTCCCCTGCTGCTCCCATCGAAGTAGTTCACACCACCGTACTTCTCTATCCTGTGAAGAAGTGAACTGCGCATCTATAACAAATAAACTACAGAAATTTTCAAAAAGTATTGCACAACCTGCTCAGGCGTACTGCACGGTTGGTGTCATGAAATTTTCACGATAGATGTCCTAGTGAAAGGACTTAGTCGTGGAGCCATCGCAACTAGGAAGCTTAAAGGGGTTAAACGGGACAAAGGACACGAGGAGCTATACTAGTTCGGCCCCTTGCGGTGAAGGTAAAGGCCTAGTCCAGTTTGAGGTGATATTGCTAGGGTTTTGATGACCAGGGAGCTAATACGCTTGACCTGGCTCTCGATCTCTTGTTTTCTTTCCCTAAGCCACCGCCGGGTCATCCCCTTATGTACACGGGTTGACGCCCTGTAGCCTACAGAGTCCTGGCCGGCTCATACAACGTGTCCGGCTCGGTGACGTATCTTACATGCCTTTCATTACAAGTCTATTCATACATGGCGGTTTATACTTACGGGCCTTAAGCCGCCTCTGGGCTTCGGCCTATCATAAGCCAAACTGTGAACTGCCACCTTGTATACTTCTTGGGCTTCATACAGGTGAACCGCCATTGTGGTTGACCCGGCCCCTCTTGGGCGGGTCATATCTGGTAGTCATATCCCCAACATTAGGCCCCATGTTGATTTGAACTTTGTTCATGTCAATCTTCAACACTTAGAAAAAATCCATCTACAACTGCTGTGAAAACCTTGTAACTCGCCATGACGTCACCTCCAAGAATTTTGGAAACCCGCCACGATGTCATCTTAATGGATCTTTATCTTAAATGTCTTTCCGAAAATCGAGGCGTCCAATTAGCTAGATAATAATCATTCTGGCCTCCTCGTCTTCCGTGCCTACCTATCACCCCTTTCCTTATAAATAGGATCCGAAGCCTTCTCACATTTTCTCCTTCTTCCTTATCTCGCAACCCCTCTGCCATTCGAGCTCCACCGCTGCCGCAAAGCACTTCGTCTTCCTCAACCTTGGCCGCTGCATCAACCTGAGTTGATCCAGATAACGGCGGCGACCCTCCACAACAGACCAGTAGTCGTAAGTTTATGCCTTTTCATACCTTAGATCCGCACTAGGATTTGCGAGTTCTTCTGTGTTCTTCATAGTTCGTCGGGGTTCATCGTAGTTCATTTTCCAGACTGTACTATGAGCTTCTTTGATCTGAAAATGACGTTAAACCAATGCGGTAGTTGTTTTATTTCCACTTTCAGTATCAGTAGATCCCCTTTGGAAGAAAAATCTCGTGCAAGCTTATGAACTCATATACTAGTTTTTAGGTCTAGATTTATTTTTTCTTTCCTAAACAACTTTTGATCCAAAATAGTTACTGCAACCTGTGAAACTTTTTTATCTCAGTACTTAGCCAATTTTTTGTTGCTGGCCACTCTTGAATATCTTTAGTCATGGCGGCTTACCGTGCCGCCTTATTTTTTCTTCATATACCATTAGCCCTTATTTAAGCCTCCATTACACATCTGTATTGCAATCATTAACTTGTAATTCCACCAATTAATTTGAACCGGCGAATTACTTCCTTTTTAGCCTGTCTTTTCGCCATGCCGCCAAAGACGACGATAGTTTGCAACTGTGTCCTTTCCACACTCATTGGGGACACTCTGAAGGATTCTGTCACTGTTGGGTACTTACCAGAGAAGAGCGTCATGTCTTACCGCGTCCCTGTCCCGGCCGAAGAAAAACCTCAGCCAAAGGATGGTGAAATCATCGTCTTCACTGATCATATGAACCGGGGTTTTTCACCGCCCGACTCAAAATTCTTCAAAGAGGTTCTGCATTTTTTCAAGCTTCATCCGCAAGACATTGGACCCAATTCCATATCAAACATCTATAACTTCCAAGTTCTCTGCGAGGTTTATCTTCAAGAAGAACCTACTGTTGAACTCTTCAGAGAGTATTTCTATTTGAACCACCAAAATGCATACACCAACGGCCCAACCTTGGAACTTGGTGGGATTTCGATTCAACGCAGATGGGATGCTGTCTTTCCTTTAGTAGTCTTGCCAAGCCATCCCAAGGACTGGAACCAAACTTGGTTTTATTGCAAAGACACGTCACCAGATGATGAAAAACCAATGCCAGGTTACCGTGTTGAGCATCTTGACGCTAAATATTCACTCCCTGATAAGCTTTCTGCCGCTGAACGTAAGAAACTTATCCCAACCATCAAAAGGGTTCAAGCCTTGCTAGGAAATGGATTAACTGGAGTTGACTTGATCCGCTGTTGGATTGCATGGCGGATCATCCCTCTGAGCCACCGATCTGACTTGATGTACAACTATACCGGAGGAGCAGACGACCCGTTACGTTATAGCTCCCTACGTCTGACTGAAGAAGCCATTGTTGAAATGTCGACCACCCTCGTCAACAGCAAATATGAAGACTGCAGCAAAGTAGGATTGAATCCTTTATGCGAACTTAACCCGGCACTAGAGGTAAATCCCCTTGACTCCTTTTTCTTCAGGAGTTAAGTATTTGCATGAGTTTCAACCTGTTATTTTTCTATAGGCTAAATCCGACTTTTGGAAAGCCAAATATGATCATGAGGCTGCCAAAAAAGCTAGAGCCACCGCAATAGCCGCCAAGAAGACGGCCAGAAAAACTAAGAAGAAACCAACTGCTTCTGACTTGTTCAAGTTGGATGACGTCTCTGAGTCGGGGGTAGCCCTTGACTCTCTTGGCCCGCTTTTTAACAACCTTATTGACACTGACTATTACCAGGATGATACGGGGGCCAGCTAGGCAATAGAAGAAGAGGTAACTATTATTTCCTCTGACTCAGAACCTTTGCCAAGGCAGAAACCTCGGCGGGTAACCCGGAAAGTAAGGTTTTCACACCTCTTGGCTTATTTAGATCCTCATTTTCTTTTGAAAAAGCAGCAACATGAGAGCAGTCGTCAGACCCAGACTAGTGGAGACGATGAGTTACCCTCCGTCTTACCAAAAACTCCTTGGAAACGCTAGAATGTGGTTCTTTTACATCTTAACTCTGATGAAAGAGTCACTTTTATAAATCACTCAACCATAATTCCATTTTTTGCAGGAGATTGCTCGTTCATCCTCTGGTGATTCCTCCCAAACTCAGCTGCCGGCTTTTAAGACCGCCCCCGGGTAAAGATAATTATCCTTCTTCTGCATCTTTATGCCTGTATCATTATAGTGACTCTTTAAATTCTTCTTAGTGGTCAAGCAAAGCCCAAGAAGGCCAAGGTGGCCAAACTGGCTGAAGGCCCGAAAGTCGCTGAACCGGCGCATCGGACTCTTGCCTCAGAACAACCTGAAGTACCGGAAGACCCCGCTGTCAATGTTCAATCAGATCTTCCTGAGCCGTCTGTTGATGAAACCATTCTCAATCCATCCACTGTTGAGCCGTCAAGCTCAGCTAACCTGCTGGAGACTTACGACAATGATGTTTTAATAACTGGTAGCAGATTTGTTGAACCTGGTAATCCAACTGTACTGGCAAGACACTCCGCCAAGCAAGAGGTCATGGAGAGGCAGAAAGTGAGGTTTGATGTCTCCCACTACACCCACATGAGTATTGGTGAAGTACTATTTGGCTATCTTAGCAAAGTCAACTCCAGCCGTGACTCAGAAATTGAAATGGTCAAACAGTTGTATCAGAAATATGAGGTATGTCATCCGGCTTATATATACATCCTGTCAGCCCCCAAGTCTTCTGATTATGAAAAAACTTGAATAATCTGTAGACTTTGAAATGTTTAGAAGCTTCTGCCCTAGACTCCCTCCAGGTTTGGTTTATATACTGTAAACCCGGATTCTAATGATAGTATAACCATTGCATTTGTACTCCCCAAGGGTCGGTTTAATCAGTATGAATGAACCGGTTCTTCTAGTCAATATGTAATACACAAATACTTTGACTAGATACCCTTATGAGCCGGCTGAAGCTATGAATAACACATGCGGCTTACCTTAGGTAGGAAAAAACAGCAATATGCATTAGCCCCCAAGTGCCAAGTCTTATTGCTTGCAAAGCACTTGGGACTTGCTTTTATAATCCGCCATGAAACTAACAACCTTATTCTGCATACAGGCTGCAACCGCAGAACTGGAATCCCAATTGACTGAAACCAAGACCCGGCTGTTGACTCAGGAGACTGAAACAAGGAAAATTGAATCTAAACTCCAGTTGAGCATGTCTGAAGCAGAGAAACTGAATACCAGTTTTAATGCAGAGAAAAAGTCTTGGGACGATGAAAAGACTACCCTGACGCAGCGTGCTGAAATGGCCGAGGCGGCTCTGAAAGAAGTTACCGTTGAACTCATTGGTTTAAAGAACCGTGTGTCTCAGATGGTTTCTGCAATCTTTGGTAAATCATTCTTACTTACTCAAAGTCTATATTTATCACAATAATGTAAGCCGCCTACTTAACCCATTGGGGAAACTTCACAGGTCCCTGGAGCAGCAATCTGAGTCAAAATAGCTTGATAAAGCTCAAGGCGGTTTACACTCTTGTGGAGCAACTGTATACTGGAGCTCAGCGGGCTCTTTCCATTATCTCCCCAGCTAACCAAGGACCAAACTTATTGAGTGATGTCTTGAAGAAGCTATCCATCTTACCCGATAGATTTCAAGAAGCCAAGCGTTCCTGTGCGAGAGCCTGAGCCATAACTGCTTTAAGCCGCTCCAAAGCCTGGGTACCGGGGCTCCCGGTGGACGTAGCCAAGGGGTACCCCAGCTTTAAGGAATATGGGAGTCCCTTCGACCAAGAAGACTTTGCTGCTAGTGTAAAAGAGATTCGTTCTCATGCCACCATCATTGCCGAAGAAACCAATCTTACCAAGTATCACTCGGGTTTTGATGCAGAAAATAAAAAGATGGTGACTCCTTCGTATAAAGTGACGGATCTAATCCTGCCGGTTCGCCAGCACACTTTCGCCCCGGAAATTGACCCGTCTGGTCTGATTGATGATGAGGCTGAGTTAGTCGCCCTTCATGGCTTTGATTGGCCCAAGCCCAATTTCCAAACGGTGGAGGAGGATGAACCGGCAAGGGATGAGTTGTAACCATCCAATGAACCCGACCTGGATTGATGAACCGGCTTTAGTTTATCATCTATTATGAGAGTGTAAAAACAGCATTATCCGTTTGGGCTCCAAACGCCTTGTAATAGGCTATATTAAAACTTCATGTTCTGCTTATGCCATCGTGCATATTGTGCTGCGTACAACACTTTTATCTGTCATGTGAAGATATGCCTTACACCCTTTACAATATCAGTAGTGTTTGAATCTGTTCCTGCATGTAAGATATGAAAATTGTCCTGGCGGTTTATCGCCGGACGGGTCAAACCACCCAATACACAACCAAGGAAGCCAACATAACTGTATAACCAAGGCCAGATGCAAAAATAACCAACAAGAAATATATCATTCCTATGATATTGAATTATATTGGTGTCTTACTACAAGGTAAGTCTTACATACGACCATTAATATGGAAAGAAGAAACACAGATAAACCTGTTATGAATTTTAACTTTGAAACACAACAGCAATATCATACCTGTGATCTTGAATTGGTACTGCCGGTTCATGTGATCCAGACAGTAAGGGTGATAACCCAATCTTTTTAGAAGCCAACACTTCCATATGTATGATAATCGTCATGCACTGGCGACTTATCGTCAAAAACTAAGCCGGGTTAAATTGAAACCATACTTATACTTAGATATAGACGGAAAACCACAGAACAAAGATTGTCTTTAAAAAACGTAAGTCACATAAAAAGAATTTGGAGGCTTCTTATTCGAATATGATCAGTAAACCAGACCAAAGGGGTTAAGCTAGGATTTGAATACGATCATGTAGCCCCCAGTGGCTTTGGCGTTGCACCGATCAAGAGGGTACAGACAACTATGTTCTCTTTGGTTCGAATAGGACCTATGTTTGAACAGGAAGCCCCCAAATGACCTTGAGAATTTTTTAACAACTCTGATTCGAATACGATCAAAGTCGGACTCAAAAGGGGTTAAGCTATGGTTCAAATACGATCAGGAAGCCCCCTAGTGAATTTGGCATTGCGCCGATCACGAGGGTACCGACAACTATTTTCTCTTTGGCTCGAATACGACCTATGTTTGAACAGGAAGCCCCCTAGTGATCATAAGGTTTAACGGCTAGATTTGAATACGATCATGAGCCGGACCAAAGGGTTAGGCTAGATTTGAATACAATCATCCCCCCAATTAGTCATTTTGAAATTATAATGATGAAGACATGTGATTATTGAGAATGAAAAGGACAGAGGTCCTGCTTTATTTCTTATCATAATATATACAACGTTAAAGTATGTACATCATGTGAGCCGGTGGTTCAAGTATATTAAGGCCAAAGATGAGCGATATTCCACGGCCGGCGGGTCTCTCCCTCCGACTTACGTGAGTCTTTGTGCTCTCGAACATCGATGAGGTAGTATGACCCGTTGTTCAAGTGCCTGCTGACCACAAAAGGTCCTTCCCAAGGTGGGGATAATTTGTGTGCATCAGTTTGATCTTGGATGAGACAGAGCACCAAGTCACCTTCTTGAAAGGTTTTGGACTTAACCCGGCGGCTATGATAACGGCGCAGGTCCTGTTGGTAAATCGCCGAGCAGGCTACAGCTAAGTCACGCTCTTCAACTAACAGGTCAAGTGCATCCTGACGGGCTCGTTTGTTGTGTATAACTAACAGGTCAAGTGTATACCTAACAAGTCAGCTTCAACGTAAGCCGCCACGCGGGTTGAGTGACAACGGATGTCACTAGGAAAAACTGCCTCTGCTCCATAAACCATGAAGAAAGGGGTATAACCCGTAGACCTGTTAGGGGTAGTATTGATGCTCCATATCACAGAGGGTAACTCCTCCAACCAACAACCCGGCATTCATTGTAAAGGAACCATAAGCCGAGGCTTGAGACCTTTCAAGATTTGTTGATTGTCTCTTTCAGCTTGACAATTAGATTGGGGGTGAGCTACTGATGAAACATCAAGCCGGATATGCTCACGTTGGCAGAATTCCTCCATGGCACGCTTGGACAGATTAGTACTGTCGGGGATATACCATTGTCAATTATAATATTGTGTGGAAAGCCAAAACGAAAGATCACCTTTTTCATGAATTGAACCACCGTGGCTGCATCACACTTACTAACCGGCTCTGCCTCAACCCACTTTGTGAATTTGTCAACTGCCACCAAAAGGTGTGTATTTTTATCTTTGGATCTTTTGAAAGGTCCAACCATATCGAGCCCCCAGACTGCAAACGGCCAAGTAATTGGAATCATCCGCAATTCTTGAGCCAGCACGTGTGCCCGTCATGCGAATTTTTGACAACCATCACACCTACCGACCAGATCCTCCGCATCAGCGTGAGCCGTCAGCCAGTAAAAACCATGACGGAAAGCTTTGGCTACAAGAGACTTTGAACCGGCATGATGGCCACAATCTCCTTCATGGATTTCATGAAGAATTTCTTAACCTTCCTCAGGAGAGACACAACGTTGAAACGCCCCGGTGACACTGTGATGATGCAACTCACCGTTGGCAATTGTCATTGATTTAGACCACTGGGTTATGTGTCTAGCCAAGGTCTCATCCTCAGGCAACTCACCCTGGGTCATATAAGCCATATATGGCACTGTCCAATCTGGGATGACGTGAAGAGCTGCCACCAATTGTGCTTCTGGGTCTAGAACAGCCAAGTCTTCCTCTGTAGGCAACTTGACAGAAGGGTTATGCGGAACATCTAAGAAAGTGTTAGGTGGCACCGGCTTACGCTGAGACCCCAGATGGCTTAAGGCATCAGCCGCTTCATTCTTTCTGTGATCAATGTGTTCCACTTGGTAACCCTTGAAGTGTCCAGCAATGGCATCAACTTCGCGGTGATAAGTCTCCATGAGAGGATCCTTGGAATCCCACTTGCCTGATACCTGCTGAGCCACCAAATCTAAGTCTCCAAAGCACCTTACCTGGCTCAAGCTCATCTCATTAGCCATCCGAAGACCATGGAGCAAGGCATCCGGAGGGAGTGGTCTTAATACCGATGTCTTTCTTTAACCTTTGGGAGGTCAAACCACTGAACCTATTTATTTGACCTTGGGACCGATAGATAATACTCAGCTGCATTGTTAGTACAGGGAAACATCAACCGTAGCACATAACAAAAAATTTCACCTCGAGGGGAAGCTAAAACAACTCCAGCCCCCGAGCCCTCTAATTGCATGGACCCATCAAAATGAATAGTCCAATATGTATTGTCCGGCTTCTCTTCAGGCATCTGCAGCTCTGTCCAATCATTGATGAAGTCCACTAGTGCTTGAGATTTGATGGCAGTGCGTGGCACATACTTTAAACCATGAGGCCCAAGTTCAATGGCCCACTTGGCAACTCGTCCTGTGGCTTCTCTATTTTGAATAATATCTCATAAAGGATGAGAGCTAACCACAGTGATGGGATGACCCTGAAAATAATGCTTAAGCTTCCGGCTCGCCATGAACACCCCATAAACAAGTTTCTGCCAATGTGGATATCTCTGTTTGGACCCAATGAGCACCTCACTGATGTAGTAAACCAGCCGTTGAACCGGATATTCCTTGCCAGCCTCTTTGCGCTCTACGACAATGGCCACACTCACAACACACATGTTAGCAGCCACATATAACAATAATGGCTCCTTATCAATGGGAGCAGCAAGAACCGGCGGCTCAGCGATCCGTCTCTTCAGATCTTCAAAGGCAGAGTTAGAAGCATCACTCCAGACAAAATCATCTGTCTTCTTCATCATTTGATACAGCGGTATGGCCTTCTCACCTAACCGGCTTATGAACCGACTTAAAGCAGCAACACGACCTGCCAACCGCTGAATGTCATTGATGCATGCCGACTTAGCTAAAGATGTAATTGCTTTGATTTTCTCCGGGTTAGCCTTGATGCCTCTGTTAGAAACCAAAAAACCCAAAAGCTTCCCCGCCGGCACTCCAAAAACGTACTTGGCCGGGTTAAGCATCATCTTGTAGACCCGGAGATTATCAAAGGTTTCCTTCAGATCATCTATCAAGGTCTCCTTCTCTCTGGACTTCACCACCATATCGTCCACATAAGCATGAACATTGCGCCCAATCTGATTGTGAAGACAGTTCTGCACACATCGCTGATAAGTCGCCTAGGCACTTTTAAGCCCAAAAGGCATAGATATATAGCAAAAGGCTCCAAACGGAGTAATAAAAGCCGTCTTCTCCTGGTCCTTGACTGCCATCTTGATCTGATGATAACCAGAATAAGCATCCAAAAAGCTAAAATGCTCACAACCCGCCGTAGCATCAATGATTTGATCAATATGAGGAGAGCAAAAGGATCAGCCGGACAAGCCTTGTTTAAGTACGTGTAATCCACACACATACGCCAGGTGCCGTTCTTTTAAGCACGAGCACCGGGTTAGCCAACCACTCTGGATGAAAAACTTCAATAATGAACCCGGCCGCCAAGAGCCGGACCACTTCTTCACCAATGGCCTTGCGCGTTTCCTCATTGAACCGCCGAAGAAACTGCTTGACCGGATTAAATTTTGGATCAATATTGAGAGTGTGCTCAGCGAGTTCTCTCGGTACACCCGACATGTCAGAAGGTTTCCATGCAAAGATGTCCCGGTTCTCACAGATGAACTCGATGATCGTGCTTTCCTATTTAGGATCCAGATTAGCACTGATACTAAACTACTTAGATGAGTAACCTGGAACAAAATTGACAAGCTTGGTGTCATCAGCCGACTTAAACTTTAGGACAGGCTCATGTTCCGTAGTTGGCTTTTTAAAAGACGTCATGTCCGCCGGGTCAACATTGTCTTTGTAAAACTTTAACTCCTCTGTTGCACAAACAGATTCAGCGTAAGCGACATCGCCTTCCTCACATTCCAAGGCTATCTTCCAACTCCCATGCATTGTGATGGTGCCCTTATGACCCGGCATCTTGAGCTGCAAATAAACATAACAGGGTCGTGCCATGAACTTGGCATAAGCTGATCGTCCAAACAGGGCGTGATACGGGCTCTTGATTTTTACCACCTCAAAAGTTAACTTCTCAGCCCTAGAATCATGCTCATCTCCAAAGGCTACTTCCAGTTCAATCCTGCCCACTGGGTATGCCGACTTACCTAGCACCACTCCATGGAAAACAGTGTTGGAAGTCTTAAGATTTTTGTCAGTCAACCCCATGTGATGGAAAGTCTCATAATAGAGGATGTTGATGCTACTACCTCCGTCCATGAGTACTTTAGTGAATTTATATCCACCAACTTGAGGTGCCACCACCAAGGCCAGGTGACCCGGATTGTAAACCGGGGGGGGGGGGGTTGATCTTCCCTACTCCATAGAATAGGCTGCTCAGACCATCTCAAATAACGAGGGACTGCCAGCTCAACAGCATTCACGGCCCTCTTATGAAGCTTCTGGTCCCGTCTGCACAAGCTGGTGGTGAACACATGATACTTTCCACTATTCAACTGCTTTGGATTGCTCTGGTATCCAGATTTCTGTTGCTGCTGCTACTGACCTCCTTGGCTAGATTGCTGATTATAACCACCTTGATTTCCTTGAGAGCCTTGAAAATTGGCATTTGAACCGCCGCCCGGACCATGAAAACCGCCGCCACCTGAGCCGCCGCCTGGCCCATGATTGCTATTGAACATGTTAGAGTTCTTGAAAGCCTTCATGATCATACAGTCCTTCCACAGGTGAGTGGCTGGTTTCTGCTGAGTACCGTGCCTTGGACAAGGCTCATTTAACAACTTATCAAGAGTGGGACCTGACCTGCCAGACCGAGGAGGTGGCCTCCCCTTACGTTGCTGATTGTTGCCCTGTGCATTGGTGTTAGCCACAAACTCCAAGCTACCGTCAGCCTTACGTTTATTATTGCCTCCTTGATTTGTCAGGTTATGCTGATGACCCTTGTCATTCTTCTTCCCCTTCCCTGTCTTCTCCTCGTCAGACTCGGGATCCTTGGTACTATCAGAGTCGGCATACTTGACTAGAGCCGCCATCATCTGGCCCATGTCATTACAATTGCGTTTGAGCCGCCCCAGCTTCTGTTTCAGAGGCGTAAAACGGCATTTTTCTCCAACATTAAGACTGGAGAGCCGGCGTCCATCTTATCAGATGAATGTATTATGGCTCTGACCCAGCGCAACCAATGGGTCATCGACTCTCCTTCCTCTTGTTTACAGTTAGTTAAATCCACAATTGACACAGGCTGCTTGCATGTGTCTTTGAAATTCTGAATAAACCAGGCTTTTAATTCTACCCATGAACCAATGGAATTGGGTGGCATCCCCATCAGCCAGGTGCGGGCCGTTCCATCCAACACCATTGTGAAGTACTTGGCCATCGCCGCGTCACTGACCTCCAATAGTTCCATGGCCATCTCATAGCTTTCAATCCACGCCCCTGGCTGTAAATCGGCCGTGTAATTAGGCACCTTTCAAGGCCCCTTGAAATCCTTGGGCAAACGCTCATTATGTAGAGCCGGTACCAAGTAAGGGACACCTCCAGTCCTTGTGGCCACGCCTGCTTCAATAGAGGTCGTCGGATGAACCGGAAAAGACTGGTGAGCTGCCCGCTGAGACGCCTGCTCAGCTGCCTGTTGAGCCGCCCGCTCAACCTCTTGACGGATCATGTCTTTACCAACCAAGTTAAGAGCCCCATCACGTGTCGGGTCATGCCCGCACGGCTGGTCACGGCACCGGGCGTTGCTTGAACAGCTGCTGAATCTATGTGCCTACTATAACTCGGGCTCCGGCTTGGGAGAGGGGTCGAATGAATCCTGTCTCGGCTATAAGAATATGCCTCCTGCTGCGCCAGAGCCGTCTGAAGAAGTTCTCTAACCCTTCGAGTTTCAATCACTGTCGGAGAGTCACCCTCTGCTGGGAGAGCCGCCAGTCGCGCTGCCGCAGTGATCGTGTTCTCCAAAGGGTTAGAATAATGACCCGGTGGTGTTGGTACATAAGGAGGTGGGGCAGTATTCATATCAGGAGGTTCCATCACCCGTGGCTGAACTGGCGTTCCAGCCCCGGGCGTTGCCATCCAGTTTACCTCTGGCGGGTTACTGGGGCCTGCACCGAGTGTGCGGAAGAGGTTTCTAGGATTGTAAGTCAGAGGCAGACGTGATTGAGCCTTCTGGTGTCTTCTCATGACCTCATTTGATGCGTTTAGATCCATCATGAGCTGAAAAGCCTCTAATTGAATCCAAAGCCGCCCGCTCTATGGCCATCCTGGCGTTTTCCGCTGCTAGGTGTTCCTTGGCTTGTACTACCTCCTCACGTAACCGTGCCACTTCCGCATCGTGTTGAGCCTGATCCGTCGGGTTAACCACGACAGTCAAGAGGGCTATCATCCTATCCATGAGATCCATCAGCACCGGAGCCGGCGGGCGCGCAGGGCCCCCTGCCCTGGCCGCCACTGACCAGGAGGTTATTGCTGCCGCAGCCGTAGAGTTTTGAATGGGTTGCGTGCCAGTCATGAAGATCCCTGCTCTGCTTGGCGGCTCAAAGGGGTCCGTAATACTGCTGCCATCGGAACAGCCCCCAAGCCCACCGTCTTGCACTTGATATAATGAATCCGTCTCACCTGTGGACGATCCACCGTCAGAGCAGATGGCCATCTCACCGCCAGACACAGATCCTTCAGAAAATTCTCCTCCATGGATGCATCCCACGAAGGCACGCTTCATGGCGGGCTGAGTCCGGGCGGGTCTCGCGCGCTGAGCCATCTCGATGATGTCCGTGCAGATGTCCGGCTCAGGGCCTAATAAACCACAAGTATAGGGGATCGCAACAATTTTCGAGGGTAGAGTATTCAACCCAAATTTATTGATTCGACACAAGGGGAGCCAAAGAATAATCTCAAGTATTAGCAGCTGAGTTGTCAATTCAACCACACCTAGAAACTTAATATCTGCAGCAAGGTTTTTAGTAGCAAAGTAATATGATAGTAGTGGTAACGGTAACAAAAGTAATATTTTTAGTTTTATAGTGATTGTAACAGTAGCAACGGAAAAGTAAATAAGCGAAGAACAATATATGAAAAGCTCATAGGCATTGGATCGGTGATGGAGAATTATGCCGGATGCGATCGATCATGTAATAGTCATAACCTAGGGTGACACAGAACTAGCTCCAGTTCATCAATGTAATGTAGGCATGTATTCTGAATATAGACATACATGCTTATGGAAAAGAACTTGCATGACATCTTTTGTCCTACCCTCCCGTGGCAGCGGGGTCCTATTGGAAACAAAGGGATATTAAGGCCTCCTTTTAATAGAGTACCAGACCAAAGCATTGACACACAGTGAATACATGAACTCCTCAAATTACGGTCATCACTGGTAAGTATCCTGATTATTGTCACTTCGGGGTTAACGGATCATAACTCATAATAGGTGACTATAGACTTGCAAGATAGGATCAAGAACTCTCATATATTGACGAAAACATAATAGGTTCAGATCTGAAATCATGGCACTCGGGCCCTAGTGACAAGCATTAAGCATAGCAAAGTCATAGCAACATCAATCTCAGAACATAGTGGATACTAGGGATCAAACCCTAACAAAACTAACTCGATTACATGATAAATCTCATCCAACCCGTCGTCGTCCAGCAAGCCTACGATGGAATTACTCATGCACGGTGGTGAGCATCATGAAATTGGTGATGGAGGAAGGTTGATGATGACGATGGTGATGGATTCCCCTCTCCGGAGCCCCAAACGAACTCCAGATCAACCCTCCCAAGAGAGTTTAGGGCTTGGCGGCGACTCTGTATCATAAAACGTGATGAATCCTTCTCTCTGATTTTTTTCTCGCCGAAATTGAATATATGGAGTCAGGGTTGAGGTCGGTGGAGCATCAGGGGCCCACGAAGCAGGGGGCGCGCTTAGAGGGTAGGGCGCGTCCCCACCCTCATGGACAGGGTGTGGGCCCCCTGACGTGGATCTTTCTTCCAGTATTTTTTATATATTCCAAAATAATTCTCCGTTGATTTTCAGGTCATTCCGAGAACTTTTATTTCTGCACAAAAATAACACCATGGCAATTCTGCTGAAAACAACGTCAGTCCGGGTTAGTTCCATTCAAAGCATGCAAGTTAGAGTCCAAAACAAGGGCAAAAGTGTTTGGAAAAGTAGATACGACGGAGACGTATCAACTCCCCCAAGCTTAAACCTTTGCTTGTCCTCAAGCAATTCAGTTGATAAACTGAAAGTGACAAAGAAAAACTTTTACAAACTCTGTTTGCTCTTGTCGTTGTAAATATGTAAAGCCAGCATTCAGGTTTTCAGCAAAGATTATGAACTGACCATATTCACAATAACACTTAGGTCTCATGTTTACTCATATCAATGACATAATCAACTAGCGAGCAATAATAATAAATCTCAGATGACAACACTTTCTCAAAACAATCATGATATGATATGACAAGATGGTATCTCGCTAGCCCTTTCTGAGACCACAAAACATAAATGCAGAGCACCTTTAAAGATCAAGGACTGACTAGACATTGTAATTCATGGTAAAAGAGATCCAGTCAAGTCATACTCAATGTAAACTAACAGTAATGGATGCAAATGACAGCGGTGCTCTCCAACTGGTGCTTTTTCATAAGAGGATGATGACTCAACATAAAAGTAAATGGATAGGCCCTTCACAGAGGGAAGTAGGGATTTGTAGAGGTGCCAGAGCTCGGTTTTGAAATAGATATGAATAATATTTTGAGCAGTGTACTTTCATTGTCAACATAACAACCGAGAGATCTCAATATCTTCCATGCTACACACATTATAGGCGGTTCCCAAATAGAATGGTAAAGTTTATACTTCCCCTCCACCAACAAGCATCAATCCATGGCTTGCTCGAAACAACGAGTGCCTCCAACTAACAATAGTCCCGGGGGAGTTTTGTTTGCAGTTATTTTGATTTGATTTGCATAAAGCATGGGACTGGGCATCCCGGTGACCAGCCATTTTCTCGTGAGTGAGGAGCGGAGTCCACTCCTCTTGAGAATAACCCGCCTAGCATGGAAGATACATACAGCCCTAGTTGATACATGAGCTATTCGAGCATGCAAAACAGAATGTTTTTTGAAGGTTTAGAGTTTGGCACATACAAATTTACTTGGAACGACAGGTAGATACCGTATATAGGTAGGTATGGTGGACTCATATGGAATAACTTTGGGGTTTATGGAATTGGATGCATAAGCAGTATTCCCTCTTAGTACAAGTGAAGGCTAGAAAAAGACTGGGAAGCGACCAGCTAGAGAGCGACAATAGTCATGAACATGCATTAAAATTAATCAACACCAAATACAAGCATGAGTAGGATATAAATATTGTAGAGGCTATGTTGATTTTGTTTCAACTACATGCGTGAAGATGTGCCAAGTCAAGCCACTCGAATCATCAAAAGAGGATACCGCCCTATCATACCACATCACAACCATTTTAATAGCATGTTGGCATGCAAGGTAAACCATTATAAACTCCTAGATAATTAAGCATGGCATAAGCAACTACAATCTCTAATTGTCATTGCAAATATGTTTCCTTTATAATAGGGTGAATCAGGAACAATGGACTAATCATATTTACAAAAACAAGAGAGGTCGAGTTCATACCAGCTTTTCTCATCTCAATAAGTTCATCCTATAATCATCATTATTGCCTTTCACTCGCACGACCGAATAGTGTGGATAATAATTATAGTGCACGTGCATTGGACTAAGCTGGAATCTGCAAACATTCAATTCAAGAGAGAAGACAAGGTAATATGGGCTCTTTGTTATATCAACAATAATTCATATAAGAGCCACTTAACATTTTGATCATGGTCTTCTCCTCTCGACCCCCAAAAAACAGAAAAGAAACAAAACTATTTACATGGGAAAGCTCCCAACAAGCAAAAGAAGAACGAGAAATATTTTTGGGTTTTATTTTTAATTACTACTACTACCGGCATGGAAAGTAAACTAACTAAAAGCTACAACTAGTTTTTTTGGTTTTTCTTAAGGTTTATCAAACACACAAGAAGAAAGCATAAGAAGGGAAATAAACTAGCATGGATATTACAATGAAAAAGTATGAGCACCGACAACTAGCATGAGTGTGTGAACATGCATGTAATGTCGGTGAGAAATACGTACTCCCCCAAGCTTAGGCTTTTGGCCTAAGTTGGTCTATGGCCACGGCTGGCCTGGAGGATATCCAAAGTTGTAGCTGGGGTCGTACTGAGATGCAACGGCAATTGCCTGATGAGCTGCAGCTTGGAGGCGAGCTGTCTCCGCCCTCCTCTCGTACTCGGTCGCCTCCTCCCTGGTTATAACATATCTCCCCTTAATTTTCCTGAAAGTCAAAGAGAGTAGGAGCAGGGAGAGCAACGTGATAGGTGCGTCGTCTGTCAAAGATTAGTCGGTACTGGAGGAACTAATCATTCCTCTCAACAAACTGATGACGAACTATAGCATCATAATCTAGATAAGAAGGAGGCAACTCAATATCATCTCCACGAATGTGTATCTCAAGAAACTTAGCTATACAGGTTGCATAAATTCCACCAAAGGAATCTCCATGAATACGATTATTATGCAACCTACGTGCAACGATAGTCCCCAAGTTGTATTGTTTATCTCCTAAAACATCGCTTCTGAGAACGCTAAGATCAGGCACACACATGTGACATGCTTCATCTTTACCATTAATGCATCTACCTATGAAGAGAGAGAAATAATGTATAGTAGGAAAATGAATGCTCCCTATGGTAGCTTGCGTCACATCCCTAGATTCCCCCACAGTTATACTAGCAAAAAAATCTCTAAACTCAGACTTGTGAGGTACACTAACATCAGCCCACTGTGGGAGTTTACAAGCAGTGTTAAAATCTTGTAAGTCCATGGTATAAGATTTATCATAAAGATCAAACAGGACAATTTGAGAATTGTGTGATGATGAAAATTTAAACCTTCTCACAAATGAATCAGTTAAATGGAGGTATTGACTGCACTTATCTGCCTCGAAGCTCTCAATATCAGCATTACGCACATAAGCTTCAAATTCCTCCTTGATTCCCGCTCGAACCATGAAGTCCTCTGACGACCATTCACAGGGCCGCACCTGAGCATCCCTTGGTGGTTCCTCGTCCGCATCGCGTATTGCGAGTCTGGGTCCTTGCTTCCTTGCAGAACCACCTTGGTACATTTTCCTAAACATATTTCTTCCTCTGAAAAATTTCTGAAATTTCTAGTAACTCAAAATAAAAGTGAACCAAACCCAACAATATTGATAGCAACTACTCCTACAAGTTCCTAGAGGCAATATCATGCGTTAAAACTACTTTTTACCACATAAATTGGACATGAAAGCTCAAGAACAGGGTCACCTAAGCAGCAAAAATATGCAATGAATAAAGCACTAGAACAAAAACTAATTGGACCATTGGAGGAGTCACATACCAAAGAACAATCCCCCAAAGCAGTTTTGTGAATGGAGCTTTGAGCAAGGAGATCAAAAATGGCAGCAAGATGAGCTTGGACTCGGGTTTGAGCTGGCTAGTGATTTTTTGGGAGGAAGAAGGAGTGTGTGGTAGCTGGAATAAGTGGAGGGGAGCCACCATGGGCCCACAAGGCAGGGGGCGTGCCCAGGGGGTGGGCGCATCTTCTGCAGTGGTCGGGCATTGAGTCTGACTCAACTTCACACCTTGTAACACAGGCAAGAACCCTTTCTTTGCTTGATCCATTTTGAACTTCTTCAAAATCTTGTCAAGGTATGTGCTTTGTTAAAGTCCAATTAAGCGTCTTGATCTATCTCTATAGATTTTTATTCCTAATATGTAATGAGATTCACCGAGGTCTTTCATTGAAAAACTCTTATTCAAGTATCCCTTTATGCTATCCAGAAATTCTATATCATTTCCAATCAGTAATATGTCATCCACATATAATATCAGAAATGCTACAGAGCTCCCACTCACTTTCTTGTAAATACAGGCTTCTCCGAAAGTCTGTATAAAACCAAATGCTTTGATCACACTATCAAAGCGTTTATTCCAACTCCGAGAGGCTTGCACCAGTCCATAAATGGATCGCTGGAGTTTGCACACTTTGTTAGCTCCCTTTGGATCGACAAAACCTTCCGGTTGCATCATATACAACTCTTCTTCCAGAAATCCATTCAGGAATGCAGTTTTGACATCCATCTACCAAATTTCATAATCATAAAATGTGGCTATTGCTAACATGATTCGGACAGACTTAAGCATCGCTACGGGTGAGAAGGTCTCATCGTAGTCAACCCCTTGAACTTGTCGAAAACCTTTTGCGACAAGTCGAGCTTTGTAGACAGTAACATTACCATCAACGTCAGTCTTCTTCTTGAAGATCCATTTATTCTCAATTGCTTGCCGATCATCGGGCAAGTCAACCAAAGTCCATACTTTGTTCTCATACATGGATCCCATCTTAGATTTCATGGCTTCAAGCCACTTTGCGGAATCTGGGCTCACCATCGCTTCTTCATAGTTCGTAGGTTCATCATGATCTAGTAGCATGACTTCCAGAACAGGATTACCGTACCACACTGGTGCGGATCTCGCTCTGGTCGATCTACGAGGTTCAGTAGTATCTTGACCTGAAGTTTCATGATCAACATCATTAGCTTCCTCACTAATTGGTATAGATGTCGCAGAAACAGTTTTCTGTGATGTACTATTTTCCAATAAGGGAGTAGGTACAGTTACCTCGTCAAGTTCTACTTTCCTCCCACTCACTTCTTTCGAGAGAAACTCCTTCTCTAGAAAGGATCCATTTTTAGCAACGAATGTCTTGCCTTCGGATCTGTGATAGAAGGTGTACCCAACAGTCTCCTTTGGGTATCCTATGAAGACACATTTCTCCGATTTGGGTTCGAGCTTATCAGGTTGAAGCTTTTTCACATAAGCATCGCAGCCCCAAACTTTAAGAAACGACAAATTTGGTTTCTTGCCAAACCATAGTTCATAAGGCGTCGTCTCAACGGATTTTGATGGTGCCCTATTTAACGTGAATGCGGCCGTCTCTAAAGCATAACCCCAAAACGATAGCGGTAAATCAGTAAGAGACATCATAGATCGCACCATATCTAGTAAAGTACGATTACGACGTTCGGACACACCATTACGCTGTGGTGTTCCGGGAGGCGTGAGTTGCGAAACTATTCCACAATTTTTCAAATGTACACCAAACTCGTAACTCAAATATTCTCCTCCATGATCAGATCGTAGAAACTTTATTTTCATGTTACGATGATTTTCCACTTCACTCTGAAATTCTTTGAACTTTTCAAATGTTTTAGACTTATGTTTCATTAAGTAGATATATCCATATCTGCTTAAGTCATCTGTGAAGGTGAGAAAATAACGATATCCGCCACGAGCCTCAATATTCATCGGACCACATACATCGGTATGTATGATTTCCAACAAATCTGTTGCTCTCTCCATAGTACCGGAGAACGGTGTTTTAGTCATCTTGCCCATGAGGCACGGTTCGCAAGTACCAAGTGATTCATAATCAAGTGGTTCCAAAAGTCCATCAGTATGGAGTTTCTTCATGCGCTTTACACCGATATGACCTAAACGACAGTGCCACAAATAAGTTGCACTTTCATTATCAACTCTGCATCTTTTGGATTCAACATTATGAATATGTGTATCACTACTGTCGAGATTCATCAAAAATAGACCACTCTTCAAAAGGTGCATGACCATAAAAGATATTACTCATATAAATAGAACAACCATTATTCTCTGATTTAAATGAATAACCGTCTCGCATCAAACAAGATCCGGATATAATGTTCATGCTCAACGCTGGCACCAAATAACAATTATTTAGGTCTAATATTAATCCCGAAGGTAGATGTAGAGGTAGCGTGCCGACCGCGATCACATCGACTTTGGAACTGTTTCCCACGCGCATCGTCACCTCGTCCTTTGCTAGTGTCCGCTTATTCCGTAGTCCCTGTTTCGAGTTGCAAATATTAGCAACAGAACCAGTATCAAATACCCAGGTGCTACTGCGAGCTCTAGTAAGGTACACATCAATAACATGTATATCACATATACCTTTGTTCACCTTGCCATCCTTCTTATCCGCAAAATACTTGGGGTAGTTCCGCTTCCAGTGACCAGTCTGCTTGCAGTAGAAGCACTCAGTTTCAGGCTTAGGTCCAGACTTGGGTTTCTTCTCCTGAGCAGCAACTTGCTTGCCGTTCTTCTTGAAGTTCCCCTTCTTCTTCCCTTTGCCCTTTTTCTTGAAACTAGTGGTCTTGTTAACCATCAACACTTGATGCTCCTTCTTGATTTCTACCTCCGCAGCTTTCAGCATCGCGAAGAGCTCGGGAATAGTCTTGTTCATCCCTTGCATATTATAGTTCATCACGAAGCTCTTGTAGCTTGGTGGCAGTGATTGGAGAATTCTGTCAATGACGCAATCATCTAGAAGATTAACTCCCATCTGAATCAAGTGATTATTACACCCAGACATTTTGAGTATATGCTCACTGACAGAACTGTTCTCCTCCATCTTGCAGCTATAGAACTTATTGGAGACTTCATATCTCTCAATCCGGGCATTTGCTTGAAATATTAACTTCAACTCCTGGAACATCTCATATGCTCCATGACGTTCAAAACGTCGTTGAAGTCCCGATTCTAAGCCGTAAAGCATGGCACACTGAACTATCGAGTAGTCATCAGCTTTGCTCTGCCAGACATTCATAACATCCGGTGTTGCTCCAGCAGCAGGCCTGGCACCCAGCGGTGCTTCCAGGACGTAATTCTTCTAAGCAGCAATGAGGATAATCCTCAAATTACGGACCCAGTCCGTGTAATTGCTACCATCATCTTTCAACTTTGCTTTCTCAAGGAACGCATTAAAATTCAACGGAACAACAGCACGAGCCATCTACCTACAATCAACATAAACAAGCAAGATACTATCAGGTACTAAGTTCATGATAAGTTTAAGTTCAATTAATCAAATTACTCAAGAACTCCCACTTAGATAGACATCCCTCTAATCCTCTAAGTGATCACGTGATCCAAATCAACTAAACCATAACCGATCATCACGTGAGATGGAGTAGTTTTCAATGGTGAACATCGTTATGTTGATCATATCTACTATATGATTCACGTTTGACCTTTCGGTCTCCGTGTTCCGAGGCCATATCTGCATATGCTAGGCTCGTCAAGTTTAACCTGAGTATTCTGCGTGTGCAAAACTGGCTTGCACCCGTTGTAGATGGACGTAGAGCCTATCACACCCGATCATCACGTGGTGTTTGGGCACGACGAACTTTGGCAACGGTGCATACTCAGGGAGAACACTTCTTGATAATTTAGTGAGAGATCATCTTATAATGCTACCGTCAATCAAAGCAAGATAAGATGCATAAAAGGATAAACATCACATGCAATCAATATAAGTGATATGATATGGCCATCATCATCTTGTGCTTGTGATCTCCATCTTCGAAGCACCGTCATGATCACCATCGTCACCGGCGCGACACTTTGATCTCCATCGCAGCATCGTTGTCGTCTCGCCAATCTTATGCTTCCACGACTATCACTACCGCTTAGTAATAAAGTAAAGCATTACACCGCGATTTCATTGCATACAATAAAGCGACAACCATATGGCTCCTACCAGTTGCCGATAACTCGGTTACAAAACATGATCATCTCATACAATAAAATTCAGCATCATGTCTTGACCATATCACATCACAACATGCCCTGCAAAAACAAGTTAGACGTCCTCTACTTTGTTGTTGCAAGTTTTACGTGGCTGCTATGGGCTTAAGTAAGAACCAATCTCACCTACGCATCAAAACCACAACGATAGTTTGTCAAATAGACTCCGTTTTAACCTTCGCAAGGACCGGGCGTAGCCACACTCGGTTCAGCTAAAGTTGGAGAGACAGTCTCCCGTAAGCCACCTGTGTGCAAAGCACGTCGGGGGAACCGGTCTCGCGTAAGCGTACGCGTAATGTTGGTCCGGGTCATCTCGTCCAACAATACCGCCGAACCAAAGTATGACATGCTGGTAGGCAGTCTGACTTATATCGCCCACAACTCACTTGTGTTCTACTCGTGCATATAACATCAACATAAATAACCTAGGCTCTGATACTACTGTTGGGTTTCGTAGTAATTTCAAAAAAATTCCTACGCACACACAAGATCATGTGATGCATAGCAACGAGAGGGGAGAGTGTTGTCTACGTACCCACGCAGACCGACTGCGGAAGTGTTGACGCAACGTAGAGGAAGTAGTCGTACGTCTTCACGATCCAACCGATCAAGCACCGAAACTACGGCACCTCCGAGTTCGAGCACATGTTCAGCTCGATGATGATCCCCAGACTCCGATCCAGCAAAGTGTCGGGGAAGAGTTCTGTCAGCACGACGGCGTGGTGACGATCTTGATGTACTACAGCAGCAGGGCTTCGCCTAAACTCCGCTACAGTATTATCGAGGATTATGGTGGCTGGGGGCACCGCACACGGCTAAGGAATAGATCACGTGAATCAACTTGTGTGTTCTAGGGTGCCTCTACCTCAGTATATAAAGGACCAAAGGGGGGAGGCTGGCCGTCCACAAGGGGCGCGCCAGGAGAGTCCTACTCCCTCCGGGAGTAGGATCCCCCCCCCCAATCCTAGTTGGAATAGGATTCGCGGAGGGGGAAAAGAGAGAGAGAGGGGGCCGGCCACCTCTCCTAGTCCTAATAGGACTAGGGGAAGGGGGAGGCGCACAGCCCATGTAGGGCTGCCTCTTCTCTTTTCCACTAAGGCCCATCATGGCCCATTTAGCTCCCGGGGGGTTCCAGTAACCTTCCCGGTACTCCGGTAAAATCCCGATTTCACCCGGAACACTTCCGATATCCAAACATAGGCTTCCAATATATCAATCTTTATGTCTCGACCATTTCGAGACTCCTCGTCATGTCCGTGATCACATCCGGGACTCCGAACAACCTTCGGTACATCAAAATGCATAAACTCATAATATAACTGTCATCGTAACCTTAAGCGTGCGGACCCTACGAGTTCGAGAACAATGTAGACATGACCGAGACACGTCTTCGGTCAATAACCAATAGCGGGACCTGGATGCCCATATTGGCTCCTACATATTCTACGAAGATCTTTATCGGTCAGACCGCATAACAACATACGTTCTTCCCTTTGTCATCGGTATGTTACTTGCCCGAGATTCGATCGTCGGTATCCAATACCTAGTTCAATCTCATTACCGGCAAGTCTCTTTACTCATTCCGTAATACATCATCTCACAACTAACATCTTAGTTAGAATGCTTGCAAGGCTTATGTGATGTGTATTACCGAGAGGGCCCAGAGATACCTCTCCGACAATCGGAGTGACAAATCCTAGTCTCGAAATACGCCAACCCAACATGTACCTTTGGAGACACCTGTAATGCTCCTTTATAATCACCCAGTTACGTTGTGATGTTTGGTAGCACCCAAAGTGTTCCTCCGGCAAACGGGAGTTACATAATCTCATAGTCATAGGAACATGTATAAGTCATGAAGAAAAGCAATAGCAACATACTAAACGATCGGGTGCTAAGCTAATGGAATGGGTCATGTCAATCAGATCATTCAACTAATGATGTGACCTTGTTAATCAAATAACAACTCATTGTTCATGGTTAGGAAACATAACCATCTTTGATTAACGAGCTAGTCAAGTAGAGGCATACTAGTGACACTTTGTTTGTCTATGTATTCACACACGTATTATGTTTCCGATTAATACAATTCTAGCATGAATAATAAACATTTATCATGATTATAAGGAAATAAATAATAACTTTATTATTGCCTCTAGGGCATATTTCCTTCACTATATCATTTAATTTAGTAAGATGTGCCACAATAGTTTCAGATTCATAGCCATAAAAAGGATCAGATTCAACCAAAGTAATTATATCAGGATGAACTGAGAAATCATAATCCTTATCAGTAATAAAGAGGTGAAGTAGCATAAGCAGGATCATATTTCATTCTAGCATTCACATTTTTTCTTTAAGCTTAGCTAATAACTTCTTAAGATCACTTCTATCATTGCAGGCAAGAAAGTCTCTAGCAGTTTCTTCATCCATAACATAACCCTCAGGAACAACAGGAAATTCATATATAGGGGGAGAATCTTCATCATCACTTTCATCAATATTATCAGTTTCAATAATTTCATTCTCTCTAGCCCTAGCAAGTAGTTCATCAAGAAATTCACCAAGTGGCACAGTAGTATCAGGCATAGAAGTAGTTTCATCTTAAGTCTCATGCATAGCAGAAGTGGCATCATCAATAACATGCGACCTATCGGAATCAATAGCATGTGTAGGTGTCACAATTTTACTCAAAACAGAACAGGAATCAAGTGCAGAGCTAGATGGCAGTTCCTTACCTCCCCTCGTAGTTGAGGGAAAAATCTTGGTTCTTTGATCTTTCAAGTTCTTCATAATGATAAGCAGATATAAATCCATAACATAACCCTCAGGAACAACATGCAATCCATATCTAGGGGGAGAATCTTCATCGTCACTTTCATCAATACTATCAGTTTCAATAATTTCATTCTCTCTAGCCCTAGCAAGTTGTTCATCAAGAAATTCACCAAGTGGCACAGTAGTATCAGGCATAGAAGTGGTTTCATCATAAGTATCATGCAAAGCAGAAGTGGCATCATCAATAACATGCAACCTATTGGAATCAATAGCATGTGTAGGTGTCGCAAGTTTACTCAAAACAGAAGGTGGATCAAGTGCAGAGCTATATGCCAGTTCCTTACCTCCCCTCATAGTTGAGGGGAAAATCTTAGTTCTTTGATCTTTCAAGTTCTTCATAATGATAAGCAGATATAAATCCCAAGTGACTCAAAGAATAGAGCTATGCTCCCCGGCAACGGCGCCAGAAAATAGTCTTGATATCCCACAAGTATAGGGGATCGCAACAGTTTTCGAGGGTAGAGTATTCAACCCAAATTTATTGATTCAATACAAGGGGAGCAAAAGAATATTCTCAAGTTTAGCAGCTGTGTTGGGGATATAACTACGAGGTATGACTTGCCCAGGAGGGGCCGGGTCAATAGCAATGGCGGGTTAACTAAAGGAAGCCCGAAGAATATACAAGGTGACGGTTTATGATAAGGTTGTAGTAGGCCGAAGCCCAGAGGCGGTTTAAGGCCCATGAGTATAAACTGCCATGTATGATTAGACTTGTAAAGTAAGGCATGTAAAAGACATTACCGAGCCGGACACGTTGTATGAGCCGGCCGGGACTCTGTAGGCCACAGGGCGTCAACCCATGTATATAAGGGGACGACCCGGCGGCGGCTTAGGGCAAGAAACAATAGATCAAGAGCCAAGCTAGCATATTTCGCTCCTTGGTCATCGAAACCTAGCAATACCACAACAACTGTACTAGGCTTTACCTTCACCACAAGGGGCCGAACTAGTATAAACCTCTCGTGTCCTTTGTCCCGCTTAACCCCTTTAAGCTTCCTAGTTGCGATGGCTCCATGACTAAGTCCTTTCACTAGGACATCTGCCGTGACGATTCCACGACAGTTGGCGCCCACCATGAGGCCAGTGCACGGTGGATTTGAGTTCTTGAAGGGCAGCTTCGAAGGGCTCAAGGGATACGTTGTGGGCCGGATGACCAAGAGTCGTCGCGACAACCTCTACATCGACGACGCAGGCTGGGGCCCCGAGGTTGGCTCAATCGAGTACGGGTACCGGGTCCCCTTCAGCGGAATCCACGTCTTCATCGCTCGGATCAGCGAGCCGGGCCCTGAGCCGGACGTCTGCACTGACCTCATCAAAACGGCTCAGCGTGCGAGACCCGCCCGGGCTCAGCCGGCCGTAAGGCGTGCCTTCATAGGTTGCATCCATGGAAGAGGGGAGCTTTCTGAAGGATCTGTGGATGGCAGTGAGACAGCTGTCCACTCTGACAGCGAGTCATCCACAGGTGAGATGGATTCATTGTATCAACTGCAGGATGGCGGGCTTGGGGGCTGTTCTGATGGCAGCAGTATTCCGGACACCTCTGAGCCACCGAATCGAGCCGGGGTCTACATGGTTGGCACTCAACCCGGTCAGAATTCTATGGCCGCGGCGGCGGTAACCACCGGATCAGCAGCAGCCGGGACCGGAGACCCCGTGCGCCCACCGGCTCAGGTGCTAATGGATCTCATGGATAGGATGACGACCTTGTTAATCGCCGTGGTTAAGCCGGCATATAAGGCTCATCACGATGCAGAGGTGGCACGGTTACGTGGGGAGGTAGCACAAGCTAAGGAGGATTTAACAGCGGAGGATGTAATGATGGCGGCAGAGCAGGCGGCTCTAGATGCTCGAGCTCAGCAGCTTCAAGCAGAGACTTTCCGGCTCTCGGTGGATCTAAACGCATCAAATGAGGTCATGAGGAGAAGGCACCAAAAGGCTCAATCATGTCCGCCTCTAACTTATGATCCTAGGAACCTCTTCCATACACCTGGGGCTGGTCCCAGTAACCCGCCGAAGGCAAACCGGATCACAACACGCGGGACTGGGGCACCGGTTCAACCGCGGGCCATGGAACCCCCCGTGTGAATACCGCTCCGTCTCGTTACACACTAATACAACTGGGTCACTTTTCTAATCCTTTAGAGAATCTTGTCGCTGCGTCGGCTTGTTTGGCGGCTCTCCCGATGGAAGGAGACTCTCCAACAACGATCGAAACACGAAGGGTCAGAGAACTTCTTCAGACGGCTCTGGCACAACAGGATGTATACTCTTATAGTCAAGACAGAATCCATTCAACCCCTCGCCCAAGCCGGATCCCGAGCTATAGCACGCATATGGACTCAGCGGCCATGTCAAGCAACGCCCAACGCCATAACCAACCACGCGGGCATGACCCGGCCCAGGGTGGAGCTCTTAACTTGGTGGACCAGGAGAGGATCCGCCAAGAGGCTGAGCGGGCAGTTCAACAGCAGCTGAGCTGGCGGCTCACCAAGCTTCTCCGGTTTATCTAGCGACCTCTGTTGAAGCAGGTGTGGCCACAAGGACAGAGGTGTCCCTTGTCTGGTGTCGGCTCTGCATAATGAGCGTTTGCCAAAGGACTTTAAGGGGCCTCGTAAGGTAGCTAATTACACAGTCGACCTGCAGCCCGGAGCATGGATTGAAAGTTACGAGATAGCCATGGAGTTATTGGAGGTCAGTGACGCAACAATGGCTAAATACTTCATAATGATGTTGGATGGAACAGCTCGCACTTGGTTGAAGGGGTTGCCACCCAACTCCACCGGCTCATGGGCAGAGTTAAAAGCCCGGTTCATTCAGAACTTCAAAGATACCTGTAAGCAGCCCATGTCGATCGTGGACTTGACTAACTGCAAGCAAGGGGAAGGCGAATCCACGACCCATTGGGTGTGTCGGGTCAAGGAAATAATACATTCATCTGATAAGATGGATGCCGGCTCCGTGGTCTTAATGTTGGAGAAAAATTACCGTTTTGAACCTCTAAAATAGAAGCTGGGGCGACTCAAGCGTGATTGTAATGACATGGGCCAGCTGATGGCGGCTCTGGTCAAGTACGTTGATTCTGACAGTACCAAGGACCCCGCGTCTGGTGAAGAGAAGAGAGGGAAGGGAAATAAGAACGGCAACGGCAAAGGTCACCAGCACAACCCGGTGAATCAAGGAGGTAATAAACGTAAGGCCAACAAAAGTTTGGAGTTTGTGGCTAACACCAATGCACAGGGAAACAATCAACGACGCAAGGGGAGGCCACCTCCTCGCTCTGGCGGGTCAGGTCCCACCCTTGACCGGCTGCTAAATGAACCTTGTCCAAGACACGACACCCGGGAGAAGCCCGCTACCCATCTTTGGAAAGACTGTACAATCATGAAGGCTTTTAAGAATTCCAACATGTTTGATGGTAACCACGGACCTGGCGGCGGCTCAGGCGGTGGCAGCTTTCATGGCCCGGGCGCCAGCTCAGGCGGTGGCGGTTTTCACGGCCAAGGTCCTCAAGGCAGTCAGGGCGGCTATAATCAGCAATCCGGCCAAGGTAATCAGCAGCAATGACAGTCCGGGTATCAGAGCAACCCAAAACAGTTGAACAGTGGGCAGTATCATGTATTCACCACCAGTTTTTGCAAAAGCGACCAAAAACTTCATAAGAGGGATGTAAATGTTGTTGAACCGGCAGTTCCACGTTATTTAAGATGGTCTGAGCAGCCTATCGTATGGGGTAGGGAAGACCACTCTCCCGGGGTTGATAATCCGGGTCATCTGGCTTTGGTGGTGGCACCTCAGGTTGGCGGATACAAATCCACTAAAGTGCTCATGGACGGAGGCAGTAGCATCAACATCCTTTATTATGAGACGTTCCGTCACATGGGGTTGACTGACAAAAGTCTTAAAACATCCAATACTGTTTTTCATGGAGTTGTGCCTGGTAAGTCGGCATACCTAGTTGGTAGGATTGACCTGGATAAAAGTGGATAATAAAGCCCAATAATGTCTAAAACAGTAGATAATATAGCATGGAGCAATCAAAAATTATAGATACTCCTGGCGGCCTCCTCCCCTTGTGTTCGGCATTGAGCTTGTCAGCCTACTTGAAGACCCAATAGCTTCTGTTGGTATGATTAGCTGGTTTGTCGGGGTGGCCATGAATCTGGCAGGGCTGGTCCAATATCTTGTCCAAATTTGATGGCCCATCTCTGTTTGCCTTGAGTGGCTTCTTCCGTTGACCGGATTTGGGGCCGCTGAATCTGGCGTTAACCGTTGTGTCATGCGTTCTTTCATTATCATTGCGGCGTTTGTATTTACTGTGTCGTGGTTTGCCATTGCTGTCTCGGACTTTGGAAGTGCCCGGATCGCTGGTGTTGTTGCTTCTATGAGCGAGCCAGCTGTCTTCTCCCGCGCAAAATCGGGTCATCAGAGCGGTAAGGGCTGCCATGGATTGTTGTTTTTCTAGGCCGAGCTGGCGAGCGAGCCACTCGTGCCGGATGCTGTGTTTGAAGGCCGCTAGGGCTTCCGCGTCTGGACAGTCGATGATTCGGTTCTTTTTAACTAAGAACCTAGTCCAGAGCTTCCTGGCTGACTCCCCGGGTTGCTGGAAAATGTGACTTAAGTCATCGGCATCTGGTAGCCGGACATATGTACCTTGAAAGTTGTCAAGGAAGGCCTCTTCCAAGTCCTCCTAGGTGTCAATAGAATTTTTGGGCAGACTGTTTAGCCAGTGCCGAGCTGGCCCTTTGAGTTTTAAAGGGTGGTATTTGATGGCGTGGAGTTCATCTCCACGAGCCATATGAATGTGGAGAATAAAGTCCTTGATCCACACCACGGGGTCAGTTGTTCCATCGTATGATTCGATATTTACGGTTTTAAACCCTTCTAGGAATTCGTGATCCATTACTTCGTCAGCGAAGCAAAGAGGGTGTGCGGCGCCTCTATATCGGGCCGCATCGCGACGTAGCTCCGATGGAGTCCGTCTGCGGTGCTCGGTCCATGCATGACTAGGCTTGTCACGTCCGAATAGATAGCCGTCAATAGGTGTCGAGGTACGTCCTCACGATTCATAGATCGATCTAGTATGCATTGCTCTGTTGTTCAGGTCCTGCCAGAGGTCATATGTATGACCACGAGCTATTTTATCTTTGCCTTTATAATGAGGCAGGGTAGGCTGGTGTTCGGCTTGAGTTGCCGCTTTATCCCGACCACGTGGTAGTCGGTCAGCCCCATTGCATGGTGATGGTATGGGCTCCAGCGCCTCATCATCGAACTGTGGTAGCAATTTGCGCTTCAGGTAACTTTTGGCTGGGCACTTAAGGCCGTATTCTTTGGCTGCCAGGACATCAGTCCATCTATCATTTAGCAGATCTTGTCAGCTTGAAGTTGCTCCTGCTTCTTTTTCAGGCTTTTCGCAGTGGCTATTAGCTCGCGCTTGAAGCGCTCCTGCTCGAGAGGTTCTTCAGGCACGATGAAATCCTCGTTGCCGAGGCTCACCTCATCCTCGGAGAGCGGAAGATAATTACTGTCCTCTTTTTGTCTTCGTTTAGGGCCTGTTCGTCGGGGCTAACTTGCCCATCTTCCCGTTCTTCTTGTTTGGAAGTTGCTTCAATAGGGTCTTAATTATCGTCGGCACCGTCAGGAGTATTATCTTCTCCTGTGCCGGTATTGTTATCTTGTGCACGACGTGATGTAGCGACCCGACCCGAATGGATCAAGCGCTCTGTGCTCAGGTGTCATCCCTGGATCAGTAATGCTGACACCACACAGTACATCGAAGGATTTATAGCAGAGTGGCAATCACACACTTATTACATCGTTGTCTCAAAGAGAACTTATTACAATAAGTATGGCTTAAGGCCATCTAATAAGGATAACAGCGGAAGACTCGGAAGATAAATGGGTCCATCAACTCCAACGGCATCACTGAGTATAGAACCACGACCTAAAGCATCTTACTCGTCGTCTGAAAAGTCTGCAACATGAAAGTTGCAGCCCGAAAACGGGTTAGCACGTGGAATATGCTGGCAAAGTAACACATAGAGAGTAATGGAATGAAACAGCTATACTATATGCATATATGGCTGGTGGAAAGCTCTATGGTTACAGTTTTGCGTAAAGCCAGTTTTTCCCTACTGCAAAGGAATAAATTTATTTAACTATCATAGTGGTTGTGAAACATCGAGAATGGTTGACAGCATTCCGATCCCAATTAAGTGAACAATTAAAACCCAACAATATTAATTAGAAGTAACATGTTGAGATTCACATGATATTCAAGTACTAGATACTCAAGTTGTCCATAACCGGGGACACGGCTAATCATGATTAGTTTGTACACTCTGCAGAGGTTTGCGCACTTTTCCCCACAAGACTCGATCGCCTCCGTTGGATTTCTCGCACTACATGGTGTTTGAGAAACGGATGACCGAGACACAGTCTTTCAGAGGCGCTAGCACCTTACGATCGGGTAGACCGGTACACCTACATCCCCTACATCTGCTAGTCTACCACTGTAAGAGTTCGCACAACTTAATCAACTATGCCAGAGCCCATAATGGCTTGTGGCTGCACACGGAACTTACTAGTATGAATGATCTTATGATCCCTTTGAGCCTGGGTGGCGGTCCAAAAAAAATAGGCAAGTCCTGATAGACATCAGGTGCCTCAATCCACCCAGATGTGTGTTTAAGTTGCCACCTTAGATAAACCATTAAAATTATCAAATCACATCTGTCATGGATATCACTCACCCAATCCACGTCTACTAGCATAGCATGGCATAATAAGCAAACGTAGAAGTAACTCCCAAAGGTTTGATAATAAACAGGTAATAGGTACTACCTCATCTACTTCCCATCCCACAATTTAATTAGATCCTAGTCATGCAATGTGTGAGGATTGATCTAATGCAATAAAACATGGGTTGTAGAAAGGTATGATCAAAGTGTTACTTGCCTTGCTGATGATCCGCGAGACCTAGGGTTTCGAAGTAACAAGCGGCGCAATCCGGGTGATCTATCGCAGACAAACAACAAGCACACAATAAGTACTCATCTAATGCATAGATAAAACTCGAACAAGAGAACGAACCAGAAAATTCAATTTAAGAACTCCGGTTGCAAAGAAAGAACGAACCGAACAAAGAAATGGAAAACAAACGGCGGAAGAAAACAACTCGGTTCTAGCAAGTTGAAACTAGGTCAAATTTTACCAGGGCAAAAACTTGTTTAAGTTGATTAGACGGAACGGCGGTTTCGAAACGAAACTCCAGGCGCTTGAATCACCTGATTGCGATAAACGAGCGAGAAGAAAGACAAGAAAGAAGATCGGATCTGAGATTGCGATCGCGAAATAAATCCGACAGAAAGAAAAGAAGAACGGTTAAACGAATGGACGTTCGTTAACCTAGAAGAATCCGGTGATCACATTCGTTAGGACGAACGGTCCGGTGAACGGTCCAAAGGCAACTAAATCGGGAAAGAAAACGAATCCGATCTAGGGTTTCGGAGAAGAAAACCGAAACGAAAAACCGATCTAGAAAACGAATCAGAAGAGAAGAAAAGCATCGAAATGATTAGAAGAAAACGATCCGAGGAAAAGAGACGCGGGGCAACCTCTGGCGAGGGGCTCCGGCGGCGTGGCGTAGGGCGGCGGCGCGGGCAAGGTGCGGCGGCGGCGTGGGCAAGGTGCGGCGGCGCGGGTGTGGGGTGGCGCGGTGTAGGGCGCGGGGTGGGGTGGCGCGGGTGTGGGGTGCGGTGGAGGGCTTGGGGTTTGATTTGATGGGTTTAGAGGGGGGGGTGTTGGGGTATTTATATTGGGGAGGGGAGAGGAGACTTGGGGTAGGGGACAAGAAATAGAGTAGGAAAAGGAAAACGAAACAAAGGAAAGGGGGCTAAGAATCCTACTAGGATTCGTCCTAGAAGGCAAGAGGCGGCGGCCTGGCTGCCTGCGCTCCTGCGCTGGCGCGCGCGACGGGGAGGCTGGGGCTTGGCCGGCTGGCTGGGCCTTGGCCCGGCTGGCCTGCTGGATTTTTTTTAAACGGTTTTGCGCGCAGAAAAACACAGAAAAGAAAATCTAAACGAGCTCCAAAATTTCTAAAGTAAACTTTCCCCGACTCCTAAAAATGAGTCGAACAAAATGAACTTTTCTCCAGACCTAAAATGCAATTTTCGAAAACGCGCATTTTTCCCTATCCAAATAAAATGCGAATAAAATTTCGGCAAAACCAAAACTTGATCTATTTATTAAATCTTCATTTCTCCTCAATTTTGGGAAAGTCATATTATTCCCTCTCTTATATTTTTTTTGATAAGGGAAAATTGTTTGAAGATGAAATAATAAATCAAATGATCCTCTTTTCAAATTCGAGAAAACTCTCAAATATGAAAATAACGAAATCTCCAACTCTCTCCGAGGGTCCTTGAGTTGCGTGAAATTTCTAGGATCAACCAAAATGCAAGAAATATGATATGCATGATGATCTAGTGTATAACATTCCAAATTGCAAAATTTGGGATGTTACACGTGACTTGGAGCGGTGCCGCTGACGTCGGCGCTTAGGCTGTGTCCCAGGAGGTTTGTCCTTGACTGGATCTTTTTGGTTGTCGTCATTAGATTCTTTAGGCATATCCACCATATATACTTCGTACGAAGAAGTGGCCGTCCAGCGTCCGGTAAACGGCGGGTTTTGTCCATGCTCCTCCTCTGCATCGTCGTCCATACCGTCGATGTCTTCGGAGCCGTAATCGAGCATGTATATTAAGTCTTCAATAGTGGCTATAAAGTGGGTGGCGGGTGGGGAGCAAAATTTCCCGTCATCAGCTTCTAGTCCGAACTGGATATAGTTCGGATGTGAATCCCTCGCTAAGGATAGATTTTTTAATGAGTTTAGCACATCGCCCAAAGGTGAGTGCCGGAAGATGTCCGCGGTGCTGAATTCGGCGATCAATGACCAATCATGCTCGACATGTGCAGACGCACATAGTTCGGAACTTATAACCTGAAACGAGTCCGGGGTTCTGGTGACACAGGCATTACCGAAAGTTAGGTCTATGTGCGGCTCCAACACCGTGTAGTCTGCGGCTTCCGTGGCGGGGTTGAGCTTCCTGTCCTCAGATGGCGCGACCTGCTACGGATCCAAGGCTAGAGCGATTACAAGTGCAATTCCCTGGGTATGACCCGATGACAGATCTAAGTCATGTTCATCGAGGTGACGTGGAGCGATTGCCGTGGTCTCGAATCCGTCAAATATCAAGTCTCCACGGATATCCACGACATAGTTCAAGCTCCCAAATCTGACCTGCCGGCTAGGGGTGTAGTTGTCGATCTGCTCCAGATGGCCAAGCGAGTTGGCCCGCAGTGCGAAGCCACCGAACACGAAGATCTGTCCGGGGAGGAAGACTTCCCCTTGGACAGCATCGTTGTAGATGATTGAAGGAGCCATCAAATCTTTTGAGGATGGCACGGTGGAACTCTCAATGAAAGCACCAATGTCGGTGTCAAAACCGGCGGATCTCGGTTAGGGGTCCCGAACTGTGCGTCTAAGGTCGATGGTAACAGGAGACAGGGGGCACAATGTTTACCCAGGTTCGGGCCCTCTCTATGGAGGTAATACCCTACTTCCTGCTTGATTGATCTTGATGAATATGAGTGTTACAAGAGTTGATCTACCACGAGATCGTAATGTATATACCCTATAAGTCTAGCATGTATGACTATGATTATGATTGTCCCCTTATCCGGACTAAGCCCTCCGGTTTATATAGACACCGGAGGGGGCTAGGGTTGTACAAGGTCGGTTACAGAGAAAGGAATCTTCATATTGGGTCGCCAAGCTTGCCTTCCATGCCAAGGAGAGTCCCATCCGGACAGAGAAGAGAGTCTTCGGTCTTGTTTCTTCACAGCCCATTAGTCCGGCCCATGTGATGAAGCTATGTACCTAGGGTAGGGTCATAGGCCTGACCTAGATACCCCCCCCCCTAGGACATTATCCTAAAACCAGAAGCATTTGAGGGATAGCATAATCCACTCGACCTCGAAGCTATGTACCTGGCTGCCTGCGCTCCTGCGCTGGCGCGCGCGACGGGGAGGCTGGGGCTTGGCCGGCTGGCTGGGCCTTGGCCCGGCTGGCCTGCTGGATTTTTTTTAAACGGTTTTGCGCGCAGAAAAACACAGAAAAGAAAATCTAAACGAGCTCCAAAATTTCTAAAGTAAACTTTCCCCGACTCCTAAAAATGAGTCGAACAAAATGAACTTTTCTCCGGACCTAAAATGCAATTTTCGAAAACGCGCATTTTTCCCTATCCAAATAAAATGCGAATAAAATTCCGGCAAAACCAAAACTTGATCTATTTATTAAATCTTCATTTTTCCTCAATTTCGGGAAAGTCATATTATTCCCTCTCTTATATTTTTTTGATAAGGGAAAATTGTTTGAAGATGAAATAATAAATCAAATGATCCTCTTTTCAAATTCGAGAAAACTCTCAAATATGAAAATAACGAAATCTCCAACTCTCTCCGAGGGTCCTTGAGTTGTGTGAAATTTCTAGGATCAACCAAAATGCAAGAAATATGATATGCATGATGATCTAGTGTATAACACTCCAAATTGCAAAATTTGGGATGTTACAAACCTACCCCCCTTAAGATGAATCTCGCCCTCGAGATTCGGGTTGGCTAGAAAATAGGTGAGGGTGGTCCTGGAGCAAATCTTCTTCTCTCTCCCAGGTGGCTTCATCCTCTGAGTGGTGGTTCCACTAAACTTTGCAAAACTTGATAACCTTGCTGCGAGTAACTCTGCTGGCATACTCGAGAATCTTGACTGGTTTCTCCTCATACGTTAAGTCGTCCTTCAACTGAATCGCTTCCAGCGGCACTGTATCTCTTAGCGGTATCTCTGCCATTTCGGCATGACATCTCTTCAGCTGAGAAACATGAAATACATCATGAACTCCTGACAGTCCCTCTGGTAATTCCAACTTATAAGCGACTTCTCCCATACGTTGCAAAATCTTATATGGTCCAACGAAATGCGGTGCTAACTTTCCCTTAACTCCAAAGCGCTTAACTCCTCGAAGTGGGGATACTCGAAGATAAACTCTGTCTCCGGGTTCGTAAACTGTCTCCTTGCGTTTTGAATCTGCGTAGCTCTTCTGCCTGGACTGGGCTACCTTGAGCCTATCGTGAATCAACTTAACTTTCCGTTTAGACTCCTTAATCAAATCTGGTCCAAAGAATTGACGGTCTCCAACTTCGTCCCATGACAACGGTGTCCTGCACCTCCTTCCGTATAAAGCTTCGAAAGGTGCCATCTTGAAACTGGTTTCGTAACTGTTGTTATAAGAAAACTCCGCATACGGCAAGTTATCGTCCCAACTAGATCCATAATCTAGTGCACAAGCTCTCAGCATATCTTCCAAAATTTGATTGACTCTCTCGGTCTGTCCATCTGTCTGCGGATGAAAGGCTGTGCTGAACTCTAGTCTGGTTCCTAAAGTTTCATGCAACTGATTCCAAAACTTTGAGGTAAATTGGGTTCCTCTATCTGATACGATACTACTCGGAACTCCATGCAAACAAATGATCCTAGTCATGTATATCTTTGCCAACTTAGCACTGGTGTAAGTGGTCTTAACTGGAATAAAATGTGCTACCTTTGTCAAACGATCAACTACTACCCATATCGAATCGTAGCCTGATTTTGTCCTGGGTAGTCCTGTGATAAAATCCATGCCTATCTTATCCCACTTCCATTCGGGTATCGGCAATGGTTGTAACAATCCTGCTGGCTTCTGATGCTCTGCCTTTACTCTCTGACATGCGTCACAAACTGCTACATATGCTGCAATATCCTTCTTCATTCCGGTCCACCAGAATGTTTCCTTCAAATCCAAATACATCTTGGTATTCCCTGGGTGAATCGAATACGGTGAATCATGTGCCTCTTGCAAAATCAACTTCCTGATCTCCGGGTCATTTGGCACATAAACACGGTCCTCAAACCATAAGGTATCGTGCTCATCCTCACGAAATCCCTTTGCTTTTCCTTCACTCAATTTATCTTTATAGCAGCAATCTCCTTGTCAGATTTCTGAGCTTTTCTGATCTTATCCATCAATGTTGACTGAATCTCCAATGCTGCTACATAGCCTCTCGGAACAATTTCCAAACATAGCTCACGAAGGTTTTCTGCTAACTCCTTGGGTACTTCTCCCGTCATTAGGGTGTTGACATGGCTCTTATGGCTCAATGCATCAGCTACTACATTAGCTTTTCCGGGATGGTAATGCAATCTCATGTCATAATCCTTGATGAGCTCCAACCATCTCCTTTGTCTGAGGTTCAACTCCTTCTGAGTGAAAATGTACTTCAAACTCTTGTGATCCGTGTACACCTCACAATGATTTCCAATGAGGAAATGTCTCCACGTTTTCAACGCATGCACTACGACTGCTAACTCCAAATCATGCGTGGCATAATTCAACTCATGAGGCTTCAGTTGTCGTGAAGCATACGGAACAACTCTCCCTTCCTGCATAAGCACTGCTCCAAGTCCTCGATGTGAAGCGTCGCAATACACCTCATAATCCTTGGTCTGATCTGGCAAAATTAATACTGGTGAGGTAACCAAACGTTTCTTCAACTCCTGGAAACTAGCCTCACACTCCTCAGTCCAATTAAACTTAGTATCCTTCTTCAACAACTCAGTCATAGGCTTCGCAATCTTTGAGAAATTCTCAATGAATCTCCGGTAGTATCCTGCGAGTCCAAGAAAACTCCGGATTTCTCCAACTTTTGTTGGTGATTCCCATTTGGTTACGGTCTCAACCTTTGTGGGGTCAACTGCTATACCTTCTCCGAATATAACGTGTCCGAGGAATCCAACTTCCTTCAACCAAAACTCACATTTGCTGAATTTGGCGTATAATTGATGTTTCCTTAGTTTCTCCAAAACCAAACGCAAATGTTCCTTATGCTCCTCTTCATTCTTTGAATAAACCAGGATGTCATCAATGAACACTACGACGAACTTATCCAAAAACTCCATAAACACTTTGTTCATCAGGTTCATAAAATAGGCAGGTGCGTTAGTCAATCCAAATGACATAACGGTATACTCATACAGTCCATATCTCGTGGTGAATGCTGTCTTAGGTATGTCCTGCTCTCGAATCTTCAATTGATGGTACCCTAATCGCAAATTGATCTTGGAAAACACTTTAGCTCCTTGCAACCGATCAAACAGATCATTAATCATTGGCAGTGGGTACTTATTCTTGATGGTTACTTCATTCAACCCCCGATAATCTACAACCATCCTTAATGATCCATCCTTCTTTTCCACTAGAAGTACGGGTGATCCCCAAGGTGAAGAACTTGGGCGAATGTAACCTTTATCCAATAACTCCTTAATCCGATTCTTAATTTCCACCAAATCCTTTGCTGGCATCCGGTACGGTCGCTTCGATATTGGGCCTGTACCTGGCAATAACTCAATCAAAAACTCAATGTCTCTATCCGGTGGCATGCCTGGTAATTCCTCAGGAAATACATCAGGAAAATCCTTTACCACTGGTACTTCCTCTTGCACAACTCCTGTTAGGCAGTTTACTTGTGTCCTGTGTGGCACATGCCGGGATACATACTTGATCCTTCTTCCTTCTGGTGTGGTAAGAAAAATTGTCTTACTGGCGCAATCGATGTTTCCTCCATACATCGACAGCCAATCCATACCAAGAATCACATCCAGACCTTGGGATTCTAGAATAATTAAATCCGTTGGGAAAACATGCCTTCCTATACTTAATGGCACTTGGAAACATCCTTGTCTGGCCATGTACTCTGCTCCTGGCGAGCTTACTAGCATAGGTGTTTGAAGAATCCTAGTGGGCAGGCTATACTTTTCCACAAATCCCCTTGATATGTATGAATGCGGTGCACCAGTATCGAAAAGAACGAGTGCGGTAAATGACTTAACCAAAAACTTACCGATTACTGCATCGGGCTGATCTTCAACCTCCTCCACATTAATGTGGTTCACCTGTCCCCTATTGAAAGGGTTCGGCTTCTTCCCAGAGCTTCCATTGCCATTTCCATTCTAGCCTTCAAGACATTCATTGGCATAATGTCCGGTCTTGGAACACTTATAGCAAGTGACGTGGCTCAAATCCTTCTTGGCTGGGGTCGATGGGGTGGTCCGGTTCTGGCCGTTGCTTCCTCCATTCCCATTACCATTCTTGTGGCCATTATGGTTGTGCGAGCTACCTCCTCCATGGGTGTGCTGAAACTGAAATCCCGGTTTAGGGGCAAAACGGGGCTTCTGCTGGGCTCCAGAGTTATACTTCCCCTGTCCATACTTCCTCTTACGGTTCTCAATCTGTTGTTGCTTTCCTTCAATCATGATGGCACGATCTACCAACTCCTGGTAGTTGTTGAAAGTGGCTACCATCAACTGCATGCTTAGCTCATCATTCAATCCTTCCAGAAACTTCTCCTGCTTAGCTGCATCCGTAGCAACATCATCTGGGGCATAACGTGCTAACTTGCTGAAGTCGTCAACGTACTGGCCAACTGTCCTTCCTCCTTGGCGTAAGTTGCGAAACTCACGCTTCTTTATGGCCATAGCTCCTGCTGAAACATGGGCAGTGAGGAAAGCTTGCTGAAACTGATCCCATGTGACAGTGTCAACTAGGTAAGTGGCTGTGAAATTCTCCCATCATGCTGCCGCGGGTCCGTCAAGCTGGTGAGCGGCAAACTTTACTTTCTCACCATCCGTGCATCCTGCTATGGTCAACTCCCTTCCTATCTTGCGGATCCAATCGTCTGCTACTATTGGCTCGGTGCTACTAGAAAACACCGGCGGATTCAGCCTAAGGAAACGGGCTAAGTGGTCAACAGGTGGCGGTGGTGGTGGTGGGTTGTTGTTGTTGTTTTTGTTCTGCTGGTTCTGGACTAATATCTGCATCAATTGATTCTGTTGCTGGATCAACTGAGTGAGCTCCGGTGGAAATCCATTGTCACGTCTCGGAGGCATCTGAGGGTTTAGAAAAGACGAGATATAAGAATAGAGTGAGGTCTAAAGAGAAAACACTACCCTTATGCACATGAGCAAAATGCACACAAAATCACTTCAATCAATCAAACAAGGGCTTACAAACGGTCTAACTATCGCAAAAGTGCTCGACTATAATGTTTACATGGGGGAATACTACTACTATCTGGTGGTCATCTAGAAATTTGAACCGGTGGAAGACTCCATGATATCTGCTCCAGCTTTGTCTTCAAAGTCGGGTTCACTTGGATCCGAATCGGTGTCGTCGATGATGATGTAGTTGTCTGGACATGCGACGTACTCGTCTTCTTCCTGGGATGCTAACTTCCTCTTGAGTTCTTCAATCTCCTGCTTAAGATCGCCATTGTGTCTCGCTAGAGCTACGATCTCGTCCATGTAGTCCTTGCGTGTAGACTTCAGTTCTCCTTCTAGCTCGATGATCCTTGCCTTCGCATTCTTCAACTCTATCATATCATTGCACATCTGGTTCTCGTGGCGTCGAATGTGCTGGTTTAACTCCTGGTTGAAAGATGCAATGGATCTATCCTTCTTGGTGCTGACTAACTCCCATTGTTCATCTCGGCGTCCGCAAATCTGGTAGATAGTGTCCTTGAGGTCTTCTTGATAAACTTCTCCAACGCGTCCTATGGTGATATGAGCTGCCATGCTCCTTCCCAGACTCCAGGTTGGTGCATTGAAAACACTATCTATGGGTTTCGTGATTGGCGCGAATGTCCTTCCCGGAACGTGAGCTTGAATCTTCCAGCGCTCCTCTTCAGGCAGAGTGGCGTTGAAAGTTCCCGTGAAGCTTGGTAATCCAATATTCAGGTACTTGGTGACTTCCTTCAGGTGAAATCCAAAAGGTGTGCCTTCATCCGGTTGAGTATACTTAATCTTCGCGTGCGTCATCCTAAAAGAGTAGAAAAGATGAGGAGTTAGAAAATGAGAAGAGAATGGTGATCTATGGCTTTAACTTAGTGGTCGTGTCCTACAGTCAGCGTGTGCTCTGATACCATTCTCTGTAGCGACCCGACCCGAATGGATCAAGCGCTCTGTGCTCAGGTGTCATCCCTGGATCAGTAATGCTGACACCACACAGTACATCGAAGGATTTATAGCAGAGTGGCAATCACACACTTATTACATCGTTGTCTCAAAGAGAACTTATTACAATAAGTATGGCTTAAGGCCATCTAATAAGGATAAAAGCGGAAGACTCGGAAGATAAATGGGTCCATCAACTCCAACGGCATCACTGAGTATAGAACCACGACCTAAAGCATCTTACTCGTCGTCTGAAAAGTCTGCAACATGAAAGCTGCAGCCCGAAAACGGGTCAGCACATGGAATATGCTGGCAAAGTAACACATAGAGAGTAATGGAATGAAACAGCTATACTATATGCATATATGGCTGGTGGAAAGCTCTATGGTTATAGTTTTGCGTAAAGCCAGTTTTTCCCTACTGCAAAGGAATAAATTTATTTAACTATCATGGTGGTTGTGAAACATCGAGAATGGTTGACAGCATTCCGATCCCAATTAAGTGAACAATTAAAACCCAACAATATTAATTAGAAGTAACATGTTGAGATTCACATGATATTCAAGTACTAGATACTCAAGTTGTCCATAACCGGGGACACGGCTAATCATGATTAGTTTGTACACTCTGCAGAGGTTTGCGCACTTTTCCCCACAAGACTCGATCGCCTCCGTTGGATTTCTCGCACTACATGGTGTTTGAGAAACGGATGACCGAGACACAGTCTTTCAGAGGCGCTAGCACCTTACGATCGGGTAGACCGGTACACCTACATCCCCTACATCTTGTAAGAGTTCGCACAACTTAATCAACTATGCCAGAGCCCATAAAGGCTTGTGGCTGCACACGGAAGTTACTAGTATGAATGATCTTATGATCCCTTTGAGCCTGGGTGGCGGTCCAAAAAAACAGGCAAGTCCTGATAGAGATCAGGTGCCTCAATCCACCCAGATGTGTGTTTAAGTTGCCACCTTAGATAAACCATTAAAATTATCAACTCACATCTGTCATGGATATCACTCACCCAATCCACGTCTACTAGCATAGCATGGCATAATAAGCAAACGTAGAAGTAACTCCCAAAGGTTTGATAATAAACAGGTAATAGGTACTACCTCATCTACTTCCCATCCCACGATTTAATTAGATCCTAGTCATGCAATGTGTGAGGATTGATCTAATGCAATAAAACATGGGTTGTAGAAAGGTATGATCAAAGTGTTACTTGCCTTGCTGATGATCCGCGAGACCTAGGGTTTCGAAGTAACAAGCGGCGCAATCCGGGTGATCTATCGCAGACAAACAACAAGCACACAATAAGTACTCATCTAATGCACAGGTAAAACTCGAACAAGAGAACGAACCAGAAAGTTCAATTTAAGAACTCCGGTTGCAAAGAAAGAACGAACCGAACAAAGAAATGGAAAACAAACGGCGGAAGAAAACAACTCGGTTCTAGCAAGTTGAAACTAGGTCAAATTTTACCAGGGCAAAAACTTGTTTAAGTTGATTAGACGGAACGACGGTTTCGAAACGAAACTCCAGGCGCTTGAATCACCTGATTCCGATAAACGAGCGAGAAGAAAGACAAGAAAGAAGATCGGATCTGAGATTGCGATCGCGAAATAAATCCGACAGAAAGAAAAGAAGAACGGTTAAACGAATGGACGTTCGTTAACCTAGAAGAATCCGCTGATCACATTCGTTAGGACGAACGGTCCGGTGAACGGTCCAAAGGCAACTAAATCGGGAAAGAAAACGAATCCGATCTAGGGTTTCGGAGCAGAAAACCAAAACGAAAAACCGATCTAGAAAACGAATCAGAAGAGAAGAAAAGCATCGGAACGATTAGAAGAAAACGATCCGAGGAAAAGAGACACGGGGCAACCTCTGGCAAGGGGCTCCGGCGGCGTGGCGTAGGGCGGCGGCGCGGGCAAGGTGCGGCGGCGCGGGTGTGGGGTGGCACGGTGTAGGGCGCGGGGTGGGGTGGCGCGGGTATGGGGTGCGGTGGAGGGCTTGGGGTTTGATTTGATGGGTTTAGAGGGGGGGTGTTGGGGTATTTATATTGGGGAGGGGAGAGGAGACTTGGGGTAGGGGACAAGAAATAGAGTAGGAAAAGGAAAACGAAACAAAGGAAAGGGGCTAAGAATCCTACTAGGATTCGGCCTAGAAGGCAAGAGGCGGCGGCCTGGCTGCCTGCGCTCCTGCGCTGGCGCGCGCGACGGGGAGGCTGGGGCTTGGCCGGCTGGCTGGGCCTTGGCCCGGCTAGCCCGCTGGATTTTTTTTAAACGGTTTTGCGCGCAGAAAAACACAGAAAAGAAAATCTAAACGAGCTCCAAAATTTCTAAAGTAAACTTTCCCCGACTCCTAAAAATGAGTCGAACAAAATGAACTTTTCTCCGGACCTAAAATGCAATTTTCGAAAACGCGCATTTTTCCCTATCCAAATAAAATGCGAATAAAATTCCGGCAAAACCAAAACTTGATCTATTTATTAAATCTTCATTTTTCCTCAATTTTGGGAAAGTCATATTATTCCCTCTCTTATATTTTTTTTGATAAGGGAAAATTATTTGAAGATGAAATAATAAATCAAATGATCCTCTTTTCAAATTCGAGAAAACTCTCAAATATGAAAATAACGAAATCTCCAACTCTCTCCGAGGGTCCTTGAGTTGCGTGAAATTTCTAGGATCAACCAAAATGCAAGAAATATGATATGCATGATGATCTAGTGTATAACATTCCAAATTGCAAAATTTGGGATGTTACACGTGACTTGGAGCGGTGCCGCTGACGTCGGCGCTTAGGCTGTGTACCAGGAGGTTTGTCCTTGACTGGATCTTTTTGGTCGTCGTCATTAGATTCTTTAGGCATATCCACCATATATACTTCGTACGAAGAAGTGGCCGTCCAGCGTCCGGTAAACGGCGGGTTTTGTCCATGCTCCTCCTCTGCATCGTCGTCCATACCGTCGATGTCTTCGGAGCCGTAATCGAGCATGTATATTAAGTCTTCAATAGTGGCTATAAAGTGGGTGGCGGGTGGGGAGCAAAATTTCCCGTCATCAGCTTCTAGTCCGAACCGGATATAGTTCGGATGTGAATCCCTCGCTAAGGATAGATTTTTTAATGAGTTTAGCACATCGCCCAAAGGTGAGTGTCGGAAGATGTCCGCGGTGCTGAATTCGGCGATCAATGACCAATCATGCTCGACATGTGCAGACGCACATAGTTCGGAACTTATAACCTGAAACGAGTCCGGGGTTCTGGTGACACAGGCATTACCGAAAGTTAGGTCTATGTGCGGCTCCAACACCGTGTAGTCTGCGGCTTCCGTGGCGGGGTTGAGCTTCCTGTCCTCAGATGGCGCGACCTGCTACGGATCCAAGGCTAGAGCGATTACAAGTGCAATTCCCTGGGTATGACCCGATGACAGATCTAAGTCATGTTCATCGAGGTGACGTGGAGCGATTGCCGTGGTCTCGAATCCGTCAAATATCAAGTCTCCACGGATATCCACGACATAGTTCAAGCTCCCAAATCTGACCTGCCGGCTAGGGGTGTAGCTGTCGATCTGCTCCAGATGGCCAAGCGAGTTGGCCCGCAGTGCGAAGCCACCGAACACGAAGATCTGTCCGGGGAGGAAGACTTCCCCTTGGACAGCATCGTTGTAGATGATTGAAGGAGCCATCAAATCTTTTGAGGATGGCACGGTGGAACTCTCAATGAAAGCACCAATGTCGGTGTCAAAACCGGCGGATCTCGGTTAGGGGTCCCGAACTGTGCGTCTAAGGTCGATGGTAACAGGAGACAGGGGGCACAATGTTTACCCAGGTTCGGGCCCTCTCTATGGAGGTAGTACCCTACTTCCTGCTTGATTGATCTTGATGAATATGAGTATTACAAGAGTTGATCTACCACGAGATCGTAATGTATATACCCTATAAGTCTAGCATGTATGACTATGATTATGATTGTCCCCTTATCCGGACTAAGCCCTCCGGTTTATATAGACAGCGGAGGGGGCTAGGGTTGTACAAGGTCGGTTACAGAGAAAGGAATCTTCATATTGGGTCGCCAAGCTTGCCTTCCATGCCAAGGAGAGTCCCATCCGGACAGAGAAGAGAGTCTTCGGTCTTGTTTCTTCACAGCCCATTAGTCCGGCCCATGTGATGAAGCTATGTACCTAGGGTAGGGTCATAGGCCTGACCTAGATACCCCCCCCTAGGACATCATCCTAAAACCAGAAGCATTTGAGGGATAGCATAATCCACTCGATCTCGAAGCATTCCACTCGGAAGACTTGAAGTCACTCGACCGCGACAACTCCACTCGATAGACAGAAGATCTAAAGTCACTCTGTACGGCAACGGTCGGACATTTACTTCATAGACTTTATAGACATTTATGTCACTTTATTGCTAGTGTTACCAGTAACGCCCCCTCTTAATGTACCTTGAAACCCTTGTAACGTGGGCTGGCTGGGGCTAGGCGCACTCTATATAAGCCACCCCCCTTCACTGGCACAAGGGTTCGCACCCCTTGTAAACACACGCATACATAATCCAGTCGACCACCTCCGGGCACCAAAACGTAGGGCTGTTACTTCCTCCGTGAAGGGCCTGAACTCGTAAAACTCATGTGTACAACTTCACCATAGCTAGGATCTTGCCTCCTCATACCTTACCCCCATTCTACTGTCAGTCTTAGATCCACGACAGTTGGCGCCCACCGTGGGGCAGGTGTCTTAGCGACTTTTTGGTGGAGTTGCGATTTTTCCCGATTCTCATCATCATTGTTTCTGCCGGCGGATTGGTTGGGGGCCCTGAGATCTGTCTCGGCGCGCTCGTTTTTGTTGCCGACGACTCTGCTTAGCTTCAAGAAGCTCCACTCGACGTCGGTGCGCTCCCCATCCGCGGGGCGATGCACTTTCGTGCGTGCGTCCGCGACGTCCTTCTCCGGCAACCGTCGACCCAGTATCGGTCAGCTCCTATGGTGTCCTCGTCCCTCGCTATTCGCTGGCGCAAGCGCTCCAATCGGTCGCGGCTTCAGTGGTGGGTGAGGCACGCGGTGGCCTGCCAGTCGGCCACCTCACAAGTCGCGGCAATCAAGCCCGATGAAACTCTCTACGGCATGTTCGACCTGTCGACTGGCTCCGTCGAGACCGCATCCGAGTGCGACAGCAGCGATTCCACGGCGGAAGTCTTGATGGTCAACGGACCACCCAGTCCTCCTGGCTTCCCCCGCGACGACGGTGGGATGGCGGCGGCGATCCGTCACGCGTTCATGAGGAGTACCGCCCCGAGCCACTTTCTTCGCAGCGGAGGGAAGAACTTCGCCGCTGCAATATGGATGCACTTCATACTCCTATCCTTGGAGAAACCCCCGAGGCCCGGGCCTTGGAGGAAGCGCACCTGGCCAACCTGGCTGAGCGCACTCGACTGGAGAACCTACAACATGCACTCGACGAGCGTGCTCGGCAGCGGATCCCTGAATCCAGTCAACGGCAGCATTTTCCGCCTCAAACTCAGGTATACCGCACTCCGATTCAAAATCCAGTCAATCCAGCCTTCCCAGTCGGAGGCTGGCAGAGGTTTGATGCAGATCCGGGCCTTGCTCTGAGCAGCTGGAGAGCAAAACACATCAGTGTCTCAGTCGCGGAATAGGATTCATAGTAGGTATGTGATAGCAGATACGGTAGAGTCGGCCCACATCCCTAGATCAGCCCCGCGGCATGAAGGACGTGGACACGGGCAAGATCAGTACAAAAACCACGAGCAATATGATCACCGCCTCGGCCACGATGACCATCGTCGAGTGCCCACACCTCCTCCGAGGAGTGGGTCCTATGTGCCTCGGCGGCATGATGACAGACGCCCTCACAGCGGCGAGCGAAGAATACCAATCGACCCAAGGGAGCCAGTCTTTGTGCGAGATCAATTCTCGTTCAAGGTCTGGTTGACAGGAATAGAGCACACAGAGAAGGCCATGACAGAGATTATCCGACTGGCGGCAGAGTGCACGTTTCAGGTCCCGAGTGTTTCAGGAGAGCCATCAGGGCCGCAGTGATTCCTCCCAATTTCAGGTTGGTGACTGGAGCCAACAAATTTACGGGTGAGTCTAAGCCTGACACTTGGCTTGAGGACTACCAAGTGGCTGTACAAATTGGTGGTGGCAATGATGAAGTCGCCATGAAGCACCTTCCTCTGATGTTGGAAGGCTCGGCCAGGGCATGGTTGAACCAGTTGGCACCCGGGAGTATATTCAGTTGGGAGGAACTCACCCGAGTGTTTGTTAGGACTTTTGAAGGTACTTGCAAGCGACCAGCGGGGTTGACTGAATTGCAGAGTTGTGTGCAAAAACCGAATGAAACCCTGAGAGACTATATCCAGAGATGGATCATGTTACACCATACAGTGGAGAATGTGTCAGATCACCAAGCAGTTTGTGCCTTCAAGGAAGGCGTCAAGTATCGGGAGTTGAATCTGAAATTCAGCTGGACAGGAGATATGTCCCTGACTCGGATGATGGAGATTGCCACCAAATACGCTAACTGCGAAGAAGAATACCGACTCCGGAGTGGCAAGCACAAAACAGTCGCCCAGGACACCGGTGGAGGTACTTCCAATCGGAAATAGAAGCGTAAGGCCGAGCCAGCTTCTCCTAGTGAGGCTTTAGTTGTGGCTCAAGGAAAGTTCAAGGGGAAGACCAAAGGGCCCTGGAACCCCGAGAAAGTGAAAGATCAAGACGGAAATGACGTGTTGGATTTGCCATGTCACATTCACACCAAGAAAGATGAAGAGGGTAATCTAATTTATCCTAAGCACACCACTTGACAGTGTCGACTCCTGATCCAGCAGTTCCGAGAGAAACAACCCAAGGAGAAGGAAAAAGAGTCGGACAAGAGTGAGGATAAGGAAGAGGGTGATGATGGTTTTCCTAACGTCAACTCCACTCTGATGATTTTTGTTGATGTTGAGAGCAAAAGTCGATTGAAAGTTATCAACAGAGAAGTGAACATGGTTGCTCCAGCAGTGCCAAGTTATTTGAAGTGGTCTCAGACTGCCATCACGTTCGACCAGTCTGACCATCCAGCACATATAGCCACCCCTGGGAGGCAAGAGTTGGTGGTCGACCTGGTTGTTGAAGGCACTCGACTGACTAAAGTGTTGATGGATGGTGGTAGTGGCCTGAATATCCTTTATGCTGAAACCTTAAAGGGAATGGGTATTCTGATGTCCAAGCTCAGCGAAAGTAATATGAGTTTCCATGGCGCTATACCTGGCAAGAAGGCTGAATCACTCGGCCAGATCGCCCTTGATATGGTTTTTGGTGATTCCAAGAATTACCACAAGGAAAAGTTGACATTTGAAGTAGTGGATTTCCAGAGTGCTTATCATGCTATTCTGGGTAGGCCTGCTTATGCACGTTTCATGGCTCGACCGTGTTACGTGTACCTCGAATTGAAAATGCCTGGTCCCAAAGGAGTGATCACTATCACTAGCAATCGGAAGGCAGAAGAGTGCTTCCAGAAGGGCTCAAAAATCGTCGATGCCCAAATGGCAGCAGTCGAAATGCAAGAATACCAGAAAAATGCAGATCCGAGTGATTTGCTGTGCTCCAAGAAGCCTGCCACAGATTCTGCATTTCAGTCGTCCGGTGAAACCAAGCCGATTCATATTCATCCGACCGATCCTAATGCTGCTCCTACTCATATTTCAACCTCTCTCGACGGCAAATAGGAAGAAGCGCTCATCCAGTTCCTCCGTGAGAACTGGAACATCTTTGCATGTAAACCTTCTGACATGCCGGGTGTACCTAGGGGACTGGCTGAGCATCGTTTGTGAGTCGACCCGAAAGTAAAACCAGTCAAGGAACATCTTCGACGGTCCGCCGTACAGAAGAGGAAAGCAATTGGTGAGGAAGTGGCTCGGCTCCTAGCAGCTCAGTTCATCCGACAGATTTACCACTCCGGGTGGCTCGCCAATGTTGTTATGGTCCCCAAGAAGGATGACTCACTTCGCATGTGCATTGACTTCAAGCATATCAATCGGGCCTGCCCAAAAGATCATTTTCCTCTCCCTCGCATCGACCAGATTGTTGACTCGACTGCGGGGTGTGAGCGTTTGTCTTTTCTAGACGCCTATTCCGGGTACCGTCAGATCCGACTGTATGGACCCGATGAGATAAAACTAGCTTTCATCACACCATCGGGTGTTTTTGTTATGTCACCATGCCGTTCAGCCTCAAGAACGCTGGAGATACATTCATGAGGATGATTCAGAAGTGTCTGCTCACTCAAATCAGTCAGAATGTAGAAGCATACATGGATGACATTGTGGTCAAGTCGCGTAAAGGTTCTGACCTGCTGACTGACCTTGCTGAAACCTTTGCCAATCTGAGAAGATATGATATCAAGCTTAACCCATCAAAATGCACATTCGGAGTTCCTGGTGAAAAGTTGCTCGACTTCCTCATTTCCGAACGAGGGATCGACGCGAACCCAGAGAAAGTTGGTGCCATACTCCGGATGAAGCGCCCCGTGCGTGTGCATGATGTCCAGAAGCTTACTGGTTGTTTGGCCGCCTTGAGTCGATTCCTTTATCACCTCGGTGAAAAGGCATTGCCTCTTTACCGACTGATGAAGAAATCTGACAAGTTTGAGTGGACCTCTGAAGCTGATGCGGCGTTTGTAGAACTCAAAGCCCTGCTTTCCACCCAGTCGTTGCTTGCTTCCCCAATCAGCAAAGAGCCTTTACTGCTTTATATTGCAGCCACTGGACAAGTTGTCAGTATAGTACTCACGGTCGAGCGGGAAGAAGAAGGAAAAGCCTATAAAGTTCAGCGCCCAGTATACTATGTTTCTGAAGTTCTGACTCCATCCAAGCAAAGATATCCACATTATCAGAAGCTTGTCTATGGGATTTACATGACCACGAAGAAGGTTGCACATTATTTCTCTGATCACTCCATTACAGTCATCAGTGACGCGCCATTATCAGAAATTCTGAACAACAGAGATGCAACCGGTCGAGTGGCAAAGTGGGTGATTGAACTCCTTCCCTTGGATATCAAGTTTGAGGCAACGAAAGCTATCAAGTCCTAGGCAATAGCAAATTTCCTCATGATACGTCTCCAATGTATCTATAATTTTTGATTGCTCCATGCTATATTATCTAATGTTTTAGACATTATTGGGCATTATTATCCACTTATATATTATTTTTGGGACTAGCCTATTAACCAGAGGCCCAGCCCAGAATTGCTGTTTTTTGCCTGTTCTAGGGTTTTGAAGAAAAGGAATATCAAACGGAGTCCAAACGGAATGAAACCTTCGGGAACATAATTTTCTCAACGAACAAGACCCGAGAGACTTGGACCCTACGTCAAGAAAGGAAACAGGAGGCCACGAGGTAGGGGGGCGCGCCCAACCCCACCAGGCGCACCCTCCACCCTCGTGGGCCCCCTGTTGCTCCACCGACGTACTCCTTCCTCCTATATATATCCACGTACCCCCAAACGATCAGAAACGGAGCCAAAACCCTAATTCCACCGCCGTAACTTTCTGTATCCACGAGATCCCATCTTGGGGCCTGTTCCGGAGCTCCGCCGCAGGAGGCATCGATCACGGAGGGCTTCTACATCAACACCATAGACCCTCCGATGAAGTGTGAGTAGTTCGCCTCAAACCTACGGGTCCATAGTTAGTAGCTAGATGGCTTCTTCCCTCTTTTTGGATCTCAATACAACGTTCTTCCCCTCTCTTGTGGAGAACTATTCGATGTAATCTTCTTTTTGCGGTGTGTTTGTTGAGACCGATGAATTGTGGGTTTATGATCAAGTCTATCTATGAACAATATTTGAATATTCTCTGAATTCTTTTATGTATGATTGGTTATCTTTGCAAGTCTCTTCGAATTATCAGTTTGGTTTGGCCTACTAGATTGATCTTTCTTGCAATGGGAGAAGTGCTTAGCTTTTGGTTCAATCTTGCGGTGTCCTTTCCCAGTGACAGTAGGGGCATCAAGGCACGTATTGTATTGTTGCCATCGAGGATAACAAGATGGGGTTTTCTTCATATTGCATGAGTCTATCCCTCTACATCATGTCATCTTGCTTAAGGTGTTACTCTGTTTTTAACTTAATACTCTAGATGCATGTTGGATAGCGGTCGATGAGTGGAGTAATAGTAGTAGATGCAGGCAGGAGTCGGTCTACTTGTCTCGGACGTGATGCCTATATACATGATGATACCTAGATATTCTCATAACTATGCTCAATTCTGTCAATTGCTCAACAGTAATTTGTTCACCCACCGTAGAATACTTATGCTCTCGAGAGAAGCCACTAGTGAAACCTATGGCCCCCGGGTCTATCTTTATCATATTGATCTCCTACTACTTAGTTATTTCCTTTGCTATTTACTTTGCCTTTATTTTACTTTGCATCTTTTATCATAAAAATACCAAAAATATTATCTTATCATTTCTATCAGATCTCACTCTCGTAAGTGGCCTTATAGCGATTGACAACCCTTATTTGCGTTGGTTGCGAGGATTTATTTGTTTTGTGTAGGTACGAGGGACTCGCGCGTAGCCTCCTACTGTATTGATACCTTGGTTCTCAAAAACTGAGGGAAATACTTACGCTACTTTGCTGCATCATCCCTTCCTCTTCGGGGAAAACCAACGCAGTGCTCAAGAGGTAGCAAGAAGGATTTCTGGCGCCGTTGCCAGGGAGGCCTACGCAAAAGTCAATATACCAAGTACCCATCACATACCCTTATCTCCCGCATTACATTATTTGCCATTTGCCTCTCGTTTTCGTCTCCCCCACTTCACCCTTGCCGTTTTATTCGCCCTCTCTCTCTCTTTATCCTCCCTCTCTTTCTCTATTTGCCTCTGTTTGCCCGCTTGCTTTTTGTTTGCTTGTGTGTTAGTTTGTTTGCTTGTCGTTATGGCTAGTCCTTTACCTTCTGCCTCTATGTCTGAAATTGGGGAAACTATTGTCAATAATAATTCTGATGCTCCTACTAAAGAACCCACTATCTCACATATAAAAAGATTCCGTGTTGGTAGTGGTAATATTATTGGAAAAGGAGTTATTCAAGATTTCTTTACTTGTGCCAGTGCTTTACCTTCTATGGGTAGTTCTATCCTTCATAGAACTAGTAGTCTTGTGGATGATATTTCCATGCTTGTAGTTGAACTTGAAAGACAATTCGTGCACATGCATCCTTCTATACAAAAGATTTTTCTGGAATTTTCTAATATTGAGCATTCTTCTGTTAAGCGTGCCGCTGCTATCTTTTTGGCTCATGAGTTTAGATTCATATTAAAAGAGGCCAAAGAAATATTTGCACAATATAGGGTGGATGCTTACCGTCCTCCCATAGAGGCTATCCTCTTTGATCAAGAAGAAATTATGCGCTTTCAATCTCTAGATTATGTTGCTTTCAATGAGAATCGTAGAAAAAGGGTTCCTACCAATGTTTTAGTTGATAGAATTTCTGAACTTAATGATGATTTGGCTATTTGAAATAATGAACTAGGATATTCTCTTGAATATAGGCTCACAAAGTTCTGTCAAAAGAATGCTTATAATGATGAATTGGTTGTGCAATATGAAGGACCAAAGGAGGAACCTATACCTCCCAAGGTTGATCTTGGAGACTTTTGTCCCATTAAATATAGCCCTTTCGATTACTTTTGCTTGCCTCAAAGAAAACTTGCTGCCGAATGTAGAGAATATGAAATAAGTTTTAATAATCTATCTTACTATTATGGCAATACCTAGATCTATTCTTGATTGTTATGCCTAGCTAGGGGCATTAAATGATAGCGCTTGTTGGGAGGCAACCCAATTTTATTTCTATTCCTTGATATTTGCTCCTGTTTAGTAATAAATAATTTATCTAGCCTCTGTTTTGGTTGTGTTTTTTGTGTTTAATTAGTGTTTGTGCCAAGTAGAACCGTTTGGAAGACTTGGGGAAAGTCTTGTTACACTTGCTGTAAAAACAGAAACTTTAGCACTCACGAGAACTGATGTAATTTTTATTTGGAAAGTGATATTTATTTAATTATTTTTTAAGATGATTAATAGATAAATTACTCACGTCCAGAAATTTATTTTAGAATTTTTGGGGTTCCAGATCTTGCGCTAGCTACAGATTACTAGAGACTGTTCTATTTTTGACAGATTCTGTTTTTCGTGTGTTGTTTGCTTATTTTGATGAATCTATGGCTAGTAAAATAGTTTATAAACCATAGAGAAGTTGGCATACAGTAGGTATAACACCAATATAAATAAAGAATGAGTTCATTACAGTACCTTGAAGAGTCCTTTTATTTTCTTTCGCTAACGGAGCTCACGAGATTTTCTACTTTAAGTTTTGTGTTGTGAAGTTTTCAAGTTTTGGGTAAAGATTTGATGGATTATGGAACAAGGAGTGGCAAGAGCCTAAGCTTGGGGATGCCCATGGAACCCCCAAGATAATGTAAGGATACCTAAAAGCCAAAGCTTGGGGATGCCCCGGAAGCCATCCCCTCTTTCGTCTACTTCTATCGGTAACTTTACTTGGAGCTATATTTTTATTCGCCACATGATATGTAGTTTGCTTGGAGCATCTTGTATTATTTGAGTCTTTGCTTTTTAGTTTACCACAATCATCCTTTCTGTACACACCTTTTGAGAGAGCCATACATGATTTGGAATTTGTTAGAATACTCTATGTGCTTCGCTTATATATTTTGAGTTATATTGTTTTGCTCTAGTACTTCACTTATATCTTTTAGAGCACGATGGTGGATTTGTTTTATAGAAACTATGGATCTCTCATGCTTCACTTAGATTATTTTGAGAGTCTTAATAGCATGGTAATTTGATTAAAATCCGAATATGCTAGGTATTCAAGATTAGTAAAATTTTCTTAAGAGTGTTTTGAATACTAAGAGAAGTTTGATGCTTGATGATTGTTTTGAGATATGGAGGTAATAATATCAAACTCGTGCTAGTTGAGTAGTTGTGAAATTGAGAAATGTTTGTGTTGAAGTTTGCAAGTCCCATAGCATGCATGTATGGTAAACGTTATGCAACAAATTTGAAACATGAGGTCTTATTTGATTCTCTTCCTTATGAGTGGCGGTCGGGGACGAGCGATGGTCTTTTCCTACCAATCTATCCCCCTAGGAGCATGCGCATAGTACCGAGGTTTTTGATGACTTGTAGATTTTTGCAATAAGTATGTTAGTTCTTTATGACTAATGTTGAGTCCATGGATTATATGCACTCTCACCCTTCCATCCTTGCTAGCCTCTTCGGTACCGTGCATTGCCATTTCTCACATTGAGAGTTGGCGCAAACTTCGCCGGTGCATCCAAACCCCATGATATGATATGCTCTTTCACACATAAACCTCCTTATATCTTCCTCAAAACAGCCACCATACCTACCTATTATGGCATTTCCATAGCCATTCCGAGATATATTGCCATGCAACTTTCCATCATTCCATTCATCATGACACATTCATCATTGTCATATTGCTTAGCATGATCATGTAGTTGACATAGTATTTGTGCCAAAGCCACCATTCATAATTCTTTCATACATGTCACTCTTGATCCATTGCATATCCCGGTACACCGCCGGAGGCATTCATATAGAGTCATCTTTTGTTCTATTATCGAGTTGTAATCATTGAGTTGTAAAAAAGAAAAAGTGTGATGATCATCATTTTCTAGAGCATTGTCCCAAGTGAGGAATATAAAAAAAGAGAAAGGCCATAAAAAAGGAGAAGGCCCAAAAAAAGAGAAAGGCCATAAAAAAGAGAAAGGCCATATAAAAAATGAGAGAAAAAGAGAGAAGGGACAATGTTACTATCCTTTGCCACACTTGTGCTTCAAAGTAGCACCGTAATCTTCATGATAGAGAGTCTCTTGTTTTGTCACATTCATACACTAGTGGGAATTTTTCATTATAGAACTTGGCTTGTATATTCCAACAATGGGCCTCCTCAAGTGCCCTAGGTCTTCATGAGCAAGCAAGTTGGATGCACGCCCACTAGTTTATTTTGTTGAGCTTTCATACATTTATAGCTCTAGTGCATCCGTTGCATGGCAATCCCTACTCCTCACATTAACATCAATCAGTGGGCATCTCCATAGCCCACTGATTAGCCTCGTTGATGTGAGACTTTCTCCTTTTTGTCTTCTCCACATAACCCCCCTCATTATATTCTATTCCACCCATAGTGCTATGCCCATGGCTCGCGCTCATATATTGCGTGAAAGTTTATAGGTTTGAGATTACTAAAGTATGAAACAATTGCTTGGCTTGTCATCGGGGTTGTGCATGATGAGAGCATTCTTGTGTGACGAAAATGAAACATGACTAAACCATATGATTTTGTAGGGATGAACTTTCTTTGGCCATGTTATTTTGAGAAGACATAATTGCTTAGTTAGTATGCTTGAAGTATTATTATTTTTATGTCAATATGAACTTTTGTCTTGAATCTTTCAGATCTGAATACCCATACCACAATTAAGAAGAATTACATTAAAATTAGGCCAAGTAGCACTCCGCATCAAAAATTCTGTTTTTATCATTTACCTACTCGAGGACAAGCAGGAATTAAGCTTGGGGATGCTTGATACATCTCCAACGTATCTATAATTTTTGATTGCTCCATGCTATATTATCTACTATTTTAGACATTATTGGGCTTTATTATCCACTTTTATATTATTTTTGGGACTAACCTATTAACCGGAGGCCCGGCCCAGAATTGTTGTTTTTTGCCTGTTTTAGGGGATCGGAGAAAAGGAATATCAAACGGAGTCCAAACGGAATGACACCTTCGGGAACATGATTTTCTCAATGAACAAGACCCGGGAGACTTGGACCCTACATCAAGAAAGGAAACAGGAGGCCACGAGGTAGGGGGCGCGCCCACCCCCACCACGCGTGCCCTCCACCCTCGTGGGCCCCCTGTTGCTCCACCGACGTACTCCTTCCTCCTATATATATCCACGTAACCCCAAACGATCAGAAACGGAGCCAAAACCCTAATTCCACTACCGTAACTTTCTGTATCCACGAGATCCCATCTTGGGGCCTGTTCCGAAGCTCCGCCGGAGGAGGCATCAATCACGGAGGGCTTCTACAACAACACCATAGCCCCTCCGATGAAGTGTGAGTAGTTCACCTCAGACCTACGGGTCCATAGTTAGTAGCTAGATGGCTTCTTCTCTCTTTTTGGATCTCAATACAACGTTCTTCCCCTCTCTTATGGAGAACTATTCGATGTAATCTTCTTTTTGCGGTGTGTTTGTTGAGATCGATGAATTGTGGGTTTATGATCAAGTCTATCTATGAACAATATTTGAATATTCTCTGAATTCTTTTATGTATGATTGGTTATCTTTGCAAGTCTCTTCGAATTATCAGTTTGGTTTGGCCTACTAGATTGATCTTTCTTGCAATGGGAGAAGTGCTTAGCTTTCGGTTCAATCTTGCGGTGTCCTTTCCCAGTGACAGTAGGGGCAGCAAGGCACGTATTGTATTGTTGCCATCGAGGATAACAAGATGGGGTTTTCTTCATATTGCATGAGTCTATCCCTCTACATCATGTCATCTTGCTTAAGGTGTTACTCTGTTTTTAACTTAATACTCTAGATGCATGTTGGATAGCGGTCGATGAGTGGAGTAATAGTAGTAGATGCAGGCAGGAGTCGGTCTACTTGTCTCGGACGTGATGCCTATATACATGATCATACCTAGATATTCTCACAACTATGCTCAATTCTGTCAATTGCTCAACAGTAATTTGTTCACCCACCGTAGAATACTTATGCTCTCGAGAGAAGCCACTAGTGAAACCTATGGCCCCCGGGTCTATCTTTATCATATTGATCTCCTACTACTTAGTTATTTCCTTTGCTATTTACTTTGCCTTTATTTTACTTTGCATGTTTTATCATAAAAATACCAAAAATATTATCTTATCATATCTATCAGATCTCACTCTCGTAAGTGGCCTTATAGGGATTGACAACCCCTATTTGCGTTGGTTGCGAGGATTTATTTGTTTTGTGTAGGTACGAGGGACTCGCGCGTAGCCTCCTACTGGATTGATACCTTGGTTCTCAAAAACTGAGGGAAATACTTACGCTACTTTGCTGCATCATCCCTTCCTCTTCAGGGAAAACCAACACAGTGCTCAAGAGGTAGCACCTCGCCGAGTGGATCGAACAGCAACTGCCGACTCAGATTCACTCGGACCATTGGACCATGTTCTTTGATGGATCTAAGATGTTGAATGGTTCTGGTGCGGGGGTAGTATTGGTATCCCCCCGAGGTGACAAGCTCCACTATGTTCTCCAGATTCATTTTGATTCCTCCAACAATGAAGCTGAATATGAGGCACTTTTGTACGGGTTGCGTATGGCCATTTCACTCGGCGTCCGTCGCCTCATGGTCCACGGCGACTCAGATTTGGTGGTGAATCAAGTAATGAAGGAGTGGGACGTCAGAAGCCCGACTATGACTGGCTATTGTAATGCAGTAAGAAAGTTAGAGAAGAAGTTTGAGGGTTTAGAGCTCCATCACATACCCCGACTGAAAAATCAAGCAGCGGATGATTTGGTGAAGATAGGTTCCAAGAGAGAAGCCATTCCCAGTAATGTGTTTTTGGAACATATTCATACACCTTCAGTTCAGGAAGATCCTTTCACTAAAGAGCCCCCACAACCAAAGAGCACCACTGATCCGACTGAAGTCGAGGTCCCGGCCGTGGTCGACTTGATCATGGAGGTTTTGGTCATCACTCCCGACTGGACAGTACCGTACATCGCATACATCCTTAGGAAGGAACTCCCATAGGACGAAGAAGAGGCCCGACAGATCGTCCACCGCTCCAAAGCTTTTACTTTGTTAAGAGGGCAGCTATTCGGAGAAAGTGTAACTAGAGTCAGCCAGAAATGCATAACACTAGAAGAAGGTTGAATGATCCTCAACGACATCCACTCAGGGACCTGTGGTCACCATGCGTCCTCTCGGACCATTGTGGCCAAAGCATACCAAGCAGGATTTTATTGGCCACGAGCAAATGAGATGGCACAGGAAATAGTCGACAGATGTGAAGGTTGCCAGTTTTATTCCAACATGTCTCACAAGCCCTCGTCATCCCTGAAGACCATTCCACTCGTCTGGCCCTTCGTTGTTTGGGGTTTGGACATGGTGGGACCTCTGAGAACGAGTAGGAGCAGCTTCACTCATGTACTCGTGGCAGTCGACAAGTTCACCAAATGGATTGAAGCCAAACCTATCAAAAGTCTTGAAGCCAGTACTGCGGTCAGTTTCGTCAGAGAGTTAACATTCAGATATGGTGTTCCGCACAGCATCATCACTGACAATGGGTCGAACTTTGATTCTGATGAGTTCAGAGCCTTCTGTGCTTCCCAAGGCACTCGAGTCGACTATGCTTCAGTCGCCCATCCCTAGTCGAATGGACAAGCTGAAAGAGCAAACGGATTAATTCTCAAAGGATTGAAACCCCGACTAATGCGTGATCTCAAGCACGCGGTAGGTGCCTGGGTCAATGAACTTCCATCAGTACTTTGGGGTTTTAGGACAACTCCTAATCGGTCGACTGGCCGAACTCCATTCTTCTTGGTCTATGGAGCTAAAGCTGTACTTTCGAGTGGCTTGCTTCACAATGCACCCAGAGTCGAGCTTTTCTCAGAAGATGAAGCAGAACAGGCTCGGCAAGACGCAGTTGATCTCCTGGAAGAGGAAAGAGAGATGGCCCTGATCCGGTCGACCATTTATCAGCAAGACTTGCGTCGATTCCACACCAGAAACGTGAGAGGTCGAGCATTTCAAGAAGGAGACTTGGTTCTTCGAGTGGATTAGCAGAAGCCACACAAGCTCGCCCTTACCTAGGAAGGTCCCTTCATCATCACCAGAGTGCTCCACAACGGAGCATACCACTTATACAATGTCGAGCACAAGAAAGACGAGCCACGCACTTGGAATGCAGAACTACTCCGCCCCCTTTACACTTAAGCATTCAGACTATTGAGATGTAATAAGAAATACCCTTTAGTTTGATTATCAAAGACACAGTTTTACAGTCTCTTAAATTATTGTTGTTCCTTTTTTATGTGTTCTAAATCCCCTAGTGGGTGCCTTAGATGCTAATCCATTTCGCCTAAGTTTGAAAAATCCTACCGAGTGGTGAGCAAGCCTCTCACTCAAAGGCTTAGCTGCGAATCCATTTCGCCTAAGTTTTAGAAGTCCTACCGAGTGATGAGCAAGCCTCTCACTCGGGGGCTTAGCTGCACTCCAGTACTCGCCTAAGTTTTAAAAATCCTACCGAGTGATGAGCAAGCCTCTCACTCGGGGGCTTAGCTGCAGTCAAGTACTCGCCTAAGTTTAAAAAATCCTACCGAGTGGTGAGCAGCCATCCCACTCGAAGGCTTAGCTGTAGTCCAGTACTCGCCTAAGTTTGAAAAATTCTACCGAGTGATGAGCAAGCCTCTCACTCGAGGGCTTAGCTGCAGTCCAGTACTCGCCTAAGTATAAAAAATCCTACCGAGTGGTGAGCAACCCTCTCACTCGCAGGCTTAGCTGCAGTCCAGTACTCGCCTAAGTTTGAAAAATCCTACCGAGTGGTGAGCAACCCTCACACTCGGGGGCTTAGCTGCAGTCCAGTACTCGCCTAAGTTTAAAAAATCCTACCGAGTGGTGAGCAACCCTCTCACTCGGAGGCTTAGCTGCAGTCTGGTACTCGCCTAAGTTTGAAAAATCCTATCGAGTGGTGAGCAACGCTCACACTCGGGACTTAGCTACAGTCCAGTACTCGCCTAAGTTTGAAAAATCCTACCGAGTGGTGAGTGTCGGTGTCAAAACTGGCGGATCTCGGGTAGGGGGTCCCGAACTGTGCGTCTAGGCGGATGGTAACAGGAGACAAGGGACACAATGTTTTTACCCAGGTTCGGGCCCTCCCGATGGAGGTAAAACCCTACTCCTGCTTGATTAATATTGATGATATGGGTAGTACAAGAGTAGATCTACCACGAGATCAAAGAGGCTAAACCCTAGAAGCTAGCCTATGCTATGATTGTTGTTCGTCCTATGGACTAAAAACCTCCGGTTTATATAGACACCGGAGAGGGCTAGTGTTACATAGAGTCGGTTACAATGGGAGGAGATCTACATATCCGTATTGCCAAGCTTGCCTTCCACGCCAAGGAAGGTCCCATCCGGACACGGGACGAAGTCTTCAATCTTGTATCTTCATAGTCTGAGAGTCCGGCCAAAGGTTATAGTCCGGCTATCCGGACACCCCCTAATCCAGGACTCCCTCAGTAGCCCCCGAACCAGGCTTCAATGACGACGAGTCCGGCACGCAGATTGTCTTTGGCATTGCAAGGCGGGTTCCTCTCCAAATTCCGTGTACCTGTTTAAATAGTGTCCGGCTTCTTGTGAATGTTGCGCTCCTTGGCTTCCACGCCCAATAATGGCCACTTTCCACGTGTCGAGCGAATGTGAAAAGCCAGGATGTTTTTACATTTACCCCCCTAGCTGAGTTAATGAGCTTCCTATTAAAGAGACGAGGATTCAGATCCAAATCACACCATCCTCCCTTGGCGAGCCTTCATCGGCGCGCACCCGACAGAGATCCATTCCATCATGGCCGGTCGACGCAGCTCCTCCTCTCGCTCCCCTAGCCCCAAGCCTGGAGATTGGGAGAGATGTTCCGTCCCGCACAGCAAATTAGTGATGCTTCAGACCAAGGGATTTCTTCCCCCAACATACATGGTCCCGGTTCGAGCCGGGCTCGCCACCTATAATGGCGGAGAGCAAGCGGAGAGCCTTCCCAATCCCTCCAAGGGAGAGCGGATATGCCTTGTCCCTCATTTGGTAAGAGGGCTCGGATTTCCAATTCATCCGTTTCTCTAGGGGCTCCTAGAGTTCTACGGCCTCCAGTTGCACAACCTTACGCCTGCCTCCATATTGCATATCGCGGGCTTCGTAGCCCTTTGCGAGCTGTTTTTGGGCTGTGAGGCTCATTTCGCGTTGTGGAAGAAGTTGTTCTGCCTTGTGCCACGTTCTCAGGAGGGGTCAATATATCAAGTGGGCAGAGCCAAGTGTGGCATATTGTCGGGACCGGATATCTATCCGGAACCCCAAAGAAGACGTCCGAAGACTAGCCGTCAGAATGGTTTTATATAGAAGACGTCCCCCTCCCGGACCCTATTCGAATTGGCCTCCCTGAGTTCGACAACGCTCCTTTGAAGAAGCGCCGGAGCTGGCGTCCATGGAGCCCCCAGGAGGAAGATGACAGGGACGTTCTTTACCTGATGAGCCAGATAAGTTTGTTAGCTCGATCCGGATTGACCACGATCAAGGTCATGGCCACATGCATTATGCGGGGGGTGCAGCCGCTTCAGTATAGAGGCCACCCCATGTGGGATTTCAACGGGGAGGATGACGTCACCCGCTGCGGCCGTAAAGGGCCGGAATCGGTTGCTGCTCTAATAAAGATCTTATCCACTTTGTACAAGGTAGAAGAGGAGGAATTCCTCCGCGTCAACCCGCAGGGCGGATTTTCTATGTACAATCCTCTGAGCTGGGTAAGCGGACACTCTTTCTCGCCCATCCGTTTCATATTCCCATAGTTAAGTATTCAGTCTAGCGATTTCAACGCAGGAGCTTCGCCAGGCTATAAGGGAGATAAACAGCCCTCCTCCACAACCCGAGGACCCGAAACGGTCCCTTGACCCGGCCTCCCAAGAGGATCTGGACATATCTGTGGAGCTGATCGATGGGGTATTTTACCAATTGAGCAATGACAACGCCTTGGTGGCCATTACGGCCGATTATCCTGGGCTACTTCTAGCGTCACAGGTAACTGAGACCGAAGTCCCAACACTTTGAAAAGGGATCCGTCCTTGCGTGTTTTTGATTACCGTATAACAACCGTGTTTTGCAGGGGAGGTCCTCGAGGCGGAAGGCCGAGCCTGCGGCGACTAGCCAACAAGGGGCCGCGAGGCTAGGCAAGCTGAAAAGACACGCAGTCCGGATTGAGACACCGGCGCAGCGGTACGGCGCGTCGTCTTTATTCCAAGATATTATTATCAGAGGCATACTAATGCCCATGCCTTCTTTTTAGGAAAAAGAGCGCTCGCCAGACTATATCCGGAGAGGCTACTAATCGTGCATCCGCCAGCCAGGCTCCAAGGCCAGATTCAGAGGCGGGAACGAATACGAGGCGTGCGCCGGGCGCTCCTCCGACAGAGGATGCGGACAAACTGTCCGCCACCAATTCCGAGGTGGAAAGTGCCATGAACCACAGGCGTCGCCAGACTGTTCTTCGTGACGCTTGTCTCTCCCAAGAGGCATTGGATGCCTTCAACTCGGGAGATGCATACCTCCGTGCCGCTCAAAATGGTCTAGCCAGAGCCACGGAGCAGTATGTAAAAGACATAGGGGTGAGAAAATTTGGTGATTATATATATCAGTAGCCCCTGAGACTTGAAACAGTTAGAATAACTGATTTAAGGATCATTTGTTATGCAGGTTCTTACAGAAAAGAATACCCAACTGTCCCAAGAGCTGGAAGAGTGCAAAGCCCAACTTCAGGCCGCACTAGCCGCAGTAGGGGAGCCCAAAGAGACCCCCTCTGGTAATATATCCTTCAAATGATAAGTATCATAAAAAGTGTGGTGTATATGCAGATCTGACGGTAAAATTGCAGATGACGATGGAGTAAATCCAGATAAGCAACAGCTCCTACACCAGCTAAAGGCCGGTGAGAACGTGCTTACGAGGGTGAGGCAGGAGAAGAATGATCTCCTAGATGCCAACACCAAGCTGGGCGTGGAACTAAAGGATGTTCATGCCCAACTTTCGAACTCCGTTAAGGAGAATCAGCGGCTTCGACGTGACATATTTAGTAAGTGCTTGAACGAACTTTGAAAAAGAGTTCGGCGAGGAAGTTGGCTGACAGAGTTATGTCTGTAGGTATGCTGACAGGTCGTCCTACAGAGGAAATGCCCGGTTCTACGGGTGACCTTCTTCCCGAGCTCTCACAACTGCACGAACGAGTTCGGTAGGTGATGCAAGGCGTTGCCCAGGCCTTGTGGCCATCCGTCTCCATGCCCGAAGGCCTTGGAGAGCTTGCAGAGAAGCTGAAGGGAGCGCAGCGGCGCTTCCGATTATGGAAGATATCAGCCTGCCGTCAGGGCGCCAGGGAAGCCTGGGCCATGCTAAAGACGCGGTACACGAAGGCTGACCCAAACCACATGGCCGAGGTCGGACCTATGGGGCCCGATGGGAAGGAGATCCCTGTGAGCTTAGTGTACGGCCAAGTAGAATTGGCCACAAAGTATTCCCAACAGGACTGTAAACTAGACAGCCTGTTGGATGGTATTGAAGAGGAATTTACCCAGTCAAATTGACTATGTAATTGAAGGTGACATGTATAATGCCTTCTAGCCGGATTGTAGATCGTTTGTCGTGGCGGACCTTTTCGCTTCAACCTCAGGACCCAACGGTCCAGAGTGTATCCAAATACCCTCTCGGTTATGTAAGAACCGGGGCATGCATGGAGACCAGGCGTAGGGTCATTAGTGCTTAAACAGACAAGTGCCCAACTAGTTATGTTATATTACATGGTTAGTAAGAAACATCTTCCAGGGAGAATAGTTCCGTTAAGGGTTCCTTTCCCTGGGAGGCATGCCCTAAAGTGCATGTCCGGATTGCGAAAAGAGACGCAGAAAAAACATCTGGGGGCGCATAAGTAAATAAGTGAAAAATCATATTTAGTTCACCGACCGAATATTCCCTTAAGAACGCTAGCTTTCGGCTTCACCCAGTCTGAGGTACACATTCGGCTGACCCGGCAGTAACAATCGCAGAGGTGCTCCCCTTATGCCCTAGCCGAATTAACGGGAACGTAGGGCATAAATACAAGAGCCAGACAACCCAGCTTGGCCAAAACTTAAGTCATATCGATGCATATAATGGTGAATAAAGGGTACATGTGGAAGGATAACACATGTGTTGGGCATAAAGCCCGTATGAATAAGCTTCTGTTTAAAGAAGCCCCCAGGTATGATGAGCGCGGATAGTGCGTTAGTTGCGTGCAAACAAGGCACAAATGGGCCTTTAAAGGCTGTGAGAAAAGAGAAGGGGAGAAGGAGAAAAATATAAGACAGATTGTGTATAAAAAATGGACAGAGGAAGGAGACGAACACAGAGTCCGGCGCTAGGCGTAGAATCTTCGGAGTCGGGCTGCGTTCCATGGGTTCGGCTCGAGTCGATTATCCGATGCATCCCGTAGACGGTACGCTCCACCAGTCAGGACTTGGTCAATAATGAAGGGACCTTCCCACTTGGGCTTGAGTTTGTCCTTTTTCTTATCCGGCAGGCGTAGAACTAACTCGCCAACATTGTAAGTTTTGGCCCGTACTTCTCTGCTTTGGTATCTTCGAGCCTGCTGTTGATAGAATGCGGAACGGGCTTTTCCCACGTCACGCTCCTCCTCCAAGGCGTCCAAACTTTCATGCCGATCGAGCTCAGCTTCTCTTTCTTCGTACATGCGCACTCGAGGTGAGTCATGTATTATGTCGCAGGGCAGAACTGCCTCTACGCCGTATACCATGAAGAATGGTGTGTATCCGGTAGTGCGGTTCGGTGTGGTCCGCAGCCCCAGAGTACGAAGTCGAGCTCCTCTACCCAGTGCGTGTTAGATTCCTTGAGGGACCGCACTAATCTGGGTTTGATGCCGCTCATGATTAGACCATTTGCTTGCTCGACCTGACCGTTAGTTTGTGGATGATAGACTGAAGCATAGTCAAGCTTGATGCCCATGTTTTTGCACCAGAGTTTTACCTCGTCGGCCGTAAAGTTCATGCCATTATCAGTGATGATGTTGTGGGGGACGCCGTAACGGTGTACGACCCCGGATATGAAGTCTATCACCGGTCCGGATTCGGCCGTTTTAACAGGCTTGGCCTCTATCCATTTGGTGAACTTATCCACCATGACCAGTAAGTATTTTTGCTTGTGGGTTCCTCCTTTATGGGGTCCAACCATGTCAAGCCCCCAGACCACGAAGGGCCAGGTGATGGGGATAGTTTGGAGGGCGGTGGGTGGCATATGGCTTTGGTTAGCAAAAAGCTGGCAACCAACGCATCGTTGGACTAAGTCCTGAGCGTCTGCCCGGGCCGTCGGCCAATAGAAGCCTGTACGGAAGGCCTTGCTTACAAGGGCCCGGGCTGCAGCATGGTGACCGCCGAGTCTGGCATGAATTTCAGCCAGAAGATTCCGCCCTTCCTCTTCGGAGATGCACCTTTGAAGGACTCCGGTGGTGCTTTTCTTATAAAGCTCTCCCTCATGGACTTTATAGGCTTTAGATCGCCGCACTATGCAGCGTGCCTCGTTTTGGTCCTTGGGAAGTTCCTGCTTAGTTAGGTAGGCTAGGAATGGTTCTGTCCACGGGGCGATGACTGCCATTATTACGTGGGCTGAAGATGTTATTTCGTTGGCAGAGCCTCCAATTATGTCAGAATGTTCGGTGTCGGGCAGTGCGGTTGGGTCCGGGCTGTTATTTCCAGGTTCCCCTTCCCATACTACGGATGGCTTGAACAGCCTCTCCAAGAAGATGTTGGGAGGGATGGCATCGCGTTTTGCGCCGATGCATGCCAAGACGTCTGCTGTCTGATTGTTTTCCCGGGCTATATGGTGAAATTCGAGCCCCTCAAACCGAGCTGACATTTTTAGGACGGCGTTGCGATAAGCTACCATTTTCGGATCCTTGGCATCAAAGTCTCCATTTATTTGGGATATCGCGAGGTTCGAATCCCCGCGCACCTCTAGGCGTTGAATGCCCATGGATACTGCCATCCGGAGACCATGTAGAAGGGCCTCATATTCGGCTGCGTTGTTGGAGTCCGTATACATTATCTGGAGTACGTATTGAACTGTATCTCCTGTTGGGGACATCAAAACAACGCCAGCCCCCAGACCAGCCAACATTTTGGAGCCGTCGAAGTGCATGATCCAGTTGGAATATGTGTCGTACTCTTTAGGGAGTTCGGCTTCCGTCCATTCAGCGACGAAGTCGGCGAAAACTTGCGACTTAATAGCTCGCCATGGCTTGTAAGTTATGTTGAACGGGAGGAGCTCAATGGCCCATTTGGCAATCCGGCCCGTCGCGTCACGGTTGTTTATAATATGGTTAAGTGGTACTTCCGAGGCTACCGTTATCGAACACTCTTGAAAGTAGTGTCGCAGCTTCCGGGATTCCATAAATACCGCGTACGCTATCTTTTGATAATGCGGGTACCGTGACTTGCATGGAGTAAGGACAATGGACACATAGTAAACTAGCTTTTGAAGGGGGAATTTGTGTCCGTTCGTTTCTCGTTCGACGACGAGCACTGTGCTTACAACTTGATGAGTTGCCGCAATGTATAATAGCATTGGTTCGCCAATGTTTGGCGCGGCCAGGACTAGGTTTGTTGCCAATTTGGCTTTTATTTTGTCAAGTCCGGCCATGGCGGCATCTGTCCACTCGAAGTGTTCGGTGCGCCGGAGGAGGCGATAAAGGGGTAATGCCTTTTCTCCCAAGCGGGAGATAAAGCGGCTTAGAGCCACCACGCATCCGGTCAATTTTTGTATTTGTTTGAGGTCCTTTGGGATGTCCAATTGTGATAGAGCTCGGATCTTAGCTGGATTTGCTTCAATTCCTCTGCCGGATACAATGAAGCCCAAGAGCTTTCCGGCTGGTACGCCGAAAACGCATTTTTCTGGGTTGAGCTTGATGTCGTATGTTCGGAGGTTATCGAATGTGAGCCTCAAGTCGTCTACTAGAGATTCGACATGCTTGGTTTTGACGACCACGTCATCTACGTATGCCTCCACTGTTTTGCCGATCTGGTTTGCCAGACATGTCTGAATCATGCGCTGATATGTTGCGCCGGCGTTTTTGAGCCCGAAGGGCATTGTGTTGAAGCAGAATGGGTCGTATGGTGTGATGAATGCCGTTGCGGCTTGGTCTGGCTCTACAATCTTAATTTGATGGTAGCCGGAGTATGCGTCGAGGAAACACAATGAATCGTGTCCTGCGGTAGCGTTGATAATTTGATCAATGCGAGGGAGGGGGAAGGGATCCTTTGGGCAAGCCTTGTTGAGGTCCTTAAAATCGACGCACAAGCGCCAGGATTTGTCCTTCTTTGGTACCATCACCAGGTTTGATAGCCAGTCCGGATGTTTTATGTCTCTGATGAATCCGGACTCCAATAGCTTGGCTAGTTCCTCTCCCATGGCTTGTCTCTTAGGTTTGGAGAAACTCCGAAGAGCCTGCTTGACTGGCTTGAATCCTTTTAGGATATTCAGGCTGTGCTCGGCCAGCCTGCGTGGGATTCCTGAAGGGTGCCAGGCAAAAATGTCCCAGTTCTTGCGTAGCAACTCTCGTAGTGCGGCATCTACATCAGGGTTTAATTGTGCCCCGATGGAAGCTGTTTTTGTAGGGTCCGTTGGATGGACTTGGAATTTGACTATTTCATCCGCCGGTTTAAAGGAGGTGGACTTGGATCTTTTATCGAGTATCACGTCGTCCCTGTTCACCGTGGAGCGCAGTGCAGTCAGTTCCTCGGCCACTAGGGCTTCGGATAGTGCCTCAAGGGCCAGTGCAGCTGTCTTATTTTCGGCACGGAGTGCTATGTCCGGATCACTAGCAAGAGTGATGATTCCGTTGTGCCCGGGCATTTTGAGCTTCATGTACCCGTAATGGGGTATGCCTTGGAAGATTGTAAACGCCTCCCGCCCTAATAGAGCGTGGTATCCGCTACTGAACGGGGCCACTTGGAACGTGACCTCTTCGGACCTGTAATTATCCAGCGTGCCGAACACCACATCTAGTGTGATTTTTCCTGTACAACGCGCTTCCCGGCTGGGGATTATTCCTCTAAAGGTTGTGCTGCTTCGCTCAATGCGGTTCCAGTCTATTTCCATTTTTCGAAGGGTTTCCTCATAAATGAGGTTCAATCCGCTGCCACCGTCCATGAGTACCTTGGTGAGTCAAAAGCCGTCCACTATTGGACTGAGGACCAATGCGGCTGGTGCTCGGGCTGTTCGGAATTTAGGTTCATCACTGGCATTAAAAGTAATAGCCGTGTCACTCCATGGGTTTATTGTTGCCACGTGGTAGACTTCGGCAAGGCTGCGGAGTGTTCGTTTTCGCATATTATTTGATGCGAAAGTCTCGAAGACTGTTAATACCGTACTGGTATCCCTAGGCTGGTGCTCTGTGGCTTCTGGGGTTAGAAGATCTTCACCACTTTTGGCCACCTGCCGGAGTACCCAGCATGATCTAAGGCTATGAGTTGGTGTGGCGCCCTCTGCACTGTGAATTTTACAGGGTCCATTGAGCCATCCCTCAAGTACAGTTCCATGCCCTGTAGAGGGTTTTTGCTTTTTGGTGTTTAACCCGGGTATCTGGCGATAATGCACCCTTTTATTTCTGACTGGGTTTGTATTCAGGGCCGGATTGTCCCAAAATTTTATTTCGGTTTTCCAGGTGCTTTCCATCGCACAGTACTTTCGTACTATGGACGCCAAGTCGGCAAAGCGTGTAATTTCACGGCGACTTATGGCGTTGAAGATTCCCTTGTCCGTGCAATTATTGCAGAAGAATGAAATTGCGTCTTCCTTGCGGCAGTCCTTTATCCTGTTCATGACCAGGAGGAATCTGGCCCAGTAATGGTGTACTGTTTCTTCGGGCTCTTGCCTAATTTGGGATAGATCGCTTATGTTTGGGTGGGTGGGTGGAATTGAATCCGAAACCTCACCCAATCTGAGACTCAGGGGCCAAGGAGTTTCCGAACTCGGAAGTTTGGATTCTTGGATGTTTTCCACTGAATCTAGCCCGCTGTCTGACTCTAGGTTCAGGTCATGAGTGACGTCCTCCCGTCCGCGGGTATCCGGCTTGGAGGGATCGGGAATCCGGACATAGCTAGTCCTTAAGATAGATGAAGGGTCGCCGCATTGTTCCTCCACCACTGCAACGTGATGGGTGACCTGGGGAGAGTTGATCTCTCTCAGATCAGGTTTAGGCCCAATCTGATCGTAGTCTGTAGCGACTCCCAGGGCAGTGATGCGATCCAAGAGCTCATTTAGGGAAGAGAGCTCCATTGGATCTAACTGCTCGGCGAGTTCCGAGTTGACGTGAAGATTGCTTTTGATGACCCGAGAAGTCATCGTCGGTGCAGCGTCCGAACAGGCGGTCATAAGAAAACCACCTAGCCGGAGATTTTGGCCGACGGCCAAAGCTCCCTTAGCAACAGTGTCGTCTTTAAAGACTGTATGAGGCATCCTTCCTGATGACGACAGCACATCGGAACTCTCAATGAAAGCACCAATGTCGGTGTCAAAACTGGTGTATCTCGGGTAGGGGGTCCCGAACTGTGCGTCTAGGCGGATGGTCACAGGAGACAAGGGACACAATGTTTTTACCCAGGTTCGGGCCCTCTCGATGGAGGTAAAACCCTACTCCTGCTTGATTAATATTGATGATATGGGTAGTGCAAGAGTAGATCTACCACGAGATCAAAGAGGCTAAACCCTAGAAGCTAGCCTATGGTATGATTGTTGTTCATCATATGGACTAAAACCCTCCGGTTTATATAGACACCGGAAAGGGCTAGGGTTACACAGAGTCGGTTACAATGGGAGGAGATCTACATATCCGTATTGCCAAGCTTGCCTTCCACGCCAAGCAAAGTCCCATCCGGACATGGGACGAAGTCTTCAATCTTGTATCTTCATAGTTCGAGAGTCCGGCCAAAGGTTATAGTACGGCTATCCGGAAACCCCCTAATCCAGGACTCCCTCAATGAGCAACCCTCACACTCGGGGGCTTAGCTCCAGTCCAGTACTCGCCTAGGTTTAAAAAATCCTACCGAGTGGTGAGCAACCCTCTCACTCGGAGGCTTAGCTGCAGTCCAGTACTCACCTAAGTTTAAAAAATCCTAGCGAGTGGTGAGCAACCCTCTCACTCGGAGGCTTAGCTGCAGTCCAGTACTCGCCTAAGTTTGAAAAAATCCTACCGAGTGCTGAGCAAACCTCACACTCGGGGGCTTAGTTGCAGTCCAGTACTCGCCTAAGTTTGAAACACATCCCTATCTGCAAGGACGACGAGTTGTAGGTCGACTGCAAACTTCTCTTCGGAGCTGCGCCACAAATACAACGTGCGCGCCATCCTCATCCGCAAGGACGACGAGATGCAGGTCGATTGCAACCTTCTCTTCAGAGCTACGCCACAAATACAACGTGTGCTCCATCCTCGTCCACAAGGACGATGAGGTGCAGGTCGATTGCTACCTTCTCTTCGGAGCTGCGCCACAAATACAACGTGCGCTCCATCCTAATCTGCAAGGACGACAAGGTGCAGGTCGACTGGGACATCCTCCTCGAAACTGCATCTCAAGTACAAAGACTATTCCGAGTGAAGAACAAATTCCACTCGAAGGCAAACACAAGCACATTCAGAAGATAAACCAAGTTCATATAAATCCTAAAGTTCCAGAACACCGATAAAAGTACTCGGGCATCAGGCCCGAAGGAGTTTAACGGTTACAAACTCACTCGGCATTCCGAGGCAAATTTAAGGCGAGGTATAAAGTTTGTTCACTCCGCAGGAGGAGGGCTTGCAGGCTCGACGAAATTGTCCAGATCGATTCCGTCAGTGATTCGAGTGGCAACAACAATGAAGGTTTCCATGAAGGATTGGAAGTCATGCCTTTTGTGTTGGCAACTTTGATCGCCACCAGCTTCTCTTCTCGGGCTTCTTTGAAGTGGACCGGAACCAGCGACAGAGCCACATCAGCACCGCATCAGGCAGAAGACTTCTTCCATTCTTGCACTTGACCAGGAACCCCATTGAGTCAAGTCATCAGAGACTCGAGGTCATTTTGAAGCGTTTCCCTTGGCCAAAGTGTCGTATCGATGCGCGACACCGCCACCTTCAGGCGAGCAAGATAGCTTGTAACGCTGGCAACACGAGATTCCAGTTGGAGCATGTTCATGGCAGCCTCATCGCCGACAGGAGAAAGGATGGGGTCCAAGCTTGTCTCGATTCGTCCAGTTTCTTCTTCAAAGTTTTGGCAAAATTCTGCAGATTCAAAGAATTAATGAGTCGACCGGTTGACAGTGACTTGCAAACAGTAAATCAGTCGGATAAAGAAAAGTACCTTCGAGCATAAGGAAGAGCTTCTTGGCGAGTGCTTTCAGATAAGCCTCCAGGTCGTTTCTCCTACGAGACACGCTTTCCAGCTGCTCGTTCAGAGTCACTTTATCTTTCTTCAGACGAGTCGCCTCTCGGTTGGACTCGGTAAGAGACGAATTTAGCTTGGTAATTTCCTCCTCTAGTGCACCGACCGAAGCCAGCTTCTTATCAGCAAGTGCAGTCTTCTCCTGAGCCTCCTTTTGCGCAGCTGCAAGGTCGAGGTCCTTCTATGCCAGAGCCTGCCTCATTTTCTCTGCAAAATATACATTTGGGTCAGATAGAAGAACAAAGAGATAACTTGAGGGATGATTAAGATAAACAGTCGACAAGTCGTTACCTTCCGTACCAGCAACTTCGTCTTTAGCCTTTTTCAAGTTCTGATGGGCCAGCTCCAAGTCAAGGTTGAGTTTCCTCTGCTTTTCCTCGAATTCAGTGAACTTGGAAATAAGAGCATAGGATTTCTATAATTAGTAAAAGATATGTCAATGGACAAGATCAAAGATTATTTGCTTCCAAGTGAATAAAGCTTTATGACTACTACAGAATCAAACATTCTACCGTAGTCTCGGGGACTATACCCAGTGGGTGCACTTATCATGCCCCCACTGATTCAGATTCCACTCGACATGGTCTGCCCAGACCGGGTGGAAGAAGAGAGAGAGAGAGAGAGAGAGAGAGAGAGAGAGAGAGAGAGAGAAAGAGAGAGAGAGAAGAAAGACATACTCAGACCCCAACCGACTGCCATCAGTCGACTGTGGTCTCGGGGACTACACCCAATGGGTGCACTTAGTGTGCCCCCACTGGTTCAGATTCCACTTGACATGCTCCGCCCAGACTGAACGGAAGAGTGAAACAACAAAGATGTCAAACACCCACTGGGTGTGCAGATGCGAACTGCAGAATAACAAGAAATTGCACGGAGAAAGGTTTTCAGGTAGCATATCCTAACAGAACAAACAACAAGATAAGAGTTTAGTTGGAAGCCAACTTACCTGGACATTGGCTCGAAGGGCCGCACTGGCGTCATAAGCAGCCTGACTATTTTCGTGCACCACCTTCACTCGCTCCATCATTATGCCAGCTTGACGAATAGCTTCTGCGGCGGCATCTGCCTGGCTTTCTGGAATGTGATGAGTGGTGAAGAATGGGATTGATGGTGCAGACGCGGCAGCTTGAAGTTCCGTGGCATGAAGCTGGACAGTTGAAGCAAGCACTGATACAGTCGACGATGTGGGGCATTCACTCGATATTGGATCAGCGAAAGTAACAGAAGCGTGGGTCACATCTTTAGGCTGTTGAATCGCCGACTCTGCCGCCAGCACCGATTGGGATGTCTTGCCAGCGGACGTCTTCTTGTTCCTCCTGGGCCTCAGCGGCACTTCCTCATCGTCATCTGGAAGTTCAATGACATTGGGAGGAGCTGCAAAAAGATCAGTCACTGAGATACAGTCGGCCCCAGGTCAATCGCCAGAATCTAATCGACCAATAAAATGGTCGGGTAACTGAAAGTAGGATTACAAGAGTTGTACCCGGGTTGGAAGTGACTGCATCTTCCATTTCTTCATCTTCATACTTGTGGGTGGAAGTCCCGGAGGTAGCAGCACTGCAAATTTCAAGAGTCAGTCAATCACGTCTATCAGAATGGATCGACCAAAACTCGGTTCGTATTAAACCAAAAAACCAGGTCCGACTGTTACCCGGAAACAGTAGGAATGACCACTTTGATCTTGGGCAAGGCCTTCTGTGGTTTTGACAATGCAGCTTTCGGTTGTTTCGGTGCCTTCTCAGTCGGCGCTTGTAGGATCGAAAGTATGTCTAGAGGGGGGGTGATTAGACTACTTGACCAAATAAAAACTTAACCTTTTCCCAATTTTAATTCTTGGCAGATTTTAGCTATTTTAGGACAAGTCAAGCAATCATCACATAATTCAAGCAAGCATGCAAAGAGTATATTGGCAGCGGAAAGTAAAGCATGCAACTTGCAAGAATATAAAGGGAAGGGTTTGGAGAATTCAAACGCTATTGGAGACACGGATGTTTTTCCCGTGGTTCGGATAGGTGGTGCTATCCTACATCCACGTTGATGGAGACTTCAACCCACGAAGGGTAACGGTTGCGCGAGTCCACACAGGGCTCCACCCAAGGGCACGGTTGCGCGAGTCCACGAAGGGCTCCACCCACGAAGGGTCCATGAAGAATCAACCACCCACAAAGGGTCCACGAAGAAGCAACCTTGTCTATCCCACCATGGCCATCGCCCACGAAGGACTTGCCTCACTAGCGGTAGATCTTCACGAAGTAGGCGATCTCCTTGCCCTTACAAACTCCTTGGTTCAACTCCACAATCTTGTCGGAGGCTCCCAAGTGACACCTAGCCAATCTAGGAGACACCACTCTCCAAGAAGTAACAAATGGTGTGTAGGTAATGAACTCCTTGCTCTTGTGCTTCAAATGATAGTCTCCCCAACACTCAACTCTCTCTCATAGGATTTGGATTTGGTGGAAAGAAGATTTGAGTGGAAAGCAACTTGGGAAGACTAGAAATCAAGATTCATATGGTAGGAATGGAATGTCTTGATCTCAACACATGAGTAGGTGGTTTTCTCTCAGAACATATGAGTAGGAATGGTGTGTGTGTTCTGGTGGCTCTCACATCGAATGAGAAGGAGGTGGAGGGGTATATATAGCCTCCACACAAAATCCAACCGTTACACACAATTTACCAATCTCGGTGGGACCGAATCAGAAAACTCGGTCTGACCAAAGTAGTAAACCTAGTGACCGTTAGGAATTTCGGTGGGACTGACATGCAACTCGGTAGGCCCGATTCGGTTAGGGTTTGGGCATAACGTAATCTCGGTGAGACCGATTACACAAACTCGGTGAGACCGAGTTTGGTAATTAGCTAACCAGAGAGTTGGTCAGGCAAACTCAGTGGGACCGATTTGCTCTTTCGGTGGGACCGAGTGGAACTCGGTGAGACCGAAAAGTTACAAAGGGGAAATACTGAGTTTACATTGCAATCTCGGTGGGACCGATTCGCTCTTTCGGTGGGACCGAAAAGTTACGAAAGGGAAATTGAGAGTTTGCAACCCCATCTCGGTGGGACCGAGATCCTTATCGGTAGGACCTAATTGCTAGGGTTTGGCAGTGGCTAATGACAAGTGAAACTCGGTGGCGCCGGATAGGAAAAATCGGTAGTACCGAGTTTGGCTTAGAGTTTAGCTCATATGTGGATATGGGAAATTAGTTGAGGGTTTTGGAGCATATCATTAAGCACATGAAGCAAGAGGCTCATTAAGCAACACCTCATCCCTCCTTGATAGTATTGGCTTTTCCTATGGACTCAATGTGATCTTGGATCACTAAAATATAAAATGAAGAGTCTTGAGCTTTTGAGCTTGAGCCAATCCTTTGTCCTTAACATTTTGAGGGTTCCACTTTCACATCCATGCCATGCCAATCATTGAGCTTTCCTGAAATAATCATCTTGGAATAGCATTAGCTCAATGAGCTATATGTTGTTATGAATTACCAAAACCACCTAGGGATAGTTGCACTTTCAATCTCCCCCTTTTTGGTAATTGATGACAACATATAGATCAAAGCTTCGACAAATGATAATAAGCATGAAGTATATCGTCGCTTTGAGAAGTATGTGATAAGTAAGAGCTCCCCCTAAATTTGTGCATATTTAAAATTTGCTTTGGACTGCAAATGCACAAAGAGTTAGAGTCATGGGTTACTCTTCCATGTCACATACATCTTGGTGGAGCGCTCAAAATGATAAGAATGAAAAACATGCACTCATCACCAAGAATAGTGAATGATCACAACGATAGATAGCATGATAATATTTAAGCAAGCATTAAGCAAACATTAAGTGTAGCTTATGATCAAACACATGATCATCGATGTCTCACAAATAATGACATAGTATCAAGCACTCAAAAGCAGAAAAAGGTTCGAAAGACCACCAAATAAATCAAGAGAGAAAAGCAACACTCTCTCTCTCGAAGCCTATGATCTATACATCTTCTCCCCCTTTGGCAACAAGTTACCAAAAAGTTCCTAGAAAATGCATAGTGCTAAGTCGTCGCTCAGGCTTGATCTTCAGGTGGTGGTGGAGTCCGGATCACTCCAAGGACGAAGGCTTTTGTAGATGTTGAAGTAGTCGCTGGAGTTGGAGCTGAGGTAGACGCTGGAGCTGAGGCTGTGGCTGGTGCAGACGTTGTAGCTCTGGTGTCAGCAACTGGCAGTGCAGACGACCTCGGACCTTGTGGCACCCTCGCAAACGCATGAGTCGTGGTCCTGCCTCTCCTCTCATTCATGTCCTCCTGGAGCTGCTCCACTGCAGACTGAACTTCTGTTACCTTGATGTCCAAGTCATAGAACCTTTGTTCCATGATCCTCTCTAAACTCGCCTGGTTCTGAGTCAGGGTGGCTAGACTCTGCTCAATCCGCAGGGTGGACGCAATCAAGTAACCAAGCTGCTCTTGTTTGGTCTTCAAGAAGTATTCAGATGCCTCTGCTTGAGTAGCATCCTGGCAGCTTTCTCCTTCCTCGCCTTCTCCTTCTTTGCATAAGCTTGTGCAGACGATGGCTCATTCTCTGTCATCACAACTTCATTGTTCTCAAAATCTGGACGGATGGGCAGGTGTTCCTTATCCAACAGATATACGCCCGTGCCCATCTTGGAGTTGATGAGCTCCTGAATCTGAGGGGCATATCCACAGCTCCTCTTTTGATCTGCCGCAGTCCTTTTGATCGTTTCAACTATGAGGCTCATCACCTTGAACTTCTGAGGCACGTCAAAGACATGAAGCAGGTTGATCGCGTGGCCTCTGATCATCTTGTGATCTCCAGACTTGGGCAGTAAGGTGTGCCTTAGTATCCAATTGATCGTAGGCAATCCTGAGAGCAGATAGTGCACTGAGCCAAACTTGAACGTGTCGAGCGCTTCATTCGGGATCTCCTTGTACATGTTGGACATGGAGTTGTGATCCATATTTTTCTTGGCATAGATATCCAAGTCCTCATCTTGCTCTTCTGGGGCATTGATGATCTATGCCCACTCAGCCACTGTAGATTGGTACCTTGTACCCTCAGACATCCATGTAATCCTGCCATCCGGATAGAAGTGAGCTGTGGAGTAGAACTGCATGATGAGTTCCTCGTTCCACTTTGTGAGCTTCTGCCCAACAAAGTCCTCTACTCCACACGCTCTAAAGTTGTCCTGAACTCCTGGGTAGTGCTCTTCATTCTCCTTGATATAGGTCCAGTCGACCCATCTCATGTCACAAACGATTGGCTTCTTGTCAAGCAAAACAGTCTCATAGAAATCTTGCTGCTCCTTAGTATGAAATTTGTAATCCATGGCAGTCCTTCTCCTAGAAGCATACGGATCTGCTTCTCTCCATTTCCTCAGCCCTGAATCTCTCCTGAGCTTCATATCCTCAGCCACAGGATGAGCATCGTTGTGGTCTGGGATCTTGGGCTTGAGCTTCCTAAGGACACTCTCTTCCTCTTCTTCGATAGCTTCAGGCACTGGGGCCTTGTTCTTTTCTGCAGCTGGGATGCTTCGTGTGTTTCTCTTTGGTGCACTCTTAGGCTTAGATGCAGCCTTAGGTGCTTCCTTGGGCTTGGATGCAGCTGTTCCTGACCTTATAGCATCTCCCATGAGTTTGGCTGCCTTGGGCGCTGGTGCAGCTGCCTCTTCTTCCTCATCCTCTTCTACCATGATGGAGGCTTTGCCAAGTACTCTAGCCACAGTCTTTTTCACTCTCTCTTTCCTCTTCTTTCCCTCAGCTGCAACGGGCTCAATGGGAGCAGGCTTCTCAGTTGATGCTCTAGCCTTTGACATGGGCTGCCTGCCTGCTGGCCTCTTGATTTTCAGGCCTGGCTTTGAGCCTTGAGCTGGCTCAACCCTCTTGGAAGTGGCCTCTTCCTCTGCCACATAGTCTTCATCCTCAGAATCAGACGTTCTCTTCTTCCTTTGACGTGTGGCAGCCTTAGGCAGATTGCTGGGGGTGCTCCTGCTGCCATCATCAGAAGAACTTGAGGGGCTAGTGCCCTCACTCATCACAACTTGCTGCTCAGACACATTCTGGCTGTCACTTTGATCAGACATGTTGCAAACTGACTGCTGACCCTGTGAATAGATCATGGATAAGATAGAGTGGATGAGCATCACAAAAAGCAGAGATTTTTGCAAAAGATTAATTCAAAAACTTAGTTTTAGTTTTCCATAGAAAGCATCTCGGATCTACCGATTTTCAAACTCGGTGACACCGAAGCAGTTTTGGCACCAGAACTAGTGAACTCGGTCAGACCGAGTCACAGTTCGGTGGCACCGAGACTGCTAGGGTTTCACAGAATTCCAAAATCGGTCGCACCGATAAGTTATTCTCGGTCAGACCGAGTTTCACTTGTGCAATGGCAAAAGCCAGATCGGTGGGACCGAGTTTTTCAACTCGGTGGGTCCGAGATGGTTTCGGCGGAAACCTAACCCTAAAATTTTTGAATTAAGCCTAATCTACGAGTTCATTGACTGGATAGGAGTGTTTCAATCATGTCAAGAATCATGATCATCACAATGTGCTAGGAATCGGAGTGGAGAATAGCACAAAGATCGAGTCCATACCCTAGTTCGGCGGAGACTCGCTACGGCGGCAACGGCGGGGCAGAAATCCATTGACGGCGGTGGAGACCAGCGACGGGAGGCTGCTGGCGGCGAGAAGACGATACGGAGACCTCGAGGGCAGAGCAGGCTATCGCGCGGGCGAGGAGGTTTCGGAGAAATTTCCAAAATTCTGCCCGTCACTATATATAGCCCGACCCTGTCGGTGTGACCGAAAAGTTCAAATCGGTTGCACCGAGATCAAAAACCTAGATCAACTTAATGAACTCGGTAGGACCAAAAATGGAGTATCGGTCAGACCGAGATTCATAAAGAGGTTTTGGAAGTTTAAGTCTATGACGAATCGGGGACTCCGAGCGCTCCTCACACAGAGTGGTTCGAATCTGACTTGATCAAATTTTGTGATGCAGCATGAATAGAGTTTGAGACGAGAAAAGCATAGATAGCTAGAGGAGGTTCTTAGGCATTCTTGTCCATCCACTTGGCAAAAGAAGATAAAGTCAAACAATCAAAACAACAAGTGGATGTCCTTGAATGAGTAAAATATGCAACCAACATGCTCACACAATAAGGTAGCAAATGAAATATGTGGCAAAGCATGCACAACCAATTCTAGCATCTATCAAGCAATTTGCGATGACTAGGTCATCTATATATGAGTATATTGACTTAGGAGTCAAGTGAGAACACTTGATCGTAGGTCATACTCATCGTTTAAGCTCAAGTGGGGTTACCACTTTTACATAAAGCATTGTTTTGTTCACATCTTTAGAGTTGCTTTAGCTCAAGTCTTAGAGTAAAGCTCCCCCTAGATGTGATATCCCCCCTAAGAGGGATGAACTAACCTTGGGTTTTGTCGATGATGACTTCATGTAGATATTGAAGATGTGGATGCTCAATGTTGATGTAGATCTCTTGGAGCTATCCATTTGAGTGAGTTGCACTTTCAATACCTACATGGGTTAGTCCCACAAGGAACAAACAAGGATATCCATAGACATAGAGTGATGCACACAAAAGATGATGTCCATGAAAACTTTTTAGGTTACCTTGTCCCTTGTCTTACCAACAAGAGGGTTTGTGACTCCTTGAACTAGTGCAAGATGTGGAAGTTGATTGCACTTGTTCTTGCCAAAATGATAAGAGTGAAGTATGTTGGCGGAGTCACCCTCAAGAACTCTCTAGTTCTTCTTATTTTGGATCCACATCATCTTGATGGGAATCCTTGGAGTTGTAGTAGTACTTGATGAAGTGGAACTTGAAGTAGTCTTGGGAATCCACTTGACTAAGGTCTTTGGAGCTTCTTCAAATGCATCAATTTCCTCTTGAAGCTTGTCCTTGCCTTTTTGCTCGTAGTCTTGTGGTGGAAGATCATCTTGAGCTTGTGTCCCCTTGAAAGAAGTATACTTCTCTTGTTGAGGGACAAACTTCGTCTTGGAGTATTGATCTTCTTCCCATTCAACTCCATTGGCATTGAACTTTCGTTCAAAACCAACACCTTGATTCTTCCGGTGCATTCCTTGCTTGCGCACAATTTCCTCGAATTGCTTACTCCCGGCAAGGCTCTTGTACACTCCTTTCTCTATAATTCCCTTCAATAAGCTATTTTCTTGCTCAAGTGTAACTTGGCTAAGAGAATCATTAGTGGAATCAAGAGAACTACTAGAAGCAACAATATTGGATTTAGCATGATCATTGTTACTACTAGAGGAAGAATCTTTCTTGTTGCTAGACTTGACTTGAGGCATGTAAGTGGATAAGAGTAAACGCTTGGCAATGTAAGAAGAACTTTTCTTGCGGAGATCATCATTGATTGCCTTTAAGAACTCATGCTCTTGCTCAAGATTGAGCTTTTCAAAGCGTAGTTTCTCATGAGCTCTTAAAAGTTCTCGGTGATCTTCGAAGATAGTGTCATGAGCTAACTTAAGAGTTTTTAGTTCTTTAGTTAGAGCCTCAATCTTCTCCTTATCATTGTCATTCGTTTTATCTTGATTAGCATGATTAATTGGTCTTTCATCATAGTATTCATCACTAGAGTTGTCACCAAGCAAGTCATCACCTAACAAGTCATCTTCATCACTATTGAAATCAACGTACTCGGGGTGTGTTACCTTAGGACCTTTGGCCATGAAGCATCTTCCAATTCCTTCATTTGGTGAGTCAAATATGTCGTAGGAGTTGGTTGACACAAGTGCTAGACCGGCAACACCTTCATCTTGAGTATCTTCGGAGTCGGAGTGATAACTTCTCTCGGAGTGGCTGTCGGAGTCGGAGCCGGATACCCATTCACCAACATGAGCTTGATGTCTTCGTCTTGTATAGCTCCTTGATGATTTTTCCTTCCTTTCTGAATCCTTGCTTCTCCGTGAGTATCTTCGTTCATAACGATCATATCTACTCCTTCTCTCTCTTGGTGGTGATCCTTTGCTTCTTCTTTTTGGAGAATCTTCTCTTCTCTTGTAGGGAGCCGTACACTCATTGGAATAGTGTCCGGGTCTTCCACAATTGTGATAGTTTCGCTCTCGACTAGAAGATCTTTTGTCATTGTAGGACCTTGACTTGGAGCTTCTATCTTTGCTTCTACTCTTGTAGAAATTGTTGAAGTTCTTCACCATTAAGCTCAATTCTTCATTGAAGTCTTATTTCTCACTTGATGATGTAGGGGCTTCACATGAGGCTTTATAGGCACCACTTGATTTGTTGTGAAGTTCCTCTTTATCCTTAAGTGACATCTCATGAGCAACAATCCTTCCAATCACTTCCGTTGGCTTGAGATCTTTGTAATTGGGCATCATTTGGATCAATGTGCACACGGTATCATATTTTCCATCCAAGGCTCTTAGGATCTTCTTGATGATGAATTTATCGGTCATTTCTTCACTTCCTAAGCCGGCAATCTCATTTGTGATGAGAGCAAGCCTAGAGTACATTTCGGCGACACCTTCACCATCCTTCATATTGAACTTGTCAAGTTGGCTTTGAAGCACATCCAACTTGGATTCCTTGACGGAGTCGGTACCTTCGTGCATATCAATCAAAGTGTCCCAAATTTCCTTTGCATTCTCAAGGCGGCTGATTTTGTTGAATTCTTCGGGGCACAATCCGTTGAAGAGAATATCACAAGCTTGAGCATTGTATTGCAACATCTTCAACTCATCCGCGGTAGCTTCACGGTTTGGTTCTTTCCCATCAAATAAGTCACCTTGCAAACCAACACACACAATAGCCCAAACGGCGGGGTTATGTCCAAGAATATGCATTTTCATTTTATGCTTCCAACTAGCAAAATTAGTACCATCAAAGTAAGGACCCCTACGGTGATAATTTCCCTCGCTAGACGCCATACTCTCCTAGGTTGTGAAACAAGGCTATGACCACCAAAAGCTATGGAGATCAAGCAAATGGAGACCAAAGCTCTGATACCACTTGTAGGATCGAAAGTATGTCTAGAGGGGGGGTGATTAGACTACTTGACCAAATAAAAACTTAACCTTTTCCCAATTTTAATTCTTGGCAGATTTTAGCTATTTTAGGACAAGTCAAGCAATCATCACATAATTCAAGCAAGCATGCAAAGAGTATATTGGCAGCGGAAAGTAAAGCATGCAACTTGCAAGAATATAAAGGGAAGGGTTTGGAGAATTCAAACGCTATTGGAGACACAGATGTTTTTCCCGTGGTTCGGATAGGTGGTGCTATCCTACATCCACGTTGATGGAGACTTCAACCCACGAAGGGTAACGGTTGCGCGAGTCCACACAGGGCTCCACCCAAGGGCACGGTTGCGCGAGTCCACGAAGGGCTCCACCCACGAAGGGTCCACGAAGAAGCAACCACCCACAAAGGGTCCACGAAGAAGCAACCTTGTCTATCCCACCATGGCCATCGCCCACGAAGGACTTGCCTCACTAGCGGTAGATCTTCACGAAGTAGGCGATCTCCTTGCCCTTACAAACTCCTTGGTTCAACTCCACAATCTTGTCGGAGGCTCCCAAGTGACACCTAGCCAATCTAGGAGACACCACTCTCCAAGAAGTAACAAATGGTGTGTAGGTAATGAACTCCTTGCTCTTGTGCTTCAAATGATAGTCTCCCCAACACTCAACTCTCTCTCATAGGATTTGGATTTGGTGGAAAGAAGATTTGAGTGGAAAGCAACTTGGGAAGGCTAGAAATCAAGATTCATATGGTAGGAATGGAATGTCTTGATCTCAACACATGAGTAGGTGGTTTTCTCTCAGAACATATGAGTAGGAATGGTGTGTGTGTTCTGGTGGCTCTCACATCGAATGAGAAGGAGGTGGAGGGGTATATATAGCCTCCACACAAAATCCAACCGTTACACACAATTTACCAATCTCGGTGGGACCGAATCAGAAAACTCGGTCTGACCGAAGTAGTAAACCTAGTGACCGTTAGGAATTTCGGTGGGACTGACATGCAACTCGGTAGGACCGATTCGGTTAGGGTTTGGGCATAACGTAATCTCGGTGAGACCGATTACACAAACTCGGTGAGACCGAGTTTGGTAATTAGCTAACCAGAGAGTTGGTCAGGCAAACTCGGTGGGACCGATTTGCTCTTTCGGTGGGACCGAGTGGAACTCGGTGAGACCGAAAAGTTACAAAGGGGAAACACTGAGTTTACATTGTAATCTCGGTGGGACCGATTCTCTCTTTCGGTGGGACCGAAAAGTTACGAAAGGGAAACAGAGAGTTTGCAACCCCATCTCGGTGGGACCGAGATCCTTATCGGTAGGACCTAATTGCTAGGGTTTGGCAGTGGCTAATGACAAGTGAAACTCGGTGGCGCCGGATAGGAAAAATCGGTAGGACCGAGTTTGGCTTAGAGTTTAGCTCATATGTGGATATGGGAAAGTAGTTGAGGGTTTTGGAGCATATCATTAAGCACATGAAGCAAGAGGCTCATTAAGCAACACCTCATCCCTCCTTGATAGTATTGGCTTTTCCTATGGACTCAATGTGATCTTGGATCACTAAAATATAAAATGAAGAGTCTTGAGCTTTTGAGCTTGAGCCAATCCTTTGTCCTTAACATTTTGAGGGTTCCACTTTCACATCCATGCCATGCCAATCATTGAGCTTTCCTGAAATAATCATCTTGGAATAGCATTAGCTCAATGAGCTATATGTTGTTATGAATTACCAAAACCACCTAGGGATAGTTGCACTTTCAGCGCTGGAAATGGCACAGCTTTCAGCTGCTTTAGTGCCTTCTCAGTCGGCGCGGTCGCTTTGTCATGGATGCTTGCCGGGTCGTGAGTGTGCTTGGATCGCTTTTCCCTACGGGGAGGTGAGTCGACCTCTTCTTCATCACTCGGGTCGTCACTCTCCTCGTCCCCCTCTTCATCAGAGTGCCACTCGCCGCTCTCGCCTCCGCTTGCCTCCCCCTCCGGATCCTGCTCCTGCTCCCCATTGGGCATCGAGTACATCTCAATAAGGGCATAAAAGACAACAAGCGAAGCAAACATCAGTCGGTTGACAACAAGCAGTTACATGATAAATCAAGAGAACACTCGGCAATTTAGAGTTGGACCTTGTCTGGTTGGCGCGAGTTGTCGAGTGGAGGGACTCTCCTAGACCCCCTGGGGTTATCTTTGTTGCCAGTGATACCCCTCAACCACTTCTCCACCGTATCCTCGTCGACCTCTTCTGGGTGGATCCGAGTGGAATCCTCAATGCCCAAATACATCCACATCGGATGGTCACGAGCTTGAAGCGGCTGAATGCGTCGCTTAAGGAAGACCTCCAACAGATCCATGCCGGTCACGCCATCGCGGACGAGTTGGACCACCCGCTCGACCAGCACCTTCACCTCCACTTTCTCCTTCGGGGCCACTATCAAGGCGGAGGGCTTCTCGACTCGAGCCATGGAAAAGGGGGGAAGTCCGGTCGACTGACCTGGAGTCGGCTGGTCTTTGCAATACAACCAGGTCGACTGCCACCCTCGGACTGACTCAAGAAGGATCATAGCTGGGAAAGTGATTTTACCTCTCATTTGAATCCCAAGACCCCCACACATCTGGATCACGTGCGTCCTCTCATCACTCGGGTTGGCCTTCTTGACCGACTGAGAACGACACGTGAAAATGTGCTTGAAGAGGCTCCAGTGTGGTCTACAACCCAAGAAGTTCTCACACATGGACACGAAGGCAGCGAGGTACACGATGGTGTTGGGGGAAAAGTGGTGGAGTTGTGCTCCAAAGAAGTTGAAGAAGCCTCGAAAAAAAGGATGGGGAGGCAAAGAAAACCCACGGTCAACATGGGTGGCCAGGAGAACACACTCACCCTCCTGCGGCTGCGGTTTGGTCTCGCCCTCCGGGAGCCGCGCCGATTCATGGGCGATCAGGCCCCCCTCAACCAGATCGTCGATGTCGTCCTGACGAATCGTCGACCGAATCCAGTCGCCCTGGATCCAGCCGCGCGGTAGGCCGAACCTCGATGAAGATCCGCCCCGGCTAGACTTCTTCCCCTTCGCCTTCGTTGTCGCCTTCTTCGCGTGCTCCAAGGCCACCGTCTTCTCCTTCCCCATTGCAGTGGGCGGAGCTCGAACAGAGCAGCGGCGCTGGGAGTAGAGGTGGATGTGGCGGAGAAAGCGGGGGAGAAAGAAGTGGAATGGGAACGCATTGTGCAAAAAAACCCGATCCGGCACCTTATATGAGGTCGTTTTCGAGTGGCTAACCAGTGGGCCCAGGCGATCCTATCGAATCCCGCAACAGTCGTGCACGCGATACGTGGCAAAAAAGTTGGCGCGGTGATCGAGGCGGTCCTACCTAATCCAGTCCGATTACTGCGGCCTCCTCCGCCCCACGTGCTTCCCAGAATTCGAATCCCACAGGATCCGCGAACAACAGAGCAACCTGTCAGACGGAAGATTGTTCCCATATTAGCACTCGAAGCTTAGCAGTAAAATTTCACTCGACAAAACCAAGAATGGATCAAGGAGACTGAAAAAAATAAGTTGAAGTCATCGTGATTGCTCATTTGGTCCCAATAAGACGCTTCTAAAGCGCGAAATTGAGTCGGAGGTGTTCTCAACTCCTCCACTCGAACCCTAAACCATTCGAGGGCTAATGATGAAGCTATATACCTAGGGTAGGGTCATAGGGCTGACCTAGACACCCCCCCCCAGGACATCATCCTAAAACCATAAGCATTCGAGGGATAGCATAATCCACTCGACCTCGAAGCATTCCACCCGGAAGACTTGAAGTCACTTGACCGCGACAACTACCACTCGACAGACAGAAGATCTAAAGTCACTCTGTATGGCGACGGTCGGACATTTACTTCATAGACTTAATAGACATTTATGTCACTTTATTGCTAGCGTTACCAGTAACACCCCCTCTTAATGTACCTTAAAACCCTTGTAATGTGGGCTGGCTGGGGCTAGGCGCACTCTATATAAGCCACTCCCCTTCACTGGCACAAGGGTTCGCACCCCCTGTAAACACACGCATACATAATCCAGTGGACCGCCTCCGGGTACCGAGACGTAGGGTTGTTACTTCCTCCGTGAAGGGCCTGAACTCACAAAACTTGTGTGTACAACTTCACCATAGATAGGATCTTGCCTCCTCATACCTAACCCCCATTCTACTGTCAGTCTTAGATCCACGACACCATGTCCAACAGGCCAGACGCCCAAGGACCCCTTAGTCCATGACTCCCTCACACACGCCTTCATCTGGCTGCCCGTTTCTTTTGTTCCTCCTCGTCGCAAACAGTTAATTGAACTGAATCGTATGCCATTCATCGCACACGCAACTAAAATCTAAACCATGTTTGATGCATCCGTCATCGCAAATGTTTTATACATTTTTGACGGTTTTCGTACACCACCGTTTGCGATTATTGCATCGCACACAATTTCTCGAAGGGTCTCTGATCGTAGTGTCGCGTTAGCAGCATCCTGTAGTAGTGGACATTGGGGTAATCTATGCATAGGGGTTGATGCATGTTCTTGTCTTTGTTTCTCTGGTAGAAATCTTGGGGCACTCTTTGTAGTTCTTTGTGTGGATTGAGTATTATGAATAAGAATATGCTTTGGTGTTATTCTAGTACGAACTCTAGGATAGATCGAATGGAAAAAATAGCTTTGCGTTATTTTAGTACGAATTCTTGAATAGATTAAACAGAAAGAATAGCTTTGAGGTGGTTTCGTACCCTACAAACAATTTCTATCTTTTGTTCTCCGCTAATAGGAACTGGGGAGTGATACTTTCTTGCACTTTGAGGGATAATCATATGATCCAACTATGTTAGCACTGTTGGGAGATTGCACTAGCGAAAGTACGGACCCTAGGCCTCATTTTCAAGCATTGGAATACCGTTTTTGTGCCCGTTTACTATTTGCTACCTTGTTGTTTTTATTTATTCATATTATACTTGCTATAATCATATTTCTACCATCTATATTACACTTTTATCACCATCTCTTCGTCGAACTAGTGCACCTATACAATTTGTCATTGTATTGGGTGTGTCGTGGACACACGAGATTTCTTGTATTTGGTTGCAGGATCGTTGGAGAGAGACCATCTTCATCCTACACCTCTCATGGATTGATAAATCCTAGGTCATCCACTTAAGGAAAAAATGCTACTGTCCTACAAAACTCTGCGCTTGGAGGCCCAACACGTGTCTATAAGAATAAAGTTGCGTAGTAGACATTAGCGGCGGGGTGGGAAGGCAGGTGGTGCAGCGACCGGAGGGGAGGCACGTGTCCGGGGAAGAAGGGAAGAGGGGAGGGAGGGAAGGCGCAGGGGTAGGAGGCCGGAGGGCACCGGGCACGCGGCCGGCGGCGAGGCCCTTGGCCCCCGGTGGGAGAAGCTAGGGGGTCAGGGAAGGTGTGTTCGGAGTGGGCTGGGGCGACCTGCACGCGTCCGGGGAAGAAGGAAAGAGGGGAGGAAGCGGGCGGCGCCGGGGGGAGTAGACTGGATGGGGGCGGCGCCGGGGAAGGAGACCGGAGGCAGGAGCTGAGCACGCGGCCGGCGGCGCGACACTCAGCCCCCGGCAGAAGAAGCTAGTAGGTCGGGGGAAGAAGGTGCGAGAAAGATGGGTGGTTGTGCTAGCGGCCAGGGGGATTTTTTTATTTTGTAGCTGCGGTTCGTTTGGGGTGGGTAGGGTGGTTGGTTTGGTGCTTTTAGCGGTGCTCAAGTGTGTGCAGAATAAGCATGTTGTTAGCAAAATAAGGCTCTTAAGGGTGTTATCATAATAGACCCATCCTAATAGGACAAATGTTTCGTACAAGCAGTGATAGTTACCATCACTTACGTTTTGTATGTTGTACGTAGTATCTATCGAAACCAAGAGTATGTACGTGTAGTATGTATTATATAATGATGATTAGGTAGTATATATACTATTTTTTACGTAATATGTACCATGTTTTGAGCATGCTCTTTTTACGTACAAATACATACGTATTTCATAAATATAACAAAAACTATGGACTCATATGCAATTTTTTTATGTAACTTGCTTTGAAATATATTAGATATAGTATATAAACATATTTAAAATAATAAAATAGTATATATGTAACACCACATGATAGTATATGAGATATGTGGGGTAACAACCACCGGGTGGTAGGATTTATTTTTTTCTCTCTATATATATACCCACCTCTATTTTAACATCTATGCATTGTAATTTTACATTTCGTAAATTTTCTCTTATTTTAGACATAAAAAGAGAACGTAAGAAAAGCAATAATTATTGTGAAAAAAAATTTAGGTTACGTAAAATTACAAATGTAAAAATATAGTGTAAAATGTACATAAAATATAATTTTTGACCTATATTTTTTATGCCAAATTTTATGCAGTAAATCAATATGAATGTAACTATTTGAATTTCAAGCGTCATTTAATTATGAAATGATCGTAAGATTACCTCGGGTGCAGAATAGGTTATTCTTCACCCGAGATAATTTTACAATCATTTCATAAATAAATTATGTTTGAAATAAAAATACTTACATTCATCTTGATTCACTACGTAAAATTTGGCATAAGAAAATAAAAATATAGGTCATAAGATCAGAAAAAATATATGTCGTCACTGTTATATAGCAGTAGTAATGCATTACTACAAGTGAGTCTACATTTACTAGGTCACTATTATAAAGCAGTAGTAATGCATTACTGCATGTGAGCCTAGATTTACTGGGTCACTATTATATAGTAGTAGTAATGCTTTACTACATGTGAGGCGGGATTTACTAGGTTTACCATGCGCAGGATCAAAGCATCTCTAATTTTTTTTTCATTCATATTTTTATACCATTACCTATCACTCCATCTATTTACTGCTGCTAGTAATTGGTTACTACATATTAGCAAGGTTTTATTATGTTCAGGAATCAAACCATCGATAAATCATTGCCTGGTAAAGAATCTTTGTCTATTACCACCTATATTACCCCTATTACTACCAATGCATAGGGACCACCGAGTCGGAACGGAGTGAAACATACATGGTGAAAAAATCAAATGGGTTACTTTTTCTTGCAAACACTGTTACCCTCAAAAAATGTGCGATGGAGAGCTCCACGAGCCGCCCGCCTAATTAGGACCGGCCGAAGCGCATGCTAAGCATTATGCGCGCTCACGCACAATAGCGCCGCCGTATATATACCCGCCTATTTTTATAATATTATCAGAATAGTTATTCTGATAATACTTCCGCATTGCATGCTCAATGCGAGGGCACTGCACTTTCTTTAGCAAGAGCACTGCATTACAGAGACTAGTGAACTTCACGTCGGAAAAAACTGTGCTAGTGTTTTTCGGTACTGTTTTCGCTCTAATTTTTAGCCGTTTATCGGAACGAGGCGTGTAATATACCGTTGAAAAGCTACGGATTAGGCGCAACTTCGTCATGTTGAACACTTTTCGAGATTCCTCGCGGATTAAGAGCAGTTTCAAAAACAGTGCGACAGACGACGAGTGGCAGCGAGCGTATTTTCGCGATTTTTTCTAAACCCCTTGTCGGAATCAAGCAAATGATACAGAGTTGGAAATATATCGTCGAGGCGCATCTTTTTCATATCTATTATTTTCTCTAATTTGTTACGGTTTAAGAGAAGTTTTAAATTTAGTAAATTGCGGAATCCTGTTTTTTCGAATTTTTTGCTATTTTTGTACTGTTTTCGCTCCAGTTTTTGAACCATTTGTCGAAACGAGACGTGTGATACGCAGTTGGAAAGCTACGGATGAGGCGCAACTTTCATATGTTGAAATGGTTTTGAGATTCCTTACGATTTTTAGTTAATTTTGAAAATCGTGCAGCTGATGGCGAGAGGCAGCGGCCGTTTTTTCGCGAAATTTTAACAAACTGCTTGTCGAAATAATTCAAATTATACGCCGCTGGAAAGATAATGATGATACGCAACTTTTTCATGTAGAACACTCTCTCCGATTCCTTGCGGTTTAAGAGTAATTTTAATTTTAACGAAATACGGAGACTCTGTTTTTTCGCGACGCCAAATCGTCGTATGTACCGCATCAGACACAAAACGACACTGCTTTTAGACTGAAAACCGCACTGGATCAGACGGTCAAGTGAACTTCATGGTTTTTTTTCTTAAACGAATTTTTTCCAAACAAGCACTTAAATCAACGTGTGCACTTCATCAGACAGAAGATGCACTGCTTTAGACTAAAAACCGCACTGCATCAGACGGTCAAGCGAACTTCATGGTTTCTTTTTGTTACATGTAAAATTTTGAAGACAAGCATTCTTTTATTTTATCGTCTCAGTAACATTTTTTTAGCACTTCACATTACGAGTAATTGAACCGCAACACTACCAAGGGTGAGCCGCATGAGCATTAAAATTAACTCTTGCTTTTTAAGACAACATGTGGCAATATAATGAACCTCTCAGAGAGTGTGTTTTACATGGGCAAAGAAGTGAACCCCATGGTCAAGACAAATGTACTGTGACACTAGTAGTTAACTGCATTGTTTTTTTTTCTGCTCCCTAATTTTGATTTTTTTCACTTTTTTGTTGACGAGTCTGAACTCCGATGATAAGGCGAGTGAACTTCGCGAACAATAATTCTTCAGCTTTTTCTTTTTACGTTTTTCAATAGTGAGATTTTTTTAATGAAGTCAACCTTTTGTTTTTACCGTAATGTACTGCATGTGTTTCGTTAAGTGAACTTCTTGTGATTCTTTTTCTTTTCTTTTTTGTTGTAACAAGTGAACCACAAAGAATTACTACACTAAACCGCATCCGAGTATAATTTTATAACAAAACAAACCCCTGCAATTTGACACATAATTTTTTTATACTAAATAAGTACGCACAGTACACACCAAAATCAGCACGAGCAACCTAGCCAAACTGCATCGCCGATTCGAGCGGAAGTGAGCTGAAGCATCCAGTAGCAAAAAGAGACTAAAAAAATGTAATTTCTACCAAAACAATACCAAACTGCATCCGAGCCACACACCAATGCCCAGCAAACTGCACAAATAATTTATCAAACTGCATTTTGAGATTTTTACTACACTGAATTCATCAAAATCAACAACAAAAATCTGGAAAACACATAAAAATTGTTCATGTTCCACTGTGCCCTGCGAAACTGCACGCCACGCGCTGCAGCCAGACTGCAATGGCGTACGCGGTCAACTCCACACGATGGAGCGGGAGGAGAGATGCCACTACTCTTCGCACTGCAGCTACCCGGCAATCGAACCACATGCAGATCCGGAGCGAACTGCTCTATCTGGTCGAAGGAGGCATGGCGTGCCGGAGGAGGAGGTCAAGCCGGCAGGGAGGACGGGCACCTGCCCGCGTGCTGTGGTGTGGGCGAGCCCCTGCCGGCGTCTCTCATGCCACCGTTGGGGCAGCACGGAAGTGGACATCGGGACTAGCAGGGGGTTGGCGACACCGCGAGAGCCACAAGTCGCCGGTGAGGTGGGGGTCGCCGACGAAAAATGGAGGATGAGGGGATCCAAGAAGGTGCGGGAGTGGTGGTCAGGGAAAGGCCCCTAGGGTAAGGCGCGGTGGTGGGGGTCTGGCTCCTCCCGAGGTGCTAGGTCGGGTTGAGCGGAGCGGTGGCGCGCTGGGTTGGGTGGGCCGGCAGTGGTGGTGCGTCCAGGAGCAGAAATTAGATGGGGGCGGGGAAGAGGGAGGTGGAGATGCGAGGGGATAGAGATGGCGGCTCTGATCCGGCGGATGGGGCGGCGTCAGATGCGCGGGGAGAGAAGCACCATAGGGCCCCTACCGCTCGGATCTGGCGCCGGGGGTGTGGCTGCCGGGGAGTCATGGTATGGCGGTGGGAGGTGGGAGCGACCGGGGCGGTGGGAGGCTGGGGTGTCGTGGGGTGTCAGGAGGTCAGAGTGGTGGAAGGTGGTTTTGGTCGTGGCGGCCCGGCGGTGAAGAAGAAGGTGGGAAGGAGAGGGAGTTGGTGTGCGCTGTGGGGTGGTGGGTTGACCCGGGCGCGTGGGGCGGTGCGCCCGGATCTGCGCCGGTAGTCGCGCGGGGGGTGCCTGGTGTGGAGGCGGGCGAGGCGCCTAGAGAGGTGGTGGAAGGCGGGGCTCCTGGAGAGGTGGTGGCGGGAAAAGGTGGGGAAGGGAGAGGGAGGCACGAGCCCCTGGCGGCGCTGGCAGAGGAAGATGGAGGGATGGTGGGAGGAGGCGGCTGAGGAGGAAGAAGGTGGGGGGGAGAGGGTTGGGCACGAAGAGAAGGTGGGAGAGAGGGTGGGTGGTTTCGTTGCGGGAGAGTGCTATTTTGGGGGGGGGAGGTAGGTAGGTGTTATCAGAATAAGAAAGAGATGTGCAGAATAAGATTTATAAGGTGTTATCATAATAGACCCACCCTATGTATATATATATATATATATATATATATATATATATATATATATATATATAGTGTTACTATTCATCATCCAGGATGCAAAATAAGTTATTCTTCACCCGAGGTAATCTTACGATCATTTCATAATTAAATTACGTTTCAAATTCAAATAGTTACATTCCTATTTATTAATTACGTAAAATTTGACATAAAAAATAAAAATATAGGTCATAAGACAAGAAAATTTGCAATTTATGTGTATTTTAGACTATGTTTTTATGTTTGTAATTTTACATAACATAAAATATTTTTTACGGCGATTATATATTTTTTTACGGTCCCTTTTTGTGTCGGAAATAAGACAAAACTTACGGAACGTAAAATTACGGTGCATTGATAGTAAAATAGAGGAGGATGAAGAATAACTATTCCTCACCCAGGGTGACGAATAGCGCGACCCTATATATATAGTGTTACTATTCATCACCCAGGGTGCAGAATAAGGTATTCTTCACCCGAGGTAATCTTACGATCATTTCATAATTAAATTACGTTTCAAATTCAAATAGTTACATTCTTATTGATTCACTACGTAAAATTTGATATAACAAAATAAAAATATAGGTCATAAAATAAGAAAATTTGTAGTTTATGTGTATTTTAGACTATGTTTTTACGTTTGTAATTTTACATAACATAAAATATTTTTTACGGCGATTATATATTTTTTTACGGTCCCTTTTTACGTCGAAAATAAGACAAAACTTATGGAACGTAAAATTACGGTGTATTGATGGTAAAATAGAGGGGGTAAAGAATAACTATTTCTCATCTAGGGTGACGAATAGCGCGACCCTATATATATATATATATATATATATATATATATATATATATATATATATATATATATATATATATATATACCTTGATTGTTTTAGGTATGTAGTGCTACATAATGACTGTTTGATTTGTTTCCTAACTATATATTCTTTATGCAAGACTTTTTATAGTTCATTTTTGTTTCCATTTTTCACTATTAGACATGCAACACTTGCCATACAATAAATCATATTAATATTTAATTATTTTTTTGAACTACTACAGGTATCTAATATGCGTATTTTTGTTTTCTAACTATCTAATACGGGTATCTAATACTTACTAACGAAAATTTGTACATACACGAGTATATATACTCGGTAAATTATGTTTTGAAATATTACATTATATTTTTGTTTCCTAACTATATAATAGGAGTATCTAATATCTATTAATGAAATTTTGTACATGTTTTTGTTTCTTAACTATATAATACGGGTATCTAATATCTACTAACAAAATTATGTACATACGCTGGTATATATACTCTGTAAATTATTTTTTGAAATATTACTTTCTAATTTTGTTTTCTAACTATTTAATACGAGTATTTAATACCTATTAATGAAATTTTGTATATGTTTTTCTTTCCTAACTATCTAATACGTGTATCTAATACCTACTACCGAAATTATGTACATACGCGTGTATATATACTCAATAAATTATTTTCTGAAATATTACATTCTTTTTTTGTTTTCTAACTATTTAATACGAGTATATAATACATGTTAACAAAATTTTGTACATGTTTTTCTTTCCTAACTATCTACTATGGGTATCTAATACCTACTAACATAATTATGTACATATGCAGGTACGTATATACCTAATAATTTATTTTTAAATCTATTACGTTTTATTTTGTTTCCTAGCTATCTAATACGGGTATGTAATACCAACTAACAAAATTACGTACATTCGCAGGGTTCGTATATATCCAATGAAATCATGTATCATGCGTACCACTCCTAATTTGATCTGTTATACAAGAAATGAATAAATGATATATAAGGAAGTAATAAATGTCAACTTTTATTCCCTATGACATCTTAATACTCTGCCTTTATATCATGTGACATGCATGCATGAGATGGTCCACAAATTAAAACCTGCCAAATTAACTAGCAATTGATACATTTATATTGGTTTCCAAATCAGCCGCTAAACACGATCCGACGGCGGAGAGGCAATGTGTCCAGGCACCTAGGTGTCCCATATATAGTATCACCATATCACTATATATATATATATATATATATATATATATATATATATATATATATATATATATATATATATATATATGGATTGACTATTCGTCACTCTGGGTGAGGAATAGTTATTCTTCACCCCCCTCTATTTTACCATCAATGGACCGTAATTTTACGTTCCGTAAATTTTGCCTTATTTCCGAAGTAAAAAGAGACCGTAAGAAAATATATAATCGTCAAAAAAATATATTTTATATTATGTAAAATTACAAATATAAAAACATAATGTAAAATACACATAAATTGTAAATTTTCTTGTCTTATGACCTATATTTTTATTTTCTTATGTCAAATTTTACGTCATGAATCGATAGGAATGTAACTATTTGAATTCCAAACATAAATTAATTATGAAATGATTGTAAGATTACCTCGGGTGCAGAATAACTTATTCTGCACCATGGTTGATGAATAGTAACACTATATATATATATATATATATATATATATATATAGAATAAGTTATTCTTCACCCGAGGTAATCTTACGATCATTTCATAATTAAATTACATTTTGAATTCAAATAGTTACATTTCTATTGATTCACTACGTAAAATTTGACATAAGAAAATAAAAATATAGGTCATAAGACAAGAAAATTTGCAGTTTATGTGTATTTTAGACTATGTTTTTATGTTTGTAATTTTACATAACATAAAATATTTTTTACGGCGATTATATATTTCTTACGGTCCCTTTTTGCGTCGGAAATAAGACAAAACTTACAGAACGTAAATTTACGGTGCATTGATGGTAAAATAGAGGAGGGTGAAAAATAACCATGCCTCACCCTGGGTGAAGATATATATATATATATATATAGGGTCGCGCTATTCGTCACCCTGGGTGAAGATATATATATAGGGTCGCGCTATTCGTCACCCTGGGTGAAGATATATGTATAGGATCACGCTATTCGTCACCTTGGGTGAAGAATAATTATTCTTCACCCTAGCCAGTCTCTGTACGCTTCAGTCCGTGCTTCCAGCCAAAGTATCTTTTGGAACCACCCGAGGTAAGATTACTGTTTGCTTTTCTTTTCTACGTGAGCCAACTCCCGTCAAATCAGACGGGGTAAGATTTGTTGGTGGTGACGTAAGATTGCCATTTACTGCTTTGACGCAAGAATACAAAACTAGATGTCGTAAGTTTTTTCCCCTTTTTGGCTCCATAAACTAACCACGAGCAACCTGCCGTGATAAACCCATCTGCAACCAGCGTGGTCAACCTACCTATTACTTTAAAATTCCTTGTGACAACATAAATTGTTGTAAAATAATTGTAAGTAATCCACCAATTAACTAGTAGAGCCATTATGTACGTAGGACCAAATAAAACACTGTCGTAAGCTATGAAGGAATTAACTTATTGCGCAATTGCTCATCAGTATATAATCACACTACACAAGAGTGCTCTTAAAAACATACCCCCACTGTTCACAAATATAAGATATTTTGGATATTTTAATATGGACTACATACAAATTGAAATGAGTGAATGAAAGTACTAAAACGTGTCTATATACATCCTACTCACAAAAAAGTTAGAACATCTTATATTTGGAAGGAGTACAATATTAGGACTTTTGGCATGGCCTTGCATGTCCATAGAAATGTGCAACATAAAAGAATTGTATGTAAAATTTCACAACGTAGAAGACTGAAGCAGTATATGTCCTCTACGATGGTACTCTACAACTAAAAGTGCCATGTTTTTATCTGCAAGTCAGTGCCTCTAGGTCCTTCCACTTTTCTCCAAGTCACTTACAAACAACTCATCTTCCTGATAAATTCACAAAACGTAGTTCAAGTGAGATTATCAGTCAACTACACTAGCAATTAAGAAATCAATACTCATTTCTAAGAAATACCAGATTTCTCACACTTGGCGATAACCTATTTACCAATGGAACAAAAAGGATTCCTGCAAGCCAGAAATAAATATGTCCCTTATCACCCAACCACACCAATATGAAATGACAATATTGCTATTTAATATCTTCTTGCCATACTTAAACAAGGAAATTGTGCCCGTAAGCTTCTGATTATTTCCATTGATCAAGCATTTATGGTATTGTGTGTATAAACATATATGTACCCATCCCTACAGAAAAAAAAGTTATATGCAACGAAAAAGAGTATAAAACTAATATGCTACTGAATACAGGTATATTACACAATTAGCTATGTGTACTAACAAATTGAACACCAGGGGATGCCTTTTCTGACACAATTTCCAACTGAAAATTGGTGGCATAATACCCTTGTTTTTAAGGCACACAAGCAGCTCAAAATTGATAGGATTCTCTAGAAAAATCGTGAAGTGTTAGTTCAACTACAACATGAGGTATATCTACTTTAAATCCAGACCTAGATGATAGGAAAGTCACATGTTCCACCAAGAACATGGCCGCTGCGGGGGATCGAGATCTCCACACTTCCTCTGGTACTCATACACCCTCTTTTGATGTCTGTCAGATCTGCAATATTCCTGGCCACTTTACTGCTAGATGTCCGCAAGCTCTTTGTGATCGTTGCAAGAAGAGGGGTCATTTAAATGTTGTTTGCAATGAATTATTTCCATGGGAATGCACCCCTGCGATGTGTGCATTTCAATCCAAAGGGCAAGGTTTCTTTTACATACCTGATTTTGGTGTGGATAGGCAGCCTACAGAGCGCATTTTCAATATCGTTGTTACTATTACTGAAGGGTCTGCTCTCACTAAAGATATTGAACATGAATTGAGCGTGTATGTGGGTCAGGGGTGGAGGTGTTCGGCTAAATTCTTTGCACCGCAAAAATTTATTATGAGAATGCCGAACCCTAGAGAAGTTGACAGAGCTCTTTTTGTGGAACATGTTAGACTTAAACAATGTGGATTTTCCCCCTGGTCTGAAGATATTGATTCTGAAGGACTTATGGAAGTTGCCTGGGTCAGAATTGGCAAGATCCCACCTAACAAAAGATCTGATAAAGTTGTAGCCTATGTGGGGGGACTGGTTGGGATCACTCTGGAGGTGGATATGGCGACCATTAATCGCCCTTCCTCTGTCAGAGCAAAAATAGGGTGCAGATCTGTATCCCAACTGCCTGTTACTGCGGAAGGAGTACTTGGGGGACGCTTCTATAAATTCACCTATGAAATTAAAGAGGTTCTTGTTAAAAACCCTGTTAATGAGGAGCCTGTGGATCCTGTTGCTGATGACAAAGCTAATCCTAAATACACTCCTAAAAGGAAACGTGCTGATCAGGAGAAAAAAGAGAGCCCACCTGATGAACATCGATCTGGCAAAAATGACTACTCTTATCGTGGGGGCAAGGCCTGTCGCCTGCTACCTAGTGATAATGAAGAAAATGAGGAGGAGGCCTCATCTGATAGTAGGGTAGACACTTCCTTACTTATTGAAACAATGCAGAAGGAGATTGATGATTGTGCTAGAAAGGAAGAGCTGAACTCCTCCAAGTGGATCGTGCCTATTGAATCTGCTAATTTTGGGACAAACTCACAAGATGTTCAGGTGACTGGCGATATTTGTAACATTGATATCTTAAAGTCTGTAGCTGCTGACACTAATTTTGATCAGGTTGTGGAGGTGGTGGGTGAAACAGATCCAGGCATGAAAACGTCATGTGATTATGTGGTACAGCTCCCATCCCCGGATCATCTTGAGGAGTTTGTCCTCACACCTCCTCTTGCAACTGAAGCTACTCTCAGGTTCAGCAAGCATAACGCATCCAGAATGCAGGACAAGATGGAAGATACGGCGGTGAAGCTGGCCTGCAAAAACGACCCTGAAGGTACTTCCAAACATGCTTGTAAAAATTCTTTTGATGTCTTGTCCAATTATGAGCTAGTGTGTAGAGCTAGCAAAATGGGGGTAGATATTCCTGATGACTCGTTCACCTCTGTGGATGTTATTAGAGAATTAGAAATTGTTAGAGGCGAGCTAGTTAACAAGAGCAAAACTGAGTCCATTGCTCAGGAAATGGAGGTAGATATTGCAGTTATTGATGGGTTGGGCAGAAGTAACCCTATGGATCTAGAATGGCTTGATCAAGAAGAACACGCCCTTGAAAAGATTTCTTCTAGTAAATCTAAAAAGAATAATAGAAAAAAAGTAAGTATTAAGACTTCTAGACCTGTGACTAGAAGTCAAAAAAGTTGTGTCCTAGAGGCAAATATAATCTGTAACCCTACAATGCCTCCTGGTAGGGTTACTCGGTCCAATTTTCACAAGAAGCATTCCAAATGAGAGGCCTCATTTGGAACTGTCGAGGGGTGGGCAAGAAAGGGATGGCCACCTGCCTCTCCGACATGATTAGTGACCATTCCCTTGATTTCCCGAGTCTCCAAGAAACTATGAAGAAAAATTTCTCCCCCAAGTGCTTGAGGAGAATTGACCCTTTTGGATTCTTCCATTGGAACTGGATCCCTTCTGTTGGAAAATCTGGCGGCATCCTTTGTGGTGTGAGATGTGACAAGCTTGATATCATTTCCTGTATTAAGGGGAGACATATGTTGCAACTTGTGTTGCTGGACAAACCTAAGAATTTGAAGTGGGGGCTGATAGTAGTTTATGGCCCAGCTCATGAGGAAATGAAAGGGGACTTTCTGGTCGAACTAGCTGCCACTGGCATTGGGATGCAAGTACCCTACATTGTTGGGGGCGACTTTAATATCCTAAGACATTCTGGTGAAAAGAATAAGAAACTTAATAATCATAAATCCTCGGACCTGTTTAATTCTATCATCAATACCTTGGCTCTTCATGAAATCCACATTAGTGGGGGTAAGTATACCTGGACGAACCAACAGGCCCACCCCACTTTGGAAAAACTGGATCGCATCCTTATGTCTGAAGATTGGGAAGACATGTTTCCACTTGTCTCTGTTAGAAAACTAGTTCGTGAGATCTCTGATCACAATCCTTTGCTTATGTCCACGGATGAGGAGGGGAGAGATGCCCCCAAACCAAGGGAGTTTCGTTTTGATCTTTCCTGGATTAAAGACGATAGTTTCCTGCCGCTAGTCAGCCGGATCTAGACTAGAAAAGTCAAATCTTCTGACCCCATTGACATCCTTAATATAAAAATAAAAAGATTCAAAACCTTTTTCAAAGGATGGGGCTCCGATCGATATGGCCATAATAAAAAGAGGAAAGAGGACCTTAGGATGGAGTTATCCATGCTCGAAGAGCTCGAAGAAGATGGACCACTTCCTCCTGAGCTTTACAGTTGGAAGATGGATGCCAACTTCGAGTTGCACGAGCTGCTTGTCAATGAAGAGATCTTCTGGCTGCAACAATCACATGAGCGTTGGCTCCTTAAAGGAGATCTAAACACAGATTACTATCATAAGATCGCTAATGGCCGAAAGCATAAAAACACCATCCATTATCTTAAAGTAGGGGATGACATTACCGTAGAGGGCACTGATAACCTGATTGCTCATGCCACTACTTTTTACAGAGATCTTTTTGGCCCAGGCCCTGGCAATTTGTTTCATCTTAGTCCTGAGACGTGGACTGATAATGAGAAACTTTCTGTGGAAGATAATGTGGATCTCTGTCGAGAATTTACAGAATAGGAAGTTAAGGCTGCTCTGTTTGACATGGCCCCAAACAGAGCCCCCGGACCTGATAATATTCCTGTGGAATTTTATCAGGTCTGTTGGGATATAGTCAAGAACGATATTATGGCCCTATTTGACCACTTCCATCAAGGTAAGCTTGATGTGAAACGCCTCAATTATGGGATAATTACCCTTCTGCCTAAAGTATCTAGTGCTGAGAGAATCCAGCAATTTAGACCCATCTGCCTGCTTCGTTGCCCCTATAAGCTCATAACTAAAGTTCTCGACCGTAGGGTTGCTATATACGCTGATAAACTCATCAGCCTCACCCAGAATGCTTTTGTGAAAGGGAGGAACATCATGGACGGTGTACTCTCACTCCATGAGATTCTTAACTATACACATGTCAAGAAAAAAGTGGGAATTGTCCTTAAACTTGACTTCAAAAAAGCCTATGACAAAGTAAACTGGGACTTCCTTCTTGAATGTCACAAAATGCGTGGTTTTAATGAAACCTGGTGTGGATGGATTAAGCAAATTCTTTACGAGGGGACAGTTAGCATCAAGTTGAATAACTGTACGGGGCCATACTTTCAAAGTGCTAAGGGGGTCCGCCAAGGCGACCCCCACTCTCCTTTTCTGTTCAATTTGGCTGTGGAATGCCTCACCAAAATGATTAAAAATGCCCAAAAAAACAAGTTGATCACAGGTCTGGCATCTGACCTTATTCCTGAAGGGGTGGCTGTTCTGCAGTACACAGATGACACCATCATTTGCTTGGAGGATGATATCGATAAGGCAGTTAACCTGAAGTTGCTGCTATATCTGTTTGAAATGATGTCTGGGTTAAAAGTGAACTTCCAAAAAAGTGAAATCCTCACCGTGGGGGGGGATGAAAATATTGTGAAAAAGTATGCGAAGTTGTTTAACTATGAGATAGGCAGCTTTCCCATTAAATACTTGGGCATGCCTGTGAGTTATGCAAACCTAAAAAACTCTGATTGGGAGTTCATTATGAGTAAATACCTGAAGAGATTCGAGACCTGGATAGGTAATGCAGCTTCGATGGGTGGGAGACATACCCTGCTAGATTCCGTGCTTACTCAAATCTCTCTGTATCATATGTCGATGTGGCTTATGAATAAAACTTTTATTGAGAAACTGGATAAACACAGAAGGAGATTCTTCTGGCAAGGGTGTAATAAGAAAAGGAGATACCACCTTGTGAGATGGAGTAGAATTTGCAGATCCAAGGATAAGGGAGGTCTGGGTATCAAAGATCTGCGTAAACAAAACATTAACTTGATGGTTAAATGGTGGTGGAAACTTGAAACGCAAAAGGGACTCTGGCAGGATATTGTCCGAGCTAGATACCTTCGCAACAAAACTATTGCGGATGTTACTGCCAGATTTTCTGACTCACCTTGTTGGAAATCTTTGCTAAAAGTAAAAAATGTATATATGTTGGGCAGAAAAATAGAAACAAAAAAAGGAGACATCACTAGGCTGTGGAAAGACTCGATTAATGGTTCTCCTTTTCTTCAGGATCAATTTCCTCAGTTGTTTGATATCTGTAGCTTTCCAGATTGTACTGTGAACAAGTTGGCCGGCAACAATACTAGCTCTTTCTTTAGACGCAGTCTTACCCCTGATCTGCTTAAGCAGTGGGAAGCGTTGCGATCTATCATCAATAACATCCCTCTTGCTAAGAGCGGCGATGGTGACAAAATCTCCTGGGGGCTTAATCAGAATGGCAAGTTTTCCACGAAATATGTGTATAAGATGTTGGAAATACCCCTCGCTGGGTGTAACTATAAGTGGATATGGAAAGCAAAAATTCCTCTTAAAATCAAAATCTTTTTATGGCAGTTATCCCAAGACGCAGTGCTCATGAGACAAGTGATGAGGGAGAGAAAGTGGCCAGGGAATCCTTACTGTTCTTTCTGCAGGGAGGTAGAAACTTCTAACCACCTTTTCTTCACTTGCCCCGTCGCTAGGGTGGTTTGGAGATCTATTGGGGTGGTGCTAGGCACTGATATGTGCCCTAACAACTATTGGCAATATTTCACCTGGTGCAATAAATTTCTCCCTGGCAAAGATACCTTCTATACTGTGGGTTTAGCTGCTACTTGTTAGGCCATCTGGCTGGCGCACAATCGTGCTACCTTTGAGAAAAAACAGATTAAGACTCCTTTTGAGATTGTTTTCTCTCTAGTTCATTTCTTTTGTACTGGACAGGTTTACAGAAAGAAGAGGCGGCGGGAGAACTTCGCGCAGGTGCAGAGATGATCAGGAATGGCACACTGCAGCTGATGAAACTGTGCGACTCCGTCAAGCAAACGATCCAGACATGAAGTTGTGGCCTCGTGCGTGGCGGGAGCTGGAGGAGATCTTCTCTGTTATTTGTCGTCTGATACTTTTGCGTAATTCTGCCATTTCGGGCGATCTGATGTTTGCGTCTGTCTAGTTGTTCTTTTGGTTGGCTGTAATAGACTTGATATTAGTGTTACCAGGTTTTCGCCCCATGACATCCGTTTCGATGGCGGGCAGATGTGGTGGGTTTCCTGGTAATGCTTGAACCAGCTCTACCCTCTTTCCCTCCTGCTGTTATCTTGAACTGGTTTGTATTTCCGTTCTTAGTAATGGAAAGGGGTAAATGCCCGGTTCAAAAAAAAGGAAAGTCACATGCAACGTTATTAGTCACATCACCCAATCCCAGATATAATTATTCTTTATATCTAGTAAGAAATTTTTGGAGACCATCCAGAATCTACATTAAGTAGTAACGTTATAATGATGTTTGGAGCAGCTACTAGCTGCATTGACTATGAATTAGTAATAGAATAACAACTTCTCCGAATTAGTGCAGCTGATGAACCAAAATCATAACTACGATGCATGAGATTTGTCCATGTAAAAAGATCTTTCTCCTATACCTTTCCAAATGAAACTATGATGCAAATTCAAGCAGTAATTTTGACAAGGCATTTAGGCTATTGAAATTTAGTCAATTCACAGAAGGGGAATTCTGCACATAGGCAAAAGAAAAAAAAGTATGTTCTGATGGAGTTAATCAAGCATAGATAACAATATTGGAGTTTAGTAATATGGTGAGGCCTCACCTGGATCCCTTTAGCAAGAAAATTGAAGTAATGAATCGTGCTTCTAATTAAGGAAACCACATCAAGAAACAACACTAGTTTGACACAAGTAGCTTTCATTTGGACTTAAATATTGGTATCTCCATAAAAATAAGCAAACAATAGAAGAACTTGCGAACAAAATTAACATTTAGATAGTATCCAAACTGTAAGAGTTAAAGAAAATTTGGAAATAGCTTGATGATGAGGGCAAATCCATGCTGGCATTAGGAGCACCAATGCATGTATGCACTGCAACACAAAACTAAATCACCATACCAAGAGAAAGCATGCTACAACCAGTTTCCACATAGTACTGCAAGAAAAGAAAGAATATGCAGAACATTTTACTTATAGTGGTTTCAATCATGTTGTAGATATTACGGCCATGGATCCTATCCAATCTCACACTCTTCTGGACCCAACAGCTTCAGCTCCATCCCGCCGCGACGCTGCCGCCACGCTGTCAGCATTGCGACGCTGCTGCCCCACTTCCCGTCTGCACCGCACAACCAATGCACATGAATCAACACTTGACCACAAAATCTAAAGTGTAAACAACAAGACAACCTGAACTACAAAAAACACGTCAGATTCAGGCTTGACCTCACCTTATGCCACACCAGACTACCACATGAAAAGAGAACATCGCTGCCAATCTTCAATTTATCAGCTCCTTCCTATGGATTCAATCAGTTAGTGGGCAACACCAAACTGTTTACCAAGGAACATGTGTCGATGTGTTGTAGAAATTCGATATGAGGGCTAAAGCACAAAATCCGATTCTACCTCAGAGGCTTTTTCTATCAGCTTAGCACTAGAGGCATGCCCTTTCCACCCCTTGAAAATGTGATCGACACTGTAAATTCGAAGGGGAGTGCTTCGGTACAACCCCCCCCCCCTAAAACGTATAGTGGGTAGTATGGTAATTTCACATTAGGTATAGGAATACCCACCCGACGCCGTACGTCGCGCGCGACGTCGTACGCCCGCCCGCGTATGCCGCACCCGTCGTTGTACGCCCGCCCGCCCGCGTACCGCACCCGTCACCGTACGCCCTCATGTCTCGACGTTGGCGTGGACAGTTGTTGGAGGAAAAAAAGACACGGTAGCAGCCGACTTCCGCCGTCGAAACCCTGATCCCTAACGCATCCACGCCGTCTCCATGTTGGCCCCCATCTGCACGAAGTCGCCGTCGCCCGAGTTGCGGCCCAAACAGGCCGCCGCGCGTGCCCCGGCGCCTTTACCGCCGCCGGCGCGCATGCCCGCCGACGCATTCCATTCCCGTCGCCCAGATGGCCGCCCACCCGCGATCTACGTCGCCGCCTCCCTCCGCGCACTATGCCTACTACGACCAGCCATCGTCCTCACGCCGTCGACACCTGCCTCCGCCGGCCAGCAACGTCACGCCGTCATCACGTTTGTCATCGGAGGAAATGGATCCGGCTGAAATCCTCACCGCCGTGCAAGAGGTTGGTTTGAGACATTGTTGTGCTTGATAAGATAGTTGTTTTAGGGATGATGTTACACGGCGTTTGATTCATCATACAATTTTTTTAACTATATATAGTTAGAGGAGGAGGGAGATTATGATGGCGATGATTACGGTGAGGACAACGAAACCTCGTCACGGAATATGGATGAACCTCGTGAGGAGAACTACATGAGTTTGGATGAATCTTATAGTGGCAATGTAAGTGTGATCAATGTTGATAAAACAATAAATATGACGGGGTAAATATGATAGACCGCACGGAAAATTTAATATTTTTTTGCATGATGCAGCGACATGGCGATGATGATGATGATATGGATATAGATGATTCATTTGCTGAAAGTGCACTCCGGGTATGTTATTAATAAAATCAGATAAGAAATGACATAATAACCATATGAGCGCTTACATGTTTTTTTTGCAATGCGCGCAGGACGAGGACGGGGACTTTGTGAGGAATATTGTGGACGATGAAAGTGACAAATCACACGTTGATGCATCTCATGATGACAGCTCCAGCAAAGTAAGTTTTGAAACTTACATCACTAAAGTACATTTTAAAATTATAACTAACTGACATAAATGGTTTAATGCATTAATTTACAGGGAGATGTAGATGGTACAAGCGGGAATGATGAGCATGTTGGTGATGATCTGTTTAATTTTGACATCGGATTTGATGAATATCAGCAAGAATCATTGGACATGCATTGGAAGGTCATGAGGAAGACGTTCAGGTCACTAGGAGATGCTTACAATTTCTATAATCAGTATGCGTACGAGCGTGGTTTCAGCGTAAGAAAGGACTCACTGAAATATTCGAAAGGTCCTGAGGCAACTAAGCGCTTGAGAAAGTATGTGTGTGCGAGAGCTGGGAAACGACAGGCAAAACGTTGTACAATGGAAGGCAGGACCTGCAGGCTGAGAGGGGAGACTCGTTGCTTCTGCGATGCGCGTATAACTTTGAAACTTGATAAAGAGCGTGACGTTTGGTATGTCAGCAGTTTCAATGATGATCACAGTCACGTTCTAGCTAGACCGGATGAAGTCACGTTTCTTCGGTCTCACAATCAGATAAAAGAATATCAGAAGGCTGAGATCTTAACCATGGCAGGTGCTGGAATCAGGAAACATATGATTTATGATCAACTCGTTGCGTGCTCCGGGTCATATGCAAAGGCTGGTTTTGGGAGGAAGAAGCTTTATAACATGTGCTGTAGAGAAAAAATGAAGTTGCTTGCACAAGGTGATGCAGACACTGCCATTGGGATCATGATGACCAGAAAAGAGAGAGATCCAGATTTCTTCTTTGAGCACACCGTCGATGATGAAGGAAGGCTGAAAAACATATTCTGGTGTGATTCTCAATCACGTCGAGACTATGTTGACTACGGTGATGTGACAGTCTTCGACAGCACATACAGGATGAATAGGTATGGCATGCCATTTATACCTTTTGTCGGTCTGAACAACCACCATTGCACCATGGTATTTGGTTGTGCTCTTGTGTCTGACGAGACGGAAGATACATATGTCTGGCTGCTTCAGACATTTTTGAGGGCTCACTGTCAGAAGAGGCCCAGGTCAGTAATTACTGATGGAGATGCAACTATGATTAAGACCATAAGAAAGGTACTTTCGGAGGTTTGGCATCGTCTTTGCTCGTGGCATATTGAGAAGAACATGTAGAAACACCTTCATCATAAGTCTCTAAAGGAGTTCAGGTCTCTACTTTATTATGCCACTTCAAAAAAGGTATTTGAGGAGAGATGGGAAGCGTTTACCGCCAAATGGCAGTCGGAGAAAACAAAAGACATGGTTACGTAGGATGTACAAGAAGAAAAGGCTTTGGGCGGCATCATATCTGTCAGGTGGGTTTTTCTTAGGTATGCGAAGTAACCAGCGAAGTGAGAGTCTGAATTCATGCCTTCACTTGCATCTAGACTCCGGTATGACTATTGTTGATATGATTGTGCACTATGAGAACTGCATAGTTCGTCTCCGTGAGAATGAGGCGCATGACGATTGCACAAAGTCACAGACAGTTCCAGTACCAGTATTGGATGAGTGTAAAGATATTGAGAAATCAGCTGCCCATGAGTTCACTGCGGCAAACTTTTATATCTTGCAGGAAGATATGAAGAAGGCACGGGACCTAGAGGTCCTTGAGAGACTGAGAGGAGCAGACACTCACAGATTCATATTGACATGGAAGGAAAATAGAGATATCAAATTCACTGTGGACTACGCCCTAGGTAACTTAGAAGAAACTGTGAAGTGCAGTTGTGGAAGCATGTATCGCAAACGACTTCCTTGCAAACATATTCTTCACGTTCTGATTCAGCTACGCTTACGTGAGATACCTAAGTGTTTAGTACTGCGGAGGTTGAGCCAAGTTGCAAGGGGTGGACTTCCCGTGAAGCGCACTAGCGATCTGTTTGCATGGGGATGGGCAGGTGCAGGGGACAGAGCTAGGTACAGCGAGTTGACTATCTTATCTGCTGAAGCAACTCATAAAGCATGTCATAAACCATTTTTATTCGACAAGTTGAAGGCGGCTCTGAGGGACATAATAGATAATGATTACACTGAGGAGGATGAGCCTGGTGCGGAGGTACAGTTTGTGAACGACGATGCATTCGAGCCTAATCAAGATCATGGTCTTGTTCGTGATCCCGCAAAAGTTAACACCAAAGGCGCACCAAAGCAGAATGTTAAAGGCCGCGGTAAGGATGGTCCTGATGTCACTAAAAATGGGCGACCAAAAGCTTCTGATGAGAAAAGCAAACGTCAATGTGGACTGTGCGGTGTTACGGGTCATTATAAGTCCACGTGCCCTCAAAATCCTAAGTATGATTTTCTTATGTTATTGTATATGTTATTGTTCAAACCGAATTTATTTGTTCATTGTGAATTAACACATATCTTATTGTTATGTAGGAACTTTGCTTAACTTGTGGAGTATGGAAGATTGGTTCACCCTTTGATTCAAGACAGTTTTATTATGGATGGCTATGGAAGATCGTTCCACCCTTTCATTGAAGACAGTTTTTTAATGTTCTATACATTTGATCTTTAATAATTGTTATAATATGTTATATGAACTTATTTTACTTCGTTGATGTCAGACTATTTTGTTTTGATGACAGACTATGTAATGCAAGAAGGAGTTTTACTTTGTTTATTTTGATGTGTTAATTTTTACTGTTAATTTTGTGTAAGCCGCTGTTGTTTATTTTGACGTGCTCATTTTTGCATAGTACTGCCGTCGCTGTTTACTGTATATTTTCTGCATTGCATGGTCGGTGTCGCTTAGAACGCCGTCATTTTTTAAAAAAAACACCCGACAAGTGCGCCGGTGCCACTGTCCCACAGTGGCAGCGTCGGCCGACAACACTGTCCCACAGGGCAGAGTCGGACGGCGGCAGCAGTACAAGGCAACGAAAGGAGTTCGATAGCCTATGTGCCGCCGGGTATATAAGCCGGTTGTCCCGCACTCCGTCGGCCGAGGTGGGACTAAACATCCCAAGTCGCCCCGCGTGGAACTTGGGCCGTCGTCGCGCCGCATGCTACTTGGGCCGTCGTCGCGCCGTGGGCGGAAACAATGATATTGGGCCGGCCCACGCGGTCACGCGCGTCGCTGCAGGCACGGCGGCTGCGATAGCTAAGTTTTAGTCCCACCTCGCCCGATGGAGCGCGCGACGACCAGCTTATATACCCGGCGGCGCACTTGCAGTCAAGCGTCTTTGATTAGTTATGCTACCCGTCGTTCGACGCTGCCCTGTTGGACAGCGCCGTCGGTCCTGTCTGACGTCAGACTGGCCGGCGCACTTGTCGGCAATTTTTTTGTAGAAAAGGAAATTAAGAACGTCGGTGTTATAATAAGCGACATCGACAGTGCTTTAAAGTGCATAATAAATACATGTACATTTTCTTAACATTCAGTAGTACAGGAAAACAACTTGACGACTGCACAACTATAAATATGAAGATTTCAAATGTAAAGACAACGGCATGAAGACAACATAATAATCCAAATGTCATTCTCGACTTAAATATTCAAAATAGTAGTGTCTTCTTCATCACAAGACATGATAGTCGAAATAAATGTAAACATTATTTGAGCCTACAAAATTTTCTTTTACAAATTTTTTGGCACATTTATTTCTTCTTTGCAAGCCGGGTAACTTTGTCCTTCACATCGTTGAGCGTATTTCTCTCCGAAAAAATAAGCTGCGCAATCATTAAGTCCCTCGATTTATCAATTGACCCCTGTTAGAACTTCATATTAGTACAATTCAAATAGTATTAAATAATGAATTTAATTGAATATAAGCATTTGAAAAAAAACCAGACCTGAGAAAAATGGCTTGTCCATTTTTCACCGTTCCAATATTGAAAGCATCGAAGAACAAATATTCCACATGAATTGCTGGTCCGTACAAACAACAGTTCATAAGTTCGCATTTGAGGTAAGATATTAAAACAATATGAAAGTATTTACTCACCCGTCTTCTTGTTGTGGGATGTTATACGTTTTGATAGGCCAGGTTGACACATCCGGAAAATTCATAGCACCGCTCGCATTCGCATCACGTATGTCATATCCAAGTTGAATTTTCTGTTCATATACATAATAGCACGAAAAGAATTTAACATAGTTCAGTTACTAAATGATAATTTCAATATGCTCATGTAAATTTATGCCGTACCAGCTCCTCAACTTTTTCTGTAATTTCACTATCAAGTTCGGGTCCCATCAAAGAATCAAGAACCTGGAACTCTTCCTTCGGGCGATGCATGACAACCGAAACCCAGTGGGTATTTCCCTTATTAAGAGGAATATAAAGCTGCATCACAACGAAAATATGATGCAATCAACATATACTATCTTATTATTTATATCCCATATATGCATACTTTAAGGCAGTTGAACTTGCCTTATCTTTTTTAAAATACTCATCGGTGCATCTATTCAAGGGTCCATTCTTCTTCGCCACAACTTCGTTGTCATTTTTTCCTCCCTGGGTGTCCGGTCTAAATTCAAGTAACCAATTGACCAGCCAGGTCGGCATTATATGACGATCTTCACCAACAACTCCCAACAGATACGACGAATAAGCATTGATAACCTGAAAATAATTTAAATGATGTATAACAATTCTAATTTGCATTGAATGCTAATAGAAAACAGAACAATAACTTACATCACCGGTTAGCCATTCATGGTCAAGAATCTTACAAGCCCTCTCTGCACTCAGACCTTCGCGCATGCCATCATTGAATATTTCCTTCTTTTTATGTTTTGCTGACCGCTGATAAGCACGAACAAACTTAACACTAGCTTTAATCACATCGTATTCTTCTTCAAAGACTTCTTTCTCGAATAGTTCTGCAATACATGACGGTAATATGTTAATAATTCAATGATAAGTAGTAATTTCAGCTCAAAAATAATATGATAAAACTCACTTGCTTTTGCTGAACGCTTTGCACGCTTTGTAGGTATAACGGGAATATAAGGAGACTTTATAAGGTTTGATCGTCTCCGCTTCCGTTTCCCTACACCCTTCTCCTCTACCTCATCTTCTCCAATACAATCTACCGATCCACGTGATGCGATTTCATCTGTTCCTAAAGATGTAACGGATTTCTCATCTGATACCTCAGGAACTTCGATAGGATCTTCTTCATCACCCTTGAAACTATCGAAATATTTAGGTGTGCAATAATAAGGTGTCTTCTCTTCAGAATCATTAATATCATCTTCATCATCCTCTTGCACATTCTTTTTTCCCGGTGTTTCGAAATTGTCCACGTCAGGATTATATACAAATTCCTTACGAGGTTTTCCACCATAGTTTCTACTTCCACTATTTTCACCATACTCATTCTCTTCTTCTTTTTCACTATCACCGGCTTTGTAAAATACAGCGCTTTTGTTCAACTTCTCTATGACCCTCTGTGATTAAAAATTAGTTGTAATTAGTTATGTGACACATCGAAAACCATTGTGAACGGCAAAATCAGAAAACTTGTACCTGTGCGCATAGCTCCGACATACGAAGCATATCCTTAAGAATGTGCTTCAGCTCAGTCAAAATCCGATCCATAATAGGGTTCTGGGTAGCTGAAGCCTCAGATGTACTCACGCCTGTTCTCCTTCCAGTAATATTAGACTTTCTCATACTGGATTTCTTGTTCTTTTCAGCCTGTTCCATTCTTATTTTGTTTAAGCGGTACTCTTCAGTAATGGTGTCATCGATCTACAACATAAAGAATCATACAATCATATTTAATTAATAATTAATTGCAGACTTTAAATGGAAAAATAAATATTTAGCGTATTACCATTCCAACACCACGACCATTTTGAAAGTCGTACTTGTCTCTTTTCTCCGCTGCCGCTTCTGTCCAATTCCTCATCAAGGGGCTCAACAACGCTAAAGGATCATACTTTGGACCGGTGCTTGGCTGCACCTTCTCCCAATATAGATACTGCAAAACAAACACACAACCATTTAGCATGTGTTACACTATTATTACATAATACAACTATTCAATTTTAAAAATAAATCATACCTGCAGAAGTGCTAGGTTGCCACGTGGCCATTCCCTAACACGACCGGGCTGCAAGACCGTACCAATCTCCGACAAACAAAACCGCAAAGTGAATGCGTTCCAGTTGAACTTTTTTATCTGCCTGACATCTTGCACTAGTGCATAATAATTCTTCAGAATGTACTCATCAGACACTGGTGCAATTATAGTCCCTAACAGGACGAGAAACGCCATCCGAACAAATTCATCGTCCGCGTTTTTATTTCTCACAATCTTCTCAATAAGATCATCAATCAATATTTTACCATTCTTCTTGTTAACAAAACTAGCTGGAATTTTTTTTATTGCTTTGCCTTGGTCCATACTCAAAAAACTAGAAACATCAACTCCTTCATTCTTCAAACCAAATATAGCAAACACATCATCAGGCCTCAATGAAATCAACCCTTTTTTTCCGGCTGCCTCTTGCACCATGAATTTTTTACTACTAGGATTGTAACCTTGAATCATAAGCGCAAGCAAATTATCACGCATCTTGACCGAAGGTATTCGTAACATGCCCTCCATCTCCGTTTCGTAAAACGTAAATCGCTGACTTGATGTTAATTTATTAACAAGAGTAACCCATTTTTCTACAGAACATGCAATCACACCATCGATGTCCATACTGCATATAAAAATATCTATGTGACGTTGCACGCAGCTAATGTGTTATATAATGTTGAAAATTTTAAAATATATACCTGCCCGACGGCGACTACAGCGGGCGACGGTGATCACAGCGGCTGACGGCGGCGTCTGACGGCGTGTTCACAACCGACGCTGACGGCGAATGGTGACGTCGGCCACTGACGACCGGCGCTGACGGAGGGTGCTGACGTCGACTATTGCTGGGTGACGATGGACGTTGATGACTGGCACTGACGGCGGGTGGTGACGTCGACTAGTGCGGGCTGACAGCGGCGCGACGCTGTCGGGAGGGGAACGACAGTGTGGGCGGCGGGCGACGGGGATCAGATCGGGCGCGTCGTCGGCACGTACGACGCAAAAAGGGCATGCGCGACGTGATTGGGCGACGTGATTGGGCGACGTGCGCGTTTGTCGGGAATATTCCCTCGGGTAGCGACGGCTCGTGCAGATATTGGGTAGATATTTTGCTGCGTCGGGCCCGCGGCGATTATTAAGTGGGCGACGACCAGTCTACAATATTGAATATGTATTTATTTATTTATTTGTATAATTTTGTCATTTAGTGTATTTTTTATAAACTTTGCACGAAAAACAAACATGCTTTGCGCCCAATTTTTTTTCACGGGCCATAGTGCCCATGCAGGGCACGCACGCAAAAATTTGCCGCGTTTTGAGTCCGTATGGATTTTCTACGATTTTCCGGGCCGAAAACCCCTAAAATACTGCCCGGACGTGACGCAACTTGCGTTCGTTGTCGGATTTCGTTCATTTTGGCCGTGGGGTGCCCGGGTGGGGCCCCACACGCGCTGCCAAAAGTTGGATGCATTCCGTGAAACCGCTCAGGTACTTGTTGTGGAAGAGGGTGGTTGCATTATGGTCGGAGGGGACCCTCGGTCGCACGTCTCCACTTCGCATCCGCCAAACGTGCCCAATTTTTTTTTCACGGGCCACAGTGACCATGCAGGGCACGCACGCAAAAATTTGCCGCGTTTCGAGTCGGTATGGATTTTCTATGATTTTCCGGGCCGAAAACCCCTAAAATACTGCCCGGACGTGACGCAACTTGCGTTCGTTGTCGGATTTTGTTCATTTTGGCCGTGGGGTGCCCGGGTGGGGCCCCACACGCGCTGCCAAAAGTTGGGTGCATTCCGTGAAACCGCTCAGGTACTTGCTGTGGAAGGGGTGGTTACGGTATGGCCGGAGGGGACCCTCGGTCGCACGTCTCCGCTTTGCATCCGCCAAACGTGCCCAATTTTTTTTCACGGGCCACAGTGACCATGCAGGGCACGCACGCAAAAATTTGCCGTGTTTCGAGTCCGTATGGATTTTCTACGATTTTCCGGGCCGAAAACCCCTAAAATACTGCCCGGACATGACGCAACTTGCGTTTGTTGTCGGATTTCGTTCATTTTGGCCGTGGGGTGCCCGGGTGGGGCCCCACACGCGCTGCCAAAAGTTGGGTGCATTCCGTGAAACCGCTTAGGTACTTGCTGTGGAAGGGGGTGGTTGCGGTATGGCCGGAGGGGACCCTCGGTCGCACGTCTCCGCTTCGCATCCGCCAAACGTGCCTAATTTTTTTCACGGGCCACAGTGACCATGCAGGGCATGCACGCAAAAATTTGCCGCGTTTCGAGTCCGTATGGATTTTCTACGATTTTCCGGGCCGAAAACCCCTAAAATACTGCCCCGACGTGATGCAACTTGCGTTCGTTGTCGGATTTCGTTCATTTTGGCCGTGGGGTGCCCGGGTGGGGCCCCACACGCGCTGCCAAAAGTTGGGTGCATTCCGTGAAACCGCTCAGGTACTTGCTGTGGAAGGGGGTGGTTGCGGTATGGCCGGAGGGGACCCTCGGTCGCACGTCTCCGCTTCGCATCCGCAAAACGTGCCCAATTTTTTTCACGGGCTACTGTGACCATGCAGGGCGCGCACGCAAAAATTTGCCGTGTTTGGAGTCCGTATGGATTTTCTACGATTTTCCGGGCCGAAAACCCCTAAAATATTGCCCGGACGTGACGCAACTTGCGTTCGTTGTCGGATTTCGTTCATTTTGGCCGTGGGGTGCCCGGGTGGGGCCCCACACGCGCTGCCAAAAGTTGGGTGCATTCCGTGAAACCGCTCAGGTACTTGCTGTGGATGGGGGTGGTTGTGGTATGGCCGGAGGGGACCCTCGGTCGCACGTCTCCGCTTCGCATCCGCCAAACGTGCCTAATTTTTTTTCACGGGCCACAGTGACCATCCAAGGCACACAGCAAAAAATTGCCGCGTTTCGAGTCCGTATGGATTTTCTACGATTTTCCGGGCCGAAAACCCCTAAAATACTGCCCGAACGTGACGCAACTTGCGTTCGTTGTCGGATTTCGTTCATTTTTCCGTGGGGTGCCCGGGTGGGGCCCCACACGCGCTGCCAAAAGTTGGGTGCATTCCGTGAAACCGCTTAGGTACTTGCTGTGGAAGGGGGTGGTTGCTGTATGGCCGGAGGGGACCCTCGGTCGCACGTCTCCGCTTCGCATCCGCCAAACGTGCCCAATTTTTTTTTCACGGGCCACAGTGACCATGCAGGGCACGCACGCAAAATTTTGCCGCGTTTCGAGTCCGTATTAATTTTCTACGATTTTCCGGGCCGAAAACCCCTAAAATACTGCCCGGACGTGACGCAACTTGCGTACGTTGTCGGATTTCGTTCATTTTGGCCGTGGGGTGCCTGGGTGGGGCCCCACACGCGCTGCCAAAAGTTGGGTGCATTCCGTGAAACCGCTTAGGTACTTGCTGTGGAAGGGGGTGGTTGCGGTATGACCGGAGGGTACCCTCGGTCGCACGTCTCCGCTTCGCATTCGCCAAACGCGCCCAATTTTTTTTCACGGGCCACAGTGACCATGCAGGGCATGCACGCAAAAATTTGCCGCGTTTCGAGTCCGTATGGATTTTCTACGATTTTCCGGGCCGAAAACCCCTAAAATACTGCCCGAACGTGATGCAACTTGCGTTCGTTGTCGGATTTCGTTCATTTTTGCCGTGGGGTGCCCAGGTGGGGCCCCACACGCGCTGCCAAAAGTTGGGTGCATTCCGTGAAACCGCTCAGGTACTTGCTGTGGAAGGGGGTGGTTGCGGTATGGCCGGAGGGGACCCTAGGTCGCACGTCTCCGCTTCGCATCCGCCAAACGTGCCCAATTTTTTTTCACGGGCCACAGTGACCATGCAGGGCACGCACGCAAAAATTTGCCGTGTTTCGAGTCCGTATGGATTTTCTACGATTTTCCGGGCCGAAAACCCCTAAAATACTGCCCGGACGTGACGCAACTTGCGTTCGTTGTCGGATTTCGTTCATTTTGGCCGTGGGGTGCCCGGGTGGGGCCCCACACGCGCTGCCAAAAGTTGGGTGCATTCCGTGAAACCGCTTAGGTACTTGCTGTGGAAGGGGGTGGTTGCGGTATGGCCGGAGGGGACCCTCGGTCGCACGTCTCCGCTTCGCATCCGCCAAACATGCCCAATTTTTTTCACGGGCCACAGTGACCATGCAGGGCATGCACGCAAAAATTTGCCACGTTTCGAGTCCGTATGGATTTTCTACGATTTTCCGGGCCGAAACCCCTAAAATACTGCCCGGACGTGATGCAACTTGCGTTCGTTGTCGGATTTCGTTCATTTTGGCCGTGGGGTGCCCGGGTGGGGCCCCACACGCGCTGCCAAAAGTTGGGTGCATTCCGTGAAACCGCTCAAGTACTTGCTGTGGAAGGGGGTGGTTGCGGTATGGCCGGAAGGGACCCACGGTCGCACGTCTCCGCTTCGCATCCGCCAAACGTGCCCAATTTTTTTTCACGGGCCTCAGTGACCAAGCAGGGCACGCACGCAAAAATTTGCCGCGTTTCGAGTCCGTATAGATTTTCTACGATTTTCCGGGCCGAAAACCCCTAAAATACTGCCCGGACGTGACGCAACTTGCGTTCGTTGTCGGATTTCGTTCATTTTGGCCATGGGGTGCCCGGGTGGGGCCCCACACGCGCTACCAAAAGTTGGGTGCATTCCGTGAAACTGCTCAAGTACTTGCTGTGGAAGGGGGTGGTTGTGGTATGGCCGGAGGGGACCCTCGGTCGCACGTCTCCGCTTCGCATCCGCCAAACGTGCCCAATTTTTTTTCACGGGCCACAGTGACCATGCAGGGCACGCACGCAAAAAATTGCTGCGTTTCGAGTCCGTATGGATTTTCTACGATTTTTCGGGCCGAAAACCCCTAAAATTTTGTCACGTCTTGCGTTTCCAGAAAATTCATAAATGTTAATGAATTTAAAACTATTTCAGATAATGTTAATGAATTTAAAAATTCTCGGATTCATAAATGTTAATGAATTTAAAAATATTTCAAAAAATGTTAATTAATGAATTAAAATATCTCGCCTTTTTTTATTATTTTTTAATTTGTTAAATTTTTTATTTCTTAATTTTCATTTTTTCATCCACCGGGCTTTACTATACGCATATATTTTAACAACATCTGAACTTTTCTAAAACACTTTATAAACATTTAGATACACTTTTGACTTTTTATTCAGTTTTCTTTTATATTTTATGTGTTTTCACGATTTTTTTGCTACAATTTTTAGATAATTGCATACCTTATTTTGTGCTATGTATATTCGATGGAAATTTTTTAAATATATTGTGAACATTTTTATGCATGGGTCGGAAAATTTTCAAATTTTTGTCAAAATAAGCGTTCAATATTTTGCTAATTTTTTGAACAAACTTTGAAGACAAATTAAAACAACATTCGAACAAACTTGATTGAACATAGATATATTTTACATAGTCCATTAAACACTACGGAAACGAAACGAGTTTATCCGAACATAAACGATTCATTGTTCATACTTAGAACATTAAAAAAAACAACTACTCCTCGTCGTCGCTACCCAGCAGATCGATGACCGCACCGTCACCACCGTCACCGCCGCCGTCGTCGTCGTCGTCGTCGCTGACCTGGGCTAGCCGCTCCCAGTCGATGTCGTCTTCGTCCGACGACTCTGCCGCCTCCGCCTGCGGGATCACCGGCGAAATCGCCGCCGCCGCCTGGATCGCTGCCGCCTGCTCGGCGGCCTCCCTCGCAGCCGCCGCCGCCTCTGCAGCCACCGACGCCCGCAGGGCGACGAGGTAACCCGGCGTATCATCGGGATCGCCGTCCTCCCGAAGAACCAACTGCTCCGGCGGCAGTTCCACCTCCGGCGAGGCGGGGGGATCGGCGGTCGCCGGCGCAGGTGGTGGAGGGGCCCGGCGCCGCGTGCTTCTGGACGGGGGCGCGGGACGAGGTCTGCCGTGCCGCCGGACTCCGCGAGCCGGCACGCGCGAATGACGGCGGCGTAGTCTTTGCCGTCCCAGAACGCATGACGGTCGGCGATGTTGTTGCAGCCGCCGGTCCGCTTCTCCTCCGCGGTGGCGCCGGGCCCGCGCCTCGGGTAGCCGTCCTTGTCGAGCTTCCAGTCGTGCGGCAGACGGCAACCCGGCGGCACGAGGAGCCCAAACCGGTACAGCTCCTCTGTCTCCGGCGTGCTCAGGCTCGACGGCCACGCGCTCGGCCCGTCGCCGCCGCCGGTGCCGGAACTGCTGCCACGGTGGAACGACATCTCGCCGGCGAGCTTTTCAGAGGTGGATATGATGATGGGTCGGGGGAAGGAATGGTGTGAGCGGCGACGGGCGGACGGGGGTGGTTTTTATAGGGCAGACGGCGGGGGCGGCGGGCAGACGGGCAGTAATGGCGACGGGCGGGTGGGTCGACGGCATTGATGCGCACGGGATACGACGGGGCGGCAGGCGGCGGGACGGCAGTCGAGGGCGGCGTTGCGGCAGTCGAGGGGACGGACGGGGCGGGACGGCGGGGCTGCTATCCACGCGCCACGACGCGTTTTCCGCGGGCGACACGTCGCGGATTGACCACCGACGTTGTTTGACCACCGACGGGCGCGTACGTACGTCGCCCCGCTGTACAAAAATACTCCATCCTTGCGCGAGTGTAAAAAAAAGCCGTCGCCCCACTGTACAAAAATACGCCGTCTTTGCGCGAGTGTAAAAAAAAGCCGTCGCCTCGCGCACGGGTACGTCGCGGGAGCGGGGCTGTGGGGAGGGTGATGGGGAATGACCATCCTACCCTTTTTTAAGTTTTTACATGAAGGGGTATAAGACGATCTGAACCGTTGATGTGTCTAGGGGGATTGTACCGAAGAAGAAGTGAAATTCGAAAACAATGATTCAACTGAACCCAAAAAATGAACTAATTACATACAGTTTTGCTAATTTACAGTCGAGTGATTTACAATTGGTTTGCATTCAAATTTTTGGCCGTTTGATCTCGTGCCGAGGTCCGCGCTGGGTGCTGGCTTTTTTGGACGTTTTTCTATGTGTCTGTTACCGGCCGCGCTTTCGTTTCCCAGCCAACCCGTTACTGCCTATCTCCTGGCTCTCTGTCTTTTTTTTTATTCTTGCCCTTTCTCATTTCTTCGCAAGAGTTAAAGATGAGAGAGGGAGGCACTTCTTGGCGATTTCCTCGTCATCCATGGTGATTCTGATCTCCTCATCCTCCTCTTCTTTCAGATTGATTTCCGCTCCAGTGCCGTGTGATTTCAGTTCGTTATCCGGATCTTCTCCCTTTCCCTATTGAATTTCTTCTAGATCTTCTGGTCTGATTCGATTCCCTTGTGTTTGATGTAGATGTGGGTGTATGTGTAGTCTTAGTGGTGGATTTTCCTGGCGATTTTTTCCTGCTACTACAATGTTACAGTGATAGGTGCATGGATGAAACGGTGGATCTAATTCCCCTGTTGATTTTGTTTCTGCTAGCCTGGGCGTTTGATTTCGCTGACCTTTTTTGTTGTTAGATGCTAGGGTGTGCGTTCTTAGGTAGTAGTTGCATCGAAGTTACGGCAACTTCATAACTGTAATTTCATTTTAATTACGGTGTAATTTCCTCTGAAATTACAGAGTAGTGACACTGTAATTTCTAAAGGTAACCACAGTGCAATTTTTGCTGTAACTTCTATGATTTTAGTTTACAGTCACTGCAATTACAATCTAATTCCAGGTTATTACAGTGCTTTTGTCAGTGTATTTTCAGGTTAATTACACTAGATCACAATGAAGTTTCAATGCAATTAAAGTATTGGGGGGGGGGGGGGGGGAGGGGGTGTTGCCTATGTTGTATCTGCAAGCATTTTAGAACCTTTTTCTTTGTGGGTTGTCTTTGTTTGGTAGTATTTGTATCCATTTTATAAACTTTTTTTTGTATGTTTTGGTAGTGTTGCATCTAAGTTGACAGCTGCTTCAAGATTGTAATTTCATTTTAACTACAGTGTAATTTCCTCTCAACTTACAGAGTAAGCATATTGTAATTGTAGTGTTCTTACAGTGTACTTGTAATCACAGTGTAATTACGGTGTAATTTTCAGGCTAATTACACTGTAAATCACACTGCTATTTTACTATAATTACAGTGCAAATTCTCTATAATTTACGATGTTGTTATAGTGTAATTTCCATGGGTAATCACAGTGCAATTTTTACTAGAATATTTACGGTCAGCCCAATTACAGTGTAATTTCAGTAACATTACAGTGGTAATTAGGCTGTAATTCACATTGTCTTTGTTGGGTAGTGTTGCCTCTATTCACGTTGTCAATATATACTAAATCTACCTTTGTGTCAGAAACTTTGCTGTGCACAGGAACAGGAATTTCTGCTTGTCTAGTAATTTCAGCAACTTGATAATAGTAATTTCAGTATTGTTTTGCTATTGTAAATTTTAGCTTCTTTTGCCCTGGTGCTTTTGAAACAAAACTGACCAATTTCTTTGATTTTTCACTAGAGTGGTCTGTGCAATACACTCTGTTAAATGGAAAGAATTTGCGATCTTTGCTTTTCATTCCTGTGATTTTATAGGTTCTAGATCTCAAAGAAATGCACTAGGCATGAGCAAAGACATTGGAATTGAAGGACTTTCAGCCTGTGGATCGTCTCTTTATGATCTTCCATGGTTCTCCCCCAATTAGTTGTTGCGGCTTTGGTATTCGTCTTTTCCCCAATTGGAATTGAAGGATTTCTGACTCCATGGTTCCTTGTTGGTGTTTGTCTTTGCCCTTTCTTTTTATTTCTCATTTCCTCCATGTAAGTAATTTAATTTCTGCCTTCTTTTTTGGTGTTTGTCTTTACCATTTCTTTTTTTATTTCTCATTTACAATATATACATTTTTCTTCATATTACTCTTCCTAGTTGCAGCTGTACTTCCCCATAACCGTTCAAAAACATTGGTTTTGTTTCTTTGTTTGTTTGAAGGGAAGAGCCTTTGCTTTTCTTGATCCATCTTTTAATGATCATTCTGAATTTCACTTGCAGTTTAGTGATCTGCTAGTACATTTTTAATCAATTTGCTTCTAAATTTGTTTCCCTTTTGAAGGCACTGTGTTGTTATCTTTTAAGATTTATCTCTGGTATTTTCTTTTATTCGAACGGATTACACACTTCATAGGATTCTGTGATGCTTTTATTACTCCCATGTTGGTATTTTTTTTTGTTTTCTTCCTTTATTCATGTGAAACCAGGCACACAATTGTGGTGTCTTTACATTCAAGATTATGGAAGTATGGACTGCAAGGACTCAAGTTGTTAACCATTTTTCAAGCGCTGACATTCCGAACTTAAGGACAGAAGTATGCTAATGATAGTTTTTCTGCGAGTTCAACAGGGTGGATAAGTTCTAGACTTCTTGTTACTGATTTCTTTGATGATGTAAGCACTTCTATTTTTTATACTTCAAATTTACAGTAAAGAGGTTCATGATTTCCAGTCTTTTTTTAGTTGTACTTTTGGCTCCAGGTTGCCTAATTTACTGTGCTCGTCTACATCATTCACTGTCTCTTGTACTATGTATTTTCAGCTTTTTGGCTCAGTGTTAATTGCTTCCCTTTGTGCTGTATATCTTAATGATTGGTCTAATTCTTGTTTGATCCTTTCTTTCAGACTGTGAATTAACAATGATGGAGAAGAAGGCTTTTTTGCATTAGAGAGATGTTAAACTGCTCACACTATGGATAGCGCAGTGCGTATGTTGGTTCAATGTGTGGTCATCTGTATGATAGGCAGTGTGTATGTTGGTTCAGTTGTGTCTATAATCCGTAGATGGCACGAGGTACTATACTTGCAAGGTTTTCTTACTGTAATTTCAAAGTTTTACACCTGCTTGTCATAGAATGCAAATGGGTCCAGTCCAACCCGCATACATACATACCAACTCATGACTCGGCGCTGCAAATGGGTGTCTTTGAGACTCGACAAGTTCCGGTCATAATGTCACTGTAATAATCACACAATATGAGTGCAAATTATGCATAAATACACTGTAATTGTAGAAGTTCCAGTGCTAATTTGACTGTAAGTTTTGTGTATCTAGTCTTTAACTTTTAAGATATCACTGTGAGTAGACTGCAAGTTACCAGCAGACTCTAATGGCAGTCTACTTATCACTGTGTTTTTCTCCCAAAAGATTGTAAGTAGGCTGTACGTTGATGCAAGACCTACGGAGGATATGTTGATGGATCAGTAGGCTTTTTCTTGGATGTGGTATTGCGATAGTTGTAGCTCACATATGTTTGAAACCGAGTCTAGTTCCAACCCGATTAGGATTGGCCTTTCTCCTGATGACATACACACAGCGGAGATGCACAAAAAAGAGACACACAAATACATACAAGTGTCGTTCTTTATTGGTTGGAAAACTTGACTGATGTCCAATTAATTTTTAGTCAAACGTCAAATATACACTCCCATTACATAATAAATCTGTAATATACTCTAAAAGCAAACAAGACCAATATTATAGGCAGCTAATCTGTACTCTCCTTGCCACTTGCAATACCAAGCTGCAGCTTGTTTTTTAAGAAAAACATCACAGAAATAGGATTCTGAATTTCTGACTAACCTCCTTTAATTTTTTTCCAACTATGTTTGCTAATTATTTTAACCAAGACGAGCCCTAGCAACTAAGTCTACCTAAGTCAGATCATTCACAAATGCAGGTACGTCAATTCCACAATCAACGTAACCTATCCTATTACACCCGCAAAAAAAATGTAACCTATCCTATTCAAATCCACAATATCAAAGAATTGGATCAAACACGCAGGAAAGGAAGAAACAGATGAAGTTGGTGATCTTTAACAATCGAGACTGCTCCTATAGTAACGACAATAGTTCACAGATAAAAGGAAATCACCGAACCATGTGAGGCACCTTCAGGTCTGCTACACCGGGAACATGAATAGATCTGGAGGTTTCGGTGACTTGTGCGCTCTGGTAGGGAGGCGGCGGTCGATTCCAGTTACTTGTGGTGGAGAGCTCGCTCGCGGGGCTCTTGTTATACAGAAATTAAGCCAAGGAAATATCCAGAATTGTTTTGCAACTATGGATCCACAGTGCACTCAATTGATCTTGAACTAGCTAAAATGAGGTCGTACAAAATTGTGTTAACTGGATAGATCGGTAAGAAATCGGGAATCGACCGTTCGTGCAAATTACCTAGTCTGGGCGGAATCAAAAGCAGCCATGGATAACTTGTGGAAGTATGGCTCGGCGACCTTGACCTTCATCCCTGCAACGCAATCAAGCAGATCTAGCAGGGTGAAAAGAGGATAGAAGGCATACCAAGAGAAGAAGAGTGAGGAACATGCAGAACCTGCGCCGGAGCCGGACGTTGAGGGCATGGCGGCATAGCAGGTGCCAGGATCTGTTGCAGCGTCGGAGAGAGTAGAGTGGGGCGTTGGCGTCGACGGGATTGGAACGGGCGGGGAGGAGTGCGACCTCACGCCCATCAGGTGGTTTCGCTCCGTTGGTAAATTTACATCGGTAAGGCCAATTCCACCACGGGATCCCAAACGGACGTTCGTTTTGTCCTGTTTTTGTCCCTTTGGGTAGGGATTTGAGGTCGTGTCCGGGCCTGTTCTGGGATGCGGTGGCCGTGCATCCACCGCGCGGACGCATCCTTTTGCCCCATCCTGTCCGCGTCTATTTTAAAAAAAGAAACGTTTCAAATGCCAAGCCCAAGTTCACGACCCCAGTTCATCACGCCGGTAACAAAGCCAGCGGCCTACACGACCATCACCGGCAACACAGCCAGCGGTCGGCAACATAGCCAGCCTCCAAAATGAATAGTTGTCCTCGTCGGCAACACAGCCAGCGGCCGGCAACACAGCTGGCCTCCAAAGTGAATGTTTTTTCGCCGGCACACTGCCAGCGGCCCAACGGGCGGGTGGCACCCATGCCAGCCTCCAAAAAGAACGGCCACGCCGATCGGACGACCTAATTCAGGCCTTCGGCGTCGAGCATCTCCTTCTGCTTGGCCTCGAACCAGGCCCTCGTCTTGTCGCTCATCTTCGACAAGTTCACGCTCATGATCGCAAGGGCCACCTCCTTCGCTTTGGTGGCGGCATTGGTGGCCTCGATGTCGAGCTGCCTCTACCTGGCCTTGACGTTGTCGGCCTCGATGTCGAGCTGCCTTTGCCGGGCCGCCTCCTCCATGTCTATCTTCCTCTTCTTAGCTGCCTCCTCCATCTCAAGCTTCTGTCTTTGGAGGTCTAGGTATTGCTTCATTTGCTCATCCTTGCTTTGCCGCTTCTTCTCGTCCCTCACATCCTTATGTGACATCATGCCATGCAAAGTCTCATGCAAGGCCATGGTTGAGGCGTCACGTATGTCGTCCACCTTGGAGTTGGTCTTGCCCCTCGGCCTCTTCAACGCCTCGCCATCCCCACCTCCGGTGAATTTGGCCGTTTTCTTGCCTCTCTTCCTTTGAAGTTCACGGTAGTGATCCTTGAACTTAGGGCAATTGTTGATGAGCGTCCAACAATGCGTAAGAGTGAATGGCTTGTCATGGTGCCGGGCCTTGAATGCCTCCAAAGATTGAAATGCCTACACCACATGATCAACAACAAGTGAACATGCAAACATATACACGGCCGAAGTATCATGGGCCGTAGCAAGGAAAGGGCTAGAAAGAGAAGAGCATACCATGTCCCCAACGCCGAGACCACTCACGGGTCGTGCTTCAACGCTCTCAAATGCGGCACAATACTTGTTGCACTCTTGGCTAATCTCCATCCAACATTGACAAATCAACTTGTCCTCATCTTGTGTATATGAACCGGTGCGAATGCTCTTCCGCTTCTTTTGTGCTTCCGCTCTTTGGGTGAGCTCGTCTATGAACAATAGAGCGCCACTAATATCAACATCATTGGCTTCATCTTCATCTTCACCTTCGACATAGATGTCGTCGTCTTCATGCCACGAATCACCATGGTCGTAGTCAGCACGGTCGTCGGCCTCCTCATCGGGCACGTACTGGGCGCGGCCATCCTGACTGTGGGTCTCCTCGGGGTCGTAGGCACGGCCATGCCCACCCTGGAAGATCACGTCCTCCATGTACTGGTTGTAGAAGGGGTCGTCCACCGTCGGCGTTGAGGTTGGCATTCCATCAAACAACACGCGGGGGGCCGGCATGGTGCCTGTGAATGGTGCACGCGCCTGCTTTCTTTGCATCTCGACGGACGGCCGCCCGCCGCTGCTGGACCCAGGCATGACGTTGAGGTCGATGACGGCTGCGGGGCGTGGTATGGACGGCGCGAACAAGCCCACGTCCGGCGACGCCGAGAAACGGGTCTGGCCGTCGTGCCTGGGCGGAAGAAAGCCGGGCGACATGGGCGCGGCGCACGACGTCGGCGACTGGCAGTGCGTAGGCCGGGCGACCGACAAGCCTGTGCTCGCTGGGCCGACGGCCGCTGCATGGAACCCCGCCGGACGGCCCATGCCAAGCATGAGGATGGCGTGCACTTTATTGACGAGGTCCTCCTTCTCGTCGGCAGCGGCCTTGCGCCGCGCGGCCTCCAGCTCCTCGCGCTGGGAGGCGAACTTGGCCGCGGCGGCATTGATCTTGACGGCCGCTCTCCGTTCCCTCCTCTTCGCCGATTCCGCGTCCAACTTGGCGATCTCCTCCGGCGTGCACTCCGACCGCGGCTTCCTTGGCGCCTTCTTCTTCACCTTTGCGGTCGGGTCGACGGCCAGGCCGCCGGAACTCGGCGAGGCGTCGGCCATGGACGGGGGAGAGAGGGGGCGACGGGAGGGACGTGGGACGGTTTGGGGGAAATGGCTCCAAATGGGCATGGGGGGGTTGGTTTCTCCCACCGACAGGCGGGCTAGGGGAGGACAAGCGCGCGCGTCCCGCCCGTCCGCGCGTTGTCCGTTTCACCCCAAAACCGGCGCAACTTTGGGCCGGGATGGGTCGAAAGCGGACACAAAGCGGACAAAAGTCCGTTTGCGCCCGCGCGCTGGGCCGTCTCGTTTGTCCCTTTTATCCCAAATGGACGGGGGCGGATAGGATAGGGTCGCGCGGTGAAGTTGGCCTAAGAAGATAATTTTACAGCGGCTCACAGCCGTGGTTGAGGCTGACTGGCTCATTCGATGGACCAGGGTGAGGAATAGCTTATTCTTCACCCTGGGTGTCTAATAGAATATCTATATATATATATATATATATATATATATTACATTTTCTTTATTTTTATTTTTTGTTCTTTATTTCTTTTTTTGTTTTCTTTTTAATATTTCCAAACGCACGAACTTATTTTAATACACGTTGAATATTTTCCGTGTACACATTGAATGGTCAAAATTTATTCGAAAATATTCAACGTGTATCTAAAAACCACATTGAACATTTTTTATATAGGTTCAAAAATTTTGAGATACATGTTAAACATTATCCAAATACACGTTGAACATTTTTTTTTGAATACTTGTTGAACGCTTTTCAAATGTGTGTTTAAATTTTTTATAGACACATTGAACTTTTTTGTAAATTTCATTAACATTTTATGTAAAACTTGCAAACATTTCTTAAGTCCTTATGAACATATTTGTTAATGGCGCAAAAAATTCTTAAATGTTATGATTTAGAAAACAGTGTGAACAAAATTTCGCAGTGTGCGAATCTTTTTAAAACATAACGAACATATTTGTTAAACTTAGGACTATTTTTAAATGCGATGACCATTTTCTTGAATGACGCAAACAACTTTTATAAATTACATGATTTTCATGTATATTCTTGACCACTTTCAAAGGATATATTGAACATACTTTTAAGAATTTCATTTTTTTTCAATGGTACGAACATTTTTAAAAATATGGATTAGAAATTTTTGCCCTTCATGAATTGCGCACAACTTTTCACAAAATTAAGTAAAATGCTTTTGAAATTTCTATATATCTATAATATTTTAGAAATATAAAACAGTAAAAAAACAGAGTAGAAAAGGAAACAAAACTAACTAACAAGTTACTCCCTTCAATCCAAAACAAGCTTCGCAGATTCAAAGTAGGTTTAGTTTAACCTTAGTTTAAAACTAAGACACTTATTATGGATTGAGAGATGTAGTATAATAGGCAGACATATTGTATCCTCTCCTTAAGATGAGAGGAGAGGGCACTGACTAAAAGCGAGACAAGCAACCTGTAGCATCGCAGAGCTATATCATGCTTATAGCAATAATAGCATAGCCTGCGCGGCGGCACGCCGCGCCTCTTCGGTACATTGTGTCCATATGTATATTACTTCTATTGTTTATAGTGAAACTCAATTTAAACAAGAGAGCTAGATAGTTGAGATTGCAATCATAAAAGGAGAAGTTTGAAAGCAATACATTTTTTTATCACGGTTAATGTTGAATTTTGTATATGTGTTATCTTTGTCTCGTATTGTAAATTCAACCATAAAATAAAAAAAATTACGTGTACAAGTTTGCAATGAGAAAAAGGTAAGGCATGCATAAAAGCAAACTGAGGAGGATACATTAACTGTTAGCGTGAGTGATACATCTTACAAAGTGGAGAACACATGCTGACACTTTCTTAATAAGAGTATAAGACTAAACACATTACATTTAGTTGTGTCTTATATGATTCCAGCGAGGCCTCCTGCAGGATTTGTGCCTATGATGAAGTGATATAGAGCTTTTCAAATTGTTGCATACAATTGGTGGGTTAGAACCTGTGTGTGAGATTATTGGATCTTTCACTTTGTGAGATGCCGGTGAAATTTGTTGCATATCTTTGTTAGGATCTTAGTCTATATTGCGAATTCATTTTATTAGGCATTTATCTTCCGATAGGCTATGTTGAATTGCAATGGTTGGTGCGTGTGCATTGGAAACAAGTTTCTCTTTATGACTTCAAATGCATAATAGTTATGGTCATTGATAATGATGCTATAGTGAGAAAAACCTAGAGCCTCTCATGATCGAAGGTGGCGGGAAGCATGCCTGGCAGAAAAGAGTTTTTAGTGTAGGGCCATTGTCCTATCACGTGCCTAGAGACCGAAGCAACCCTGCAGGCTCCGCTTGATATTGACCGGCGGGATAGAGGACACGGTGGAGAACATGTCGTACTCCCATAAGAGATGGAAGAGGCTAGGAGATGGGGGAATTGCTTCTTATTTCCAATTTAGATAATTGGATTTGCACCGAAGGAAACCAGAAATGTCATATACCATGAAAAATCTAGGATAGAGAAGCTATATCCTATTCATCGGTACTAATCATGGATACTTCATTTTTTATAAGATCAGGCGGCTCGTTGGAGCGCCCATTGGGGCCATGTCCCTTTTGCGGATACATTGACTGCGCGCCTAGTAGATTGCATAGAGAACACAATTAATATCCACCTCCCAACCAGCAGGACCACGTCTACCATCAGCAGGCATCCAACCAGAATGCGGCCGACCTGAAGGACGCCTTGCAGAGCCACCAAGCCTTGCTATCAAGAAAACAAATATAACAACTAGTGCCAGTGAACCACAAAAAACTGTAATGCAACACATCCACAGCCGCTCCCCATAATGAGCACAATATATAAATTTGTCTTGCTAAATCGCAGTCGATTGAAATCTCAGTCAATGGTATATTCCTTGGATTTTGCATGAACATTCATACATTTTTTTTATTTTTTTCCTTCTTGTATACGTCACTTGACAGAGACTTGGTTAAGCCTTAATCGACTAAGACCTAGCCACATCCGGTAAATATCACAGACCACCAGAAACTACACCAAAACGGCAACTGACCTAAAGCAAAAAAAAAGGTAAATCCAATACAACTCTGCTAATAACATATGCAACGCTAACCATAATCCACCACGCGTCAACACCATTATTTACCCACACATGCGAGCGTTAAAAAAGGAAACAAACCAGGGACGGCATAAAAGTAGAGAAAATATCTCTTAGTATAGATGAGACATAGATAACATATACTTTCTCCGTTCCAAAATAAGTATTTTGAGCTTAGTACAAATTTGTTATAGAGCCAGTACAAAGTTCCCCGTAAAAAATAGTACAAAGTTGTGACATTTATTCTGGAGTGGGGGGAGTATTAGAAAAAGAAAGAAAAGAAAAGAAGCCCCCCACACACGAAACGAACCGAAGGAGAAATATCTCAATAGAAAGAAAAATAATAGTAATACAAAAATGCCAACGGTAATCGCGTGCACGTAGTCACATCGGCCGCCGTGAAGGTAATCATATCCTTCCAAAATTCGCGCTGGTGATTGCATGCACTAATCAGCGGCCAAACCGGAAACAAACAGGTACGAGACCACCACACAAGAAAAGGCAGTTTGATCTAACGAAGCAAATCCGAGGATAAATCACCATGTCCACCCAATAGCAAGCCCACAAAATTCGCTGGTAAATCCAAGGAAATCGCAAATAAAAAAAGAGAAAAAGAAGCCCTTGCAGGGATAGAGAAGTACTAATACATGAAGAAAGAAATTAATCACCCCAAAAAAAGAAGAAGGAAATTAATTGGGACCGTGCTTGTCTTTTTTTTTTGCGGGGTGAAAACATGCATTACTCAATCAAAAAGTCATTACAATCGAGAGAAACAATCTCCATCACCTCATCCGGACCAGCCTCTAACCAGGTCATGGTCCTACCTTGTAATCTAGCAAACGAAGCTAATGCATCACTAGCCTTATTTCGGGTCCTAGCAATATGAAAAATATAAGATTGTCGAAGAGACAATAGGTACTTAATTTCCTTCATGATTGAGGCGTAAATAGAGCGGTCGACGTCTTCACATGAAATCAAGGTCACCGCCTCGAGAGAATCCATTTCCACCACTATAGGAAGATCATTGTGTTGGAGTGCCAATGAGACCCCTTCCATGCATGCACAGAGCTCCGTCTCTAAGGCATCTTTACAGGAATACAGGACCCTGCATGCCGAGACATTAACAGCCCCTCGATGGTCACGTAAGATCATTCCAGCCCCGGCATTACCAACCATACTGAAGGACCCATCAGTATTTAGCTTAATCCACCCCAGCTCCGGGGGCCTCCATCTTTTCTCCTTTGGTGCACTAATGACTCCTTCAGCTGGCGCCAGTTTTTCATATACAATTGGAGATTTGCCTTTTGCTGGATCTGCTCGTGGGTAAAGCTTAATTCCAATCAGGGAATCAACGTAGCTTCGCAAGAAACGAATAGAGGCCTCCATAGATGGTGCAGGCTTGCAGTGCACCACTTCATTCCGGACAAACCAACTCCTCCAAAATATCATCAAAACCATCATTGGCCCCACATCATTCAACGGCGCTAGAACATGAAGCAGCCACTCCTTCCCATTATGCTCTATAGATTCTATCTCCGGGATCATCCATACCTTAGCCATAGCGAGATACAAGTCTCGACCAAACTGGCAGTTGACGAAGGGGTGAAAGTTATCTTCTTCCTCCCTCCCACAAACTGGACACCTGCTCCCAACCTCGAGCCCGATTTTGTGTTTCCTCTGCCAAGTAGGGAGTGAGTTAGTAGCTAATCTCCAAGCAAAGTTGCGCACCGATGGCGGCGCCCAGCTTTTCCAAATAAAGTCCCAACACTTCTGCTGACCGGACGGTGATGAACTAGAGGATACATCTGTCACCCGGTGTGCTTCCTCAAAGGCCAGAGTGTAGGCCGATTTAACAGTGAACACACCATGTTTACCTGGTCCCCATGCTATCACATCTTCCTCCAGCCCCGGAGATGCTCTGATCTTCGCGATCTCTTGTACATCCGCATTGACAAAATATTCATTCAACAGCTCATAGTTTCAGGAACCGTTCTGATTTAACAGGTCCGAAACAAATCGAATACGACACCTTCCATGTGGAGAGATCGGTTTATAAGAATAAGGCCTCGGTATCCAGTTATCCCTCCAAACACGTATGCTCCTGCCATTACCCATTCTCCATACTAGCCCCTTCTTCAATAGATCCAGGCCATAACTGATAGCTTGCCATGACGACGACGCGTTACCCGTGAAAACTGTATCATCTAACCTGCCCAGTGGGTAATACCTCGCTTTCAAGACTTGGGCGCACAAACTATCTGGTCTAGTTAGAAGTCTCCACGCCTGTCGTGCTAACAAAGCTTGATTGAACATCCGAAAGTCACGGAACCCCACTCCTCCCTTCGCCTTGGGTTGCATCAAATGATCCCATCCTCGCCAATGCACTCTTCTTTTGCCTTTCGCCGAGCCCCAGTAGAAATTTCTTACCATACGAGTAAGATCATCACACACTGAGAAAGGCACTTTGAAGACTCCCATTATGCATGTAGGCAGCGCCTGGGCTACGGACTTGATCAACACCTCACGTCCCGGTTGGGCCAACTGACCATCCCCCCACTGCAACAGTCGTTTTGTCAGCCTAGTTTGCAGGTTCTGGAAACGCCCTTTCGACATCCTCCCTTTCGGTGTTTGCAATCCCAAGTACTTATCCTCAAAAGAATGGCTAGTAACCTGTAACGCTGCTCTTACCTCATCCTGGACTACTCCAGGGCATGCATCCCCAAAGAGTAATGAGCACTTATCATAATTAAGGCCTTGTCCTGTAGCAGCACCGTATGCATCCAAAATTGCTTTAACCTTCTCTGCCTGGATTTTAGAAGCCTCAAAAAACAAAAATGTATCATCCGCAAATAGTAAGTGTGATATACCCGGGGCATCTCTACACACTCTCACTGGAGTAATATCTCCTGAATCCACATTCTTCCTTAGTAGAGCCGAATAGTAAGTGTGATATACCCGGGGCACTTCTACACACTCTCACTGGGACCGTGCTTGTCGGTGTATCCGTGTATGCATGTCGTGTCGAACTCTGGATTCTGTTCAAACAGGCACATTGGGTCGTCAATCTAAAGCGCATGAATCTAGAATTCAACCATACCGATTATGCATCCATTATTTATAGCAAGCATCCACTAATTTCATCCTCATCACTGAGTATAATCCAAATAAGACGACACTGGATCAAATTATGTAGAACACGAGTTAGGAAAAAGATATGTAGAACATTTCAAAACTGAAAATGAATAGATCAGAGATGCGGTTGGTGACCAGGCACCACGTACAGCCATCCCAACTGATCAGAGTCGTCACCGATGGTGGCCAATAGGTGGACGTGTCCAGATCAAAGTCGTTGTCGAATTGATCAGTGGTTTCATGGTCCATGCATCCTGCCCGGAGCAGTGCCACTGGGAGGGGCGTATGCAAGGCAGTGAGTGCAAGGTCACGCACCGGACCGGACCTCCAGCGATGGCACATTAGCAATTGCGCCGTTGTGTGCCTGTGGATTTGAAAACTCCAGGCTTCTTGATCTCGGTTAATACGTACTATTACGTTAACAGCCAAACCGCAAAAAAAAAAAAAACAGGCAGCTCTCTATTCTCTCGTCGTCTTTGCTTGTCTTCTGCTCTTAAAATCTTCCTCGATCCTTTGCACGAACCCTGCACGCAACAACACAGAGCGCCGGTTGCAGCTGCCCTTTGCCTTCAATTCCGGCGCTGCGTCATGCATGCCAGATTTCAAATAACAAGATAAGCTAATTGGTCATAATTTGCAATGGCACCTATCATTTAAACACAATCTGCATAGGAAAATTGAAAAAATTGTTAGAGCAAAACAAACCATCACAGGGAAGTGCAGTTTGAATCTCATCTGCAAATGGAAATAGGCCAGGCAAATAAAATTGAATTAACTGAGAAAAGTAAGTACTACTACGACATATAGTAATGAAAGGAGAAAGAGGAGGCGTCAGCTAAGTCTATAGCTATAAACATAAACATTAGGTCTCCATGAACAGAGACGCAGGCACAACAAAATAAAAGGAGACAGGAATGGAAGGAAGGAGATGAACTTTTACTACACGTACCTGTGGAAGGAAGACAGTAGCTGTAGCAGCATGGAAACATGTGAGAGGAACACCGACGCGTCGGCAGCGCTTGTTCCTTCAGGCCGTTGACGGAGGCAGAGCGCCGGTGTCCGTGGGGAGCAAAGCACGCACGTGGTGAAGGTGCGGCGACGCGTGGAGTGCTGGCGGCTCACGCGGGGGCTCAGGCAGCGGCAGCACGCCCCAGCAGTCAATGTTGTAAAGCGTGGAGAAGATATTGGTCGACCTGCAGGCGACGCCGTCGTGCAGTATGCCAGCAGCTCCCCGGCGACAACTTTTATCGGTGGAGCAGCTAGACGGTGTAGTCGGCTCCTCCGTGGTGATGGCTGCTACTCCTTTGCCATAGATGCCCGACGGCGGCCCTGGCGTTACTCTCGCTGGAACGATGTGAGATAGACCGGAGGAAGCCTCCCGCGCGGGGGGGGGGGGGGGGGGGGGGGGCAGTTTCTCGCTCCGCAGAGCAGCATCGACTTCGACTCGGTGCACCTCCTTCCCGGTTCGGAGCCCCCCTATGCAGCCGCACCCGACGATCCCTGGTTGGTCCCTTGTGCAGCTCAATTGACTGCACGCCCGGCGGCTGCCCTCTATATATCTGGCGGCTTTCGGTCTTTCCATGGCTCCCCCATAGCGGTAGGCCACCACGAATTGCAGCAGTGAAAGAAAAAGAATGATGAGATCGGAAGAGATGGTCAAGCAACATTAGTGACGGGAATGACGCGCCGTTGCAGCCTGAATCCTGCTTCCCACGCACGCCGTTTATGATGATATCCGTGTGCCATCACAACAGCCGCATGCAAACCGGGCCACCACATAGAAACATGCAGAGAAGTAACTCCAAAACAGGGGATCGTAATTAAATTAAACACATGCAGCGCACATGGTGAAGATCGCTACAAACGGAATGTCCCAAATCTTCGGCGGGATTGGTGCGCTCACCGGTATCTGTACCAGATCCGGCTTGCCTGCCTTCTCCTCATGCTTTCATACATGCTTCCACTTTATCTTACAGTTGTTTTTTTTTCTTTTTTATTTCTAATCTAATCATCTTCCTCTGATTTTAATGAGGTGGGGCCGGACTTTATTTTGTTCCAATCAAATCAAGCCACGTATGCGGGAGCACGGATGGGCGCACGCGCGGGGAGCAGGCAAGTCTCGTCCATCTGTACCCAGCCATATCCCTCAATATATATCGTGTCGTCACCCGATTGGCCCGGTTTTCACTGTGATAAAAAGTCAAAAAACAAGAAAAAAGAAACCTGGCTAGGTTTAGTATATTAAGAATACTAGATGATATCTCGCACGTTGTTGCGAAAATATTTGCAATACATTTCGATGATATGTGATTTCTATGAAACGTAAATAGTGATACTACGAAAACTAAAATTGCAAATCCATATGCTTTATTGTGTTTGATTAATGTATTGTAAAATATCTATATATGTTTTGCATGTTGAGATGGACATTTTCATGTGCATGAATGCATGTTGTGGTGGGCCTTTTGCTATGCATGTTGCTTGATGATGTGGCATGCTTGCATGTTGAGAAAAATTTGTTAGTGGGGGCTAGCTATTTAGATATAGAAGATAAGCTTCCCTCGCCTTAAGATTTTCCAAAACATTACAGTAACATGCTGGACCTTTATATCATTGGTTGCTCACTCGCTCATATCGCTGGATTTGTTCGCTTCGTTTTTTGGTTTTACTGTTTTCTTTAGTTTGTTTGTCTCTCTCTCTCTCTAATTTCCTTTGTTTTCTCATTAGTTTTCTTTGTTTCTTTATCGGTTTCAACTGTTTTTTCTTCTTCTTTTCCTTTTTTGCTCTTTCTCGATTTTTATTTTTTGTTTTCTTTCTTAGTTTCTTCTTTTTCTTTGGATTTCTTTAATTTTCCTGATTTCACTGTTTTCATTGTTGTGCACTGGTTGTTTTTTCTTTATTTCTTGGGTTTCTTTTCTTCAATCTTTCTTTCTTTCTTGGTTTCCTTTGGTTTTTCTTGTTTCTTTGTTTCCTTTTCTTTTTATGGTTGTCTAAGTTTTTAATACACATTCAACATTTTTCTTATACAGCAGACAATTTTTTTTGAAATCTTATATTTTTATGCCTACTTTTTCATATGTACATTCTTCATTTTTGGTGTATATATACTTTTTCGAATACAGATTTAACAATTTTCAAATATAGGTTTAGCATTTTTAAAATATATGGTCAATATTTTTTCTATGCACATTAAAAAAATGCAAATGCTTGATTAACTTTTTCCAAATACGACATTAACATGTTTTGAATACATGATTAAGTTTTTTATATTCATTGTTAGTTCAAATGCTTGATTAATATTTTACAAATACAACATGAAAATATTTTTAATACAGGATCAACATTTTTTCACACAAATTTAACATTTTTCAAGGGTATAGCCTCCTGCGAGCTGGGCCGGCCTAGTATGGTGCTCCCTCAGGCGAGGATAGCCTCCAACTCACGTCAAGTGAGCACTACTAGGGAAAATCTTATACACAGAATCTTAGCAGTAACACTGGATAAAATGAAGCGCTGCTGCTACTTAGTAGTAGCACGTGGCTGTAAAAAGCGCTACTGCTATCCTGTTAGCAGTAGCGCGTGTTAGCAAAAGGCGCTGCTGCTAAGTTTGAACTGGGTGCACATGGCTAGCCCCACTTAGCAGCAGCGTATCCTTGTCCAGCGCTACTGCTATGATGCGTAGTAGTAGGGCTTTTCTTCAACCCGCGCTGCTACTAACCCTACTTTATCGTCCCGTCGCGCGGCCAACCCTCTGACTCTCCCTCTCACTCACTCTCCCCCGCATCCCCCATCGTCCGTCGTCGCCGCCGTTCCCCAACCACCGTCGTCACTCGCCGCCGCGGACGCTCCTGCTCCTCCTCCACTGAGATAGTCCCTCCATCTCTCCTCAACCCTAAAATCTTTTTTACTGTTCTTGTATAATGTATTTTTTTACTGTTTTTAGTAAGTGTTTAATAGAATTAGTAAGAAAATTAATAGAACTAGTTGAACTAGTTTATTTTTAGTAAGAACTAGTTTATTTTTATTTATAGTAAGTGCTTAATTGAACTAGTTGAATTAATAGAACTAGTTTATTTTTAGTAAGAAAATTTAGTTATATGATCTAATTAAAATTTTATTACAGAACTAGTTTATTTTTACTAAGAAAATTAATAGAACTAATTTATTTTTAGGTGTATTTAACAGAATTCTAGGTTGATTCATTTTGAAGTGGACATGCCATATTTTGAACATGTCACATTTGTTGTTATTTTTTAGTTAACTGCATTATTCCTGCATCGACGTCGACAATTGCTATCCCGCATCCTCGTCGCCGACTCGGCGGAGTAGGCCTGCTTGATCAAAGGGGCCATGTCTGGGACTGGGCTCCGTCGGGCTAGTACTGGGATGTGCTACCTTCCCGGGGGCGCAACTTGGTCAGGAGGCAGCCCGTCGTTGACCCGGACCTTTTTGGTGGCGGTCGCGTGGGCCAGTGACGGTGCGGAGGCTTTCATCCCCCGCGGAGGTGGTACGTCACCATGTCAGCGAGGAGGATGAGCACGTCCGTCGTTACATGGTTGCGTTGGAGGGCAGGTTTGACAATACCTAGTAGGTTCTTCAGGGATCTCACTGGAGCTATGATCCTGTGATGGTTCCTTCTCTTTGGGTGTCCACCGCCCGTGCCGATACCCGTCGTTCGCTAGGTTTTTAGCTGTATTAGTGATGTTATACGTAAGATACTATTCGAGATGTATTAGTGATAATATTCGACGATGTACAGACGCAAGAGATGATTTAGTTTTGCTTATTGAATCATGCTAATTTGAATACTAATTTATTTTATGATTTAGTTTTGCTTATTGAATGCTCAAATTGGAGAACTACTCCTATGAATGCTCAAATTGGAGAGCACTATGCGAGGCGTATGCATCTGATTAGTTGATAGCTTATAGGGTTTTTGTTTTTGCAGAAATCCAGGAGCCCCTCCATCATCCCCGCCGTCGTCCCCGTCACCGACCCCCTCCGACCTTGAGGTGAGACCAGCCAAATCTCCATGCCAATATGAGTCCTATAAGATATTTTGAAATGTTTTTGTACATATTTTCAACCATTGAAATGCAATGACCATCAAGTTTGAATGCTCATATGATGTAGATATAACATGTATATCTAGTGTTGCTCAAATAGGATATGTGCTTGCCCAAGTGGCCGGCCATGTTTGCATGTAACACCTCCGAGTGGCCTACGTTTTGCTGGAGTGTTGATTAATTTTTGTTTCGGAAAATTTTAGGCACTCGCTATGTCCTTTTTTAGCAAAGGTCATGCCGGATTTTTTCGTGAATTTTGACATGGCTTGTGCTAGAATATGTACGAAATATCGAGTGGCCTGGATTTTCTAGAAAAATAATTAAATGACATTTCGGGTTGATTTTAAGTCTGTCGAGGCTCCATACATGATAGTCAACAAGTGAGTGAAGAAGAATCCCGACTTTTGTCGTGGGGGTCGTTTTTCCTTCTTCTCCTTGTGCTAGACCTTTGTTATGCACTAGGGTAAGGAGGAATAACGACCATCACTAGCGGTTGAAAAATCAATGAGGGAGTGTGTCCACCATATATGAGAGAGGACGAAGAATCCTGACTTTTGTCGTGGGGGTCATTTCTCCTTCTTCTCCTTGTGTTAGACCTTTGTTATGCACTAGGGGAAGGAGGAGTAACGACCATCATCGAAGATCGCAAATGTCAGAGAGGGATCAGTGAAGGAGTCTCTACCATATATGAGAGGACGAAGAATCCCGACTATTGTCGTGGGGATCGCTTCTCATTCGTTCCCGTGTTCTAGACATTTTGGTGTAATGCACTCAGGGACGAAGGGAGGAGCGACCATCACCGACCCACCCCCCTGGGCGCGCCCTCCATCCTCGTGGGCCCCTCATGGCCCCCCTTACGTACTTCTTCCGCCTATTTATCTCCATATACCCAAAAACATCAGGGAGCACAATAGATCGGGATTTCCGCCGCCAGAAGCCTCCGTAGCCACCGAAAGCCAATCTAGACCCGTTCCGGCACCCTGCCGGAGGGGGCAATCCCTCTTCGGTGGCCATATTCATCATCCCGGTGCTCTCCATGATGAGGAGGGAGTAGTTCTCCCTCGGGGCTGAGGGTATGTACCAATAGCTATGTGTTTGATCTCTCTCTCTCTCTCTCTCTCGTGTTCTTGAGGTGATACGATCTTGATGTATCGCGAGCTTTGCTATTATAGTAGGATCTTATGATGTTTTCTCCCCCCTCTACTCTCTTGTAATGGATTGAGTTTTCCCTTTGAAGTTATCTTATCGGATTGAGTCTTTAAAGATTTGAGAACACTTGATGTATGTCTTGCCGTGCATATCTGTGGTGACAATGGGATATCACGTGATTCACTTGACGTATGTTTTGGTGATCAACTTGCGGGTTCCGCCCATGAACCTATGCATAGGGGTTGGCACACGTTTTCATCATAATTCTCCGGTAGAAACTTTGGGGCACTCTTTGAGGTCCTTTGTGTTGGTTTGAATAGATGAATCTGAGATTGTGTGACGCATATCGTATAATCATGCCCACGGATACTTGAGGTGGCATTGGAGTATCTAGGTGACATTAGGGTTTTGGTTGATTTGTGTCTTAAGGTGTTATTCTAGTACGAACTCTAGGGCTGTTTGTGACACTTATAGGAATAGCCCAACGGATTGATTGGAAAGAATAACTTTGAAGTGGTTTTGTACCCTACCATAATATCTTCGTTCGTTCTCCGCTATTAGTGACTTTGGAGTGACTCTTTGTTGCATGTTGAGGGATAGTTATATGATCCAATTATGATATTATTGTTGAGAGGACCTGCACTAGTGAAAGTACGAACCCTAGGCCTTGTTTCAACGCATTGCAATACCGTTTGTGCTCACTTTTATCATTAGTTACCTTCCTGTTTTTATATTTTCAGGTTACAAAACTATTATCTACTATCCATATACCACCTGTATCACCATCTATTCGCCGAACTAGTGCACCTATACAATTTACCATTGTATTGGGTGTGTTGGGGACACAAGAGACTCTTTGTTATTTGGTTGCAGGGTTGCTTGAGAGAGACCATCTTCATCCTATGCCTCCTATGGATTGATAAACCTTAGGTCATCCACTTGAGGGAAATTTGCTACTGTCCTACAAACCTCTGCACTTGGAGGCCCAACAACGTCTACAAGAAGAAGGTTGTGTAGTAGACATCAAGCTCTTTTCTGGTGCCATTGCCGGGGAGGTGAGTGCTTGAAGGTATATCTTTAGATCTTGCAATCGAGTCTTTTAGTTTCTTGTTTTATCACTAGTTTAGTATATAAAAGAAAACTACAAAAAAATGGAATTGAGTCTACCTCATACGCTTCATCTTTTTAATATCTTTCGTGAGTATGATGGAAAGGAAAATTGTGCCAAAGTGTTAGAATAAGAATGCATTAAAATGTTTGGCACTAAATATTTTAATGATGAGCATGATTGCAATGTTGTTAGTATGAATTCCTTGAATATCCATGATGCTAATGATATGCAAAGCCACAAGCTTGGGGAAGCTATGTTTGATCAAGATGATATTTTTGTCCCCCAAGTTTTGATGAGCAAATTTATTATGATAAAAGCATGCCTCCTATTTATGATGATTATATTGATGAAAGTGGATTTGGAGAGGTCATGACTTTATTTTGTGATGAATCCACCATTTCGGAAGAGGTTCCAATTGATTATGAGAACAAAGTTGCTATCTATGATGATTATTGTGATGACTTGTATGCTATAAAGAATAATGATAACCATGAAACTTGTCATCATGATTTTAGTTTTCAATTGTATTATGCCTCATATGATAGTTATTTTGTTGAGTTTACTCCCACTATTCCGAATGAGAAGAATTTTGCTTATGTGGAGAGTAATAAAAATTCTATGCTTGTAGATCATGAAAAGAATGCTTTAGGTGCTGGTTATATTGTTGAATTCATTCATGATGCTACTGAAAATTATTATGAGGGAGGAACATATGCTTGGGGGAATTGCAATAATATCAAGTTTCCTCTCTATGTGCTTAAAATTTTGAAGTAATGCTTGTTTTACCTTCCTATGCAAGTTGATTATTGTTCCCATAAATTGTTTGCTCACAAAATCCCTATGAATAGGAAGTGGGTTAGACTTAAATTTGCTAGTCATATTCTTCATGATGCTCTATTTATGTTTCAATTCTTATCTTTTATGTGAGCATCATTGAAATCATCATACCTAGCTAGGGGCGTTAAACCATAGCGCTTGTTGGGAGGCAACCCAACTTTATTTTTGTTCCTCGATTTTTTCTCCTGTTTAGTAATAAATAATTTATCTAGCCTCTGTTATCGTTGTGTTTTTTCTGTTTAATTAGTGTTTGTGCCAAGTAGAACCTTTGGGAAGACTTGGGGAAAGTCTTTGCGATCATGCTGTAAAACAGAAACTTTAGCGCTCACGAGAATTGCTGCCATTGTTATTTGGAAAGTGATATTTAGTTAATTCTTTTTGCAGATGATTAATAGATAAATTCCTCAGGTCCATCAATTTATTTGAGAATTTTATGAGTTCCATAAGTATACGTTTGATTCAGATTACTACAGACTGTTCTGTTTTTGATAGATTCTGTTTTCATCGTGTTGTTTGCTAATTTTGATGAATCTATGAGTAGTATCGGAGGGTATGAACCGTAGAGAAGTTGGAATACAGTATATATTACACCAATATGAATTTATAATGAGTTCATTACAGTACCTTATGATGGTGATTTGCTTTCTTATACTAACGGAGCTTACGAGTTTTCTGTTAAGTTTTGTGTTGTGAAGTTTTCAAGTTTTGGGTAAAGATTCGATGGATTATGGAATAAGGAGTGGAAACAGCCTAAGCTTGGGGATGCCCAAGGCACCCCAAGGAAATATTCAAGGACAACCAAAAGCCTAAGCTCGGGGATGCCCCGGAAGGCATCCCCTCTTTCGTCTACTTCCATCGGTAACTTTACTTGGAGCTATATTTTTATTCACCACATGATATGTGTTTTGCTTGGAGATTCAATTTATTTTGTTAGGATTTGCTTGCTGTTATTTAGAACAATGTTTTGCATCTTTTATTCCAATAAAAGTGGCACTGATAGTCTTTACTATGCCTATGTTACAAGTCTTCATGTTGCTGTTTGAAAACACAAAGCTTACCGCTGTTGCAATAATTCCCTAGAAAAGTCAGAATGTGATAAAATGTTGAAACGTTTTGCATATTAAGATCTGATAAATTTACTACAGTGGGAATTTTCTTTCACAATTTTTGGAGTTAGGGAAGTATGGATCTTGCTGCACTCTTTACAGACTATCTTGTTTAGGCAGATTGCTGTTATGTTTGCATATGTTTGCTTCTTTAATGATTCTATTTACGGATAGGACTATTAAATAGGCAGAGGCATTTAGTATGCAATGTTGAATAATAATTTTAGTGATTTTCTACACTAGAGTATGATAAGGTTTTGGCAATGGTTTATACTAACTTATCTCACGAGTCCTTGTTGAGTTTTGTGTGGATGAAACTTTTGAGATTTAGGGAGACCGTGATATGAGAGGAATTAAGGAGACACAAAAGCTCAAGCTTGGGGATGCCCAAGGCATCCCAAGATAATATTTCAAGAAGTCTCAAGCTTCTAAGCTTGGGGATGCCCCGGCTGGCATCCCACCTTTCTTCTTCAACAACTATCGGTTAGTTTCGGTTGATCCTAAGTTTTTGCTTCTTCACATGATGGTTGCTATTCTTAGAATGTCATTTTATTTTGCTTTGCTTGCTGTTTGAATGAAATACCAAGATCTTAAATTCTTAAATGTTAGAGAGTCTTCACATAGTTGCATAATTATTCGACTACTCATTGATCTTCACTTATATCTTTCGGAGTAGTTTGTCGTTTGCTCTAGTGCTTCACTTATATCTTTTTAGAGCACAGTGGTGGTTTCATTTGTAGAAATAGATGAACTCTCATGCTTCACTTATTTTTTTTGAGAGTCTTAAATAGCATGGTAATTTGCTTAAATAATCCTAATATGCTAGGTATTCAAGATTAGTAAAAACTTTCTTATGAGTGTTTTGAATACTAAGAGGAGTTTGATGCTTGATGATTGTTTTGAGATATGAAGGTAATAATATCAAAGTCATGCTAGTTGAGTAGTTGTGAAATTGAGAAATGCTTGTGTTGAAGTTTGCAAGTCCCGTAGCATGCACCTATGGTAAACGTTGTGTAACAAATTTGAAACATGAGGTGTTATTTGATTGTCTTCCTTATGAGTGGCGGTCGGGGACGAGCGATGGTCTTTTCCTACCAATATATCCCCTAGGAGCATGCGCGTAGTACCGAGGTTTTTGATGACTTTTAGATTTTTGCAATAAGTATGTGTGCTCTTTATGACTAATGTCGAGTCCATGGATTATACGCACTCTCACCCTTCCATCCTTGCTAGCCTCTTCGGTACCGTGCGTTGCCCTTTCTCACATTGAGAGTTGGCGCAAACTTCGCCGGTGCATCCAAACCCCATGATATGATACGCTCTTTCACACATAAACATCCTTATATCTTACTCAAAACAGCCACCATACCTACCTATTATGGCATTTCCATAGCCATTCCGAGATATATTGCCATGCAACTTTCCACCATTCCGTTTATCATGACACATTCGTCATTGTCATATTACTTAGCATGATCATGTAGTTGACGTCGTATTTGTGGCAAAGCCACCTCTCATAATTTTTTCATACATGTCACTCTTGATTCATCGCAATCCCGGTACACCGCCGGAGGCATTCATATAGAGTCATACTTTGTTCTAGTATCGAGTTGTAATCATTGAGTTGTAAATAAATAGAAGTGTGATGATCATCATTAATAGAGCATTGTCCCAAGTGAGGAATAAAAAAGAGAGAGAGAGAAAGGCCATAAAAAAGGAGAAGACCCAAAAAAGGCCATAAAAAGAGAAGGCCTATAAAAATGTAAACAAAAATTGAAAATGAGAGAAAAAGAGAGAAGGGACAATGCTACTATCCTTTTCCATACTTTTGCTTCAAAGTAGCACCATGATCTTCATGATAGAGAGTCTCTTGTTTTGTCACTTTGATATACTAGTGGGAATTTTTCATTATAGAACTTGGCTTGTATATTCCAACAATGGGCCTCCTCAAGTGCCCTAGGTCTTCGTGAGCAAGCAAGTTGGATGCACACCCACTTTATATGCAAGTCAAATATTTATTTCTCAAAAGTATAAAACTAAAATGTTCCAATTTTAGTATAAATTCTCCTAATCTTTTAACATGTTGAACCAAGATCATTTGACTCACCAATTAATCCCTAGTAAAATATAAAGTGGTTCAAAAACAACAAATTACCCCTTTTCAAATAAACAAACATTTATGTATTTTCCCTTTTGACTTGAAACATTGTGGGCCTCTCCAAAATAATGATTAATATTTATGTAACAAGTTTCTTAGTCGACTAAATTTATTTGGTATGAATTCTAAATGCAAAACACTGAAGAAAATGTAAAGCAGAAAAGAAAAGGGGATAGAAAAGAGCATTGTTCACTTATGGCCCAATGCTATAGTCTAAAGTCCAGCCCACCTAAGGCCTTCTCCTATCTCTCAACAGGGGAGGAGGCAGGGACATGTGCGTGGCACACATCCATGGCCACCACGGCTTGATGGCCGCCACGCACACCACAGTACCCCCACCCCTTTAAGAACGTCCCTTGGGAACCCTAGATCGAGCTCGTCTGATCCCCTCTCTTTCCCCATCGTACCCCCTTTCCTTCTGCTCAAAAACGAGCTCGTGAGATCGCGATGTGGTTGTGTGTGTCATCGCCGTTGCCGCGGCCTGCGTAGTCCCCGGCGTTGGAGGAGTTGTCCAGGCGGACCCCCGTCGACCACCGCGTCTTCTCCGAGTCCCCGTTCGTCGGGTGCAGCACCACAAAGATGGCATCGACCGGCTCCACCAACCTCGACCGCCGCCATCTCGCTAGTGAGCCCTCCTCTGGTTTCCCCTATTTTCCCCCATCGAACCATCAGCGTAGGCCGCCGTCACTGTCGTGCCCGATGCCGTCAGAGCTTGTGCTCACTGCGTCGCTGTCCGCGCTCCCGCACGCCCCTGACCACGTCCTCCACGCCCTTGGCCGCCTGCGCGTGCCCCCGCTCGAACCCGCCGTACCCTGGCCGTGCCCCCACACGCGTGTGGCCGAGCCCCCGCTCGCCTCCTGCTGTCGCTGCGCTATTGCTGCCTGCTCTCGCCCCCGTGCGTTCATTGCTCTACTGCGTTCTGCTACTGCAGATGCGTCCTACTGCTAGCTAGTGCTGCTTAGGCACTGCGCTTCTGGTTTGCCTGCTCCTGCTGGTCAACGCTGCTATGCTGCTACTTGCGACTGGCCATGGCCAAGTGTGCAGCGTGTGTGTGTGTGTGTGTGTTGTGTGTGCACGGCTGTGCCATCACGCCAGCCCTTGTTTAGACTTAGGTCTTGGATCAATTAGTGCCAATCTAGTGCTAATTTAGCCTAATAAATGACATGTGGGATCACCCTTGTTAATTACCATTTTATTAAACTGAAGGCAATGACACGTGGGACCCACTTACACTGTTCATATGTTGACCAGTCAGCCCTTGAGTGGGTCAACCAAACCCCACTAGTCCCACTGTCATACACACAAGCTAGGATAGCACTAGGTGACAAAAGTATATTCTGTTTTCTATTTCGAAATATTGAGAAATACATAAAACCTTTTAAATCTTTAGAAAATCATAGAAAATAATCCGTAACTCGGATGAAAAAGTTTTATACATGAAAGTTGCTCAGAACGACGAGACGAATCCGAATACGCGGTTCATTCACCCCTCACATGCCTCTAACTAGCTGAACATGGAACTTTCCCCCTCCGGTCATCTGTCTGACACAGGTCCGGAATCAGAAAAACATTCTCGGTTGTTTTCCCCCTTCACCTTTATCGTGTAGCCATACGTTAGGTCACACCCCGGCACAACATATTGCCATGTTATGCTTTGTGATGCTATGTTTGCTTTATATTTATTGTTTCTTCCTCCTCTTCTCTCCGGTAGACCCCGAGACCAATGCCACCCCTGTGATCGACTACGTCGACGCCGACACTTCTTCCTTTTCAATAGAGCTTCCAGGCAAGCAAACCCCCCTTGAGCATTTTGATATTGCCCATTTCTTTCCCTCTCATGCTTGCTTTAGAACTGCTACTGCTTTACGTATGATCCTACTCTGATGCATAGCCTGTTTTTGTTACCTGCTTATTGTTACCTTACCTGCTTATCCTAAACTGCTTAGTATAGGTTGGTTAGAGATCCATCAGTGACCCCACCTTGCCCCAGTTGCCCTGCTTTATGATCGATGACTCGATCAACGTGATCGACGTCCAGGCCCCGACACCGCACATCACCCCCTAGTTGTACGACTCTGCAGAGTTACCATCGAGTGCCGAGGGTGGAACCTCTTACATCACTCCTGATGAGATCTCTATAGTGTAGCTATACGGTCGAGGTCATCGAGGGTGATTTCCTCCTTAACCACTTCCGTTACGGCTCTGTCGTGCAACCCCTCAAGTGTGAACCTCGAGGGTGGATCCTCTTACGTTCACCTTGATGACAACATCGAGTGGAATTCACCGGGGGTGATTCCTCGGGTTTTCCCCTTGGTGTTAGACACATAGTTACTATGGTTACTATGAATTTGCACTGAGCCATGTTACTAAAGATGGGTCGGCCCTGAGGGGTACCTGCGCGAGCTTAATAGCGAGTGATGTGGAGTCGGGTTGACCTGGAAGGTGCCCGCGAGATAATTACGAGGCGTGGCCGAGCATTCTTAGCCCTTGCCGCAAGTACTCGAGACGGGGCAATGGGATCACATCTTTCATGAGTCTCTGCTTGTTACCGCCTGCTCCTAATCCACTACGATTTGGATATTTTGATCCGAGGGGCCTCTGGCCTGATAGCACTAACCATCACGTGGGCATAGTATGGGCGTTCTGCGTCGTATGCATCAGCCGAAGTTTAATAGACATCAGCGACTGAGCGGCGCGCGCCGGGTTGGACTGGTAAGCACCCGCCTTTTTGAAGGAGGTAGCTAGGTCTGCTCACCGGCCGCGTACGCAACGTTCAGGAGTTCCTGAGGAGATGGCCCATGACCCCTAAGGGCATAGGTTTAGTCTGGCGTGCTGGCCTCTCTATTAAGCCTAGGTCGGGTTGCAGCGTATTGTTTGGCCGAGGCCGGGCATGACCCAGGAAAGTGTGTCCGGCCGGAGTTAATCGAGCGTGGTGGGTAATTTGGTGCACCCCTGCAAGGAAGAAAACATCTATCGATAACCTGTCCTACGGTAACGGACACTTGGAATTGTATGCCGATCGATACAACTAGAACTAGATACTTGTGATGAGAAATGATTTGTGAATGATAAATGGATAGTATGGCTCTGGGATTGCTTTCTCGCAGGGAGTCGAGAAAGGATCTCTAGCCGAGGTTGATAACACTACTACTACTTTACATTATGGTGACTTATACTCTTCTATATGCTGCAAGATGCTTGAAGATGCTTGAAGACGCTAGTCTTCGATAGGCTAGGCTTTCCCCTTCTATTCTGGCATTCTGCAGTTTAGTCCACAGATACAACCCATTTCCTTTGATACAGATGCATACTTAGTTTAGATCTGATGTAAGTCTTGCGAGTTCTTTGGATGAGTACTCATGGTTGCTTTGCTACTTCTTTTCCCCCATACCCGATTGTTGCGACCAGATGACGGATCCCAGGAGCCAGACGACGCCACTGATGACTACTACTACCTGGAGTATGCCTACTACTATGTGAAGACCGCAGACGACTAGGAGTAGTTAGGAGGCTCCCAGGCAGGAGGCCTTGCCTTTTCGATTGATGTTGCTTTTGTGCTAGCCTTCTTAAGGCAAACGTGTCTAACTTATGTCTGTACTCAGATATTGGTGCTTCCGCTGACTCTTGTGTATTCGAGCTTATGTATTCGAGCCCTCGAGGCCCCTGGCTTGTAATATAAAGCTTGTATTATTTTAAATTTGTGTCTAGAGTTGTGTTGTGATATCTTCCCATGAGTCCTTGATCTTGATCATACACATTTGCGTGTATAATTAGTGTACGATTGAATCGAGGGCATCACAAGTTGGTATCAGAGCCGACTGCCTATAGGTAGCCCCCTTTCCAACTCCTTGGCCGAAGTCGAGTCTAGTCAAAAAAACTTTTACTAACATGGCTGTGTGTCTTACGGGCCCACGTCGGCATTGGGTGGTATTAGGATCTTTTACTCCTCGTCTATACTCTGGGACTCTGATCTCTCTTCCTTTCGGGTTAAATTTTTACTAACTTGACATTAGGTTCTCGCAACCACTTCATTCTGGAGAGCCCCTTCACCACAGATGACCGACTGTTTCATCAAAAGACTCTGAAGATACTTCTCGACGAGTCCCGAGATCCTGTGCCCACTTCTTTGCAGTTCCCTACCACCGATATATCCTTATGGATAACTACATACACTTGTATTCATACAATCATTCCTTGTTGCTCTTGTTATTATAAGATTCCCTGAACTGCTCTCCTTTGTTTCGAGAATCCTTTGAGCTTACTGCCTTGCAGTTCCTTGTCACTTGAATACCCCTACAGATAACTTTGTGCACCTACCGAGTATCCGCTCATCCTTAGTTGATTCATGTACTTCACAAAAGTCTACATAATACCATTCATTCTTGTAAAAATCCTCAACAGCCTATTGTTCTTGAATTTCTTGTTTGCTTGCATTATGGTTAATACCATAAGTCCAGTAATCTTATTGTCTTCCTTTGTCATTATCATTTTGATTCCATTGATACAATATGTTGCGAATGCTCGCAATCCTCAGTCAGATCCTAGAATTCATCCTTTCGTCTCAGACGTCATTTTAACATGTGCTGGATCTCGACCAATCAAATCGCCATCGATTGTACCCCTAAGGCTATTCTACCTATCCATCCCTAATCAGAGCATTGCTTCTAATCCCTTGTCTTGGAATTCATAATTCCTTTGCAATTGAGCTTTGAGTTAGTCAGTTGTTTCTATAATCTGATCTCCTTGCATTCTTTCTTCCTCTGGTTGAATACTGATGCTCACATCAGATCCCTTGTGGACCACTAGACCCCCTTTTTTGGATTTTATCCGACAGCGTCCTTCATATTCAATAAGCTTGTGAGCCTTTCCTCGGATACATAATGCTTTTGGTAAATTGTATCATCTACTTTCTCAAGCATGCTCTACTACCGATCTTGTGTTATTTATTCTTGAAATTTATGATATATGTTCCTAAGATGCCCCGATGGGTTGAACCTATGCCTTCCTTAATCTGTGTGAACTCGAAACTTATGCGGGTTATACTCTACTGGCTTTTAGTCAGATAAAATTTCACTACTACAACTTCATCAAGAGCGAGAAGTAAAATGAAAGGTTATGCATTATAGAAGTGGGATTCGACCCTGAACCTTTGTGTTCATGCCCACGGACACGGTGTGAAACTTATCATGAAAGCTTCTTGCAATGATATTTAATCATTTGAATAATTCTTCCGGTATCGTAAATTGGATCCCTTGCAGTTATGGTCCCGACCATATTTCCTCCTTGATCCCATTTACTGGGTAAGTTAAAATTACTTATCCTCTGCAAATCATTTCCCCCGTCCAACCTCTACTCCGATTTACCTTCTGGCATTACACCTAGTACTTGATACTGGGACGCCTTATACCCCATCACATCATTCCTAGCCTGATCGACTATATTTTTTATCATGTCAACTTGTAACTGTGCTACCTGGTCCTTATGCCCGGAGCAACTTCCGACAATGAGCTAAGCTTACATCGATCTTCCTCATCTTATCTTTTCGCCTTGAACAACAAGCTTAATTTCGAGTTTGTGTCGTACCCATGGTTCCAATAACCTTTCGCTTCATCATTCCTTTGACTGGATGTCATCACCGATCGGTTACATCATCATGAAATCTCTCGACGAAGGTGTCGTGATCATCACCAACATTCAGAGTTGTTCCAGGATATCAATCGAATTCATGATGAGAAATACCGTCCTTGCCCCCTTGATGAATTGTTGCTGAGCCTGTGGGCCCCATCCTCATCTTTCCCTTGCTGAAATTGTACGACTTATTTTATAAGTTGTTTCCGATGGATCCTTTGTGTATCCGAAGTTTGACCTTTCCCTGAAGACCAGGCCAATGCTATCTGTAAGCATGACTGTGGTACTCAAACCTCAACAAGAGCATTGTAAGCACAATGCTAAGTTTTCTTTATCCAAACACCATTGTATGGGTAATTTCATGGAATTTCTTTCCCCTTTCCTAAAGGGTTTTCTACAATTATATCCCTTCATGGATCATGCGCTGCTTGTCCTTGGGAAGGATATACCCCCTGAATTATGTGTTTAAAATTCCATTCTTCTGTTTAGTCTGATAATCACATTTTCCTTTCCATTGTTTTGTTTAACCTTCTTGAGGTTTATATGAATAAGCACTAATATTTCCCTGCTTATGTACACACCTCGATGTACAACTCAGTCAGTAAGACCCTGTTACTATTGTTGATGACATTCCAGTAGCCACCGATGAACAAGAACTTTGCCTATTGGCCCGCCTCATTCAACGAGTAGGAAAATAGTTCTGTTTATCCCTCTCCCTTGGTACCGATGTTGTTGCCGACATAACTAACAGGCTATTCCCTGACATGCCTCGCTATCATGACCATGCAAGATATCGCCGCCCCTCTTACCTTAACCCACATGGTGGGCTCATAACCCACAGTTTCATAGGACCGAAACCTGACTCTCTTGTACACCCCATATTTCCATAGTTATTCCTCACGCGTGGCTTCATATGTAATTCACGAGCTACCTTTCGAGAGGTCATCAAATTCTGGTATCAGACACAATGCTTATTCCCATTGCTCTAAGCCCCTTTCACACTCCGTTTCAGGAATCGAACGATTGTCTATCTGCTTGAAACTTCTTATTGTGCCTTCTTATGTTGCTCTCGATGTTTTTCTTAAGTTCAATTCAAGAGCTACTTCCTGTCACATTCACTAAACTATCTACCAGATAATCAACCTTATTAGGTTCGTTCTTCCGAATTTAACCCTTGTCCCTTCGTGAGAACGGTGAAGATCCGGAAGGAAGAATGACAACTTCATCATGATGCATTGATGCAGAGAAATGAAGACACCAATGTAATGGATCGACCACTTCGAGAAGAGCAACCAAGACCGTGAAGATCTGTTAGAATTTCGTAACCAGAACTTTTCCTCTTACTCCACCTCTTAAATCTCAGGATGAGATTTCTTGTAGTGGAGGAGATTTGTAACACCCCGAGAATCTTGCTATAGTGATCTCCGCCTAATGGTGGCCATGTCATCGTGATTACTATGCAACTTGCCACATGTCCAAAAATCAAAGTCAATTTCAAATTAAATATGCAAGTCAAATATTTATTTCTCCAAAGTATAAAACTAAAATGTTTGAATTTTAGTATAAATTCTCCTAATCTTTTAACATGTTGAACCAAGATCATTTGACTCACCAATTAATCCCTAGTATAATAAAAGGTGGTTCAAAAACAACAAATTACCCCTTTTCAAATAAACAAACATTTATGTATTTTCCCTTTTGACTTGAAACATTGTGGGCCTCTCCAAAATAATGACTAATATTTATGTAACAAGTTTCTTAGTCGACTAAATTTATTTGGTATGAATTCCAAATGCAAAACACTGAAGAAAATGTAAAGCAGAAAAGAAAAGGGGATAGAAAAGAGCACTGTTCACTTATGGCCCAATGCTATAGTCTAAAGTCCAGCCCACCTAAGGCCTTCTCCTATCTCTCAACAGGGGAGGAGGCAGGGACATGTGCGTGGCACACATCCATGGCCACCACGGCTTGATGGCCGCCACGCACACCACAGTACCCCCCAGCCCTTTAAGAACGTCCCCTGGGAACCCTAGATCGAGCTCGTCTGATCCCCTCTCTTTCCCCATCATGCCCCCTTTCCTTCCACTCAAAAACGAGCTCGCGAGATCGCGATGTGGTTGTGTGTGTCATAGCCATTGCCGCGGCCTGCGTAGTCCCCGGCGTTGGAGGAGTTGTCCAGGCGGACCCCCGTCGACCACCGCGTCTTCTCCGAGTCCCCGTTCGTCGGGTGCAGCACCACAAAGATGGCATCGACCGGCTCCACCAACCTCGACCGCCGCCATCTCGCCATCGTCCCGCGAGCTCCGACCATCCCCAACCCCCTCGAGCTCATCCACGACCTCCCCGTAGTGAGCCCTCCTCTGGTTTCCCCTATTTCCCCCCATCGAACCACCGATGTAGGCCGCCGTCACCGCCGTGCCCGATGCCGTCGGAGCTTGTGCTCACCGCGTCGCTGTCCACGCTCCCGCGCGCCCCTGACCACGTCCTCCACGCCCTTGGCCGCATGCGCGTGCCCCCGCTCGCGCCCGCCGTACCCTAGCCGCGCCCTCACACGCGTGTGGCCGAGCCCCCGCTCGCCTCCTACTGTCACTGCGCTGTTGCTGCCTGCTCTCGCCCCCGTGCGTTCGTTGCTCTACCGGGTTCTTCTACTGCGGATGCGTACTACTGCTAGCTTGTGCTGCTTAGGCACTGCGCTGCTGGTTTGCCTGCTCCTGCTGCTCAATGCTGCTATGCTGCTGCTTGCGACTGGCCATGGCCAAGTGTGCAGCGTGTGTGTGTCGTGTGTGTGTGTGTGTGTTGTGTGTGCACGGCTGTGCCATCACGCCGGCCCTTGTTTAGACTTAGGTCTTGGATCAATTAGTGCTAATCTAGTGCTATTTTAGCCTAATAAATGACATGTGGGATCACCCTTGTTAATTACCATTTTATTAAACTGAAGGCAATGACACGTGGGACCCACTTACACTGTTCATATGTTGACCAGTCAGCCCTTGAGTGGTCAACCAAACCCCACTAGTCCCACTGTCATACACACAAGCTAGGATACCACTAGGTGACAAAAGTATATTCTGTTTTCTATTTCGAAATATTGAGAAATACATAAAACCTTTTAAATCTTTAGAAAATCATAGAAAATAATCCGTAACTCGGATGAAAAAGTTTTATACATGAAAGTTGCTCAGAACGACGAGACGAATCCGAATACGCGGTTCGTTCACCCCTCACATGCCTCTAACTAGCTGAACATGGAACTTTCCCCCTCCGGTCATCTGTCTGACACAGGTCCGGAATCGGAAAAACATTCTCGGTTGTTTTCCCCCTTCACCTTTATCGTGTAGCCATACGTTAGGTCACACCCCGGCACAACATATTGCCATGTTATGCTTTGTGATGCTATGTTTGCTTTATATTTATTGTTTCTTCCCCCTCTTCTCTCCGGTAGACCCCGAGACCAATGCCACCCCTGTGATCGACTACGTCGACGCCGACACTTCTTCCTTTTCAACAGAGCTTCCAGGCAAGCAAACCCCCCTTGAGCATTTTGATATTGCCCATTTCTTTCCCTCTCATACTTGCTTTAGAACTGCTACTGCTTTACATATGATCCTACTCTGATGCATAGCCTGTTTTTGTTACCTGCTTATTGTTACCTTACCTGCTTATCCTAAACTGCTTAGTATAGGTTGGTTAGAGATCCATCAGTGACCCCCACCTTGCCCCAGTTGCCCTGCTTTATGATCGATGACTCGATCAACGTGATCGACGTCCAGGCCCCGACACCGCACATCACCCCCTAGTTGTACGACTCTGCAGAGTTACCATCGAGTGCCGAGGGTGGAACCTCTTACATCACTCCTGATGAGATCTCTATAGTGTAGCTATACGGTCGAGGTCATCGAGGGTGATTTCCTCCTTAACCACTTCCATTACGGCTCTGTCGTGCAACCCCTCAAGTGTGAACCTCGAGGGTGGATCCTCTTACGTTCACCTTGATGACAACATCGAGTGGAATCCACCGGGGGTGATTCCTCGGGTTTTCCCCTTGGTGTTAGACACATAGTTACTATGGTTACTATGAATTTGCACTGAGCCATGTTACTAAAGATGGGTCGGCCCTGAGGGGTACCTGCGCGAGCTTAATAGCGAGTGATGTGGAGTCGGGTTGACCTGGAAGGTGCCCGCGAGATAATTACGAGGCGTGGTCGAGCATTCTTAGCCCTTGCCGCAAGTACTCGAGACGGGGCAATGGGATCACATCTTTCATGAGTCTCTGCTTGTTACCGCCTGCTCCTAATCCACTACGATTTGGATATTTTGATCCGAGGGGCCTCTGGCCTGATAGCACTAACCATCACGTGGGCATAGTATGGGCGTTCTGCGTCGTATGCATCAGCCGAAGTTTAATAGACATCAGCGACTGAGCGGCGCGCGCCGGGTTGGACTGGTAAGCACCCGCCTTTTTGAAGGAGGTAGCTAGGTCTGCTCACTGGTACGCAACGTTCAGGAGTTCCTGAGGAGATGGCCCATGACCCCTAAGGGCATAGGTTTAGTCCGGCATGCTGGCCTCTCTATTAAGCCTAGGTCGGGTTGCAGCGTATTGTTTGGCCGAGGCCGGGCATGACCCAGGAAAGTGTGTCCAGCCGGAGTTAATCGAGCGTGGTGGGTAATTTGGTGCACCCCTGCAAGGAAGAAAACATCTATCGATAACCTGTCCTACGGTAATGGACACTTGGAATTGTATGCCGATCAATACAACTAGAACTAGATACTTGTGATGAGAAATGATTTGTGAATGAGAAATGGATAGTATGGCTCTGGGATTGCTTTCTCGCAGGGAGTCGAGAAAGGATCTCTAGCCGAGGTTGATAACACTACTACTACTTTACATTATGGTGACTTATACTCTTCTATATGCTGCAAGATGCTTGAAGATGCTTGAAGACGCTTGTCAAAACCGGCGTATCTCGGGTAGGGGGTCCCGAATTGTGCGTCTAGGAAGGATGGTAATAGAAGACAGGGGACACTTTGTTTTACCCAGGTTCGGGCCCTCTCGATGGAGGTAATACCCTACCCCTGCTTGATTAATATTGATGATATGGGTAGTACAAGAGTAGATCTACCATGAGATCAAGGAGGCTAAACCCTAGAAGCTAGCCTATGGTATGATTGTTGTGTATGAAGTTGATTGCCTACGGACTACAACCCTCCGGTTTATATAGACACCGGATAGGGTTAGGGTTACACAGAGTCGGTTACAATAGTAGGAGATCTTGAATATCCGCATCGCCAAGCTTGCCTTCCACGCCAAGGAAAGTCCCATCCGGACACGGGACGAAGTCTTCAATCTTGTATCTTCATTGTCCAGGAGTCCGGCTGAAGGTATAGTCCGGCTACCCGAACACCCCCTAATCTAGGACTCCCTTAGTAGCCCCTGAACCAGGCTTCAATGACGACGAGTCCGGCGCGCAAATTGTCTTCGGCATTGCAAGGCGGGTTCCTCCTCCAAGTCCTTCATAGAAGATTTGTAAACACCAAGAGTAGTGTCCGGTTCTGCAAAATAAGCTTCCACATATTGCCATAGAGAGAATAATAATATTAACACAAATCAAATCTGCTGACGTATTCCACAGTGCACTATCACACTACGGCCAAGTCCTTTACTCGAATCGTTTTTACTTTTCCACCTCAGCATGTTTTGCGAGGCGGCTTCCTTGGCATGTCTTGTCAAAGCAGAGATCGTGTGCCCTTTTACGGGATTCTCATCAATACGGACGTGGGTAACCCTAACCGCGCCATTTACCACGGTGCTTGGGAGGCAAGCGAGTTTTATTAGGCAGGTGGGGACACACAACCGCATCCGCCCATATAAGGGGATAAGGATCCACCTTTTTACCTACGCCTTCTTCCTCCTTTGCCTATCCATCTCCTGCGCACTCGAGCTCCAGCGCCCAAGCCCGCACTTCCCACCTCAACCTTCTCCAGCGATGTCCGGAGCGGGAGGCAAGTGGAAGGTCTCCTCCGTCACGGAGGGCGACGTCAAAAAGCTTAGGAAGGCCGGATACATGTCCAAAGACATCGCGCACCGGCTTCCCGAGGAGGGGCAACTTGTCCCCACCCCAAGGCCCCATAAGAGGGTAGTATTCCTTCCCCACTTCCTCTGCGGACTGGGTTTCCCACTTCACCCATTCGTCCAGGGGCTCATGTTCTACTACGGCCTGGATTTTCATGATCTGGCCCCGAACTTCATCTTCAACATCTCGGCGTTTATCGTCGTGTGCGAGGCTTTCCTCCGCGTCCGCCCCCATTTCGGCCTCTGGCTCAAGACCTTCAACGTCAAGCCCAAGGTGGTGCGTGGCAACCAGGCGGAGTGCGGAGGCGCCATGGCGGGCAAGATTGCCAACGTCCTGTGGTTCGAGGGCTCCTTCGTAGAGGCCCTAAAGGGGTGGCAAGCCGGGTGGTTTTACATCACCGAGCCACGCGATCCGAAATGGATCGCAGCCCCCGAGTTCTGATCCGGACCCCCCACGCGGCTCATGTCCTGGAAAGAGACGGGCCTATCGTGGGGTAACGAGAAAGAGGTGACCGGACTGAAGACATGCATCCAGTCCCTGGTAAACAAGTCAACCAGGCTTGTAAATATAGTCCAGGTCATGCTCGTTCGCCGAATCCTCCCGTGTCAACAACGGGACTTTACTTTGTGGGAGTTCGACCCGGCACAGCACCGAACCCTTAACAGGCTCTTCGACACGACGTATGAAGACGTCTGGAAGGCGCTAATCAAAGGTGCCGAGGTTCCCGCATCCGCTTCCGAGGACCGCGGATATAGCTCGCAGCGTCACGCTAGCGAGGTAAGCCATTTTCACCTTTTACAGGATGTTCGGCTTTTTTCATAGTTTAACTCTATGCGGGATCTAAACTCCCTTACCTTTGACAGGCGTGGCGAGCGGTATCCGGACCGATTAACTGTCCGGCTCCGCTGCCCGAAGACCCACCCCCAGCTCTACTAGTGAAGTTGCTGGCTCCGACGCCTTATGTGGTGCCGAAAAAGAAGGCCAAGAAGAAGAAGACCACGGGGACTCGAAAGAGTACCCGCAACATGGTGTTGTCGGACTCGTCATCCGACGAGTCCGAGACGCCCTCCTCCCGTGAAAACGAGGAGGAAGAAGAAGGCTCTCCCCCCCCCCCCCCAGCGGGGGGAGGAAAGAAAAGGAAGGCCGCCCCAAGGGGCAAGGCCGAGGGGTCCAAGAAGAGGAAAACCCCTCCGCCGGACTACGCCCCCGACGCCGACGAGGACGAAGAGGAGTGGCCGGACAGAGCCAGACGTCCGGCGAAATCGTAAGTGTTCGGATACCAGAGTAACTCATGATATTCCTTTTGTTGCACAGCTTTCCCTAATGTCGAATATAATCATGCAGCCCGCCCCGGGCCGAACTCAACGAGTCGTCGAGCGGCTTCCTGGATTCATCGGACGTGAACTCACTTTCGCCCCTTGTCTCCCCCCGCACTGCGGATGACGCCGAAGTGGCGTCGCAACGAGATCCGGGGCAGGTGGAGGTGGTCCTGGAGGAGCCGCAAGGCGACCTCCCGGACTCCAGGAGTAAAGGGAACAAGACCCCCCAGGGCTCCAAGTCCGGCTTTATGTCGGACACTGCGCCGGAATCTTCAACAGTTCCGGACTGCAGTAGGCAAACTCCTTCCAAGAGGAGCAAGTCTTCTGAGCCGGCAGCCTCCGTCCAACTGGAGGCGCCGGACAATCTGCTGGAGGTGCTTGAAGGCGCCTCCATCGACGAGGAGCACCGTACTATTATGAGTACGGTGATCCAGAAGGTTCAGTCCGCCAAGAGCGGACTGACTGAAGCTTGCGCTAGCCTTCTAACAGGCTTCGAGGTAAGTAAAAATATGTAAAAATATTACCGCATAGACAGTAGCCCCTGATGCGTTGTTTGGCGTTCGGAAAGAAAAGCCGAATAGAGGATCTAGTAAATTTCGCAGGAGTCTAACAAAAAGAGTCAATATGCGTATGCAGGCTTCGCTGCTACCCACCACCACACTGACTGCGGAGGTGGGTGTCCTGAGGCAGGACCTCGAGCGGACCGAGCAAGAGCTCGGCCTTGCCAAGTGGCAGCTTGAGGAGAAAGAAGGTAAGAAATAGCTTACTGAAAAGGGTGCCTATAGAGAGGCGTGATTGTAAAAAATAACAGGATTGTACTGCTTATTGTAGGGGCCACGACTGAGGTGGCGACCCTCAAGCAGGCGCTATCTGAGGCCGAAAAGAAAACGGCCGCGGAGCGCACCGAGCGAGAGAATCTTGGGGCTCAGGTCGGCGAGGTGCAGCAAGAGCTTCAGGCTCTCATGAAAAAACATGAGAGTTTGGAGCTTGAGTCAAAGACCCAAGCGTCCGAGCTCGCGGCGGCCCTTGAGACTGCCAAGTCTGCCAAGGCCGAAGCCCAAAAGGCCCTCCAAGAGTTGGAGGAGGTGAAAAAGATAGCAGCGGGTAAGGCATTCTTTATGCAAAGCAGAAATATAAAAGTAAACTACTTGTTACTTACCCGAATCCGGAGCTCTCCAGGGGCATTCGCAGATCTTCCCCGCAGCGTATCCGATGCCGCCACATTCTACCGAGCTGAAGAGGGCAGCTCGACGGAGAAGGTGTTCTGGTCTTAGTATACCGAGGCCGGACACCCTGTGCCCTTGAGCGACCAGCTGAAACAGCTGGTCAAGCTCCACAAGGCGGCCGAACAGGCCATGAAGGGCTTCATAGTTCGGCTGTGGCCCGGAGAGGCCCTGCCTGGGAGCTACTTCGGGCTGGTGCGGCGGCTGGTGGAGGCCTGTCCAAGGCTCGAGGTCATCAAGCGCTCCGTCTGCATCGATGGTGCCCGTAGGGCCCTTGCCCGTGCAAAGGTGCACTGGGGTAAGCTGGATGGTGAGAAGCTTGTTAGGGACGGGCCGCCGCCGGGGAAGGAGCATGGCAAGCCCGAGAACTACTATAAGGATGTTCTTGCGGGTGCCCGCCTTGTAGCGGATGAGTGCACCAAGGATGTAATTTTTGAATGAACTCGCTCAATTTTATCCTGTGCGCTGAAAACTTGTTCATATGCGCTAAGCAATGCTTATTGAATTTAAAATATTATTTTCTGTGCGGCCGTTTATCAAAAATTGAGAGATGGCCAGTCGTCGGCTTCTGCCCCCATGCCACTAGTGCTGGGGTGTTCGGTGATAAACCTGTGCGCTCTTTTTCCCATGTTTGGGTCCTTCGAGGGAGGCGCTCAGCACGACGAACCAGGCAATCGGACTATAATGCTTGAACACTCTCACTTAGCCATAGAACTTTATAATTTTAAATTTCGGCGAAGCCCCTAGTTCGGAAGACCGAGTTCGGGGCGCTATCCACGCCTTGGCTGGGGTTATCCAGCTCCTCGCTCGAAGCGGCATAGGTCTTTAGGGACCCGAAAAACCTCTCGAACAGCGACCGGTCTCTCGCCTCATCATGACAGTCAGTTTTAGCTTTCTCCACTGAGGTGCTTAACCCAGCTCAACCGGGGCACAATCGCAGTGGTTCTCCTAGTGCTACCTTAGCCGATATAGCGGAACGTAAGGCACCAAAACATAGGAGCCGGGCAAACCCAACTATTGACCCAAATCATGATTCGGAGCCGATGCATATAGTGCTATAAGTTCGGGGTGCCGCACTTGTGAAAGTGTACGGACTTCTCTCGCCATATTAAAGGGTACTGAAGCCCCTGGCGTACTTGCCGTACCATAGTGTACGGGTGCAACATGTCATTAATGAACATATATAAAAGAGAGTAATGCAAAAAATAGACAAAAAGCTAAGCATTGTTTATACAGAGGCTATTTATCAAAGCCGAATGATACAAATAGTGCGGTAAGCAAAAGATATTGGACTATTCAGTATGTCCTGACCAGGGGCAGGCCGCGGAATTGTATTTAAAACAGGTATAGCGCTCGTAACAGAGACCACCTGGGATTCCATAATGCGGCATGGCTTGTCTACCTCCCTGGATCTTGCATCGTTTGTGTGGCAGTCGAATTGCCGAACAGGTCGTCCGAAGTATGGAGTCCTGAAAGTAAGAAAAATTTTAAAAAAAATCCGGCAGCCCCTAGTACGTTTTAAGCCGTATTTTGGGCGTGCCGTTATTGTGCCCCTTCCCCTGTGCCCATGGTATTTCAAGGGCGTAGTTATGTACGCGAGGTACTGGTTTCGCTATGTCGCAAGAGCTGGGGTTGGGGCCGCATTGCTACGCTTGCTCAGAGTGTGTCAGGCGGTCCCGCTGTAGGTTACTCCGGGCGCGCTTGGCAGTGTCTGGCTTTTTAATGGCCGGACTGGAGAATTGCCTGAGAAGGCTACTTTGTACCTCCGCTGCGAGAGCCGCCGTATGCTCCTCCATTTGGAGGGAGCGTTCGGTGTTTCCGTTGACCGTAATTACTCCTCGAGGGCCTGGCATCTTGAGCTTGAGATATGCGTAGTGCGGCACCACATTGAACTTTGCAAACGCGGTTCGTCCGAGCAGGGCGTGATAGCCACTGCGAAACGGGACTATATCGAAGATTAACTCTTTGCTTCGGAAATTATCCGGGGATCTGAAGACCACGTCAAGTGTTACTGAGCCTGTACAGTTGGCTTCTACACCTGGTATAATGCCTTTAAAGGTCGTTCTTGTGGGTTTACTCCTTGAGGGATCTATGCCCATTTTCCGCACTGTATCCTAATAAAGCAGGTTCAGGCTACTGCTGCCGTCCATGAGGACTCTTGTGAGATGAAATCCGTCGATGATTGGGTCGAGAACCAATGCGGCGAAGCCGCCATGACGGATGCTAGTGGGATGGTCCCTTCGATCAAAAGTGATCGGGCAGGAGGACCATGGGTTGAACTTTGGGGCGACTGGCTCCATCGCGTATACATCCCGTAGCGCACGCTTCCGCTCCCGCTTGGGAATGTGGGTTGCGTATATCATGTTCACCGTCCGCACTTGTGGGGGAAAGCCCTTCCGTCCATTGTTGTTCGGCGGCTTGGGCTCCTCGTCGTCGCTGTGCAGCCCCTTGTCTCTGTTTTCGGCCTTTAACTTGCCTGCCTGCTTGAACACCCAACAATCCCTATTAGTGTGATTGGCTGGCCTTTCGGGGGTGCCATGTATCTGGCACAAGCGATCGAGTATTCGGTCCAAACTGGACGGGCCCTGAGTATTCTTTTTGTATGGCTTTTTTCGCTGACCGGATTTATAGCCTTTGAATCCAGCATTGACTGCCGTGTCTTCATTGCTGTCGCTGTTAACGCGGCGTTTTTTCTTATTCTGACGTGTCCTGCCACTTTTGTCCTTGGTATCCGAATTACCAGGGTTCTTTGATAAGTTGTTATTGCGAGCTAGCCAGCTGTCTTCTCCTGCGCAAAAGCGGGTCATGAGTGTCGTGAGGGCTGCCATGGATTTCGGCTTTTCCTGTCCCAGGTGCCGGGCAAGCCACTCGTCGCGGATGTTATGCTTGAAGGCTGCTAGGGCCTCTGCGTCGGACAGTCGACTATCTGGTTTTTCTTTGTTAGGAACCGTGTACAGAATTGTCTGGCCGATTCGTCTGGCTGCTGAATTATGTGGCTTAAGTCGTCGGCATCCGGCGGTCGCACATAAGTGCCCTAGAAGTTGTCGAGGAATGCGGCTTCCAGGTCCTCCCAAGAACCGATTGAGTCTGCTGGCAAGCTGTTAAGCCAATGCCGGGCCGGTCCTTTAAGTTTGAGCGGGAGGTATTTGATGGCGTGTAGATCATCGCCGCATGCCATGTGGATGTGAAGGAGGTAATCCTCAATCCATACCGCCGGATCTGTTGTGCCATCGTATGATTCGATGTTTACGGGTTTGAAACCCTCTGGGATTTATGATCCATTACTTCACTCGTGAAGCATAGCGGGTGTGCGGCACCTCTGTACTGGGCTATATCGCGACGCAGCTCGGAAGAGCTATGTCTGTTGTGTTCGGCCCGGCCGGATTTGTTGTATCCGGAGTGAAGATCATTGTCACATGCCGTAGGGCGCCTGCGCGATCCGTAGATCGATCTTGTTTGTCTTGCCTTATCCTCCAGTATGTCTCGCAGGTCGGGCGCATTTTCCTGTGCCTTAGTTGAGCGGCGTCGGGGCATGGCTTGGGTGGAGGGCCGACAGGCCTCTCTGTCGCGACCGCAAGGTGGCCGGTCTGCCATGTCATGCGCTGGTGATGTAGGTGCTTCCTCCTCTGATCGGGGTAGCGGCCTGCGCTTCGGGTAACTCTTGGAGGGGCGTTCGAGTTCATACTCTTCGGCCGCCAGGTCTTCAGTCCATCTGTCAGCTAGCAATTCTTGGGCAGCTCTAAGCTGTTGCTGCTTTTTCTTGAGGCTGCTTGCCGTAGCTAAAAGCCTGCGTTTAAAACGCTCTTGTTCGGCGGGGTCTGATGGTATGACGAATTCGTCGTTATCGAGGCTAGCCTCGTCTTCAGAGGGAGGCGTATAGTTATCATCCTCGACCTCTCGATCTGCCACTCTTTCATGAGGGCTGGTTTCTCCATCTTCCTGTGCCGAATTTTGCTGAGGTGGGTGTTCTTCGGCGCTATCCGGGCTAGTATTGTCTCCCGTGCCGGAATCACCGTTTTTGCTTTGGCGGGATTTAGAGCGGCGCCGCTGACGCTGGCGCTTTTGCTGTTTCTTGGGGGCGTCATCCCCCACTGTTCCATCGCCATCTCCATCTTTTGGAGTATCCACCATATATATGTCATATGACGAGGTGGCCTTCCAGCGCCCTACAGGTGCTGGTTCTTGTTCATCTCCTGCATCATCGTCCATGCCGTCGATGTCTTCGGAATCGAAGTTAAGCGTGTCGGTTAAGTCGTCGACAGTGGCTACGAAGTGGGTGGTGGGTGGGCTTTGAATTTTTTCGTCGTCCGTATCCCAACCCTGCTGACCATAGTCTGGCCAGGGATCTCCTGATAAACAGAGAGACTTTAGAGAATTCAGGATGTCGCCGAAGGGCGAGTGCTGAAAGATGTCCGCGGCGGTGAACTCCATGATCGGCGCCCAATCGGATTCGATCGGCAGGGGCGCGGGGGGCTCGGAGCCCGGAGAGGAATCCGGATCCTCGGAGTCATGGGCCATGCGGAGTGCGGGGCTGGAGTTCGGCTCAATCGCCTCTGAGATCACAGCCCCTGAGGCAGCGTCCAACCGCTGATCCTCGATCGGTGCAGTAGGCTCCGAATCAATGGTCGGAACCGATGCGTGTGCGGCCTCCAAGGCGCTGTTCGGTGGCAGAGCTATATCATGCCCATCGAGACAGTGCGGCGCGCTTGGCTGTGTCTCGAATCCGTCGAAGATCAAGTCCCCGCGGATGTCAACCGTGTAGTTTAGGCTTCCAAACCTGACCTGATGGCCAGGGGCGTAGCTTTCGATCTGCTCAAGGTGGCCAAGCGAATTGGCCCGCAGTGCGAAGCCGCCGAAGACGAAGATCTGTCCGGGGAGAAAAATCTCACCTTGGACTGCATCGTTGTTGATGATCGAAGGAGCCATCGGGCCTAAAAGCGACGACACAGAGGAACTCTCAATGAAAGCACCAATGTCAGCGTCAAAACCGGCGGATCTCGGGTAGGGGGTCCCGAACTGTGCGTCTAGGCCGGATGGTAACAGGAGACAGGGGACACTTTGTTTTACCCAGGTTCGGGCCCTCTCGATGGAGGTAATACCCTACTCCTGCTTGATTAATATTGATGATATGGGTAGTACAAGAGTAGATCTACCACGAGATCAAGGAGGCTAAACCCTAGAAGCTAGCCTATGGTATGATTGTTGTGTATGGAGTTGATTGCCTACGGACTACAACCCTCCGGTTTATATAGACACCGGATAGGGTTAGGGTTACACAGAGTCGGTTACAATAGTAGGAGATCTTGAATATCCACATCGCCAAGCTTGCCTTCCACGCCAAGGAAAGTCCCATCCGGACACGGGACGAAGTCTTCAATCTTGTATCTTCATAGTCCAGGAGTCCGGCTGAAGGTATAGTCCGGCTACCCGAACACCCCCTAATCTAGGACTCCCTCAACACTAGTCTTCGATAGGCTAGGCTTTCCCCTTCTCTTCTAGCATTTTGCAGTTTAGTCCACAAATACAACCCATTTCCTTTGATACAGATGCATACTTAGTTTAGATCTGATGTAAGTCTTGCGAGTACTTTGGATGAGTACTCACGGTTGCTTTGCTACTTCTTTTTCCCCCATACCCGATTATTGTGACCAGATGACGGATCCCAGGAGCCAGACGACGCCACTGATGACTACTACTACCCGGAGGATGCCTACTACTACGTGAAGACCGCAGACGACTAGGTGTAGTTAGGAGGCTCCCAGGCAGGAGGCCTTGCCTTTTCGATCGATGTTGCTTTTGTGCTAGCCTTCTTAAGGCAAACTTGTCTAAGTTATGTCTGTACTCAGATATTGTTGCTTCCACTGACTCTTGTGTATTTAAACTTATGTATTCGAGCCCTCGAGGCCCCTGGCTTGTAATATAAAGCTTGTATTATTTTAAATTTGTGTCTAGAGTTGTGTTGTGATATCTTCCTGTGAGTCCTTGATCTTGATCGTACACATTTGTGTGTATTATTAGTGTACGATTGAATCGAGGGCGTCACAATTTTGAGAAGACATGATTGCTTAGTTAGTATGCTTGAAGTATTATTGTTTTCATGTCAATATTAAACTTTTGTCTTGAATCTTATCGATCTGAATATTCATGCCACAATTAAGAAGAATTACATTGAAATTATGCCAAGTAGCACTCCGCATCAAAAATTCTGTTTTTATCATTTACCTACTCGAGGACGAACATGAATTAAGCTTGGGGATGCTGATACCACTCCAACGTATCTATAATTTTTGATTGCTCCATGCTATTTTATCTTCTGTTTTGGATGTTTATGGGCTTTATTATACACTTTTATATTACTAGCACAAATGCCCATGCGTTGCAACGGGAGAGAAAATTAACGTGTGTCGCCTGCAAAAAAACGACAAGTATCCGTCAAAAAGTCCACCAGGAAGGCATGACGGCATACATACATTGGCACCAACAGCAGCAACGAGGCGTGTGCCAAAGTTTGAAAGGACAACGTTATTAATTGTGCATTAGTCATGAAAGAAGTTTTAATACTGGTGCTAAGGAATACTTATTATTTCATAATCTTGAAAACTACTATCTCGCTTAGGGTTTTTCATGCCTACCTCATGAGCCTGGCAATCAAAGCAGGCAGATAGTGATTGAAAGGAATATCTTGCTTTTATTAAAATATTTGATTAGAAAAAAAGATTGCATGAACGAAATGTGCAACAACTTTTGTCTTTCTACCGAGAATGGTCTTTGTATCTCATGCAAGTGCCACAATCCACCATTCCAGTTAAATATTTTTCTATTTTTTTATCTTCGTGTCTTTCGACCTATCTCATGGAGCACAACAATCTCCTTTCTTTATGTCATGCAGCCCCCAATCGAATCTAATTTAATTAATCAAAACTTTCTTTCATGCACAAAGCGTGCATGTCTTGTGAATTACTGTTTGTTTCTTGTTTCTCCATGTGGATCGTTGTCTATACAGGCAACTTGTGCAAGTATATAAGTTGGTCAGGTTTTATGTAAAAAGGCAAGGTGGATTATTTCGTTTGTAAACTAACCTCTTTCACCCATAATCATGAGCTAGCATAGTTGGCGGAGTTGTTTGCTTGCTACAGGCTTATCGTGAGATCGACCCACCATGTTTATTTTTATTGCAGAAAGAAAGCCCACCTTCATTCTCTTGGCCCGGAAGGGAAAAAATCCCGTTAGAAGGCCACTTGCTTGGTACCTAGCCCAGCACATAGAAAATGGTCTGTGCATTGCAACGGGATAAAAATTCATCGAACCCTGACACTCCTAATTCTATCACTATGTCTTTCTCAAATAATAATAATAATAATAAGCATTGTCCAATATCCTTAACATGAAGAAGAATTGTTCTTTCAAGCCGACCATCTTTGTAGAATTGTTTCTTGTCTTTTTGCCGGAAAATGTAGCATTGCTAGACTTGCGGCTGGTGCTTTGCTAGTGAGTAAACACCAAAATGAGGATAATCGGCTATAGCCCAATTCAATGTACACAATACCATTTAATTTAAGCTACACACCCGTTAATGTGTTGGTTAAGGAATTTCATTGATTCTCCCAACATATATACTTTTATGCAGGTATGTGGTGTAATTCAAGGTAGTCACCATGTAGAGTATAATAGACAGCGTGCATGTTAATTCGCCAAGGGCACTTCCAGTATTTGTTGTGCACATAATCTCATTTTAATTTAAACTAACCACCTGTTTCATTAAAAGGTGTGGAGTGCTGGGAATTGCATTGAAGTTAGGCATCATCATCTCAATCAAATTGACCTTGTATGTTGTCTGGGCCGGTCAGTTTGCGCTTGCTTTATTTCCCTGACAGGGTTAACGTATAAATAAATGATATCTTAAGAATCATCACTCCAGGCCTCTTGGTCTATTGGTTGTGAGATACCATAACCTCCCTGATGTTCTGAGTTTGATGTCCACAAAGACACAATTTTTTAAATCTTTTTTTAGCTTCCAGGAAGCTAGGGCGTGAGCCACCTACGGCCAGCGGACGATGGAACGAAAATTGGCAGGGGTTCCAAGACGGACGAAAATCGTATGGGTCCCACCATAAACCAAAAAAAGTGGAGAAACAATACGTCCTTTAATATTAGGTAAAGATAAAGATATCCCAAGAATCAACACTCCAGGCCTCTTGGTCTATTGGTTGTGAGATACCATAGCGTCCCTGAGGTCCTGAGTTCGATGTCCACAAAGACACGATTTTTTAAATCTTTTTTTAGCTTCCAGGAAGTTGGGGCGTGAGCCACCTGCGGCTAGCGGACGATCGAACGAAAGTTGGCAGGGGTTCCAAGACAGACGAAAATCATATGGGTCCCACAGTAAACCAAAAAAAGTGGAGAAACAATCCGTCCTTTAATATTAGGTAAAGATTTTTGGGACTAACCTATTAACCCAGAGCCCAGTGCCAGTTTCTGTTTTTTTGCCCCAAATGGAGTCCAATTGACCTGAAACTTCACGGAACTTATTTTTGGATCAAAAGAGGCCCAGAAGACTTGGAGTGCACGTCAGGGGATCTACGAGGAAGCCACGAGGCAGGGGGGCGCCCACCCCCTGGGCGCGCCCTCCACCCTCGTGGGCCCCTTGTGGCCCCCCTGACATACTTCTTCCGCCTATATATCTCCATATACCCAAAAAACATCAGGGAGCACAATAGATCGAGAGTTCCACCGCCAGAAGCCTCTGTAGCCACCGAAAGCCAATCTAGACCCATTTCGGCACCCTGCCGAAGGGGGCAATCCCTCTCCGGTGGCCATCTTCATCATCCTGGTGCTCTCCATGACGAGGAGGGAGTAGTTCTCCCTCGGGGCTGAGGGTATGTACCAGTAGCTATGTGTTTGATGTCTCTCTTTCGTGGTCTTGAGGTGATATGATCTTGATGTATCGCGAGCTTTGCTACTATAGTTAGATCTTATGATGTTTTCTCCCCCCCTCTACTCTCTTGTAATGGATTGAGTTTTCCCTTTGAAGTTATCTTATCGGATTGAGTCTTTAAAGATTTGAGAAAACTTGATGTATGTCTTTCCGTGCGTATCTGTGGTGACAATGGGATATCACGTGATTCACTTGATGTATGTTTTGGTGATCAACTTGCAGGTTCCGCCCATGAACCTATGCATAGGGGTTGGCACACGTTTTCATTGTGATTCTCCGGTAGAAACTTTGGGGCACTCTTTGAGGTCCTTTGTGTTGGTTTGAATAGATGAATCTGAGATTGTGTGACGCATATCATATAATCATGCCCACGGATACTTGAGGTGACATTGGAGTATCTAGGTGACATTAGGGTTTTGGTTGATTTACGTCTTAAGGTGTTATTCTAGTACGAACTCTAGGGATGTTTGTGACACATATAGGAATAGCCCAACGGATTGATTGGAAAGAATAACTTTGAGGTGGTTTCGTACCCTACCATAATCTCTTCGTTCGTTCTCCGCTATTAGTGACTTTGGAGTGACTCTTTGTTGCATGTTAAGGGATAGTTATATGATCCAATTATGTTATTATTGTTGAGAGGACTTGCACTAGTGAAAGTATGAACCCAAGGCCTTGTTTCAATGCATTGCAATACCGTTTGTGCTCACTTTTATCATTAGTTACCTTGCTGTTTTTATATTTTCAGATTACAAAAACTATTATCTACTATCCATATACCACTTGTATCACCATACGCTTCATCTTTTTAATATCTTTAGAGAGTATGATGGAAACGAAAATTGTGCCAAAGTGTTAGAAGAAGAATGCATAAAAATGTTTGGCACTAAATATTTGAATGATGAGCATGATTGCAATGTTGTTAGTATGAATTCCTTGAATATCCATGATGCTAATGATATGCAAAGCCACAAGCTTGGGGAAGCTATGTTTGAAGAAGTTGATATTTTTTGTCCCCCAAGTTTTGGTGAGCAAATTTATTATGATAAAAGCATGCCTCCTATTTATGATGATTATATTGATGAAAGTGGATTTGGAGAGGTCATGACTTTATTTTGTGATGAATCCACTATTTCGGAAGAGGTTCCAATTGATTATGGGAACAAAGTTGCTATCTATGATGATTATTTTGATGACTTGTATGCTATAAAGAATAATGATAACCATGAAACTTGTCATCATGATTTTAGTTTTCAATTGTATTATGCCTCACATGATAGTTATTTTGTTGAGTTTACTCCCACTATTCCGAATGAGAAGAATTTTGCTTATGTGGAGAGTAATAAAAATTCTATGCTTGTAGATCATGAAAAGAATGCTTTAGGTGCTGGTTATATTGTTGAATTCATTCATGATGCTACTAAAAATTATTATGAGGGAGGAACATATGCTTGTAGGAATTGCAATAATATCAAGTTTCCTCTCTATGTGCTTAAAATTTCGAAGTTATGCTTGTTTTACCTTCCTATGCAAGTTGATTATTGTCCCCATAAATTGTTTGCTCACAAAATACCTATGCATAGGAAGTGGGTTAGACTTAAATTTGCTAGTCAGATTCTTCATGATGCTCTCTTTATGTTTCAATTCTTATCTTTTATGTGAGCATCATTGAAATCATCATACCTAGCTAGGGGCGTTAAACGATAGCGCTTGTTGGGAGGCAACCCAACTTTATTTTTATTCCTTGCTTTTTGCTCCTGTTTAGTAATAAATAATTTATCTATCCTCTGTTATGTTTGTTATTTTTGTGTTTAATTAGTGTTTGTGCCAAGTAGAACCTTTGGGAAGACTTGGGGAAAGTCTTTGCGATCATGCTGTAAAAACAGAAACTTTAGCGCTCACGGGAATTGCTGCAATTTTTATTTTTAAAGTGCTATTTAGTTAATTGTTTTTGAAGATGATTAATAGATAAATTCCTCAGGTCCAGAAATTTATTTTAGAATTTTATGAGTTCCAGAAGTATACGTTTGATTCAGATTACTACAGACTGTTCTGTTTTACACAGATTCTGTTTTCATCGTGTTGTTTGCTTATTTTGATGAATCTATGAGTAGTATCGGAGGGTATGAACCATAGAGAAGTTGGAATACAGTAGATATTACACCAATATGAATTTAGAATGAGTTCATTACAGTACCTTATGATGGTGATTTGCTTTCTTATACTAACGGAGCTTACGAGTTTTCTGTTAAGTTTTGTGTTGTGAAGTTTTCAAGTTTTGGGTAAAGATTCGATGGATTATGGAATAAGGAGTGGCAAAAGCCTAATATTTGGGATTCCCAAGGCACCCCAAGTAAATATTCAAGGACAACCAAAAGCCTAAGCTTGGGGATGCCCCGGAAGGCATCCCCTCTTTCGTCTACTTCCATCGGTAACTTTACTTGGAGCTATCTTTTTATTCACCACATGATATGTGTTTTGCTTGGAGCGTCAATTTATTTTGTTAGGATTTTCTTTCTGTTATTTAGAACAATATTTTGCATCTTTTATTCCAATAAAAGTGGCATTGATAGTCTTTACTATGCCTATGTTACAAGTCTTCATGTTGCTGTTTGAAAACAGAAAGTTTACCGCTGTTGCAATAATTCCCTAGAAAAGTCAGAATGTGATAAAATGTTGAAACCTTTTTCATATTAAGATCTGATAAATTTACTACAGTGGGAATTTTCTTTCATAATTTTTGGAGTTAGGGAAGTATGGATCTTGCTGCACTCTTTACAGACTATCCTGTTTAGGTAGATTGCTGATATGTTTGCATTGTTTGCATATGTTTGCTTCTTTAATGATTCTATTTGAGGATAGGACTATTAAATATGCAGAGTAATTTAGTATGCAATGTTGAATAATAATTTTAGTGATTTGATACAGTAGAGTATGATAAGGTTCTGGCAATGGTTTATACTAACTTATCTCACGAGTCCTTGTTGAGTTTTGTGTGGATGAATCTTTTGAGATTTAGGGAGACCGTGATATGAGAGGAAGTAAGGAGACACAAAAGCTCAAGCTTGGGGATGCCCAAGGCATCCCAAGATAATATTTCAAGAAGTCTCAAGCTTCTAAGCTTGGGGATGCCTCGACTGGCATCCCACCTTTCTTCTTCAACAACTACCGTTAGTTTCGGTTGATCCTAAGTTTTTGCTTCTTCACATGATGGTTGCTATTCTTAGAATGCCATTTTATTTTGCTTTGCTTGCTGTTTGAATAAAATACCAAGATCTGAAATTCTTAAATGTTAGAGAGTCTTCACATAGTTGCATAATTATTCGACTACTCATTGATCTTCACTTATATCTTTCGGAGTAGTTTGTCGTTTGCCCTAGTGCTTCACTTATATCTTTTCAGAGCACGGTGGTGCTTTTATTTTGTAGAAATAGATGAAATCTCATGCTTCACTTATATATTTTTTGAGAGTCTTAAATAGCATGGTAATTTGCTTAAATAATCCTAATATGCTGGGTATTCAAGATTAGTAAAAACTTTCTTATGAGTGTTTTGAACACTAAGAGGAGTTTGATGCTTGATGATTATTTTGAGATATGAAGGCAATAATATCAAAGTCGTGCTAGTTGAGTAGTTGTGAAATTGAGAAATGCTTGTGTTGAAGTTTGCAAGTCCCGTAGCATGCACGTATGGTAAACATTGTGTAACAAATTGGAAACATGAGGTGTTATTTGATTGTCTTCCTTATGAGTGGCGGTCGGGGATGAGTGATGGTCTTTTCCTACCAATCTATCCCCCTAGGAGCATGTGCGTAGTACCGAGGTTTTTGATGACTTGTAGATTTTTGCAATAAGTATGTGAGTTCTTTATGACTAATGTTGAGTCCATGGATTATACGCACTCTCACCCTTCCATCCTTGCTAGCTTCTTCGGTACCGTGCATTGCCCTTGCTCACATTGAGAGTTGGCGCAAACTTCGCCGGTGCATCCAAACCCCGTGATATGATACACTCTTTCACACAAAAACCTCCTTATATATTCCTCAAAACAGCCACCATACCTACCTATTATGGCATTTCCATAGCCATTCCGAGATATATTGCCATGCAACTTTCCACCATTCCGTTTATCATGACACGTTCATCATTGTCATATTGCCTAGCATGATCATGTAGTTGACATCGTATTTGTGGCAAAGCCACCTCTCATAATTTTTTAATACATGTCACTCTTGATTCATCGCAATCCCGGTACACCGCCGGAGGCATTCATATAGAGTCGTACTTTGTTCTAGTATCGAGTTGTAATCATTGAGTTGTAAATAAATAGAAGTGTGATGATCATCATTAATAGAGCATTGTCCCAAGTGAGGAATAAAAGAGAGAGAGAGAGAGAGAGATAAAGGCCATAAAAAAGGAGAAGGTCCAAAAAAAGGCCATAAAAAAGAGAAGGCCCCAAAAAATGTAAAAAAAATTGAAAATGAGAGAAAAAGAGAGAAGGGACAATGCTACTATCCTTTTCCACACTTGTGCTTCAAAGTAGCACCATGATCTTCATGATAGAGAGTCTCTTGTTTTGTCACTTTGATATACTAGTGGGAATTTTTCATTATAGAACTTGGCTTGTATATTCCAACAATGGGCCTCCTCAAGTGCCCTAGGTCTTCGTGAGCAAGCAAGTTGGATGCACACCCACTTAGTTTCTTTTATTGAGCTTTCATACATTTATAGCTCTAGTGCATCCGTTGCATGACAATCCCTACTCCTCGCATTAACATCAATCAATGGGCATCCCCATAGCTCATTGATTAGCCTCATTGATGTGAGACTTTCTCCTTTTTTGTCTTCTCCACATACCCCCCATCATCATATTCTATTCCACCCATAGTGCTATGTCCATGGCTCGCACTCATATATTGCGTGAAATTTTATAGGTTTGAGATTACTAAAGTATGAAACAATTGCTTGGCTTTTCATCGGGGTTGTGCATGATGAGAGCATTCTTGTGTGACGAAAATGGAGCATGACTAAACTATATGATTTTGTAGGGATGAACTTTCTTTTCCATGTTATTTTGAGAAGACGTGATTGCTTAGTTAGTATGCTTGAAGTATTATTGTTTTCATGTCAATATTAAATTTTTGTCTTGAATCTTATGGATCTGAATATTCATGCCACAATTAAGAAGAATTACATTTAAATTATGCCAAGTAGCACTCCACATAAAAGTTCTGTTTTTATCATTTACCTACTCGAGGACGAGCATGAATTAAGCTTGGGGATGCTGATACGTCTCCAAGGTATCTATAATTTTTGATTGCTCCATGCTATTTTATCTTTTGTTTTGGATGTTTATGGGCTTTATTATACACTTTATATTATTTTTGGGACTAACCTATTAACCCAGAGCCTAGTGCCAGTTTCTGTTTTTGGCCTATTTTTGGGTTTCAAAGAAAAGGAAAACCAAACGGAGTCCAATTGACCTGAAACTTCACGGAACTTATTTTTGGATCAGAAGAAGCCCAGAAGACTTGGAGTGCACGTCAGGGGATCTACGAGGAAGCCACGAGGCAAGGGGGCGTGCCCACCCCCCTGGGCGCGCCCTCCACCCTCATGGGCCCCTCGTGGCCCCCTGACGTACTTCTTCCACCTATATATCTCCATATACCCAAAAAACATCAGGGAGCACAATAGATCAGGAGTTCCGCCGCCAGAAGCCTCCGTAGCCATCGAAAGCCAATCTAGACCCGTTTCGGCACCCTGCCGGAGGGGGTAATCCCTCTCCGATGGCCATCTTCATCATCATGGTGCTCTCCATGACGAGGAGGGAGTAGTTCTCCCTCGGGGCTGAGGGTATGTACCAGTAGCTATGTGTTTGATCTCTCTCTCTCTCGTGTTCCTGAGGTGATACGATCTTGATGTATCGCGAGCTTTGCTATTATGGTTGGATCTTATGATGTTTTCTCCCCCCTCTACTCTCTTGTAATGGATTGAGTTTTCCCTTTGAAGTTATCTTATCGGATTGAGTCTTTAAAGATTTGAGAACACTTGATGTATGTCTTGCCGTGCGTATCTGTGGTGACAATGGGATGTCACGTGATTCACTTGATGTATGTTTTGGTGATCAACTTGTGGGTTCCGCCCATGAACCTATGCATAGGGGTTGGCACACGTTTTCGTCGTGATTCTCCAGTAGAAACTTTGGGGCACTCTTTGAGGTCCTTTGTGTTGGTTTGAATAGATGAATCTGAGATTGTGTTACGCATATCGTATAATCATGCCCATGGATACTTGAGGTGACATTGGAGTATCTAGGTGACATTAGGGTTTTGGTTGAATTGTTCTTAAGGTGTTATTCTAGTACAAACTCTAGGGCTGTTTGTGACACTTATAGGAATAGCCCAACGGATTGATTGGAAAGAATAACTTTGAGGTGGTTTCGTACCCTACCATAATCTCTTCGTTCGTTCTCCACTATCAGTGACTTTGGAGTGACTCTTTGTTGCATGTTGAGGGATAGTTATATGATCCAATTATGATATTATTGTTGAGAGGACTTGCACTAGTGAAAGTATGAACCCTAGGCCTTGTTTCAACGCATTGCAATACCGTTTGTGCTCACTTTTATCATTAGTTACCTTGCTGTTTTTATATTTTCAGATTACAAAAACTATTATCTACTATCCATATACCACTTGTATCACCATCTCTTCGCCGAACTAGTGCACCTGTACAATTTACCATTGTATTGGGTGTGTTGGGGACACAAGAGACTCTTTGTTATTTGGTTGTAGGGTTGCTTGAGAGAGACCATCTTCATCCTACGCCTCCTACGGATTGATAAACCTTAGGTCATCCACTTGAGGGAAATTTGCTACTGTCCTACAAACCTCTGCACTTGGAGGCCCAACAACGTCTCCAAGAAGAAGGTTGTGTAGTAGAAATGAACAGACGCTGATGGTAATGTTACTGTCTACAAAGTTTGACTTGTTGCAAAAGGTTTTCGACAAGTTCAAGGAGTTGACTATGATGAGACCTTCTCACTCGTAGCGATGCTTAAGTCCGTCCAAATCATGTTAGCTATTGCCGCATTTTATGATTATGAAATTTGGCAAATGGACGTAAAGACTGCATTCCTAAATGGATTTTTGGAAAAAGAATTGTATATGATACAACCTGAAGGTTTTATCGATTCAAAGGGTGCTAACAAAGTGTGCAAGCTACAGCGATCCATTTATGGACTGGTGCAAGCCTCTCGGAGTTGGAATAAACATTTTGATAGTGTGATCAAAGCATATGGTTTTATACAGACTTTTGGAGAAGCATGTATTTACAAGAAAGTGAGTGGGAGCTATGTAGCATTTCTAATATTATATGTGGATGACATATTGTTGATTGGAAATGATATACAAATTCCTTGACAAAGCACATACCTTGACAAAGTTTTGAAGAAGTTCAAAATGGATCAAGCAAAGAAAGGGTTCTTGCCTGTGTTACAAGGTGTGAAGTTGAGTAAGACTCAATGCCCGACCACTGCAAAAGATAGAAAGAGAATGAAAGATGTTCCCTATGCTTCAGCCATAGGCTCTATCATGTATGAAATGCTGTGTACCAGACCTGATGTGTGCCTTGCTATTAGTTTAGCATGGAGGTACCAAAGTAATCCAGGAGTGGATCACTGGACAGCGGTCAAGAACATCCTGAAATACCTGAAAAGGACGAAGGATATGTTTCTCGTTTATGGAGGTGACAAAGAGCTTGTCGTAAATGGTTACATTGATGCAAGCTTTGACACTAATCCGGATGATTCTAAATCGCAAACCGGATACGTGTTTTTATTAAACGGTGGAGCTGTCAGTTGGTGCAGTTCTAAACAAAGCATCGTAGTGGGATCTACATGTGAAGCGGAGTACATAGCTGCTTCGGAAGCAGCAAATGAAGGATTCTGGATGAAGGAGTTCATATTCGATCTAGGTGTCATACCTAGTGCATCGGGTCCAATGAAAATCTTTTGTGACAATACTGGTGCAATTGCTTTGGCCAAGGAATCCAGATTTCACAAGAGAACTAAGCACATCAAGAGACGCTTCAACTCCATCCGGGATCAAGTCCAGGTGGGAGACATAGAGATTTGCAAGATACATACAGATCTGAATGTTGCAAACCCGTTGACTAAGCCTCTTCCACGAGCAAAACATGATCAGCACCAAGGCTCCATGGGTGTTAGAATCATTACTGTGTAATCTAGATTATTGATTCTAGTGCAAGTGGGAGACTGAAGGAAATATTCCCTAGAGGCAATAATAAAGTTATCATTTATTTCCTTATATGATGATAAATGTTTATTATTCATGCTAGAATTGTATTAACCAGAAACATAATACATGTGTGAATACATAGACAAACAGAGTGTCACTAGTATGCCTCTACTTGACTAGCTCGTTGATCAAAGATGGTTATGTTTCCTAGCCATAGACAAAGACTTGTCATTTGATTAACGGGATCACATCATTAGGAGAATGATGTGATTGACTTGACCCATTCCGTTAGCTTAGCACTTGATCGTTTAGTTTGTTGCTATTGCTTTCTTCATGACTTATACATGTTCCTATGACTATGAGATTATGCAACTCCCGTTTACCGGAGGAACACTTTGTGTGCTACTAAATGTCACAATGTAATTGGGTGATTATAAAGGTGCTCTACAGGTGTCTCCGAAGGTACTTGTTGGGTTGGCGTATTTCGAGATTAGGATTTGTCACTCCGATTGTTGGAGAGGTATCTTTGGGCCCACTCGGTAATACACATCACTTAAGCCTTGCAAGCATTGAAAGTAATGAGTTAGTTGCGGGATGATGTGTTACGGAACGATTAAAGAGACTTGCCGGTAACGAGATTGAACTAGGTATTGAGATACCGACGATCGAATCTCGGGCAAGTAACATACCGATGACAAAGGGAACAAACGTATGTTGTTATGCGGTTTGACCGATAAAGATCTTCGTAGAATATGTAGGTGAAGGAAATATGCCCTAGAGGCAATAATAAAGTTATTATTTATTTCCTTATAATCATGATAAATGTTTATTATTCATGCTAGAATTGTATTAACCGGAAACATAATACATGTGTGAATACATAGACAAACAAAGTGTCACTAGTATGCCTCTACTTGACTAGCTCGTTAATCAAAGATGGTTATGTTTCCTGACCATGAACAATGAGTTGTTATTTGATTAACGAGGTCACATCATTAGTTGAATGATCTGATTGACATGACCCATTCCATTAGCTTAGCACCCAATCGTTTAGTATGTTGCTATTGCTTTCTTCATGACTTATACATGTTCCTATGACTATGAGATTATGCAACTCCCGTTTGCCGGAGGAACACTTTGGGTGCTACCAAACGTCACAACGTAACTGGGTGATTATAAAGGAGCATTACAGGTGTCTCCAAAGGTAGATGTTGGGTTGGCGTATTTTGAGATTAGGATTTGTCACTCCGATTGTCGGAGAGGTATCTCTGGGCCCTCTCGGTAATGCACATCACATAAGCCTTGCAAGCATTACAACTAATGAGTTAGTTGCAAGATGATGTATTACGGAACGAGTAAAGAGACTTGCCAGTAACGAGATTGAACTAGGTATTGGATACCGACGATCGAATCTCGGGCAAGTAACATACCGATGACAAAGGGAACAACGTATGTTGTTATGCGGTCTGACCGATAAAGATCTTCGTAGAATATGTAGGAGCCAATATGGGCATCCAGGTCCTGCTATTGGTTATTGACCGGAGACGTGTCTCGGTCATGTCTACATTGTTCTCGAACCCGTAGGGTCCGCACGCTTAAGGTTACGATGACAGTTATATTATGAGTTTATGCATTTTGATGTACCGAAGGTTGTTCGGAGTCCCGGATGTGATCACGGACATGATGAGGAGTCTCTAAATGGTCGAGACGTAAAGATTGATATATTGGAAGCCTATGTTTGGATATCGGAAGTGTTCCGGGTGAAATCGGGATTTTACCGGGTTACCGGGAGGTTACCGGAACCCCCCGGGAGCCATATGGGCCTTCATGGGCCTTAGTGGAAAGGAGAAAGGGGCAGCCCAAGGTGGCTGCGCACCTCCCCCCTCCCCTAGTCCTATTAGGACTAGGAGAGGTGGCGGGCCCCCCTCTCCCTCTTTTCCCCCCTTGGGAATCCTAGTTGGAATAGGATTGGGGGGGAGTCCTACTCCTGGAAGGAGTAGGACTCCTCCTGCGCCCTCCTCCTGGCCGGCGCCCCCCCTCCCCCTTGGCTCCTTTATATACTGAGGCAGAGGCACCCCAGAAACACACAAGTTGATCCACGTGATCTATTCCTTAGCCGTGTGCGGTGCCCCCTGCCACCATATTCCTCGATAATACTGTAGCGGAGTTTAGGCGAAGCCCTGCTGCTGTAGTTCATCAAGATCGTCACCACGCCGTCATGCTGACGGAACTCTTCCCCGACACTTTGCTGGATCGGAGTCCGGGGATCGTCATCGAGCTGAACGTGTGCTCGAACTCGGAGGTGCCGTAGTTTCGGTGCTTGATCGGTTGGATCGTGAAGACGTACGACTACTTCCTCTACGTCGTGTCAGCGCTTCCGCAGTCGGTCTGCGTTGGGTACGTAGACAACACTCTCCCCTCTCGTTGCTATGCATCACATGATCTTGCGTGTGCATAGGAAATTTTTTGAAATTACTACGAAACCCAACAGTAGGAGCCAATATGAGCATCCAGGTTCCATTATTGGTTATTGACCGGAGACGTGTCTCAGTCATGTCTACATAGTTCTCGAACCCGTAGGGTCCGCACGCTTAAAGTTCGATGACGGTTATATTATGAGTTTATGGTTTTTGATGTACCGAAGGTAGTTCGGAGTCCCAGATGTGATCATGGACATGACGAGGAGTCTCGAAATGTTCGAGACGTAAAGATCAATATATTGGATGACTATATTTGGATACCAGAATGGTTCCGGGTGAGATCAGAATAATACCGGAGCACCAGGAGGTTATCGGAACCCCCCGGGAGGTACATGGGCCTTAATGCGCTTTAGTGGACAGGAGGGGAAAGGAGCAAGGGAGGGGGCGTGCCCCCCAAGCCCAATCTGAATTGGGAGGGGCGCCCCCCCCCTTTCCTTCCTCCCTCCTTCCTCTTCCTTCCCTCTCCCTCTCCAAATAGCAAAAGGAGGAGTCCTACTCCCGGTGGGAGTAGGACTCCCCCCTTGGGCGCGCCTCCTCCCCTTGGCCGACCCTCTCCTCCTCTCCTTTATATACGGAGGAGAGGAGCACCCCATAGACACAACAATTGATCCATTGGATCTTTTAGCCCTGTGTAGTGCCCCTTTCCACCATAGTCCACATCGATAATATCATAGCGGTGCTTAGGCGAAGCCCTACGACGGTAGAACATAAACATCGTCATCACGCCATCGTGCTGACGGATCTCTCCCTCAATGCTCGACTGGATCATAGTTTGAGGGACGTCATCAAGTTGAACGTGTGCAGAACTCGCAGGTGTCGTCCGTTTGGTACTTGATCGGTCGGATCGTGAAGACGTACGACTACATCAACCGCGTTGTGCTAACGCTTCCGCTTTCGGTCTACGAGGTACGTGGACACACTCTCCCCTCTCGTTGCTATGCATCACCATGATCTTGCGTGTGCATAGGAATTTTTTTTAAATTACTACGTTCCCCAACAATTCCCCCCTTCGACAGGGTGCCAGAAAGGGTCTAGATTGGTTTTCGATGGCTACGGCGGCATTTGGCGGTGGAACTCCCAATCTATTCTGCTCCTCGAAGTTTTTAGGGTATATGGATATATATAGGCGAAAGAAGTTGGTCAGGGGAGCCATGAGGGGCCCACGAGGGTGGGGGCGCACCCAGGGGCAGGCGCGCCTCCCTGCCTCGTGGCCACCTCGTTGCTTCCCTGACGTACACTCCAAGTCTCCTGGATTGCTTCCGTTCCAAAAATAACTCTCCCAAAGGTTTCATTCCGTTTGGACTCCGTTTGATATTCCTTTTCTTCGAAACACTGAAATAGGCAAGAAAACAACAATTTGGGCTGGGCCTCCAGTTAATAGGTTAGTCCCAAAAAAATATAAAAGTGTAAAATAAAGCCCATAAACATCCAAAACAGATAATATAATAGCATGGAACAATCAAAAATTATAGAAACATTGGAGACGTATCAGCATCCCCAAGCTTAATTCCTGCTCGTCCTCGAGTAGGTAAATGATAAAAACAAATTTTTTGATGTGGAATGCTACATAACATATTCATCAATGTAATTTTCTTTATTGTGGCAACAATATTCAGATCCATAAGATTCAAGACAAAAGTTTAATATTGACATAAAAATAATAATACTTCAAGCATACTAACAAAGTAATCATGTCTTCTCAAAATAACATGGCCAAAGAAAGCTATCCCTACAAAATCATATAGTCTGGCTATGCTCCATCTTCATCACACAAGATATTTAAATCATGCACAACCCCGATGACAAGCCAAGCAATTGTTTCATACTTTTGATGTTCTTAAACTTCTTCAATCTTCACACAATACATGAGCGTGAGCCATGGATATAGCACTATAGGTGGAATAGAATGGTGGTTGTGGAGAAGACAAAAAGGAGGAAGATAGTCTCACATCAACTTGGTGTATCAATGGGCTATGGAGATGCCCATCAATAGATATCAATGTGAGTGAGTAGGGATTGCCATGCAATGGATGCACTAGAGCTATGAGTGTATGAAAGCTCAAAAAGAAACTAAGTGGTTGTGCACCCAACTTGCTTGCTCACGAAGACCTAGGGCATTTTGAGGAAGCCCGTCATTGGAATATACAAGCCAAGTTCTATAATGAAAAATTCCCACTAGTATATGAAAGTGATATCATAGGAGACTCTCTATCATGAAGATCATGGTGCTACCTTGAAGCACAAGTGTGGAAAAGGATAGTAACATTGTCCCTTCTCTCTTTTTCTCTCTTTTTATTTTTTTCTTTGGGCCTTCTTTTTTCTTTTTGGCCTCTTTTCTCTTCTTCTTTTTTTCGTCCAGAGTCTCATCCCGACTTGTGGGGGAATCATTGTCTCCATCATCCTTTCCTCACTGGGACAATGCTCTAATAATGAAGATCATCACACTTTTATTTACTTACAACTCAAGAATTACAACTTGATACTTAGAACAAAATATGACTCTATGTGAATGCCTCTGACGGTGTACCGGGATGTGCAATGACTCATGAGTGACATGTATGAAAGAATTATGAACGGTGGCTTTGCCACAAATACGATGTCAACTACATGATCATGCAAAGCAATACGACAATGATGGAGTGTGTAATAATAACGGAACGGTGGAAAGTTGCATGGAAATATATCTCGGAATGGCTATGAAAATGCCATAATAGGTAGGTATGGTGGCTGTTTTGAGGAAGGTATATGGTGGGTTCATGGTACCGGCAAAAGTTGCGAGATACTAGAGAGGCTAGCAATGGTGGAAGGGTGAAAGTGTGTATAATCCATGGACTCAAAATTACTCGTAAAGAACCCACATACTTATTGCAAAAATCATTAGTTATCGAAACAAAGTATTACGCGCATGCTCCTAGGGGGATAGATTGGTAGGAAAAGACCATCGCTCGTCCCCCACCGCCACTCATAAGGAAGGCAATCAATAAATAAATCATGCTCCGACTTCATCACATAACGGTTCACCATACATGCATGCTACGGGAATCACAAACTTCAACACAAGTATTTCTCAAATTCACAACTACTCAACTAGCATGACTCTAATATCACCATCTCCATATCTCAAAACAATCATCAAGTATCAAACTTCTCTTAGTATTCAATGCACTTATATGAAAGTTTTTATATTTTTTTCTAAAGGACTCTCAAAATAATATAAGTGAAGCATGACAGATCAATTATTTCTATAAAATAAAACCACCGCCATGCTCTAAAAGATATAAGTGAAGCACTAGAGCAAATGACAAACTACTCCACAAGATATGAGTGAAGATCAATGAGTAGTTGAATAATTATGCAACTATATGAAGACTCTCTAACATTTAACAATTTCAGATCTTGGGATATTATTCAAACAACATGAAAAACTAAATAAAATAAAATGACGCTCCAAGCAAAACACATATCATGTGGTGAATAAAAATATAGCTCCAAGTAAAGTTACCGATGAACGAAGACGAAAGAGGGGATGCCATCTGGGGCATCCCCAAGCTTAGGCTATTGGTTGTCCTTGAATATTACCTTGGGGTGCCTTGGGCATCCCCAAGCTTAGTCTCTTGCCACTCCTTATTCCATAGTCCATCAAATTTTTACCCAAAACATGAAAACTTCACAACACAAAACTTAACAGAAAACTCGTAAGCTCCGTTAGCGAAAGAAAACAAAACACCACTTCAAGGTACTGTAATTAACTAATTATTTATTGATATTGGTGTTAAACCTACTGTATTCCAACTTATATATGGTTCATACCCTCCGATACTACTCATAGATTTATCAAAATAAGCAAACAACACATAGAAAACAGAATCTGTCAAAAACAGAACAGTCTGTAGTAATCTGGATCAAACGTATACTTCTTGAACCCCAAAAATTCTAAAATAAATTTTTGTACGTGAGGAATTTATCTATTAATCATCTACAAAAAGAATTAAATAAATAGTACTCTCCAATAAAAAATGTCAGCAATTCTCCTGAGCGCTAAAGTTTCTGTTATTTACAGCAAGATCGACAAGACTTTCCCCAAGTCTTCCCAAAGGTTCTACTTGGCACAAACACTAATTAAAAGCATAAAACCACATCTAAACAGAGGCTAGATGAATTATTTATTACTAAACAGGAACAAAAATCAAGGAACAAAAATAAAGTTGGGTTGCCTCCCAACAAGCGGTATTGTTTAACGCCCATAGCTAGGCATGATGATTTCAATGATGCTCACATAAAAGATAAGAATTGTAGCATAAAGAGAGCATCATGAAGAATATGACTAGCACATTTAATTCTAACCCACTTTCTATTCATAGGGATTTTGTGAGCAAACAACTTATGGGAACAATAATCAACTAGCATAGGAAGGCAAAACAAGCATAACTTGAAAACTTTAAGCACATAGAGAGGAAACTCGATATTATTGCAATTCCTACAAACATATATTCCTCCCTCATAATAATTTTCAGTAGCTTCATGAATTAATTCAACAATATAACTATCACATAAAGCATTCTTTTCATGATCTACAAGCATAGAAAATTTACTACTCTCCACTTAAGCAAGATTCTTCTTATTCGAAATAGTGGGAGTATCATAAGAAACTCGAATACTATAAATTGTTTCCATATTAAAAGAGTAATGTTCAGAAAAGGGGTAATCATAATCATGAAAAGGTTTATAAATATAATAATCACTACTTTTATAGCATAAGTATCATCACAATAATCATCATAAGTAGCGACTTTGTTCTCATCATAATCAATTGAAGCCTCTTCCAAGATAGTGGAATCATTACTAAATAAAGTCATGACCTCTCCAAATCCACTTTCATAATTATCATAATAAGATTCAACATCCTACAAAATAGTGGGATCATTACTTCCTAAAGTTGACACTCTTCCAAACCCACTTTCATCAATATAATCATCATAAGTAGGAGGCATGCTATCATCATTATAAATTTGCATATCAAAACTTGGGAGACTAAAAATATCATCTTCATTAAACACAGGATCCCCAAGCTTGGGACAAACATTAATTGCAGCAAATATATTCTCAAAAACATCATCTTCATCAAACATAGCATCCCCAAGCTTGGGCCTTTCCATATCATAAGCATAATCACTCTCATCATTAATAGTATGTATAGCACCAATAGTATAGCAATTATCATCATCACAATGAGTAATAGGGGCAACATCATTTGGGAGGGATACCTTTCTACCTTTACTTCTCCGTATTTTCCTTTTCTTCTTCACATCATGTGTGGGTTCAATCCTCTTTTTGGAGCTCCTTATTAATGAGATTGGTTGAATAGAAGGCTCCTCCTCGTTACCTGATTCATCATAAGAAATAATAGGAGGATATTAGGAAGCCTCTTCCCTTTCATTAGTATTCTCTTCATCTTATATTTGTTTTCTTTTCTTTATATACTTGGCAATATAAGGATTTTCAATGCAATTCACCGCACAATACATATAAATTTCCTCTAGATCAAAATTAAGAACTCTATAAAGGGCAAATTCTGGAATAACCTTAGATATACATTTCATTTATTCATAACCCAAGAGCAAACTAAGTTCATTATGATGTGCAAGGGAAATAAAATCATCACAATTTTTGGACACGATACGATCATGAAATAATTTGCATTGGGTACTAAAATGATCACGTTCATTGCAAAGTTCACAAGTACGGCTAAGAAAGTTTAAATTTTCAGCACAAACATCTAGCCTTTCTTGCAACCATTTAGTTTCCAAATACTTATGTGTTTTGCAGAATCTATCTTCCCTGTTTGGTATGTACTTGCAAACTCTATGCACTCCACAAAAATTGACATGATTATAAGAGATATTTTCATCATGACTAGTGCAATCATCATTAGTACTATGGATATTCAAAGAGTTCATACTAATAACATTGCAATCATGCTCATCATTCAAATATTTAGTGCCAAACATTTTATAGACTTCTTCTTCTAGCATTTGAGCATAATTTTCCTTTCCATCATTCTCACGAAAGATATTAAAAAGATGAAGCGTATGAGGCAAACTCAATTCCATTTTTTTGTAGTTTTCTTTTATAAACTAAACAAGTGCTAAAACAAGAAACAAAAAGAGTCGATTGCAAGATCTAAAGATATACCTTCAAGCGCTAACCTACCCGGCAACGGCGCCAGAAAAGACCTTGATGTCTACTATACAACCTTCTTCTTGTAGACGTTGTTGGGCCTCCAAGTGCAGAGGTTTGTAGGACAGTAGCAAATTTCCCTCAAGTGGATGACCTAAGGTTTATCAATCCGTGGGTGGCGTAGGATGAAGATGGTCTCTCTCAAACAACCATGCAACCAAATAACAAAGAGTCTCTTGTGTCCCCAACACACCCAATACAATGGTAAATTGTATAGGTGCACTAGTTCGGCGAAGAGATGGTGATACAAGTGCAATATGAATGATAGATAAAGGTTTTTGTAATTTGAAAATATAAAAACAGCAAGGTAACTAATGATAAAAGTGAGGACAAACGGTATTGCAATGTGTTGAAACAAAGCCTAGGGTTCATACTTTCACTAGTGCAAGTTCTCTCGACAATAATAACATAATTGGATCATATAACTATCCCTTAACATGCAACAAAGAGTCACTCCAAAGTCACTAATAGCGGAGAACAAACGAAGAGATTATGGCAGGGTACGAAACCACCTCAAAGTTATCCTTTCTGATCGATCTATTCAAGAGTCCGTAGTAAAATAACACGAAGCTATTCTTTCTGTTCAATCAATCATAGAGTTCATACTAGAATAACACCTTAAGATACAAATCAACCAAAACCCTAAGGTCACCTAGATACTCCAATGTCACCTCAAGTACCCATGGGTATGATTATACGCTATGCATCACACAATCTGAGATTCATCTATTCAACCAACACCAAGAACTTTAAAGAGTGCCCCAAAGTTTCTACCAGAGAGTCAAGACGAAAACGTGTGCCAACCCCTATGCATAAGTTCACGTAACTCGCAAGTTGATCACCAAAACATACATCAAGTGGATCACGTGATATCCCATTGTCACCACAGATAAGCACATGCAAGACATACATCAAGTGTTCTCAAATCCTTAAAGACTCAATCCGATAAGATAACTTCAAAGGGAGAACTGAATTCATCACAAGAGAGTAGAGGGGGAGAAACATCATAAGATCCAACTATAATATCAAAGCTCGCGATACATCAAGAACGTACCACCTCAAGAACACGAGAGAGAGACAGATCAAACACATAGCTACTGGTACATACCCTCAGCCCCGAGGGGGAACTACTCCCTCCTCGTCATGGAGAGCGCTGGGATGATGAAGATGTCCACCGGAGAGGGATTCCCCCCTCCGGAAGGGTGCCATAAAGGGTATAGATTGGTTTTCGGTGGCTACGGAGGCTTCTGGCGGCGGAACTCCCGATCTATTCCGCTCCTCGAAGTTTTTAGGGTATATGGATATATAGGCGAAAGAAGTGGGTCAGGGGAGCCACGAGGGGCCCACGAGGGTGGGGCGCGCCCAGGGGGCAGGCGCGCCTCCCTGCCTCGTGGCCACCTCGTTGCTTCCCTGATGTACACTCCAAGTCTCCTGGATTGCTTCAGTTCCAAAAATAATTCTCCCGAAGGTTTCATTCCGTTTGGACTCCGTTTGATATTCCTTTTCTTCGAAACACTGAAATAGGCAAGAAAACAACAATTTGGGCTAGGACTCTAGTTAATAGGTTAGTACCAAAAATAATATAAAACTATAAAATAAGGCCCATAAACTTCCAAAACAGATAATATAATAGCATGGAACAATAAAAAATTATAGATACATTGGAGACGTATCAGTCCTCGCCGCCTTCGACCTCATGATCGAATGAGGGCGCGATAACCTCGCCGCCCTCCGCACCAGCAAAGATCACCCGCTCCGCCTCCACGAGCTCCGGGTGTTGCCGGCAAAACTCTTGCATGTAGGCCTCGTCGGCGGCCTCGGCCTTGAGGCGCTCCCACGCCTCGCGGTCCTCCCGCGCCATAGCCGAGCTCACCACCCCTGGCTCCGACGGAACGAGGTGGACCAGACGTGTGCCGAAGGGGAATTTGAGCCTAGCCGTCGCGCCGTGGTAGCGGACCTGCCAGCACCATTGGGGCAGGTTTGGGTATATGCTTCTCACAAACCAGAGCTTCTCACAACAAGCATGATCATTTCGGTAGGGAACGTCCCACCTTTGGGGACGAAACGATATCCATTGCCTCTTATTGCTTTCAAAAATTTTCTAGTGTCAACATAGAACAACAGGAGTGTTGTGTCAATTTTTGTGATTTTTCGGGGTTCGTTTGGAATTTTTTTTGCATTAACTGGGTTTTCTAGGCATTTTATGTGCATAATTGAAATTTGAACTATAAGCACATGCTCCAATGCACTAAGGTTGGTTGAGAAATCTAATCTGTGTCCTTGGGTGAATTTCTAGGTCCCATGCAAGAGATGGGAATGAAATTCAAATACCAGGGCATCGTTGATTGCCGGCGAAATATTGAGATGCCTGGTTTTTAAATTCTAGTAAATCCAAAACTCGTTTGAAATTCATGAAACTTGGCATGCTTTCATGAAGCGGTATGAAGATGCTGTGGTAAAACATTTGTCCCGTTTGGGGCAGGTTTGGGTATATGCTTCTCACAAACCAGAGCTTCTCACAACAAGCATCATGGTTTCGGTAGGGAACGTCCCACCTTTGGGAACGAAATGATATCCACTACCTCTTATTGCTTCCAAAAAAATTCTCGTGTCAACATAGAACAACAGGAGTGTTGTGTCAATTTTTGTGATTTTTCGGGGTTCTTTTGGACATTTTTATGCATTAACTGAGTTTTCAATGCATTTATGTGCATAATTCAAATTTGAACTACATGCACATGCTCTAGTGCCTATAAATTGGTTGAAAAATCAAATATGTGTCCTTGGGTGCATGCTTAGGTCCCATGCAAGAAATGGGAATGAATTTCAAACACCAGGGCACCGTTGATTGCCGGCAAAACATTAAGATGTCTGTTTTTAAATTCCAGTAAATCCAAAACTCGTCTGAAATTCATTAAACTTCGCATGCTATCATGGAATGGCACCCGACATGATGTGGTATTTTTCGTGTCCATTTTGAGAGAAGGCGCACTCGAATAATGACAACCAACAAAGGCATTTTGAAAAAATAGCTGCCACTTTAATATCTCAAACGTTTGTGATGACCCACAAGTATAGGGGATCTATCATAGTCCTTTCGATAAGTAAGAGTGTCGAACCCAACGAGGAGCAGAAGGAAATGATAAGCAGTTTTTAGTAAGGTATTCTCTGCAAGCACTGAAATTATTGGTAATAGATAGTTTTGTGATAAGGTAATTTGTACGGCTAACAAGTAATAAAAGTAAATAAGGTGCAGCAATATGGCCCAATCCTTTTTGTAGCAAAGGACACTACTAGGAAAAGTCCTACTAGTGGCGCACCAGTTTTGCCTACTAATGGCGCACTACTGGTGCGCCACTAGTACCACGCCACTAGTATTTTTTACTAATGGCGCACCACGCCGTGCGCCATTAGTATAGACCACCATGCACCATTAGTATGCCTCCTAGGGGGCCATATTTACCCACGTGCTTTGGCATACTAATGGCGCACTGTGGGGTGATGCGCCATTAGTATCCTTTGGCATACTAATGGCGCACTGTGTAGTGATGCGCCATTAGTATCCTTTGGCATACTAATGGCGCACTTTGAGGTGATGCGCCATTAGTATGAATATTAGGTTTTATTTTTTTTTACTTTTCTGATTTTTGCACAGGTTACAAAATATATTATTGGACACAATATAGACAGCAGCACACAACAACAGCAGATTCATCGAATACAATAGAAGATTAGTCTCCGAATACAATTCATCATATTGAAGGAAATATGCCCTAGAGGCAATAATAAAGTTATTATTTATTTCCTTATAATCATGATAAATGTTTATTATTCATGCTAGAATTGTATTAACCGGAAACATAATACATGTGTGAATACATAGACAAACAAAGTGTCACTAGTATGCCTCTACTTGACTAGCTCGTTAATCAAAGATGGTCATGTTTCCTGACCATGAACAAAGAGTTGTTATTTGATTAATGAGGTCACATCATTAGTTGAATGATCTGATTGACATGACCCATTCCATTAGCTTAGCACCCGATCGTTTAGTATGTTGCTATTGCTTTCTTCATGACTTATACATGTTCCTATGACTATGAGATTATGCAACTCCCGTTTACCGGAGGAACACTTTGGGTGCTACCAAACGTCACAACGTAACTGGGTGATTATAAAGGAGCATTACAGGTGTCTCCAAAGGTAGATGTTGGGTTGGCGTATTTTGAGATTAGGATTTGTCACTCCGATTGTCGGAGAGGTATCTCTGGGCCCTCTCGGTAATGCACATCACATAAGCCTTGCAAGCATTACAACTAATGAGTTAGTTGCAAGATGATGTATTACGGAACGAGTAAAGAGACTTGCCGGTAACAAGATTGAACTAGGTATTGGATACCGACGATCGAATCTCGGGCAAGTAACATACCGATGACAAAGGGAACAACGTATGTTGTTATGCGGTCTGACCGATAAAGATCTTCGTAGAATATGTAGGAGCCAATATGGGCATCCAGGTCCCGCTATTGGTTATTGACCAGAGACATGTCTCGGTCATGTCTACATTGTTCTCGAACCCGTAGGGTCCGCACGCTTAAGGTTACGATGATAATTACATTATGATTTATGCATTTTGATGTACCGAAGGTTGTTCGGAGTCCCGGATGTGATCATGGACATGACGAGGAGTCTCGAAATGGTCGAGACGTAAAGATTGATATATTGGAAGCCTATGTTTGGACATCGGAAGTGTTCCGGGTGAAATCGGGATTTTACCGGGTTACCGAGAGGTTACCGGAACCTCCCGGGAGCCATATGGGCCTTCATGGGCCTTAGTGGAAAGGTGAAAGGGCTGCCCATAAGGGCTGCGCACCTCCCCCTTCCCCTAGTCCTATTAGGACTAGGAGAGGTGGCCGGCCACCCCTCTCCCTCTTTTCCCCCTTGGGGAATCCTAGTTGGAATAGGATTGGGGGGGAGTCCTACTCCCGGAAGGAGTAGGACTCCTCTTGCGCCCTCTCCCTGGCCGGCGCCCCCCTCCCCCCTTGGCTCCTTTATATACTGAGGTAGAGGCACCCTAGAACACACAAGTTGATCCACGTGATCTATTCCTTAGCCGTGTGCGGTGCCCCCTGCCACCATATTCCTCGATAATACTGTAGCGGAGTTTAGGCGAAGCCCTGCTGCTGTAGTTCATCAAGATCGTCACCACGCCGTCGTGCTGACGGAACTCTTCCCTGACACTTTGCTGGATCGGAGTCCGGGGATCGTCATCGAGCTGAACGTGTGCTCGAACTCGGAGGTGCCGTAGTTTCGGTACTTGATCGGTTGGATCGTGAAGACGTACGACTACTTCCTCTACGTCGTGTCATCGCTTCCGCAGTCGGTCTGCGTTGGGTACGTAGACAACACTCTCCCCCTCGTTGCTATGCATCACATGCTCTTGCGTGTGCGTAGGAAATTTTTGAAATTACTACGAAACCCATCAGTGGCATCCGAGCCTAGGTTATTTATGTTGATGTTATATGCACGAGTAGAACACAAGTGAGTTGTGGACGATACAAGTCATACTGCCTACCAGCATGTCATACTTTGGTTCGGCGGTATTGTTGGACGAGACGACCCGGACCAACCTTACGCGTACGCTTACGCGAGACCGGTTCCCTCGACGTGCTTTGCACATAGATGGCTTGCGGGCGACTGTCTCTCCAACTTTAGTTGAACCAAGTATGGCTACGCCCGGTCCTTGCGAAGGTTAAAACGGAGTCTATTTGACAAACTATCGTTGTGGTTTATGATGCGTAGGTGAGATTGGTTCTTACTTAAGCCCGTAGCAGCCATGTAAAACATGCAACAACAAAGTAGAGGACGTCTAACTTGTTTTTGCAGGGCATGTTGTGATGTGATATGGTCAAGGCATGATGCTGAATTCTATTGTATGAGATGATCATGTTTTGTAACCGAGTTATCGGCAACTGGCAGGAGCCATATGGTTGTCGCTTTATTGTATGCAATGCAATCGCGATGTAATGCTTTACTTTATTACTAAACGGTAGTGATAGTCGTGGAAGCATAAGATTGGCGAGACGACAACGATGCTACGATGGAGATCAAGGTGTCGCGCCGGTGACGATGGTGATCATGACGGTGCTTCGGAGATGGAGATCACAAGCACAAGATGATGATGGCCATATCATATCACTTATATTGATTGCATGTGATGTTTATCTTTTTATGCATCTTATCTTGCTTTGATTGATGGTAGCATTATAAGATGATCTCTCACTAAATTATCAAGAAGTGTTCTCCCTGAGTATGCACCGTTGCCAAAGTTCGTCGTGCCCAGACACCACGTGATGATCGGGTGTGATAAGCTCTACGTCCATCTACAACGGGTGCAAGCCAGTTTTTGCACACGCAGAATACTCAGGTTAAACTTGACGAGCCTAGCATATGCAGATATGGCCTCGGAACACGGAGACCGAAAGGTCGAGCGTGAATCATATAATAGATATGATCAACATAAACGATGTTCACCATTGAAAACTACTCCATCTCACGTGATGATCGGTTATGGTTTAGTTGATTTGGATCACGTAATCACTTAGAAGATTAGAGGGATGTCTATCTAAGTGGGAGTTCTTAAGTAATATGATTAATTGAACTTAAATTTATCATGAACTTAGTACCTGATAGTATCTTGCTTGTTTATGTTGATTGTAGATAGATGGCTCGTGCTGTTGTTCCGTTGAATTTTAATGCGTTCCTTGAGAAAGCAAAGTTGAAAGATGATGGTAGCAATTACACGGACTGGGTCCGTAACTTGAGGATTATCCTCATTGCTGCACAGAAGAATTACGTCCTGGAAGCACCGCTGGGTGCCAGGCCTGCTGCTGGAGCAACACTAGATGTTATGAACATCTGGCAGAGCAAAGCTGATGACTACTCGATAGTTCAGTGTGCCATGCTTTACGGCTTAGAATCGGGACTTCAACGACATTTTGAACGTCATGGAGCATATGAGATGTTCCAGGAGTTGAAGTTAATATTTCAAGCAAATGCCCGAATTGAGAGATATGAAGTCTCCAATAAGTTCTATAGCTGCAAGATGGAGGAGAACAGTTCTGTCAGTGAGCATATACTCAAAATGTCTGGGTATAATAATCACTTGATTCAATTGGGAGTTAATCTTCCCGATGATTGCGTCATTGACAGAATTCTCCAATCACTGCCACCAAGCTACAAGAGCTTCATGATGAACTATAATATGCAAGGGATGAACAAGACTATTCCCGAGCTCTTCGCAATGCTGAAAGCTGCGGAGGTAGAAATCAAAAAGGAGCATCAAGTGTTGATGGTTAACAAAACCACTAGTTTCAAGAAAAAGGGCAAAGGGAAGAAGGGGAACTTCAAGAAGAACGGCAAGCAAGTTGTTGCTCAGGAGAAGAAACCCAAGTCTGGACCTAAGCCTGAAACTGAGTGCTTCTACTGCAAGCAGACTGGTCACTGGAAGCAGAACTGCCCCAAGTATTTGGCGGATAAGAAGGATGGCAAGGTGAACAAAGGTATATGTGATATACATGTTATTGATGTGTACCTTACTAGAGCTCGCAGTAGCACCTGGGTATTTGATACTGGTTCTGTTGCTAATATTTGCAACTCGAAACAGGGACTACGGAATAAGCGGGCACTGGCAAAGGACGAGGTGACGATGCGCGTGGGAAACGGTTCCAAAGTCGATGTGATCGCGGTCGGCACGCTACCTCTACATCTACCTTCAGGATTAATATTAGACCTAAATAATTGTTATTTGGTGCTAGCGTTGAGCATGAACATTATATCTGGATCTTGTTTAATGCGAGACGGTTATTCATTTAAATCAGAGAATAATGGTTGTTATTTATATGAGTAATATCTTTTATGGTCATGCACCCTTGGAGAGTGGTCTATTCTTATTGAATCTCGATAGTAGTAATACACATATTCATAATGTTGAAACCAAAAGATGCAGAGTTCATAATGAAAGTGCAACTTATATGTGGCACTGTCGTTTAGGTCATATCGGTATAAAGCGCATGAAGAAACTCCATACTGATGGACTTTTGGAACCACTTGATTATGAATCACTTGGTACTTGCGAACCGTGCCTCATGGGCAAGATGACTAAAACACCGTTCTCCGGTACTATGGAGAGAGCAACAGATTTGTTGGAAATCATACATACCGATGTATGTGGTCCGATGAATATTGAGGCTCGTGGCGGATATCGTTATTTTCTCACCTTCACAGATGATTTAAGCAGATATGGGTATGTCTACTTAATGAAACATAAGTCTGAAACATTTGAAAAGTTCAAAGAATTTCAGAGTGAAGTTGAAAATCATCGTAACAAGAAAATAAAGTTTCTACGATCTGATCGTGGAGGAGAATATTTGAGTTACGAGTTTGGTGTATATTTGAAAAATTGTGGAATAGTTTCGCAACTCACGCCACCTAGAACACCACAGCGTAATGGTGTGTCCGAACGTCGTAATCGTACTTTACTGGATATGGTACGATCTATGATGTCTCTTACTGATTTACCGCTATCGTTTTGGGGTTATGCTCTAGAGACGGCCACATTCACGTTAAATAGGGCACCATCAAAATCCGTTGAGACGACGCCTTATGAACTGTGGTTTGGCAAGAAACCAAAGTTGTCGTTTCTTAAAGTTTGGGGCTGCGATGCTTATGTGAAAAAGCTTCAACCTGATAAGCTCGAACCCAAATCAGAGAAGTGTGTCTTCATAGGATACCCAAAGGAAACTGTTGGGTACACCTTCTATCACAGATCCGAAGGCAAGACATTCGTTGCCAAGAATGGATCCTTTCTAGAGAAGGAGTTTCTCTCGAAAGAAGTGAGTGGGAGGAAAGTAGAACTTGATGAGGTAACTGTACCTGCTCCCTTACTGGAAAGTAGTACATCACAGAAAACTGTTTCAGTGACACCTACACCAGTTAGAGAGGAAGCCAATGATAATGATCATGAAACTTCAGATCAATATACTACTGAACCTCGTAGATCAACCAGAGTAAGATCCGCACCAGAGTGGTACGGTAATCCTATTCTGCAAGTCATGCTACTAGATCATGATGAACCTACGAACTATGAAGAACCGATGGTGAGCCCAGATTCCGCAAAGTGGCTTGAAGCCATGAAATCTGAGATGGAATCCATGTATGAGAACAAAGTATGGACTTTGGTTGACTTGCCCGATGATCGGCAAGCAATTGAAAATAAATGGATCTTTAAGAAGAAGACTGACGCTGATGGTAATATTACTGTCTACAAAGCTCGACTTGTCGCAAAAGGTTTTCGGCAAGTTCAAGGGATTGACTACGATGAGACCTTCTCACCCGTAGCGATGCTTAAGTCCGTCCGAATCATGTTAGCGATTGCCGCATTTTATGATTATGAAATTTGGCAGATGGATGTCAAAACTGCATTCCTGAATGGATTTCTGGAAGAAGAGTTGTATATGATGCAACCGGAAGGTTTTGTCGATCCAAAGGGAACTAACAAAGTGTGCAAGCTCCAGCGATCCATTTATGGACTGGTGCAAGCCTCTCGGAGTTGGAATAAACGTTTTGATAGTGTGATCAAAGCATTTGGTTTTATACAGACTTTCGGAGAAGCCTGTATTTACAAGAAAGTGAGTGGGAGCTCTGTAGCATTTCTGATATTATAGGTGGATGACATATTGCTGATTGGAAATGATATAGAATTTCTGGATAGCATAAAGGGATACTTGAATAAAAGTTTTTCAATGAAAGACCTCGGTGAAGCTGCTTACATATTAGGCATTAAGATCTATAGAGATAGATCAAGACGCTTAATTGGACTTTCACAAAGCACATACCTTGACAAAATTTTGAAGAAGTTCAAAATGGATCAAGCAAAGAAAGGGTTCTTGCCTATGTTACAAGGAGTAAAGTTGAGTAAGACTCAATGCCCGACCACTGCAGAAGGTAGAGAGAATATGAAAGATGTTCCCTATGCATCAGCCATAGGATCTATCATGTATGCAATGCTGTGTACCAGACCTGATGTGTGCCTTGCTATAAGTTTAGCAGGGAGGTACCAAAGTAATCCAGGAGTGGATCACTGGACAGCGGTCAAGAACATCCTGAAATACCTGAAAAGGACTAAGGATATGTTTCTCGTATATGGAGGTGACAAAGAGCTCACCGTAAAAGGTTACGTTGATGCAAGCTTTGACACTGATCCGGACGATTCTAAATCGCAAACTGGATACGTGTTTACATTAAACGGTGGAGCTGTCAGTTGGTGCAGTTCTAAACAAAGCGTCGTAGCGGGATCTACATGTGAAGCGGAGTACATAGCTGCTTCGGAAGCAGCGAACGAAGGAGTCTGGATGAAGGAGTTCATATCCGATCTAGGTGTCATACCTAATGCATCGGGTCCAATGAAAATCTTTTGTGACAATACTGGTGCAATTGCCTTGGCAAAGGAATCCAGATTTCACAAAAGGACCAAACACATCAAGAGACGCTTCAACTCCATCCGGGATCTAGTCCAGGTGGGAGACATAGAGATTTGAAAGATACATACGGATCTGAATGTTGCAGACCCGTTGACTAAGCCTCTTCCACGAGCAAAACATGATCAGCACCAAGGCTCCATGGGTGTTAGATTCATTACAGTGTAATCTAGATTATTGACTCTAGTGCAAGTGGGAGACTGAAGGAAATATGCCCTAGAGGCAATAATAAAGTTATTATTTATTTCCTTATAATCATGATAAATGTTTATTATTCATGCTAGAATTGTATTAACCGGAAACATAATAGATGTGTGAATACATAGACAAACAAAGTGTCACTAGTATGCCTCTACTTGACTAGCTCATTAATCAAAGATGGTCATGTTTCCTGACCATGAACAAAGAGTTGTTATTTGATTAACGAGGTCACATCATTAGTTGAATGATCTGATTGACATGACCCATTCCATTAGCTTAGCACCCGATCGTTTAGTATGTTGCTATTGCTTTCTTCATGACTTATACATGTTCCTATGACTATGAGATTATGCAACTCCCGTTTACCGGAGGAACACTTTGGGTGCTACCAAACATCACAACGTAACTGGGTGATTATAAAGGAGCATTATAGGTGTCTCCAAAGGTAGATGTTGGGTTGGCGTATTTCGAGATTAGGATTTGTCACTCCGATTGTCGGAGAGGTATCTCTGGGCCCTCTCGGTAATGCACATCACATAAGCCTTGCAAGCATTACAACTAATGAGTTAGTTGCGAGATGATGTATTACGGAACGAGTAAAGAGACTTGCCGGTAACAAGATTGAACTAGGTATTGGATACCGACGATCGAATCTTGGGCAAGTAACATACCGATGACAAAGGGAACAACGTATGTTGTTATGCGGTCTGACCGATAAAGATCTTCATAGAATATGTAGGAGCCAATATGGGCATCCAGGTCCCGCTATTGGTTATTGACCGGAGACATGTCTCGGTCATGTCTACATTGTTCTCGAACCCGTAGGGTCCGCACACTTAAGGTTACGATGACAGTTACATTATGAGTTTATGCATTTTGATGTACCGAAGGTTGTTCGGAGTCCCGGATGTGATCATGGACATGACGAGGAGTCTCGAAATGGTCGAGACGTAAAGATTGATATATTGGAAGCCTATGTTTGGACATCGGAATTGTTCCGGGTGAAATCGGGATTTTACCGGGTTACCGGGAGGTTACCGGAACCCCCCGGGAGCCATATAGGCCTTCATGGGCCTTAGTGGAAAGGTGAAAGGGCTGCCCATAAGGGCTGCGCGCCTCCCCCCTTCCCCTAGTCCTATTAGGACTAGGAGAGGTGGCCGGCCACCCCTCTCCCTCTTTTCCCCCTTGGGGAATCCTAGTTGGAATAGGATTGGGGGGGAGTCCTACTCCCGGAAGGAGTAGGACTCCTCTTGCGCCCTCTCCCTGGCCGGCGCTCCCTCCCCCCTTGGCTCCTTTATATACTGAGGTAGAGGCACCCTAGAACACACAAGTTGATCCACGTGATCTATTCCTTAGCCGTGTGCGGTGCCCCCTGCCACCATATTCCTCGATAATACTGTAGCGGAGTTTAGGCGAAGCCCTGCTGCTGTAGTTCATCAAGATCGTCACCACGCCGTCGTGCTGACGGAACTCTTCCCCGACACTTTGCTGGATCGGAGTCCGGGGATCGTCATCGAGCTGAACGTGTGCTCGAACTCGGAGGTGCCGTAGTTTCGGTACTTGATCGGTTGGATCGTGAAGACGTACGACTACTTCCTCTACTACGTGTGCTCGAACTCGGAGGTGCCGTAGTCGGTCTGCGTTGGGTACGTAGACAACACTCTCCCCCTCGTTGCTATGCATCACATGATCTTGCGTGTGCGTAGGAAATTTTTGAAATTACTACGAAACCCATCACATATTAGTCTCCGAATTCAAAAGACCGAACAAAGATAAAACATTACAAGTCTCGAGACCGCGAGTAGCGAGTTTGTCTTTACATTACAAGTCGATATCGATCATATAAACTACCATCACATAGAAGAGAGATGCGGTCATCACGATGAGCATCATCGCGATGAAACTGGTCTTCATCCGGTTCCTCCAATGCTCCCTCCTCTCTCCCGCTAGATAGCGGGAGTATCTAGATCCCGCCTCTGCCCTAGTGGTGTACCCTTTGTAACTGTTACCGCTGAAACGGTGAACCTGTCTCCGACACTCCTCCCAGTCGTCGTAGACTCCGGGAACCTTACCCTTGTACACGACATACGACGACATCTCTATGCACAAGCCAAACAACAGACAATACATAAGAAATATATAAGTATGCAACAAAAGGATCGGAAGAGAAAAGCAAGACATTAATAGCACGATTCATGGTCCTACTAATAAATAGCATCGATTACATCTAAGTTGAACGACTGTCCAAACCAAAGAGACATACAATTCATTAAAGTTTAATTACAACATGAGCCAATCAATGTTTCAGAACTAGACATAGCATCACTACTTTCGACTCGACTCATGGGACCGGAGCGTGGATGAAGCCGCCGTCTGTCGTGATGGTCATGAAATCGCGGGCATTGTCAGCCTGCATTTGTAGCGTTGTGTCTATGTCACTGTTGGACGGTTGATATCTGAGGTAGAACTGCCCCGAGGTATGAAGGACATCTTGATGGATGATTTCCGCAAACTCCGACTGGATGCGAAAGAATTCTTGTCTGATGTCCGTGTCCTGGATTGCCGACAAGCTCGCGGCCCAATCTTTGAGATTATCTGGTAGCAGAAGGTGATGATGGTCCCGTACGATCGCCCGCATGTGATGGAGGGCATAGTAGGCATCCTTCTGACCGCCAGGCGGCTGCTTGACGTAGTAGAACTTAGTATTATGGGCGAACACTTGCCTGTCGTACCTACGAACTGGCCTGGTGAAGGTGCCTCTAGATTTGGCGTAGCCGGGGAGAACATCATCAAGAACTTTCTTGATATGTGTGTAGTCTATCTTGGAGTCATGGTTCGGGTCGAAATACGTGGCCATGGAATATTTCGGGCTTAAGAGGATGAGTGTGCAATGTGTGTCACTGCACAGAACACGGAATGTTAGAAAAAAGAAAGAACGATCGAAATCTAAGAAATCATTTGTTTTGGGGGCGGTTAAGGGATGACTTACTCGGGAAAGTAAGACACGAGGAAGTTATCCTTATCTGGGTTTGCCAGAATGACGCCTTCGAGGTGTGAACTCGCGACTTGGCGGTCCCCAACGCTGCCCAAGAGCTTGGCACGCATGTAGAAGGAGTCGACTATCACGATGTGCAGGGTCTTCTCTCTAATGATCCGCATCTCCATACTCAGCGAAAACAGCCGAACGAAGATGTACTACAGCGGATGAAGGTTAAACATAGCAAAGATGTCATCAAACTGCAGGACGATCGTACCCCCGATGGCGCCATCCACAAAGCCCTTGCCCTCTGGCACCTTGGCCATGAAAACCGGGTATGCCACATCATTCCCTCTGAGATGCCGCTTCTCAAAAGAAAGAACACTGTCATGTAGACTCCGCATAGCACCGGTTGCAGCATTGAGCATATTTGTCGGTAGCATCGCCCTACCTGCCACATGCACCCTCCTCGAGATATCCTTAGATGAAGGTGGCCCGTCCTGAGCATGGATCGTACTCGGTGCTGGCTGGCTCGCACCGGTGCCCTTTTTAGCCTTTTGTTTCTGTCCCTTCTTCTTGATCTGCTGTAATGGGACCGAGTTCTACTCACAGACCGCCTTCTTGAGCGTGTTGGGGCTGATAATATTTTGCACCTTAGCTATCTGAGGCTCGGTGAAGGCGGCATCTGGAGGCATCTCCTGAGAACTGAACGCCAGACGACGCCTGTTGCAATTGGGTTTCTCCGCCGTACCAGCTAGATCGCGGTCGTCTTGGTTGGGTTCTTGAGAAGGAGGCCCGCAGAACTCGTCACCGTACCCATGTTTGGCAAAGTACTTATCGACGTTGGTAAATGTACCGTCGCTGTTGTCGTCGTCGTCCGGATCCTGTGCCATATGCATGTCCGGATCCTGTGCCATAGGGATGTCCGACATGTCCAGTAGCGTTGCGGCGTTCTTGCCATGGCTTGGCACCGGCATGACTGGTAGTCTTGTCTGTGGGGTGGTGTCCCCCGCCCCCAAACGAATCTGGCTCTTCGGCCAAAGCAGGGGCCAGCTTACGCAGGCGCTGAGGGTCATCTCATCTTCTTCGTTGGCCCCAGCGGGTTGAATCAGAGGTAACAGCTCGTCGCAGCCTGGCAGCACCCGAACCACTTAAACCCTATACACTGTGGGTGGCATCGGATTACTGTGGAACACAGGGTTGCCCGGTTGAACGATTCTACCCTTGGCGACATCGACCAACTCGCCGCCCACGAAGTGTAGGAGAGTGCAAGGAACGTCAACGGCACCCTACGAAAACATGTAGGGCGTCAGGGATGCCCAGTCAAAGGCAAGGAGATGAAGTCATCGACCGAGAGGCTTAGTTACCATGATGCCGTCGAGCTCGGCTATGTCGAGGCACCGCCAATGGCGGGCGTGCAACTGACGGAGGGGCCGCTTGCTGGCGAGGTGCCGGCCGGCATACACCCGGGTGCATTAAGCTCCAATGCCCGTGCTGGTGCCTGAGACACGAATACCGCCTCCGCCAGAGACACCAATGGCGCCGCCGGAGACACCAATGGCACCGCCTGCGCGTTCTGCGAGTTGCTGGCAGTGAAGCTGGGACCCGGGGGAGGCCCCTGTTGGCCGCCCGCAATCCACATCGTCAGCCCATGAATCAACATAGGCACCATGGCGTTGAGCGTCGTTCCCAGTTGTTGTTGCACTTGCTCTTGGACAATCTCCGGAATCCGCGCCACTTGTGCCTTGAGTGCTTCAACCTCGCGCAACTGGCTTTCCGAGCTGGTCTTTTTCTCCTTTCGCCCACCAGCGGTATAGTATGACGACCATTTTGTGGACAAGCCTTTGCCGGCCACACGACCAGCTGACGTCGGCTTACTGAGCTTATCCTTGTTTTTCATTACGTTCAACGCCCTATTTAAAGGGGTGTTGAAAGGGGAGCTCTGAGACGACCCCGCGCTACTGCTTTCATTGTCCTACGGAAGGAACGTGAACCATTTAGAAATATTGGGGATTAATTAGAATGCAACCATATGGAGCTAATTACACGGGGGTGTATTCCTTACCAGAACAAGCTCAAGCGCTCTGGTCTTCGGATCCGTGGTAAGCTCCTTTGTTACCGGGTCCTCCTTGTACCGGGCCCTGAGAAGGTTCCTGGTCTGCTTGTCACGGTATTTCTCGAAGCGGGGCGGTAGGCCTTGCTCGGCACGCTCCGCGTCCTCCTTGTCCCATATAGGCTCCGCCACTCTGTAACCGCCGGGACCGAGTTGGTGGACCCTAAGTTCAACTTCCGCATTTCTTTCCCCCACTGACTTGATTCGGAGGTTGCGCTGCTCTCGCACTTGATCTTGAACTCCTTGTAGTCATCTTCGCTCATCAAAGGATATTTCGCCTTGATCTTCTCATAACTATCACCTTTTTCAATCATTGCCTTCACCGTGCTTTTCCAAGTAGACAGGGCCGTGCTCATCCTCGTGAGGGCGGCACCGTTCACTTTATTCCCTGAGAGGCGTGTGTTGGCAAACTCAGCGGGGAACTTGTATCGTTCATGCAGCTTCATGAAGAGGAGGCTGCGCAAATTCCCTCGGTCCTTATGCCTTAGGTTCTTGGTGTTGATCGAGATGGTGCTCTAGAGAATGCACCCGAGCTGAACCGAGTACCCCTTGACTACTTCTTTGGGCGCCGTCGGATGCCCGTCGGAGTTCACTTCAGTAAATTCCTCCCTGACGGTGCCGAGCACGCTCGGGCGCCGGTCCTTCCGTTGCCTCTTTGGTTGGCTGCCATCTGTGTGTGCGCCGCCATCATTAGTGGTGGCATCCGCAGCGCCATCATCAGTGGTGTCATCCCCGACGCCACTAGGGGTTGTGTAGTCAGGATCGGTGTCTTCCGCGGCATCCTCATAGCGGTGAGGTTCTTCCTCCAACTCCTGGGACAGCTCCTAGAATTGCTTGCCGCCCGAACCGCCGGCCTCATCGTTGTGGGCCATGTTTCGCTCTAAATAGGAAAAAAGTTTGGTCAAAAAGTTGGTTATTGTCAAGGAACAAGATCATGGTCTCATCATTTAGGGTTTTTCGAGACCGAGGCATCCTAAAAGCTAAGCTTTTATCATTTAGGGTTTGTCGACGCTGAGGCACCCTAAAAGCCTAAGCGTACATCATTTAGGTTCTCATCGACACCGAGGCACCCTATAGAAGCCAAGTTAAGTTTTCATCATTTAGGGTTTATCGATGCCGAGGCACCCTAGGTTGGGCCTAATCACTTGGCACTAATCACTTGGCTCTATTGCCACCCATGCTAGGTTTATCATCTAGGGTTTATCGATGCTAAGGAGAATTCTAAGTTGAGCCTAATCACTTGGCTCTATTGCCACCTATGGTTTAATGCAGCAAGAATGGCAGGGCAGTTGATCCTACTTAACTAAGTACTAAGATACCCCGACCCATGCATTAGTCGCAAGTACCCCATATGTCCTATTTTTTAGCAAAGTCATGCTAAAATTCACGGAAAATTTCAGCATGACCTTTGCTGAAAATAGGACATATGGAGTACCCGAATTTGCCGGAATGGAAGTTAATCGACATTCCGGCAAACTCAAGGGCCTCTCGGGGTACCTGCAAATTCATCACGACACAATGGTCGGAGACAAAACCCAGCAACTTTACAAGTCTTTCACAGATTTGTTTGCAAGTTCTGATGTGTAATAAAGATGAGCCTCAAAGATGAGCCTCCAATGTTGATTTGTTTGCCTCAAGACAAGATGAACCTCCAATGCAACAAGTAATAAAATGTTTGCAAGTATCATATCTGGTTATTAACAGAACAACAGGAGAAAAAAGAAAAAAATCATATAGAAGCACATATGAGAAGATTCATCGAATCTGCATGACTTCACAGAAAAGATACCTTTACCTGGCACCATCATGTTTGTTGGACAGAAAGAAGAAAATCAACCTCTTGTTAATGTTTAATTATTGTGCAGCTCTGTTAGGCATGCAGTGTTGCTGTACTACTTAGGTACACAGACAGTATGATTCTCCTTAAAATGCACCTATTTTTTCCTTTAAAAAGTAACTAAAACATTTTTGTCAAAAGAGCACTACTACTGAAATAAGATGTTCTGCATGCATAGAAAATGAGGATTAAACATACTCAAGTCAAGCATTGTGACAGGTTCTCAACATGAACATGAACATGCATTGACAGTCATATCACCTGGGCTGGGCACCATGCCACTGCCCTAATTAAACCCTAAAATAAACATTTCTCTTTCCCCTCCCCCTCCTATCCCTCTGTCTCTCTTTCCCAGCTCCAACCCCAAACACAAATTAAACCCTATATTTACTTGTAATTAAGATCCAGCCCTGGATAATCAACATACTCATCTTGAACCCTATATTTACTTGTAATTAAGAGTCCATATCTCTTGACTAGAACCACACCAAACCCATCTTGTGTTATGTATCACACCAAACAGACCAGCAACTGAATACTGGGGCTTTAAGTTGCTTGCAGAGACTAGATAGCTCTACTCATTCTCAGGAGCCAGCACTACATACTTTATCCTATATTTTATTTTACTGGGATATAATAAAGAGCACAGTTTGCAATTAGTCTGTATCTAGTTGCAAACAGGACTGGATCCAGTTTCAGTCCTACATGTCTCTTACCTTGCAGGACAGTGGTAGCAGCACACTACTTGCAATGGTTAATGTCCAAAATAACTCATTTTCATCTATAAACCATGGACAAATACATGATACAGTGCATTTTTCTTCAGTGTGTCCAGTGCATTTTTTCGTCTATAAACCATGGACAAATACATGTTTGCTAGGCACCAAGTACTCATTGCGTCATTTATGTAACAGTTTAGCGGCTTATTGCGTAGATGAAAAATAAGGACATGTTTTTTGGTAGTGCTATATAAGCAGAAAATTCTCTTTACAGGGCACAACAAAGATGAGAAATGCAACACATAGTGATAATTTGCTAGGGGCAGCAAGGTTAGGTAAAAGATTAGGTAGGAAATGATACCAGGGAAGTGACGCGGGAAGAAGAGCCGCAGGATGACTACAACGAATGCAATCCAGGCACCAACCTCTCCCCTGCAATTTTGATGTTTGATGATCACAAATTTGATTCAAATGTCTATATCTAATGCTATACAATTAAAGCAACAAAGGATATAGCACCATGGAAGTGTCGGCCAGTGAGGCAGAGGCAGTGATCCTTCAAGCAATAGACAACAAGCATGAAAAAGATACCTCGACTTTTGCAGTTGAGTGTCCAAATCTTGCAGGTACCAAGTAATCCAATGCACATGGAGTACTAATTATTCATGTTTGCTAGGCACTACTCCCACAATTTTTTGAACCTAATTTGACCTAAATTCGAGAGGGATTTGACCTAAACCTAGAAAAAGAGAGAAGAAGAGGGCATGGCCGGGAGGGAGGAGAGGAGGAATAGAGGAGAAGAGAAGAAGAGGGAGGAGGGTTACCTGACCACGATGAGGTGGTGGCCGGAGTGGAGACGACGGAGGGCGGAGACGGCGAGCTTGGGGGAGGCGGGGATAGACGGCGGGGAGGTCGCGGGCCTCCTCTCCTGGTGGACGTGGGGCCTCCTCTCCTGGTGGACGTGGGGCGGCTCCGAGGCTCCAAGTCTCCGCCGGCTCCGAGGCTCCAAATCTCCGGCGGGTTTCTAGGGTTTCGAGGGAGGCGGCGCTCGGGGGGAGGCGGGGCTCGGGGGCGAGGCGACGCTCGAGGGGAGGAAGGGGAGAGGGAGGCGGCGGGGGCGCGTGGGCGGCTGCGGCGCAGTGGGTCGGGGTAGCGGCGGCGGCGACGCGGTGGAGGGAGGGACGAGGGAGGGAGCGGCGCGGTGGAGGGAGAGGGACGAAGTGTCTGGCGAGAGGGGGGGACGAAGTGTATGGATGGGGGAAGATTACTAATGGCGCACCCCCTGGCGGTGCGCCATTAGAATGTTTTTTTCATAGCAATGGCGCACCAGCGGGACGGTGCGCCATAAGTATTCTTTTTTTAAGATAGCAATGGCGCACCAGCCAGCCGTGCGCCATAAGTAAGATTTTTTTATTATTATTTTGTTGCGTCTAATAATTTTTTAGAAAATGAATATGAATATGAAACTGTAATAAATTTTTATAAAAACAGTAATAATTTTTTTAAAAATATCATCAGATTTGTTATTTGAAAATATTTATGAATATAAAAAAATATCATCAAATTTGTTATTTGAAAATATAATCAAATTTGTTTTTTGAAAATATAATTATTTTTTGGATTTTTAGTTGCATTCATTTGTGACGGTGGAGCGGGGGAGGGTGCGGGGGGTGCTCGGCGGCGAGGGGGATCTGGCGAGGGGGGGTAGCGATCAAGATGGAGGGGGATCGAGATCGAGTGTCCTCATGAATATTCAATATTTTTTCATGAATTCAAAAAGTGCCCATGAAATTTAAAAATATTCATGATAGTTCAAAAAGTGGCCATGTAATACAATCGAGAAATGAAGACTACAATTTAAATACAATCGATCTTAGCTAGCTAGCTATCTGTTCACAATCTTCTTGCCCTTCTTTTTCGCAAATGGAGTTCTTGTGTGGAACGAACGTCCTTTAGGTAGGGTGGTCCTGCTTCTTCTTGTGGTGTATGCTGCTACTTCATCGTCGTCGTCATGTTCGATCTTCGGGTCGCCGTACTTGTCGAAGTCTTGCTCATTGGCTACTCCATCCATTCCGATGATCTTCCTTTTTCCTCTCCTCATGACAACACGACTGGGCTTTGACGGGTCGGTAATCAAGAAGCATTGGTCCACTTGGGAAGCCAGTACCCATGGCTCATTTTTCGCGGTGACGTTTGCGCCCACGGTCTTGGATTTGGCTTCGGGTATAACCATGGTGGTGAAATACCGGTCTTCTTTTAGGACGCTCTTGGCCCATCTGACACGGAAGATCGGGACCTTCTCTCCAGCGTAGCTCAGCTCCCAGATCTCCTCGATCCTTCTGTAGTATCTGTCCTTGCCGTTACCGGTGTAGGATTCCATCGTTACCCCAGAGTTCTGATAACCATCGCTCTTCATGTCCTTGTCCTCGGTGTAGATTGTGTAGCCATTGATATCGTACACCTCATAGGTCATCAGGTTGTGCTCGGCGCCCTATGACAAGGCGAATATGAGTTGTTCTTCCGCGGAAGAATCCTCGTGTAAAGGGTACGACAGAAGCTTCTGCTTGAACCAACGCGTAAAACATGAGTTGTGCTCTTTGATTATATCTCCGTCCGTCCTTTGTTGGCCTCGGTCACTGTACGTCTTCTCAATAAAGGTTTTGTGCTCTACCACCCAAGGATCGACCACGTCTGTGTGTTGTAGCGTGACTAGGTTTGCTCTTTCAAAGTCGGCGAGTCGACCCTCGAAGTCAACATGCATTTCGCGGCGACCCTCACGGTGATCCCATCCAGCGAGCCTGCCGAGGTGCCTGTTGACGGGCAGACCAACGGGGTTCTCGATGCCTAGATAATTCATGCAGTAGGAGATGCACTCTTCGGTCAGAAAGCCCCTGGCTATACTTCCCTCTGGACGTGACATGTTGCGAACGTATCCTTTGATGACACCATTCATCCTTTCGAACGGCATCATGCCGTGCAAGAACATCGGCCCGAGTTGGATGATATCCTCCATGATATGGACCAGCAGATGCACCATAATGTCGAAGAATGCGGGCGGGAAGTACATCTCAAGCTCGCATAGTATCACCACGATCTCTTCCTGTAGCCTTCTGAGTTGCATCACGCCAACCGACTTCCGAGAGATGATGTCGAAAAAGTTGCATAGGCCAAATAGCGTTTCACGGACATGCGCGTCCATGATCCCACTGATTTCAACTGAAAGTATCTGCGTCATTAGCATGTGACAGTCGTGAGACTTCATCCCGCTGAACTTCTACTTCGCTGGGTCTAGGTATCTGCTTATCTTCCCCGCGTAACCGTAAGGAAGTTTTACTCCTACGAGGCAGGTGAAAAACTGCTCGATCTCCTCCTGACTTAGAGTGAAGCACGCGGGAGGGTAGTCATTTCCGGTCTTCTTGGCCTTTTTGCCTTTGCGACGACTTTCTGTGTCCTGCTTTGCCTCATCATCATCATCATCATCATCATCATCATCATCATTAGCGTGAAGCTCCTTCCTGATGCCCATTGATTTCAAGTCTGCCCTTGCTTTCGGCCCATCTTTGGTCCTCTCTGGCATGTTGAGCAGGGTACCAAGCAGACTCTCGCACACGTTCTTCGTGATATGCATGACATCAAGGCTGTGAGGCACACGGTGGATCTTCCAGTACGGCAAGTCCCAGAAAACAGACCTCGCTTTCCATACCTTCAGCAGCGGCTCTGGCGCCTTTCGCTTCTTTCCCGGCTCTGGCGCCTTTTGCTTCTTTCCCGGTAGTGGGAAATCTTTCCAATTTTTCAACAACTCGTCTATTTCCTCACCGCTCCTCATACGCGGGCGTCTTCGGGGTTCAGTTTCACCATCGAACAGATCCTTGCGTTTCCTCCACGGGTCATCGTCGCGAAGTCACCTTCGATGTCCCATGAACACGGTTTTCGAAGACCCGGGATCTCTATCTAGCTGCCGATACGTTGTGTCATCCATGCACCTGACGCATCCAGAAAATCCATGGACCACCTGCCCCGCGAGATATCCGTAACCGAGATAGTCGTGCACCGTCGTGAGCAGTGCGGCTCTCATAGGGAAATATTCTTTCTCTGCGGCGTCCCACATATTGGCTGGCATTTTCCACAGCGTGTCTAGCTCCTCTTTCAGCAGCCCCAGATACAGATTGATGTTGTTCCTTGGTTGTTTCGGCCCTTCAGTTAGCATACTCATGTGAATGTACTTCCTCTTCATTTACAACCAGGGGGAAGGTTGTACATCCACACAAACACAGGCCAGGTGCTATGTGTGCTTCTCTGGCTGCCAAATGGATTGACTCCATCGGTGCTCGCGCCCAGCACAATGTTCCTTGGATCCTTCCCAAATTCTAGGTGTTCAAAGTTCAACGCTTGCCACTGGCTCCCATCCTTAGGGTGACTCAGCATCTTGTCTTTTTTATTTATCTCCGGATCATTTGCGTCATCTTCTCGCTTCTTCTCCTCCCTATCCGCGTGCCAACGTAGGAGCTTTGCCACCTTAGGGTCCGCGAAATACCGCTGCAGACGAGGAGTGATCGGAAAGTACCACACCACTTTTTGAGGAGCTTTCTTCCTCTTCTTGTATCGAGTGATGCCGCACACCGGACATATGATAGACTCCGCGTGCTCGTCCTGATAAATGGTGCAATTGTTCATGCACACATGGTATTTCACGTGCGGTAAATCCAGAGGACACACGATTTTCTTCGCCTCCTCGAAACTGGTAGGGCACTTGTTCCCCTTGGGAAGACGTTCATGCCAGAATGACATGTTCTCGTCGAAGCATGCGTCGGTCATTTTGTGTTTTACCTTCATCTCTAGAGCCATGAGCGTTACTTTCAGGCGGGTATCCTCGGGACTGCATCCTTCATACAATGGAGTAACCGCATCTATCTCCAGTTGATCCAGCTTGGCTTTCTCTCGGGTGGCAACTCTTGCGTTATCCGTCTGCTTGAGAAGCAGCTCTTGAATATGAGGGTCCTGCACCCAGCCCATCGATGGTCCATCGTCGTCTGCTCCGCCGGCATCTTCATATTCATGATCATGCCCTTCGTCTACTCCGGCATCTTCCTCATCATCATGTCCGGCATCTTCTACATGATGACTGTGTACAGCATCACCGTCGTGATCATGTCCTGGAGATTCTTCATCTTCTCGCCCGCCCGAGCCGCGGTGGTTCTCTTGCTGCCCTTCCTCATTTCTTGCCTGGCCCCCATGGACGACTTCATAGTCATCTTCATCACCTTGCCACCGATAGCCATCCATGAAACCACGCAAGAGTAGGTGGTCCCGCACCTGCCCGGAATCCGGGCCCGCAATAAGGCTCTTCAGCTTGCATCTTCGACACGGATATCTTATCTCAGTCTCATTCTTTTGAAGCATCTCGGCCTTCGCGGATCTCAAAAACCTATTCACGATGCCTTCGGTCACCGTGCGGACCATGGTCACCTGCGGGATAGAGCAAAACAATATTTTAGAACCAAGAAAAAATTTGGCATGACTTTCCCTAAAAATAGGACCAAAAAGAATGCATAGTGCCAAAATTCTTGCCGAAACGGAAATGAATCAACATTCTGGCAAAATATTGGCAACTATCGCATTTCAAATACCGGTACCTGCAAACACAAACATATATGCAACACCACAAACATACATAGATCTAGCTAGGCCACAAAAAGTGCATGTGCACGTTGTTGGAGCGAGTTAGGGAGAAAAAAGTAGATCTACAACATAAAGATAGCTTTCCCCTTACTTACCTATCAAAAAAGGTAATTTAACCACTTAATTTTGATGAATCTATGGTGCAAATGAGGTGAGGAGGAGGAGGCAGCCGACAAGCTTGGAGAAGGAGGTGGAGGGAATGAAGTGGGGAAAGTGAGTGTGTAGGTGTGGCTGTCCAAAATATCTAGCTGGTCCCAGGTTACTAATGGCGCACCACCCACCCTTGCGCCATTAGTAACCCAACATACTAATGGCGCACCTGCTGGCCGTGCGCCATTAGTAGTTTTGCAAAAAAATAAAATATATATATATATACTAATAATGGCGCACTATGCCACGGTGCGCCATTAGTAGTTTTGCAAAAAAAGAATAAAAAAAATACAGTAGTGGCGCATTGTGTGGCTGGTGTGCCATTACTAGTTAGAACTAGTAATGGCGCACTTTGCCTGGATGCGCCATTAGTATGTTTGAAAAATGAAAAAAAAAATTGTTACTAGTGGCGAACCATGTGTCTGGTGCGCCATTAGTGTGTTCCACACTAATGGCGCATCAGCACATGGTGCGCCATTAGTATATAGTAGTGGCGCACCACTTGTCTGGTGCGCCATTAGTGTCAATTTCATCTATAGACCTTTTCCTAGTAGTGGGACAAGCCTGGACAAACTCTTATATAAAGGAAAGTGCTCCCGAGGACACATGGGAATTATCGTCAAGCTAGTTTTCATCACGTTCATATGATTCACGTTCGGTACTTTGATAATTTGATATGTGGGTGGACCGGTGCTTGGGTACTGCCCTTCCTTGGACAAGCATCCCACTTATGATTAACCCCTATTGCAAGCATCCGCAACTACAAAATAAGTACTAAGGTAAAGCTAACCATAGCATGAAACATATGGATCCAAATCAGCCCCTTACGAAGCAACTCATAAACTAGGGTTTAAGCTTCTCGCACTCTAGCACCCCATCATCTACTTATTACTTCCCAATGCCTTCCTCTAGGCCCAAACAATGGTGAAGTGTCATGTAGTCGACATTCACATGACACCACTAGAGGAAAGGCAACATACATCTCATCAAAATATCGAACAAATACCAAATTCACATGACTACTTATAGCAAGACTTCTCCCATGTCCTCAGGAACAAACGTAACTACTCACAAATCATATTCATGTTCATAATCAGAGGGGTATTAATATGCATAAAGGATCTGAACATGTGATCTTCCATCGAATAAACCAACTAGCATCAACTACAAAGAGTAATCAACACTACTAGCAACTCACAGGTACCAATCTGAGGCTTTGGGACAAAGATTAGATACAAGAGATGAACTAGGGTTTGAGATGAGATGGTGCTGGTGAAGATGTTGATGGAGATTAACCCCCTCCCGTTGAGAGGATCGATGGTAATGACGATGGTGATGATTTACCCCTCCCGGAGGGAAGTTTCCCCGGCAGAACAGCTCCGTCGGAGCCCTAGATTGGTTCCGCCAAGGTTCCGCCTCGTGGCGGCGGAGTTTCATCCCGTGAGCTTCCTTATGATTTTTTCTAGGATGAAAGACTCCATATAGCCAAAGATGGGCATCAGAGGGCTGCCAGGGGGCCCACCACGTAGGGGGCAGGCCTAGGGGGGTAGGGCGCGCCCCCACCCTCGTGAATGGTGGGTGGCCCCCCTCTGGTACTTCTTTCACCCAATATTTTTTATATATTCTGAAACATGCTCCCGTGAAGTTTCTGGACTTTTGGAGATGTGCAGAATAGTTCTATAATATTTGCTCCTCTTCCAGCCCGGAATTCCAGCTGTCGGCATTCTCCCTCTTCATGTAAACCTTGTAAAATAAGAGAGAATAGGCATAAGTATTGTGACATATTATGTAATAACAGCCCATAATGCAATAAATATCGATGTAAAAGCATGATGAAAAATGGATGTATCAACTCCCCCAAGCTTAGACCTCGCTTGTCCTCAAGCGGAAGCCGATATCAAAAAATATGACCACATGTTTAGAGATAGAGGTGTCGATAAAATAAAATACGGACATGAGGGCATCATGATCATTCTTATAACAGCAATATATATATATACATATATATATATATTGTCATATGACTTCTTATGCTAAAGTAACAATTCATTCACAATTTCAAGTATGAATCAGAAACTCCATTGAAAACTTAACAAACTATAATCTCAATCATTGAAGCAATTGCAATTTATCATAACATCTGAAAGAGTCAATATAAGAGATTTTCAGCAAGTCCACATACTCAACTATCATTTAATCTTTCCCAATTGCTAACACTCACGCAATATTTATGGTTATGAAGTTTTAGTCGGACACAGAGAAAGATAGGGGCTTATAGTTTTGCCTCCCAACCTTTTACCTCAAGGGTAATGTCAACAATAATAATTCATGAAAACTCACATCCAATTAGCTATATATATCAGGATCTTTCCAACACAATGTGCTTTCCAAAGGATAAAATGTAAAAAGGAAAGGTGAAGATCACCATGACTCTTGTATGAAGTATAAGACAAGAATAAAAGATAGCCCTTCGCAGAGGGAAGCTGAGGTTGTCATGTGCTTTTATGGTTGGATGCACAAAATCTTAATGCGAAAGAACGTCACTTTATATTGCCACTTGTGATATGGACCTTTATTATGCAGTCCGTCTCTTTTATTTCTTCCACATCACAAGATCATAAAAAGCTTATTTTCTCCACACTAATAAATCATACATATTTAGAGAGCAATTTTTATTGCTTGCAACAATGACAACTTACTTGAAGGATCTTACTCAATCCATAGGTAGATATGGTGGACTCTCATGGCAAAACTGGGTTTAAGGATATTTGGAAGCACAAGTAGTATCTCTACTTGGTGCAAAGAATTTGGCTAGCATGAGAGGGAAAGGCAATCTCAACATGTTGGATGATCCATGACAATATAATTTATCTCAAATGTAAGAAAACATAACCCATTACGTTGTCTTCCTTGTCCAATGTCAACTCTTTAGCATGTCATGTTTTAATGAGTGCTCACAATCATAAAAGATGTCCAAGATAGTATATTTATATGTGAAAACCTCTCTTTCTTTATTACTTCCTATTAGTTGCAACGATGACGAAAACTATGTTTGTCAACCCTCAACAATTTTTATTCATCATACTCTTTGTATGTGAAGTCATTACTCTCCATAAGATCCACATGATCTCGTTATTTCTTTTTATTCTTTCTCTTTTATTTTTATCTTCTCAAGATCATAGCAAGATAATCAAGCCCTTGACTCAACACTAATCTTTATTATATATAGCTCACGGACTCAATTACATAGAAGGATCATAAAGCAAAACTCAAAAATATATCATGCTAAAACATTATTCTACTAGATCAAGATATTACCAAAAGGATCGAACTAAGAAAAATGGTAAAGGTAAAAGTGTGATGGTGATACAATACCGGGGCACTCCCCCAAGCTTGGCAGTTGCCAAGGGGAGTGCCCATACCCATGTGTTTATGTTTCCTTCCTCGGAGGTAGTGATGATGGAGTTGTTGACGATGTAGGCTTGTTGTCCATATCTTCCAAGGCATAGGCTCACCATCATAGAAGGATGATCGAGTCTCCGGGATCCTCAAATCTGCAGCCAAACTCATCCTCTTGAATCTATATTCATACTCACAGTTTTGGTTTTGCAGGTCATAGATATGGGCTTGGAGATGCTCGATTTTCTCATGCAGCTTGAAGATGGTCTCTCCGATGTTTCTGGCATCTAGCTTGGTGGTGTTGGTGAACTCCGTGATCATTATGTGGTTGGTGTCGAGTCCACGTTCCACCATCTCCTGGCACTTGAAAACTTGTTGCTCCATTGCTTCGAGTCTTGTCTCCACACTTCCGGTCCTCCTTGGTCCCTCAACATCGTGGATGTGCAGCAACCCCTCACGCATCTCAATGGTTTGAGGGTGTTGCAGCACCTCTGTGAGGTAGGGGTTGATGCCCTTCTCGAAGAACTTGTCCTTTGGGGCATTTCGAGACGTCATGGTGATCTAGATCTGTCACAAAAATAGCTCAAACCAAAGACAATGGATATTTGCGTGATACAGTGGTCAAAACCTTCGGGAGATTATATAATGAATTTTTACCAACCAAAAGAAGTATCATGCAAGAAAACGGAGTCTGGAGAGCACATGAGGTGCCCACGAGGTAGGGGGCGCGCCCTCCACCCTCGTGGACGCCTCGTGTCCTTCCCGGACTACTTATTTTCCTATTTTCTTAAATATTCCAAAACGGAGAAAAATTGCTATTATAAATGTTTTGGAGTCGGTTTACTTAGCATACCTCATACCTATTCCTTTTCGGAGTCTAAAACGTTCTGGAAAGTGCCCTTTATGTATTCCTCCGGGGTTACGGTTTCAATAATAGTTTCAACATTTATAGGATTACCTGAGATATAATGTTTGATTCTTTGACCGTTCACCACCCTCGGAACTGTGCCTTTAAAGTTGTTGATTTTTATGGCACTGGAACAATAGACCTCCTCGATGATGTAAGGACCTTCCCATTTAGAGAGGAGTTTTCCTGCAAAAAATCTTAAACGGGAGTTATATAATAATACATAATCACCTACATTGAACTCATGTTTTTTGTATCCTTTTATCATGCCATCTTTTAACTTTTTCTTTAAACAGTTTGGCATTCTCATAGGCCTGGGTTCTCCATTCATCAAGTGAGCTAATGTCAAAAAGCCTCTTTTCACCGGCAAGTTTGAAATCATAATTGAGCTCTTTAATGGCCCAATATGTCTTATGTTCTAGTTCGAGAGGTAAGTGACATGCTTTTCCAAAAACCATTTTATATGGAGACATACCCATAGGATTTTTATATGTAGTTCTATAGGCCCATAAGGCATCATCAAGTTTCTTGGACCAATTCTCTCTAGATCTATTAACAGTCTTTTGCAAAATTAATTTAAGCTCTCTATTACTCAATTCTAATTGACCACTAGACTGTGGGTGATACGGACATGCAATTCTATGATTACCATCATATTTAGTAAGCATTTTACGAAAAACACCATGAATAAAATGTGAACCACCATCAGTCGCTAAATATCTAGGGACTCCAAACCTCGGAAAAATAACTTCTTTAAGCATCTTAATAGAGGTGTTATGATCAACACTACTAGTTGGAATAGCTTCTACCCACTTAGTAACATAATCAACAGCAACTAAAATATGTGTATACCCATTAGAGGATGGAAACGGTCCCATATAATCAAAGCCCCAAACATCAAATGGTTCAATAACAAGTAAATAATTCATAGGCATTTCTTGACGTCTACTAATATTACCAATTCTTTGACATTCATCACAAGATAAGACAAACTTACGGGCATCCTTGAAGAGAGTAGGCCAATAAAAACCAGATTGCAATACCTTATGTGTAGTTCTATCTCCAGCATGGTGTCCTCCATAAGCCTCGGAGTGACACTTGCGTAGGATCTATTCCTGTTCATGCTCAGGTACACAACATCTAATAACACCATCTACTCCTTCTTTATAAAGGTGTGGGTCATCCCAAAAGTAATGTCTTAAGTCATAGAACAACTTTTTCTTTTGCTAGTATGTGAAACTAGGTGGTATAAATTTAGCAACAATATAATTAGCATAATCAGCATACCATGGAGCAGTACGAGAAGCATTTATGATAGCTAATTGTTCATCAGGAAAGCTATCATCAATAGGTAGTGGGTCATCAAGAACATTCTCTAACCTAGACAAGTTGTCTGCAACGGGGTTTTCAACTCCCTTTCTATCAATAATATGCAAATCAAATTCTTGTAGCAAGAGAACCCATCTAATAAGTCTAGGTTTAGCATCTTTCTTTTCCATAAGATATTTAATAGCACCATGATCAGTGTGAACAGTTACTTTAGAATCAACTATATAAGGTCTGAACTTATCACAAGCAAATACAACTGCTAAAAATTCTTTTTCAGTAGTAGCATAATTTCTTTGGGAATTGTCTAGAGTTTTACTAGAATATTGGATAACATTTAATTTCTTATCAACTCTTTGTCCTAGAACAGCCCCTACAGCATAATCACTAGCATCACACATAATTTCAAATGGTAAATTCCAATCAGGAGGCTGAACAATAGGTGCAGAAATCAAAGCTTTCTTAAGTATTTCAAATGCTTCTACACAATCATCATCCAAGACAAAAGGAACATCTTTCTGTAAGAGATTAGTCAGAGGCCTAGAAATTTTAGAGAAGTCCTTAATGAACCTCCTATAAAAACTGGCATGACCAAGGAAACTTCTTATACCTTTAATGTCCTTAGGACACGACATCTTTTCAATAGCATCAACCTTAGCTTTATCAACTTCAATACCTCTTTCGGAAATTTTATGCCCCAAGACAATACCTTCATTAACCATAAAGTGGCACTTCTCCCAATTCAAGACAAGATTAGTTTCTTCACATCTCCGCAAAACTCGATCAAGGTTGCTTAAGTAATCATCAAAAGAAGTTCCATATACATAAAAATCATCCATGAAAACCTCAACAATCTTTTCACAAAAGTCGGAGAATATAGCAGTCATACATCTTTGAAAGGTAGCAGGTGCATTGCATAATCCAAAAGGCATACGTCTATAAGCAAAGGTACCGAAAGGGCAAGTAAAAGTTGTCTTTTCTTGATCCTCTTTTGACACAGGTATTTGAGAGAAACCAGAATAACCATCTAGAAAGCAAAAATGTGTATGTTTGGATAATCTTTCTAGCATTTGATCGATAAAAGGTAAAGGGTAATGATCCTTTTTAGTAGCTTTATTTAATTTGCGGAAATCAATTACCATTCTATAACCAGTAACAATTCTTTGTGGGATCAGTTCATCTTTATCATTAGGAACAACAGTAGTACCTCCCTTCTTAGGCACACAATGGACAGGACTTACCCACTGACTATCAGCAACGGGATAAATTATACCTGCCTCCAGAAGCTTTAGTATTTATTTTTCTACCACTTCTTTGATCTTAGGATTTAACCGTCGTTGGTGATCAACAACCGGTTTCGTGTCTTTCTCCAATTTTATTTTGTGCTGGCATAGAGTGGGACTAACGCCTGTAAGATCATCAAGAGTATATCCAATAGCAGCACGGTGCTTCTTCAGAGTTTTCAATAATTTCTTTTCTTCATGCTCAAAAAGGTTAGCACTAATAATAACAGGATATATCTCTTTCTCATCAAGATAAGCGTATTTAAGAGTATCAGGTAAAGGTTTAAGCTCAAACACGGGGTCACCCTTGGGTGGAGGAGGATCCCCTAGAATTTCAACAGGCAAGTTGTGTTTCAAAATAGGTCCCTGTTTAAAGAATACTTCATCTATTTCCCTTCTTTCATTCATAAACATATCATTTCCATGGTCTAGCAAATATTGTTCTAAAGGATCACTAGGAGGCACGACAATAGAAGCAACACCAATAATTTCATCTTTACTAGGGAACTCTTTATCATGTGGTTGTCTACGAAACTTAGCAAAATTAAACTCATGAGACATATCCCCCAAACCAATAGTAACAACATCCTTTTTGGCAATCGATTTTAGCAATAACAGTCTTCAAGAAGGGTCTACCAAATATAATGGGATAAAATTCATCTTGTGGGGAACTAAGAACAAGAAAATCAGCAGGATATTTAACTTCCCCACACAAGACTTCAACATCTCTAACAATCCCAACTGGTGAAATAGTGTCTCTATTGGCAAGCTTAATTGTAACATTAATTTCCTCTATCTCGGCAGGTGTAATATCATGCATAATTTCTTTATATAAGGAATGAGGTATTGCACTTGCACTAGCACCCATATCACATAAGCCATGATAGCAATGATCTCCTATCTTAACAGAAATAACAGGCATGCCTACAGCAGGTCTATGTTTATTTTTAGTATCAGGTCTAGCAATTGTAGCAGCTTCATCACAGAAGTAAAGAACATGCCCATCAATATTATCAGCCTAGAGATATTTAACCATAGCAATACTAGGTTCAACTTTAATTTGCTTAGAGGGTGTAGGTGTTCTAGTATTACTCTTATGAACAACAGTTGAAGCTTTAGCATGATCCTTTATTCTAACAGGGAAAGGTGGTTTCTCGATACAAGTAGTAGGAACAACAGGATCATTATAAGTGATAGTCTTTTCTTCAACTTTAATAGGTGCAATTACTTTACTTCAATGGGAGGATTATATTTAAACCACTTCTCCTTAGGGTGATCAACTTGAGTAGCAAAGGATTCACAGAAAGAAGCTACTATCTCAGAGTCAAGTCCATATTTAGTGCTAAATTCATGAAAGGCATCGGTATCCATAAAAGATTTAACACAATCAAACTTAGATGTTATACCTGACTCCTTACCTTCGTTGAGATCCCAATCTTCAGAGTTGCGTTTAATTCTTTCTAATAAATCCCATTTGAATTCAATAGTCTTCATCATAAAAGAGCCAGTACAAGAAGTATCGAGCATGGAGCGATTATCAAGAGAAAGCCGAGCATAAAAAATTTGAACAATAATTTCTCTTGAGAGCTCATGATTGGGGCATGAATGTAACATTGACTTAAGCCTCCCCCAAGCTTGAGTGATGCTTTCTCCTTCGCGAGGCCAAAAATTATATATATAATTACGATCACGATGAGCAAGATGCATAGGATAAAACTTCTGATGAAATTCCAATTTCAATCGGTTGTAGTTCCATGATCCCGTACCATCACATAGCCTAAACCATGTCAATGCATTTCCCTTCAAAGATAAAGAGAAGACCTTCTTCTTGATAACATCCTCGGGCATACCTACAAGCTTAAATAATCCACAAACTTCATCCACATGGATTAGGTGCAAATCGGATGCAATGTTCCATCTCCTGTAAAAGGATTAGCTAGCAGTTTCTCTATCATACCCGAAGGAATTTCAAAGTAAACATTTTCAGTAGGTTCCGTAGGTTGAGGAGCAACTCTTTGCTCTACTGGTCGGGGTGAAGATACCCCGAACAAGCCCCTCAAAGGATTATGTTCCATAGTAACAAGTGAGAGTAAATTTCAGCACATTATATAATTTTTCCTTACCAAATTCCACTCACCAAAGGTGCTTCACTCCCCGGAAACAGCGCCAGAAAAGAGTCTTGATGACCCACAAGTATAGAGGATCTATCGTAGTACTTTTGATAAGTAAGAGTGCCGAACCCAACGAGGAGCAGAAGGAAATGATAAGCAGTTTTCTGTAAGGTATTCTCCGCAAGCACTGAAATTATCGGTAACAGATAGTTTTGTGATAAGGTAATTTGTAACGGGTAACAAGTAATAAAAGTAAAAAAGGTGCAGCAAGATGGCCCAATCCTTTTTGTAGCAAAGGACAAGCCTGGAAAAACTCTTATATAAAGGAAAGCGCTCCCGAGGACACATGGGAATTATCGTCAAGCTAGTTTTCATCACGTTCATATGATTTGTGTTCGGTACTTTGATAATTTGATATATGGGTGGACCGGTGCTTGGGTACTGCCCTTCATTGGACAAGCATCACACTTACAATTAACCCCTTTTGCAAGCATCCACAACTACAAAAGAAGTATTAAGGTAAACCTAACCATAGCATGAAACATACGGATCCAAATGAGCCCCTTATGAATCAACTCATAAACAAGGGTTTAAGCTTCTGTCACTCTAGCAACCCATCATCTACTTATTACTTCCCAATGCCTTCCTCTAGTCCCAAACGATGGTGAAGTGTCATGTAGTCTACGTTCACATGACACCACTAGAGGAAAGACAACATACATCTCATCAAAATATCGAACGAATACCAAATTCACATGACTACTTATAGCAAGACTTCTCCCATGTCCTCAGGAACAAACGTAACTACTCACAAATCATATTCATGTTCATAATCAAAGGGGTATTAATATGCATAAAGGATCTAAACATATGATATTCCACCGAATAAACCAACTAGCATCAACTACAAAGAGTAATCAACACTACTAGCAACTCACAGGTACCAATCTGAGGCTTTGGGACAAAGATTGGATACAAGAGATGAACTAGGGTTTGAGATGAGATGGTGCTGGTGAAGATGTTGATGGAGATTGACCCCCTCCCGTTGAGAGGATCAATGGTGATGACAATGGTGATGATTTCCCCCTCCCGGAGGGAAGTTTCCCCGGCAGAACAGCTCCGTCGGAGCCCTAGATTGGTTCCGCCAATGTTCCGCCTCGTGGCAGCGGAGTTTCATCCCGTGAGCTTCCTTATGATTTTTTCCAGGATGAAAGACTCCATATAGCCTAAGATGGGCATCAGAGGGCTGCTAGGGGGCCCATGAGGAAGGGGGCGCGCCCGGGGGGTAGGGTGCGCCCCCACCCTCGTAGATGGTGGGTGGCCCCCCTCTGGTACTTCTTTCGCCCAATATTTTTTATATATTCTGAAACGTGCTCCCATGAAGTTTCAGGACTTTTGGAGATGTGCAGAATAGGTCTCTAATATTTGCTCCTCTTCCAGCCCAGAATTCCAGTTGCCGGCATTCTCCCTCTTCAAGTAAACCTTGTAAAATAAGAGAGAATAGGCATAAGTATTATGACATATTGTGTAATAACAGCGCATAATGCAATAAATATCGATATAAAAGCATGATGCAAAATGGACGTATCAGTTTGTATAATTCAAACCGTGTGCGTTCTGTTAACCATTCACGTGACGCCACATGTCTTGGTTTTAATGGCTGTAGGAGGTGTCATGCGGACAGCTACTTGACCTTGACTGAACGGGAGGCATGCAAGCGCAGTCGGGTGCGCAGGCTGACTGAGAGGCGTGCAAGCTGTCCTCCAATGCGCAGGCTCACCGGGAAGCGTGCGAGTTGTACGCTGCGCAGGCTCACTGGGAAGCTGATGACCCACAAGTGTAGGGGATCTATTGTAATCCTTTCGATAAGTAAGAGTGTTGAACCCAACGAGGAGCAGAAGGAAATGATAAGCGGTTTCCAGCAAGGTATTCTCTGCAAGTACTGAAATAAGTGGTAATAGATAGTTTTGTGGTAAGATAATTGTAACGAGCAACGAGTAACAAAAGTAAATAAGGTGCAGCAAGGTGGCCCAATCCCTTTTGTAGCAAAGGACAAGCCTGGACAAACTTTTATATGATGTAAAGCGCTCCCGAGGACACATGGGAATATCGTCAAGCTAGTTTTCATCACGCTCATATGATTCGCGTTCGGTACTTTGATAATTTGGTATGTGGGTGGACCGGTGCTTGGATGCTGCCCTTACTTGGACAAACATCCCACTTATGATTAACCACTATTGCAAGCATCCGCAAATACAACAAAAGTATTAAGGTAAACCTAACCATAGCATGAAACATATGGATCCAAATCAGCCCCTTACGAAGCAATGCATAAACTAGGGTTTAAGCTTCTGTCACTCTAGCAACCCATCATCTACTTATTACTTCCCAATGCCTTCCTCTAGGCCCAAACAATGGTGAAGTGTCATGTAGTCGACGTTCACATAACACCACTAGAGGAGAGACAACATACATCTCATCAAAATATCGAACAAATACTAAATTCACATGACTACTAATAGCAAGACTTCTCCCATGTCCTCTGGAACAAAAGTAACTACTCACAAAGCATAAACATGTTCATAATCAGAGGGGTACTAATATGCATATAGGATCTGAACATATTATCCTCCACCAATTAAACCAACTAGAATCGACTACAAGGAGTAATTAACACTACTAGCAACCTACTAGCACCAATCCCGAACTTGGAGACAAGAATTGGATACAATAGATGAACTAGGGTTTTGAGATGAGATGGTGCTGATGAAGATGTTGATGGAGATTACCCTCTCCCGATGAGAGGAGCGTTGGTGATGACGATGGCGATGATTTCCCCCTCCGGAAGGGAAGTTTCCCGGCAGAACAGCCCCGCCAGAACCCTAGATTGGTAACGCCAAGGTTCCGCCTCGTGGCGGCGGAGTTTCGTCCGAGAAGATGGCTTATGATTTTTTTTCCCATCGAAAGAGTCCGTATAGCAGAAGATGGTCACCGGAGGGCCACCAGGGGGGCCATGAGGTAGGGGGCGCGCCCCCCACCCTCGTGGGAGGGTGTGCCCCCCCTGGTGAAGTTCTTGAGCTTAATGTTTTTTTATATATTTGGAAAACATCATCCGTGAAGTTTCAGGACTTTTGGATATGTGCAGAATAGGTCTCTAATATTTGCTCCTTTTCTAGCCAGAATCCCAGCAGCCGGCACTCTCCCTCTTTATGTAAACCTTGTAAAATAAGAGAGAACGGGCGTAAGTATTGTGACATAATGTGTAATAACAGCCCATAATGCAATAAATATTGATATAAAAGCATGATGCAAAATGGACGTATCAACTCCCCCAAGCTTAGACCTCGCTTGTCCTCAAGCAAAAAGCCGAAATCGAAAAATATGTCCACATGTTTAGAGATGAAGGTGTCGATAAAAATAAAATACAGACATGAGTGCATCATGATCATTCTTAGAACAGCAACTTATATAATTCTTGTCATATGCTTTCTTATGCTAGAGTAATAATTCAATCACAATATCAAGTATGAATCGTAAACTTCATTGAAAACTAACAAACTATAATCTCAGTCATTGAAGCAATTGCAATTTATCATAACATAGGAAAGATTCAATGTATAAGAGCTTTTCAGCAAGTCCACATGCTCAACTATCATATAATCTTTCACAATTGCTGACTCTCACACAATACTTATGGGTATGGAGTTTTAATCGGACACAGAGAAAGATAGGGGCTTATAGTTTTTGCCTCCCAATGTTTTACCTCAAGGGTAATATCAACAGTAATAGTTCATGAAAACCCACATCCAATTAGCCATATATACCAGGATCTTTCTAACATATTGTGCTTGCCAAAGGATAAAATGTTAAAAGGAAGGGTGAAGATCACCATGACTCTTATGCAATGTAGGAGATAAAAGTAAAAGATAGGCCCTTCGCAGAGGGAAGCAGAGGTTGTCATGCGCTTTTGTGGGTAAATGCACAAAATCCTAATGCGAAAGAACATCACTTTATATTGCCACTTGTGATATGGACCTTTATTATGCAGTCTGTCGCTTTTATTACTTCCATATCACATGATTGTATAAAGCTTATTTCTTCCACATCGATCAATCATACATATGTAGAGAGCAATTTATATTGCTTGCACCGATGACAACTTACTTGATGGGTCTTACTCAATCCATAGGTAGGTATGGTGGACTCTCATGGCAAAACTGGTTTAAGGGTATTTGGAAGCACAAGTAGTATCTCTACTTGGTGCAATTAATTTGGCTAGCATGAGGGATAAAGGCAAGCTAAACATGTTGGAGGATCCAAGACAATATAATTTATCTCACATGTAAGAAAACATAACCCATTATGTTGTCTTCCTTGCCCAATGTCAACTCTTTAGCATGTCATATTTTAATGAGTGCTCACAATCATAAAAGATGTCCAAGATAGTATATTTATATGTGAAGACCTCTCTTTCTTTATTACTTCCTATTAATTGGAACAATGACCAAAACTATGTTTGTCAACCCTCAATAACTTTTATTCATCATACTCTTTCTATGTGAGCTCATTACTCTCCATAAGAGTCACATGATCTCTTTGTTTCTTTTTATTTCTTTCTCTTTTCTTTTCTTTTATTTGGGATCATGGCAAAAATAATCAAGCCCTTGACTCAACACTAATCTTTATTATATATCTCAAGGACTCGATTACATAGAAGGATAATAAAGCAAAACTCATGACTATATCATACTAAGAACTTTTATTCTACTAGATCAAAATATTACCAAAAGGATCGAACTAAGAAAAACGGTAAAGATAAAAGTGATGGTGATACGATACTGGGGCACTCCCCAAGCTTGGCAGTTGCCAAGTGGAGTGCCCATACCAGATACTCAATTCTTCTTTGTTGGAGGAGACGGTGGTGATGTTGTTGATGGCGTAGGCTTGTCATCCTTCTTCCAAGGCATAGGCTCACCATCATAGAAGGTTGACCGAGTCTCCGGGATCCTCGAATCTGCAGCCAAACTCATCCTTTTGAATCTATATTCATACTCACAGTTTTGGTTTTGCAAGTCATAGATTTGAGCTTGGAGGTGCTCAATTTTCTCATGAAGCTTGAAGATGGTCTCCCCGATGTTGTCAGCATCTAGCTTGTGTTTGTTGGTGAACTCTGCGATCATCATGTAGTTGGAGTTGAGTCCACGCTCCACCATCCCCTGACACTTGAAAACTTGTTGCTCCATTGCTTCGAGCCTCGTCTCCACGCTTCCGGTCCCCTTTGGTCCCTTAGCATCACGGATGTGCAGCAACCCATCATGCATCTCAATGGTTTGCGGGTGTCGCTGCACCTCCGCTAGGTAAGGGTTGATGACCTTCTCGAAGAACTTGTCCTTGGGTGCACTTGGAGACGTCATGATAATCTAGATCTGTCAGAAAAACAACTCGAAACAAAGACAAGAGATTTTTGCGTGATACAGGAGTCAAACCCCCGGGAGGTTATATAATGAATTTTTACCGACCCAAATACGTGTGATGTAAGAAAACGGAGTCCGGATAGCACACGAGGTGCCCACAAGGTAGGGGGCACGCCCTCCACCCTCGTGGAGCCCTCGTGTCCTTTCCGGAATGGTGCTTATTTTTCTATTCTTCTAAATATTCCAAAATGGAGGAATATTGCCTTAAAAACTGTTTTGGAGTCGGTTTACTTACCGTACCACATACCTATTCCTTTTCGGAGTCTGAAATGTTCCGGAAAGTGTCCCTTATGTATTCCTCTGAGGTTACGGTTTCAATAACATTGGTTTCAACATTTATGGGATTACCTGAGATATAATGTTTGATTCTTTGACCATTTACCACCTTCGGATTTGTGCCTTCGAAGTTGTTGATTTTTATGGCACCGGAACGGTAGACCTCCTCGATAACGTAGGGGCCTTCCCATTTAGAGAGAAGTTTTCCTGCAAAAAATCTTAAACGAGAGTTGTATAGCAATACATAATCACCTAGATTAAACTCACGCTTTTGTATTCTTTTATCATGCCACCTTTTAACCTTTTATTTAAACAACTTGGCATTTTCGTAGGCTTGGGTTCTCAATTCATCAAGTGAATTAAAATCAAATAACCTCTTCTCACCGACAAGTTTAAAATCATAATTTAGTTCTTTAATAGCCCAATAAACCTTGTGTTCTAGTTCGAGAGGTAAGTGACATGCTTTTCCATAGACCATTTTATACGGAGACATACCATAGGGTTTTTATATGCAGTTCTATAGACCCATAATGCATCATCAAGTTTCTTGGACCAATTCTTTCTGGACCTATTAACAGTCTTTTGCAAAATTAATTTGAGTTCTCTATTACTCAATTCTACTTGACCACTAGACTGAGGGTGATAAGGGGATGCAATTCTATGATTAACATCATATTTAGAAAGCATTTTACGGAAAGCACCATGAATAAAATGTGAACCACCATCAGTCATTAAATATCTAGGGACTCCAAACCTTGGAAAGATAACTTCTTTAAGCATTTTAATAGAAGTGTTATGATCAGCACTACTAGTTGGAATAGCTTCTACCCACTTAGTAACGTAATCAACAGCAACTAAGATATGTGTATAACCATTAGAGGAAGGAAAAGGTCCCATATAGTCAAAGCCCCAAACATCAAATGGTTCAATAACAAGTGAATAATTCCTAGGCATTTCTTTATGTCCACTAATATTACCAATTCTTTGACATTCATCACAAGATAAGACAAACTTGTGGGCATCCTTGAAGAGAGTAGGCCAATAAAAACCCGATTGTAGTACCTTATGTGCAGTTCTATCTCTACCATGGTGCCCTCCATAAGCTTCGGAGTGACACTTGCGTAGGATCTGTTCCTGTTCATGCTCAGGTACACAACGTCTAATAACACCATCTACTCCTTCTTTATAAATATGTGGGTCATCCCAAAAGTAATGCCTTAAGTCATAGAAGAACTTTTTCTTTTGCTGGTATGTGAAACTAGGTGGTATAAATTTAGCAACAATATAATTAGCATAATCAGCATACCATGGAGCAGTACGAGAAGCATTTATGATAGCTAATTGTTCATCAGGAAAGCTATCATCAATAGGTAGTGGGTCATCAAGAACATTCTCTAACCTAGACAAGTTGTCTGCAACGGGGTTCTCGGCTCCTTTTCTATCAACAATATGTAAATCAAATTCTTGAAGCAAGAGAACCCATCTAATAAGTCTAGGTTTAGCATCTTTCTTTTCCATAAGACATTTAATAGCAGCATGATCAGTGTGAATAGTTACTTTAGAATCAACAATATAAGGTCTACTTATCACAAGCAAATATAACTGCTAGGAATTCTTTTTCAGTAGTAGCATAATTTCTTTGAGCATTATCTAGAGTTTTGCTAGCATATTGAATAACATTTAGTTTCTTATCAACTCTTTGTCCTAGAACAGCACCTACCGCATAATCACTAGCATCGCATATAATTTCAAAGGGTAAATTCCAATCAGGTGGCTGAACAATAGGTGCAGAGATCAATGCTTTCTTAAGTATTTCAAATGCTTCTGCACAATCATCATCAAAGACAAATGGTATATCTTTTTGTAATAAATTAGTTCAGAGGCCGAGAGATTTTTGAGAAGTCCTTAATGAACCTCCTATAAAAACCGGCATGACCAAGGAAACTTCTTATACCTTTGAAGTCCTTGGGAAATGGCATCTTTTCAATAGCATCAACCTTGGCTTTATCAACTTCAATACCTCTTTTAGAAACTTTATGCCCCAAGACAATACCTTCATTAACCATAAAGTGGCACTTTTCCCAATTCAAGACAAGATTAGTTTCTTCACATCTCTGCAAAACTCGATCAAGGTTGCTCAAGCAATCATCAAAATAAGATCCATAGACGGAAAAGTCATCCATGAAAACCTCACAAATCTTTTCACAAAAGTCAAAGAATATAGCCATCATGCATCTTTGAAAGGTAGCAGGTGCATTACATAAACCAAAGGGCGTACGTCTATAAGCAAAAGTACCAAAAGGGCATGTAAAAGTAGTCTTTGATTGATCTTTGGCTGACACAAGTATTTGAGAGAAACCAGAATAACCATATAGAAAGCAAAAATGTGTATGTTTGGATAATCTTTCTAGCATTTGATCGATAAAAGGTAAGGGGTAATGATCCTTTTTAGTAGCCTTATTTAATTTGCGGAAATCAATTACCATCCTATAACTAGTAATAATTCTTTGAGGGATCAATTCATCTTTATCATTAGGGACAACAGTAATACCACCCTTTTTAGGGACACAATGGACAGGACTTACCCACTTACTATCAGGAACGGGATAAATTATACGTGCCTCAAGGAGCTTTAGTATCTCCTTTCTTACCACTTCTTTCATTTTAGGATTCAGACGGCGTTGATGATCACGAACTGGTTTAGCATCTTCTTCCAAATTAATTTTATGTTGACATAGAGTGGGACTAATGCCCTTAAGATCATCAAGAGTATACCCAATAGTAGCACGGTGCTTCTTCAGAGTTTTTAATAATCTCTCTTCTTCATGTTCTGAAAGATTAGCACTAATAATAACAGGGTATATCTTTTTCTCATCAAGATAAGCATATTTAAGAGTATCGGGTAACGGTTTAAGCTCAAACACGGGATCACCCTTGGGTGGAGGAGGATCCCCTAGGATTTCAACAGGTAAATTGTTTTTCAGAATAGGTTCCTGCTTAAAGAATACTTCATCTAATTCTCTTCTTTCATTCATAAGCATATCATTTTCATGGTCTAGCAAATATTGTTCTAAAGGATCACTAGGAGGTACGGCAATAGAAGCAAGACCAATAATTTCATCTTTACTAGGTAATTCTTCTTCACGGTGTTGTCTACTAAATTTAGAAAAATTAAATTCATGAGTCATATCATCTAAACCGATAGTAACAACATCTGTTGTGCAATCTATGGTAGCATTAACAGTATTTAAGAAGGGTCTATCAAATATAATGGGACAAACGCTATCTTCTGGGGAACCAAGAACAAGAAAATCAGCAGGATATTTAGTTTTCCCACACAAGACTTCAACATCTCTAACAATTACCATTGGTGAAATAGTATCTCTATTAGCAAGTTTAATTGTGACACCAATATCTTCTAACTCAACGGGTGCAATGTCATGCATAATTTCTTTGTATAAGTCAATATGTATTGCACTGGTACTAGCACCCGTATCACATAAGCCATGATAACAATGATCTCCTATTTTAACAGAAATAACAGGCATACCTACCACAGGTCTAGGTTTATCTGTATCACGAGGTTTAGCAATTCTAGCAGTTTCATCACAGAAATAAATAACATGCCCATCTATATTATCAGACAAGAGATCTTTAACAATAGCAATATTAGATTCAACTTTAACTTGCTCAGGAGGTGTATATGTTTTAATATTGCTTTTACGAACCACAGTTGAAGCCTTAGCATGGTCCTTTATCCTAACAGGGAAAGGTGGTTTCTCAACATAAGAAGTAGGAACAATAGGATCATTATAAGTGATAGTCTTTTCTTCAACTTTAATAGGTGCAGCTACTTTTACTTCTATGGGAGGATGGTATTTAAACCACTTCTCCTTGGGAGATCAACATAAGCAGCAAAAGATTCACAAAAAGAAGCTACTATCTCAGAGTCAAGTCCATATTTAGTGCTAAATTTACGAAAAATATCGGTATCCATAAAAGATTTAACACAATCAAAACTAGGTGTCATACCTGACTCCTTACCATTGTCAAGGTCCCAATCTTCGGAGTTGCGTTTAATTCTTTCCAATAAATCCCATTTGAATTCAATAGTCTTCATCATAAAAGAGCCAGCACAAGATGTATCAAGCATGGTGCGATTGTTATCAGAAAGCCGAGCATAAAAATTTTGAATAATCATTTCTCTTGAGAGCTCATGATTGGGGCATGAATATAACATTGATCTAAGCCTCCCCCAAGCTTGAGCGATGCTTTATCCTTCACGAGGCCAAAAATTATATATATAATTGCGATCACGATGAACAAGATGCATAGGATAAAACTTTTGATGAAATTCCAATTTCAATCGTTTGTAATTCCAAGACTCCATATCATCACATAGCCTGTACCATGTCGATGCATCTCCCCTCAAAGATAAAGGGAAGACCTTCTTCTTAACAACATCTCCAGGTACACCTGCAAGCTTAAATAATCCACAAACTTCATCCACATATATTAGATGCTCATCAGGATGTTTTGTTCCATCTCCCAAAAAAGGATTAGCTAGCAGTTTTTCTACCATAACCAAAGGAATTTCGAAGCAAGCATTTTCATTTTCAGTAGCTTCAGTAGGTTGAGGAGAAACTCTTTGATCTACTTCTCAGAGTGAAGATACCCCGAACAAGCCCCTCGGAGGATTATTTTCCATAGTAACAAGTGACAGTAAATTTCAGCACACTATATAAATTTTTCTTTACCAAAGTCCACCTACCAAAGGCGCTTCACTCCCCGGCAACGGCGCCAGAAAAGAGTTTTGATGACCCACAAGTATAGGGGATCTATCGTAGTCCTTTCGATAAGTAAGAGTGTCGAACCCAACGAGGAGCTGAAGGAAATGATAAGCGGTTTCCAACAAGGTATTCTCTGCAAGTACTGAAATAAGTGGTAACAGATAGTTTTGTGATAAGATAATTGTAACCAGCAACAAGTAACAAAAGTAAATAAGGTGCAAGAAGGTGGCCCAATCCCTTTTGTAGCAAAGAACAAGCCTGGACAAACTCTTATATGATGTAAAGGGCTCCCGAGGACACATGGGAATATCGTCAAGCTAGTTTTCGTCACGCACATATGATTCACGTTCGGTACTTTGATAATTTGGTATGTGGGTGGACCGGTGCTTGGGTGTTGCCCTTACTTTGAAAAACATCCCACTTATGATTAACCTCTATTACAAGCATCCGCAAATACAACAAAAGTATTAAGGTAAACCTAACCATAGCATGAAACATATGGATCCAAATCAGCCCCTTACGAAGCAACGCATAAACTAGGGTTTAAGCTTCTGTCACTCTAGCAACCCATCATCTACTTATTACTTCCCAATGCCTTCCTCTAGGCCCAAACAATGGTGAAGTGTCATGTAGTCGACGTTCACATAACACCACTAGAGGAGAGACAACATACATCTCATCAAAATATCGAATGAATACCAAATTGACATGACTACTAATAGCAAGACCTCTCCCATGTCCTCAGGAACAAAAGTAACTACTCACAAAGCATAAAAATGTTCATAATCAGAGGGGTATTAATATGCATATAGGATCTGAACATATGATCTTCCACCAATTAAACCAACTAGCATCAACTACAAGGAGTAATTAACTAGCAACCTACTAGCACCAATCCCGGACTTGGAGACAAGAATTGGATACAAGAGATGAACTAGGGTTTTGAGATGAGATGGTGTTGATGAAGATGTTGATGGAGATTGCCCTCTCCCGATGAGAGGAGCGTTGGTGATGACGATGGCGATGATTTTCCCCTCCGGGAGGGAAGTTTCCCCGACAGAACAGCCCCGCCAGAATCCTAGATTGGTTCCGCCAAGGTTCCGCCTCGTGGCGGCGGAGTTTCGTCCGAGAAGATGGCTTATGATTTTTTCCCATCGAAAGAGTCCATGTAGCAGAAGATGGTCACCGGAGGGCCACCAGGGGGGCCACGAGGTAGGGGGGCTCACCCCCCACCCTCGTGGGCAGGGTGTGGCTCCCTGGTGAAGTTCTTGCGCTCAATGTTTTTTATATATTTGGAAAACATCATCCGTGAAGTTTCAGGACTTTTGGAGCTGTGCAGAATAGGTCTCTAATATTTGCTCCTTTTCCAGCCAGAATCCTAGCTGCCGGCATTCTCCCTCTTTATGTAAACCTTGTAAAATAAGAGAGAACATGCATAAGTATTGTGACATAATGTGTAATAACAGCCCATAATGCAATAAATATTGATATAAAAGCATAATGCAAAATGGACGTATCAGAAGCGAGCCCTTTGACTTCCATGGCCGCCCGCCTTCCTCTGCATTAATGGCGCCCGAGCCGCTGTTTAATACGGGCAGCCTTACTGTTCGCCTCCCATTCCCCTCCCCCCTTTAGACCTCCACCAACGCCATGGCGTAAAATGATCATCTGCCACTAGTCTTCAAGTTTGGTGAAGTCGACTCCGAGCCGGAGGAGATAGAAAATAAGGAGGAATGGGGCCTCATGGACATGGCCCAGAACGAGATGGCCGCAGCGGTTGCTGCCCCCTCTCCCTCCCAGCTCCCATCCCCGCGCCCGCGCCAGCGACCATCCCCGTAGAATTGACGGGCTGATCGCCGAGCACTATCGCAGAGCTGGAAGCCGCGGGCGTCAGCGAGGTCTCCGCGGACCCGCACGATCTCGTGTACATGTCAGTGCCAGTGCCTATGCTCGTGCGCGCCCCTCCACCCGCCATGGCGCCGGCCCCCGTGCGTTTGGCTGCACCAGCTGCGCCCGTGCGCGCCCCTCCACCCACCGTGGCGCCGGTCCCCATGCATTTGGCTGCATCCGCCGCGCCCGTGCCCATGACCGTGCGCGTGCCCCCCTCGGCGGCATGGGACGCTGTCGTCGATCGCTACCTCTCAGCGGCGCCAATTGTCGTCCTCCCGCGCCTCCCCCGTCGATCGCGTGACGACATGATGTTTGATTTACAAGTGAAGAACATTTTGTGCTGCCTTGAAAACTTCAACAACGGCATCCCGGAGGACGACAACGACGGCGCGGCACGCCGCCTCCGCCGCCGCCGGAAATAGTTTTTTTTGGGGTTTAATACCATATCTCGAATTCTCAATCATATGAATATAAATTCTTAGTGTGACTGAATGAAAGATATGGTTTGAACGAACTTGCGATTTTCTCTCTTAATTTGCAGACTTATCAAATGATGTCCTTTTGAAAAAAAACGTCAATGGTTTTTAAATATAAAACACTCATCGCAAACTTTTTATTTAGAACACCCGTATGCAAACCGACAGCTTCCCCAGGAAGCCAAGGAAAAATGTGTCGAGCAGGATTTATGCATCCCTTCAACACAAACAGTTGTTCTGCATGACCCGTGTGCAACCACTGATATGTCCATTTTGCATCATGCTTTTATATCGATATTTATTGCATTATGGGCTGTTATTTCACGTTATGTCACAATATTTATGGCTATTCTCTCTTATTTTACAAGGTTTACATAAAGAGGGAGAATGCCGGCAGCTGGAATTATGGGGCTGGAAAAGGAGCAAATATTATAGACCTATTCTGTGCAACTCCAAAAGTCCTGAAACTCCATGGAATATCTTAAAATAAATAAATAAAAATCATCACCAAAGATGAAGTCCAGGGGGCCCACACCCTGCTCACGAGGGTGGGGGGGGGCGTCCCCCCTACCAGGGCGTGCCCCCCTACCTCGTGGGCCCCTGGTGGGTCTCTGACGTCCATCTTCTCCTATATGAAGTCTTTCGATGAGAAAAAAATAGGAAGCAACCTTTCTGGACGAGACTCCGCCGCCACGAGACGGAACCGAGGCGGAACCAATCTAGAGCTCCGGCAGAGCTGTTCTATCGGGGAAACTTCCCTCCGGGAGGGGGAAATCATCACAATCGTCATCACCAACGCTCCTATCATCGGGAGAGGGCAATCTCCATCAACATCTTCACCAGCACCATCTCATCTCCAAACCCTAGTTCATCTCTTGTATCCAATTCTTGTCTCAAAGTCCGGGATTGGTGCTAGTAGGTTGCTAGTAGTGTTGATTACCCTTTTGTAGTTGATGCTAGTTGGTTTAATTGGTGGAAGATTATATGTTCAGATCCTTTATGCATATTATTACCCCTCTGATTATGAACATGAATATGCTTTGTGAGTAATTATGTTTGTTCCTAAGGACAAGGGAGAAGTCTTGCTATTAGTAGTCATGTGAATTTGGTATTCGTTTGATATTTTGATAAGATGTATGTTGTCTAGCCTCTAGTGGTGTTATGTGAACATCGACTACATAACACTTCACCATTATTTGGGCCTAGAGGAAGGCATTGGGAAGTAATAAGTAGATGATGGGTTGCTAGAGTGACAGAAGCTTAAACCCTAGTTTATGCGTTGCTTCGTAAGGGGCTGATTTGGATCCATATGTTTCATGCTATGGTTAGGTTTACTTTAATACTTTTGTTGTAGTTGCGGATGATTGCAATAGAGGTTAATCATAAGTGGGATGCTTGTTCAAGTAAGAACAGCACCCAAGCACCGGTCCACCCACATATGAAATTATCAAAGTATCGAACGTGAATCATATGAACGTGATGAAAACTAGCTTGACGATATTCCCATGTGTCCTCGGGAGCACTTTTCCTATTATAAGAGTTTGTTCCGGCTTGTCCTTTGCTACAAAAAGGATTGGTCCACCTTGCTGCACCTTATTTACTTTTGTTACTTGTTGCTCGTTACAATTTACCTTATTACAAAACTATCTGTTACTACTTATTTCAGTACTTGCAGAGAATACCTTGCTGAAAACCGCTTATAATTTCCTTCTGCTCCTCGTTGGGTTCGACACTCTTACTTATCGAAAGGACTACGATAGATCCCCTATACTTGTGGGTCATCAACCACGTACAAACAATTGGGTAAGATTTGCATATCTATCATTTTGGCTATGTTGCCATTTGTCAAACTGGAAAGATTCACATTTGTTTATCTAGTAACATTGCCATTTGTCAACCTTGTTGTAACAGTGCGATTTGTCAAAATATGCAGCTACAAATCACTAGCACTATCTAATTTTTACAACTCAAATCACTAGCACTGTTCATATGGACACGACTAGCGGGCGTGAGTTCATGAACGCATATGAAAATGTACCATCGATTATATACAACAAGTCATCAACCCACAACGAAAACGAGGATACACTTTGGATTATAGATCATTTCCAACAAAGCATTCTAGTAAAGTTTTTCTCACACAATAAATAACAAAGCGATGAAATGAACTTCAGCTCAACCACTCGTCGGCGTTGGAAACACTTGCTTTGAACCAGAAGTGATTCTCTTGGAAGGGACAACTATTGTCAATCTCGAGACTAACGCAGGACTGATCATCGAGGCAGAAGCGGCCTATGTCAGGACCCATATTGGGCCGGTAGGGAAGCATAGTAATGTCCGAGGTATAGATACAGTTGCTTATCATAAATGGTAGTAATGTTGTGTCCACAGCAGCTGGATCGCCTTCCACCTTCATTGGATAGTTTTGTCCAAGGAAGAGCGAGTTTCCTCCAAGACTTTCAATACTAAACCAGGGAGAAGGTGTTGGCGCTAGTACACTAGTATCCATCCCGAATACCCTGCAATGGATGTTGGAATAGGTCCGGAGAGTGCGACCATACGAGACAACACCTGCTTCCTTAGTAACATCAGCAATTCCCTGTATACAAACAAGAAGAGGTGATCCATCGGAATAAGTTGCCAGGCGCCACTGAGTATATGGGTCCTGCTCATCCTCATGCTCGTGAATAAAATTTTCAAGTATAGGTGGTGGAATGTTCACAGGACCTTGGAAACACAAGAAGGTTAATTAGTAAAGGGAAACTAGCTAACCCGCATGCATGTGGATGAAACAATTATAATTACAGTGGAAAACAAACATACCGAAATCATAAGGATTCCATGCAAAAACAGTGCCACGAGTGGTGGCAGCAAACAAAAGACCCTCGTATTGAATTGGATCACAGTACTCATCCGTGTATAGAAACTGATTTTTGAGCAATATCCATCGAGTCGAACTATGAAGGACGGCAACAAGCTTGTCGAAGATAGCGACAACACAAGCTTTCCTATAACCCCAAGAGCGGTTGGGAACTCGAAAAATTGCTATCTTTCGTAGACGACAGTCGGCATGATCGTATTTGAACTCACGTAGAATACCGGTGTACTCAACCTCTGGGCAGTCATCTGAGATTTTTGGAAGTGGAACCCGGTGACGAGTGTACACATTCACAAGTTCCCACTCGTAGTTGTACCCAATATAAACAACCCAATCTCCATTTGCGCCTGCCCAAGCCTTGCCCTCAAGCGATGGCATCTTAACATCATACGTGTATCATTATCAAGCGGCATCAACTTACACAAGGCGAGGCTTCCCTCGTCCCCGCGCCAGTCGGCAGGGTCATGGCGAAGAAGATAGGGGAGATCAAACCGCTCCTGGACCCTTGGGTTCCTTGTAATGATGTTATTAGTTGAGTCGAGAATGGTCTTGAACGAACCTGCCATGCTAGCCGAGGTGATGACGTCGCATCGATCAATGAGTTCCTCCATCGCGTCATCATTCAGATCGGGGCAAGAATAACGGGGTCGTTTCCGGCCTGTTCCCTCCATGGAGAAGACGATCAAACAATGGCAGAAGGAATGGTGAAGGCAAATGGAGGAGGGAGGAAGAGCTAGCATGCGACAATAGTTCCAAATCGAGAGGGAAAGGCGAAGAGTCGGTGGACAGTTGCCACGGTACACGAAGAGGCGCCTGGGAAGCGAACGGTTGCCACAGAGGTCACACACTGACGACAAGGGCCGAGTGAACCGCATGCGTATATCGACACACCTTGATCTGGCTGATCATTTCTTTTGTATTGCCTAATCACAAACAGTTCATCCGAGTGAACCGTATGCTGTATATCGCACACACCTTCATCTGGCTGCCCGTTTCTTTTGTGTTGCCTAATCACAAACAGTTCATCCGAGTGAACTGTATGTTGTGTCTCGCACACGCCTTCATCTGGCTGCCCGTTTCTTTTGTTCCTCCTCATCGCAAACAGTTAATTGAACTGAACCGTATGCCCTTCATCGCACACGCAACTAAAATCTGAACTGTGTTTGATGCATTCGTCATTGTAAACGTTTTATACATTTTTTACGGTTTTCATACACCACCGTTTGCGATTATTGCATCGCACACAGTTTCTCGAAGGGTCTCTGATCATAGTGTCGCGTTAGCAGCATCCTGTAGTAGTGGACAATGGGGTAATCTATGCATAGGGGTTGATGCACGTTCTTATCTTTGTTTCTCTGGTAGAAATCTTGGGGCACTCTTTGTAGTTCTTTGTGTGGGTTGAGTATTACGAATATGAATATGCTTTGGTGTTATTCTAGTACGAACTCTAGGGTAGATCGAATGGAAAAAATAGCTTTGAGTTATTTTAGTACGAATTCTTGAATAGATCGAACGGAAAGAATAGCTTTGAGGTGGTTTCGTACCCTACAAACAATTTCTATCTTTTGTTATCCGCTAATAGGAACTCGGGAGTGATACTTTATTGCACTTTGAAGGATAATCATATGATCCAACTATGTTAGCACTGTTGGGAGATTGCACTAGCGAAAGTACGGACCCTAGACCTCATTTTCAAGCATTGAAATACCGTTTTTGTGCCCGTTTTCTATTTGCTACCTTGCTTTTTTTATTTATTCAGATTATAAAAATATATTTCTACCATCCATATTACACTTTTATCACCATCTCTTCGCCGAACTAGTGCACCTATACAATTTGCCATTGTATTGGGTGTGTTGTGGACACAAGAGATTTCTTGTATTTGGTTGCAGGATCATTTGAGAGAGACCATCTTCATTCTACACCTCTCACGGATTGATAAACCCTAGGTCATCCACTTGAGGAAAAATTGCTACTGTCCTACAAAACTCTGTGCTTGGAGGCCCAACACGTGTCTACAAGAATAAAGTTGCGTAGTAGACATCAGCGGTAGGGTGGGAAGGCAGGTGGTGCGGCGGCCGAAGGGGAGGCACATGTCCGCGGAAGAAGGGAAGAGGGGAGGGAGGGAAGGCGCAGGGGTAGGAGGCCGGAGGGCACCGGGCACGCGGCCGGAGGCGAGGCCCTTGGCCCCCGATGGGAGAAGCTAGGGGGTCGGGGAAGGTGTGGTCGGAGTGGGCTGGGGTGACCTCCACGTGTCCGAGGAAGGAGGAAAGAGGGGAGGAAGCGGGCGGCGCCGGGGGGAGTAGACTGGATGGGGGGCGCCGGGAAAGGAGACCGGAGGCAGGAGCTGAGCACGCGGCCGGCGGCGCGACACTGAGCCCCCGGCAAAAGAAGCTAGTAGGTCGGGGGAAGAAGGTGCGAGAGAGATGGGTGGTCGTGCTAGCTGCCAGGGGGATTTTTTTTATTTTGTAGCTGCGGTTCGTTTGGGGTGGGTAGGGTGGTCGGTTTGGTGCTTTTAGCGGTGCTCAAGTGTGAGCAGAATAAGCCCGTTGTTAGCAAAATAAGGCTCTTAAGGGTGTTATCATAATAAACCCATCTTAATAGGACAAATGTTTCGTACGAGCGGTGGTAGTTACCACCATTTGCGTTTTGTATGTTGTACGTAGTATCTAACAAAACCAAGAGTATGTCCGTGTAGTATGTATTATATAATAATGATTAGGTATTATATATATATATATATATATATATATTAATTTTTACGTAGTATGTACCATGTTTTCAGCATGCTCTTTTTTACGTGCAAGTATATATACGTATTTCACAAATATAACAAAAACTATGGGCTCATATGCAATTTTTTCATGTAACTTGCTTTAAATATATTAGATATAGTATATGAACATATACACAATAATAAAATAGGGGTCACGCTATTCGTCACCCTGGTTGAGGAATAATTATTCTTCACCCTCTTCTATTTTACCATCAATGCACTGTAATTTTACGTTCCGTAAGTTTTGTCTTATTTCCGACACAAAAAGGGACCGTAATAAAATATATAATCGCCGTAAACAATATTTTATGTTATGTAAAATTACAAACGTAAAAACATAGACTAAAATACACATAAACTGTAAATTTTCTTATCTTATGACATATATTTTTATTTTCTTATGTCAAAATTTACGTATTGAATCAATAGGAATGTAACTATTTGAATTCCAAACGTAATTTAATTATGAAATGATCATAAGATTACCTCGGGTGAAGAATAACTTATTCTGCAAGGTGATGAATAGTAACACTAAATAAAATAGTATATATATTCATTAACCAGGGTGCAGAATAATTTATTTTTCATCCGAGGTAATCTTACGATAATTTCATAATTAAATTACATTTGTAATTTAAATAGTTACATTCCTATTGATTCACTATGTAACATTTGACATAAGAAAATAAAAATATAGGTCATAAAACAAGAAAATTTGTAGTTTATGTGTATTTTAGACTATGTTTTTACGTTTGTAATTTTACATAACATAAAATATTTTTTACAACGATTATATATTTTCTTACGGTCTCTTTTTACGTCGGAAATAAGACAAAACTTACGGAATGTAAAATTACGGTGCATTGATGGTAAAATAGAGGGGGGGTGAAGAATAACTATTCCTCAATCAGGGTGACGAATAGCGCGACCATATATATAGTGTTATTCTAATCACAACCTGACCTGCTCCGTTAGTAGTACGTTGAACTTTCGTCAACATTGCCCAAATGCGGCTTGCGATATACCATTGGAAAGCTATGGACACCAGTATCATGACCAAACTTAAATTTTTGGTAAAATATAAGCGGTTTAACAGCAGTTTTGAAAACTGTTTTTTCTTCGTACAAAAAACGTGAATCGTATTTTCGATCGCATTTCTAAACCGTTTATCGGAATGAGGCATATAATATGGCGTTGGAAAGCTGCTGCAAAACCGCTCCTTCCACATGTTGAAAGTTCTCTAATTCCCTATGGTTAAAGAGTAATTTGAAAAAAACTAAAATTCCGTAAACCGAACAGCTGAGTTCGTTTTTTCGATATCATTTCTAAACGGCTAATCCAATGGAGGCATATGATACGGCGTTGGAAAGCTTATGAAAAGGCGCTACTTTTTCATCTTGAAAGTTTTTTTCTAATTTTGAATGGTTTAAGAGTAATTTAGAAAATGGTCCAAGTCCTACCGAGTTCGTATTTTCAAGCTAATTTTTTAACCGTGCGTTCGAATGCAGAAAATGATATGGCTTTGGAAAGCTTGAACAAATGCGAAACTTTTTGGTATGTATTGTTTCTCTCAATTCTTTACGGTTTTAAGTCAGTTTCGAAAATGGCGAAAAACGTATTTTCGCCGTAATTTCTACAAACTTTATCGGAATGGGGCAAATAATATACCGCTGAAAAGCTACGAAAAATGAGAAACTTTTTCATGTTGATGGTTTTCTCTGATTCCTAGCCGTTTTCAAGTAATTTCGAAAACGGCGGGATCATGCGCTCTGCCTTTATCGCGAAACAGATTCTTTGAAAATGCACCGCGTGAAGAACCTGAACTTCTCGGCGCGTGTACCTGAACTTCACTCTGTTTTTCACGTGATTTTTTTGCTCGTAGGTCTCCATCCACTGCTCGTAACTCTACATCCATTCACCGGAATTGAGCAAGTGATATACCGATGGAAAGCTGCTGTAAGCACGCAAGTTTCCCGTATTGATCATCTTTTTATACTCGCGACGATTTTAAAAGTTTTTTATTTAAAATTCATTCAGCGTAGTAGTTGAACTTCGTGCTGTTTTCATATTGAACTTCTGTAACGTATTTTTGTTTGTAATTTTCTCATCCATTCATTAGTGTTACACAAATGATATTCCTTTTGTACAAACCTCTCTCACAATAATTTTTTTAACTTTCTCTGATGGAGGACTTGAACTTACACAAATGATATTCCTGTCGTTTTGATGTAAATTAGAAAATGGCGTGATCATGATTTCTGCGTTCATCGCGAACGGAAATGCACCGCGTGAAGTAGTTGAACTTCTGGGGCATGTCTGTCTGAACTTCACTCTGTTCTTTACGTGTTGTTTTTTGCCCGTAACTCGCAAACCAGTTGCCGGAATTTGGCAAATGATATACCGATGGAGAGCTGTTGAAAACACGCAACTTTTTCGTGTTGATCAGTTTTTCATACTCACGACGGTTCAAAATATTTTTTTTTGAATTCGTAAAAATGTGTTTTTAACGGTATGCATAAAAAACTTCTAAGCCATTCATCGGAATATACCATACAATATACCGTTGAAAAGCTTTATGAATAAGAGCATCTTTTCATGTAGACAGACGTTACACATTTTTGTTGTTTGAGAGCAGTTTTAAAAATGGAAAAAACAAAGTCGTTTTTTTCCTGTTTTTTACATGTAATTGAAGGTCGGACGTCTCGCACTAGAGATCTTGAACTTCACCGGGAGGAGCACGTGAACTTCTTGCAACAAACCTTTTAAGCTTTTTGTTTTCTGTTCTTATATTCCTATCTGAAACGCATTTCGTGTAGTAGTTGAACTTCCCGCTGTTTTCATCTTGAAGCTCTCCCACAAGAATTTTTGAACTTTCTCGGGCCGAGCACTTGAACTTCTAGCAACAAAAATTTGGACTTCACCTTTTTATTCTTTTTTTCTTATACGAAATGCACACCATGCAGTACATGAACTTCTGACTGTTATCAACCTGAACTTCTCTTGGTTACGTGAAAATATCTGAGTTCTTTTATAGACATTTAACCGCTCTACCTTTTTTATTTGAACTTCATTGTGTATTTTTTAGAAATGTAATAAACATTGTACAACTTCTTGGTTATTTCCAACTGAACTTATTGGTTTGTTCGTTAGTAACGGTATTTTTTTTAGTTTTTGTAATAAATAGTGAACTACTTTGTTTTTTTGAAATTGAATTCTTGGTTTATTATTCAGTAATGAGGAAAATCTGAATTTTTCATATACATTGAACTACTTTTTAAAAATTGAACTTCTAGATATTTTTTTAGTTTGGACATCTTAGTGTTATTCATTTGTAATGGCAAAAAAATCCTAGTTTTGTAATAAACATCGTACAACTTCTTAGTTATTTTGATCTGAACTTCTTGGTTTTTCGTTAGTAATGGGAAAAATTCAAATTTTTGTAAAGCTACATTTTTTGAAATTAAACTTCTTTGTATATTATTTAGTAACGAGGAAAATTAAGGTTTTCATACACACTGAACTATTCCATTTCTTAAAATTGAACTTCTTGGTTTTTTCAATTTGGACTTCTTGTTGTATTCATTTTATAACGGAAATGATGAAAATAGTTTTTTTTATGAATTTTCGACTACTCTACATTGAAATTTTTTACTTCTTGTTTTTTATCTTCCTTTTTCATTCTTTAATAATTTGGAAAATCTGAATTTTGTATAGACATCGATTTTGCTTTTTTTAATTTGGACTTCTTGGTTTTACTTAATTTTGTAAGTGTTTTTTTCTCCACAAACTAGACATGCTTGAACTTCAGGACGTGTGGTTTCTTCTTTTACTTATTTTTTCGTGAATCAAACTTCTAAATTTCCCCCACTTTCGCGAGTCTGACAATATGAAGTTCTAAATTAGATATTTCTAATAGTACAATATGTATATGAAAATTCAAGCAACAAAATTTCCCCCCGCAAACAACAGAACAAAAAATTTCGGAATGTGAATACGGAGTGATGAAGATCAACACATTGGACTGGATACGTACCCATTACTGCAGAAATTTGTGGTCTTCAAAAGTTTCAATTACTGGGTAGTTCTAATACATAACCTTTCCACGTAATAATATATGAACTTCTCGGAAACATAATTTTTGTTAAGAACATTTTTAAGTACAAAACATACATGAAGGAGGTCGAAGATGTGCGCACGGACGCATCAAAGTGTAGGAAAGTTTTTGGATGCTCTTTTTTTAACAATATTAACTCTCAAACATCAGCGACAACCTAAAGAAAAAAGTACCGGTTCTGATTTGGCATATCAATAAGCATATAGAGAGGACATAATCAGATCTTGCTCTCAGCATTAATTCACCGTCATTGCTTTTTTGCGTCCTAAACTAGTTCTCCTGGAGCACAGGACGGAGGAGAGGCTGGACTATGTGCAGGCTGCCCTGCCAATACTTTTTCAACTTCCAAACTTTTTTGAAACTATGACGATGAGGAAGTTCGATGAAATTTGCCGGGGAAGGTCGCTGAGAGCAATGACAACAGGTAACACGCGAGAGATGGCAGACATATGGCTAGATTGTGGCGATCAGGACCTCGGGGAAGCTGCCAAGTGCCGTGCCGCAGCAGGAGAGGCTCGGCGGAAGGTCGAACAGAGGGGCAAGGGAAGGTCGCAGGTGGCAGCTTGCTCGAGATGGTGATGGAAAGGGAAGGTCAGAGAGAGTTGGCAGGGAAAGTCGCTCGTCGCGTCTGGCTTTCTGTGACACAGGAAGCAAAGAACTTGGGGGAGGAACACGGAAGATTAGACGGAGACAGGTGGTGGACCTCCAGCTTGCATCCTGGCGCGGCGGCTGTGGGAGATGGAGGGGACAACCGCCACCGTTTTACAGAAGGTCGGGGATGCACCCGCAGATGAACGTGGTCGGCGTCACACTGTTGAACCCCGGCGGTGGCACCAGTTGTCCAGTTGGAAGCGAGCAGCGGCGAGCAGGTGGAGGCGGCGGCATGAGCGAGATCCGTTTGCCGGGGAGGAAAGTGGGGGAGGCGGCCCGTCTGCCTGGGAGGAAGGTGGGGGAGGGAGGCTCTGTCCAGCGGCGGCGCGCGATGGTTGGGTCACGCCGGCGGCCAGAGCTTGTTCGCAGTTGAGGCCGCGCCAGGTGAATGTCGGCGGCGGCGAGCCCGGTGGATGGCGACGGCGGCCGGGAAGCGGGACACGGGGCGGCGGCCGAGAAGAGAGGCACGGGGCGCAGGGCGGCGGCCGCGGAGAGAGGCGCAAGGCGCGGGGCGCGGGGCGGCGACCGAGGAGAGAGATGCAGGGCGGGAGCTCGGTGGCGATGGGATCGGGGAAGATTGGGGACGAGCGGTTGTGGGGTGGGATTTTTTTTTCCAACGGGTTCGTGATGCAAATAGTTATTTTGATTCTGGAATTAGAATAGTGTCACTATATATATAGTGTTATTATTCATCATCCAGGGTGTAGAATAAGTTATTCTTCACCCGAGGAGTGAATATTGCGATCATTTCATAATTAAATTATGTTTGAAATTCAAATAATTACATTTTTATTGATTCACTACGTAAAATTTGGCATAAGAAAATAAAAATATAGATCATAAGACAAGAAAATTTGCAGTTTATGTGTATTTTACACTATGATTTTACGTTTGTAATTTTATATAACATAAAATATTTTTTAGAACGAGTATATATTTTCTTACGGTCCCTTTTTACATCGAAAATAAGACAAAATTTACAGAACGTAAAATTATGGTGCATTCATGGTAAATAGAGGGGGGTGAAGAATAAGTGCGACCCTATATATATATATATATATATATATATATATATATATATATATATATAAGTAAATTGTTTGGGGCACCTAGGTGCCTGGGCACCTAGACCCATTATATGGCAACTCACATTTGTAGTGCATGATGTACAATGCACGACAAAATGACTTTCCAAATTTGTTTGCATGCACTACAACCATCAACGGTCATTGATTGCTTTCCAAAAACAAATATACTATTGTTTCCTAGCAATGATTTCTTTCCAAACAAAGAAGGTTTGTATGTGCACTCTTATTTTTAAGGTATCAGATACGACCAAATAATATAAGGCCGGGTCATACTTTTTAACGCCTAATATTTCTATACAAATTAAGATGACCATATAACATAAAATGTGACCCTAATTATTATTTTACTTTTAGGAAAATATGATGCATGCTGGTACCCACAGATGATTTTTTCATGCGTACAAATACCCATACATAGTTCTTTTTAGTTTTGGGAATGCACATTGCATGCCAATACCCACACATGATTTTTCGCATGTGTATGTGGACCTAGGATATTATACCCGCATACCCTTTTTCATTATACACATGCTTTGTAGATATAAACAAAATTGATATACTTTGGACGGTACATACCCGAACACTATTTTTTTATCACGTATATTCTGTTGAGACATACATGTAACTGATAGTGAAGATATACCCAAAAATTGTATAATTTACATATACCTAATATATAGGGTATGTACATATACCTAAGATATTGTACACACAAACTCATTTTTTAGTACATGTATATGCCTTGAAGACATATCCAAAAATTATATAGTTTTAATGGGGACATACCTAATAATGACATCCTCCTTTTTTTGGGTAGGTATATGTACCTAAGATATTATACGCGCAAATTATTGTCTTCAAAAGTATATCATGAATATGGTGCCATGTACCTTTCTCCAAAAAGGTATACAACATCAATAAAATATGAATTCTTGTTCTCTCTAGAATAGTGCACGTACCATGCATGTGACCATTAATTGTTCATTCTCGCTTTTCATTCTAATGTGGGCATTTAAATGTCCATACCAATCAATAATTAGCAATAACTATTTTCTAATGAAACACTCTAGTACTAGTACAAGTGCACATATCTCAGCATAATCCGACGGTTTGTAGACAAGGTGCCCAGATACCTAGGTGTCCCAAATTATCGTTCTATATATATATATATATATATATATATATATATATATATATATATATATATATATCATTCATTCGCTTTGTTTAGAGGAAAATAATAGATGCAAAATCTCAACCGAAACCGTGGTCATTACTCCGATTTTTCTGGCTTCTTTTTATAGTTGCCGTCGGACCACCTTATCCATTTGACCGCTTATCCATCTCTCCTCCTGTTTCATTGGCATCCAGCTGCCGCGGCGGCTCACATGGATGGACGGCTACAGCGGCGGCTAAGAACAGTTCGATCGGAAGGTCCATCTTCTCATCGCCAATTGTGATGACGTGAACCAGGTTGCTTTTCGGCATGGTGGCCATGGGTGAAATAAGATCGGAGGTGCACTCCAGCGACGCCTTGTTCTTTTTCCCGTTGATGTGAATCCTGCTCCAAGTTCTCCAACTGCAATTAGCTGCTTTTGAAGCCCACCAATCATATGCCAGGTACCTGTTCGATTTGTCTCACTACCATATACATACATAATTCCTCACGGCAACAATTCTGGTGGAGCTTCATTAACTCCGACTGATCTTCTTCTTATTCCTTCGTTCAGGTTATGCCAAGAACCACCACAGATCTGGTAAGTGGCACGACATGGTTGTATCTCCTCGTACAGTTGGCAACTATTTCTCGTCTAATTTTTATAGGGTCAATTGAACAGGAGGATGCCTTCTATGCCCATATGCCACATGCAAATAGTCCAAAATTTAGATTTGGGGATTTTTCTTCTGTTCACGGTTTGTATGAATTTAATTTAATTACAAATTCTGGTAAACAATTAGGGATGCCATCCGATTGTTTTTAGGTGCATTTCAATGAATTAATGCCATCCGATCTAATTTGTAAATGCAGTGTGTACGTCTTTGGGTACATTGCCGCCGCCGGCGGCCATGTGCGGTGGAGCGGCCATGGTGAAGTTTGATGCATGCACGACGAGTGATCTCATGTTTCTTATTGATGATGACGTATATGTTCTCTGCGAAAAAATTGATGATGTATATGTACTCCTTCTGATGCATATGAACTGATTTTTTTTATAAACTTACCTTTTATTTCAGATGAATATACTAATTGTTCTGTGAATGGATGAATGCATATATGTACTCCTTCTGATGTAGTATATATACTGTTTTGGTGAACACTTCTTCAGAAAGAAACTGCAGCACACTCTTTCAAAAATGCAGTATATACTTCTTAAACAAATGGCAGTATATACTCTTCTGAGTATTTTGCTGGTATATACTCCTTCAAAAAAATGGCAGTGTATACTCCTTCAAAAAATGGCAGTACATACTCCTTGAATGTTGTGAGTATATACTCCTTCAAAAAACTACTTAAAAGGCTGTATAGACCTGTTTATAAAAAAATGCAGTATATGTCTTGCATGTGCGTTGGGCACATATATATATAGGAAAATGGTTAGTACTCCTAGAAGTATGTACTCCTACACACGTCTAGCTTGTTTTTTTTGTTTGCCCGTGCTATGGGATTCTATCCCCCGTAGCCTTTCATATTTTTACGTGAAAAAACCCCCCAACAAAACAGGTCATTGCTCCGATTTTAATGTGGTGTTTATTTTTGTCGCTTGACCCGCCTTATCCATTTGAGCGCCTATCGATCTGCCCTACCGTCTCATTAGCGGCGGGGGCAACAATGGCGGCGATGCCGGCGGCGGCGGCTTGCAGCTGGCGCAAAGATATTGGCCGCGAAGACAAGATCTCGCTGGACAGTGGCTCTTCTTCTCACCGGCCAACGGCGACGACGACAGTGGCCGGCTTCGTTTCCGTCGCGCGACGACCATACTCAAAATCAAATCAATGGTTCGCTCATGTATCTCTTCTTTCGGCTTCCAGGTGGCTGGCATGGCCTGCCGCGTCGCTAGTGGATGAGCGTCATGCGAGAGAACAGTGGCGCCCAATTCTTCCCAATCGATGGTGGAGTCTCGTCCAAGTTTCCAACCGTAAGCAGCTGGCCCACGAAGCAAATGCTAAGTACCCGATCGATTGGTCCTCATGGAAGCAGTTTAATCCCATTGAGCCGGATTGATTCTGCCGGCTCTACTCTTCTGAATCCTTTCAGGTAAACAGGTCTGAAACTACCACAGATCTGGTATGTTGGCGCGTGCACAATTTTTTCTGCTTTTTTTTTCTTATGATAATGGAGTGGTCATCGAATTAGGATCCTAAATTATTGGTATATACATCTCATGTTTAACGAGAAGTATGATCCAATCCATTATCCGGTGAGTGCAGTTCTAGTAAACTAAATGAGTATATGCATCCACCATTGTTTAATTGCCGTGGCTGCTGGCCAATTGATTGGAGAATCACTTTCTCTCACCCCAGCTGCGTAAATAAACTTTTGTTCTTCAAGATGTACACAAGTGCTAATAGATCAGGTCATCTATTGTCCTTCCTGATGTAAACAAATTGAGAAGTTCTTTTTACTCTGTTTCTTTGTGGATGCATGGGTGCACCTAGTGCAGTTCTTTTTATATTTGTGACTTGGATATATTGTATACTTATACAGTATTTTTCAAGAAAGTCTAACTTATGTTGCTAACAGTTTTCCAGAATATCCAAGGATGCAATGCATGTAAATTTGTGTGACTGAGGAGAGCCTCCATGCGATCTCGAGAAGCATAGTTGTGTTATCTGCAGTTTTCTGGCAGACATAATCCTTTTCTTTGTAGCATAACCTTTTTGAAGATCTAAAAGTAGTTGCATAGTCCTTTTTGCTTGATCGGTATACATGTTTCTATTAAGATGCGAATTTATGTACTCATCTAGCAATGCATATTAAGCATGCTGGCCAGATAGACCAATACTTCCATATGAAGAAGCAGTATACACTTCTTTGGCAATATTCGTATGTATTTTTTTGGTGACAAGCAGTATATAATTCTTCGGTTGATAAGTACTAGTGTATATGAAAAGGTACTCCCATCGGAGAGAGTAGCATATTATATTTTTGAATAATAATAAGGATATAATTCTTTGAAGAAAAGAGGCCATGCTGAAGTATATACTGTTTGTAATCCCATGAAGTATATAATGTTTTAAATCCAGTGAGGTATATTGTTGTAAATTCAATGAATTTATATAGTGCTTTTTAAACAAGGGGTATATACTTAAATATCACCCCTTTTGCGGGAAAAATCATCCATTGAAGTATATACCACCTTTTTTGCGAATAGAAGTATATACCACCTTAAATAAGGAGTGTATGATGCATACTATTTTTATAGTATCATATACCCGTAAAAGATGTTAAAAAATATACCCGTAAAAGCTGCAGTATATATATTCCATAAAACAGTATATGCCCCTTAAATAAAGTAGTATATATACTCCTTGCAAAAACAATGTATATTCCTCACAAAAAATCAGTACATACCACCTCCTTCTAATAATATTTTTTATACATACTTGAAAGAAACAGTATGTACTATACCAACACAAATGAAGTATACAACTTTTGTAATAATTGAGGTACATACCCCTTCAAAACGAGACTACAAAACTGAACATACTACATAAATGGAGACGTACAGAACCATTGTATCTTCCAAGTTGCTACGCATGGGATCCATTTTATCGGCACCAGTGCTAATTCTCCTTCCAAACGTAAGCACTTTATTTAAAACGTCATACATCCTTAAGAAACGCGATATACTCCGGCAACCGAAATAGCTCTTAAACCGATACCTATTTTCTAGCTGATCAACATGGTCGTTCCTCCCTTCTAGGTCCAAGGACCCACCTTATACCGATTTTTTTTCTGCCTTTTTGTTTTACGTTGGTTTACCTTATCCATCTGGGGTGGGAGTACATACTCCTGGAAGTATAAAACATGAGTCCTATATATATATATATATATATATATATACACACACACACACACACACACACACACACCTCTATTTTAACATCTATGCACTGTAATTTTACTTTTCATAAGTTTTCTCTTATTTTAGACATAAAAAGAGAACGTAAGAAAAAAGCTATAATCGTCGTAATTTTTTTATGATACGTAAAATTGAAAATGTAATAATATAGTATAAAATGTACATAAAATATAATTTTTGACCTATATTTTTATGCCAAAATTTATGCAGTAAATCAATATGAATGTAACTATTTGAATTTCAAACGTAATTTATTTATGAAATGATCGTAAAATTACCTCAGGTGCAGAATAAGTTATTCTTCACCCGAGGTAATTATACGACCATTTCATAAATAAATTATGTTTAAAATAAAAATACTTACATTCATCTTGAGCCACTACGTAAAATTTGGCATAAGAAAATAAAAATATAGGTCATAAGATCAGAAAAAAAATACATTTTATGTATATTTTATACTGTGTTTTTACGTTTGTAATTTTATGTAACATAAAATATTTTTTACAGTGACTATATTTTCTTACGATCTACTTTTACATGTAAAATAAGATCAAATTTACGGAACGTAAAATTACAGTGCATACTACCTAGGGTGACGAATAGTCAATTCATATATATATATATATATATATATATATATATATATATATAAAAATTGTGCCTGAGTGCACATTAATTTATCATGCGCGCTGACCCATCGCATAGGCAGACCACGTTCATTAGCAATCAAACGTAATCTGGCAGCCCTCAATAGTAATAGAGCAAAGTGGGTTACGACTCCAACACACAGGCTAATTTTTTACAGTAAAAAGTTTTGTGTATTGTAATGTTAGTACAAAATACAACCTACAGGAGGCCACCCACCCGTGCATGGCGTCCTCTAATTCAATGGTAATTTTAAGTCAATTGATAGTAATGGGTGTGAGTATTGTTACTATCTCTACGTATACCAACTAGAAGGATCCGAGGGTAATAGATAGTAATTAGCCTAACCCGCGCGACGGCACCCCGCGCTTGATGATCACTCGCAAATGTGCACTGTATTGATTCAAGACTGCATCAGTGCATGTTCATTTAATCTCAAAATAATGTATAAAGACATTGAAGAAACCGGACATACGAAGCTATTGAAATGTTGGAAATGTAGTGATACAAAGGTACAAATTTAAAGTAGCATACTTCAGAAGCAAACCAGTTATTCAAACTACATACAGTTCACTGAAAACAGAGAACTGTATATAAAAATATGAACACACTACATAAATGAGCTAGAAGTAGTTGCTAGTGGATTAGATCATCCTAGTATATCCTCTTGCAGGATTGATGCCTGTGAGAAAGTGGTAGAGTGATTTTGTTAATTCCTGCACACGTCCGACGGGAGGATGCGCGCCCGTGTATGTGATAATGGGATCATCGCTATCTGGGCGTTGGGATACATGCGAAGTGGTAATACATCAAAGAAGCTGCTGCATATCTTTGCCGGAATCATTGTCTGTCTTGCAAACTCGTTTTGCTGTGTAGTTGCTTGCTGGCGGGCCATATTGAATTGCCATTGTTTTGTCTGAGCTTTCTGTCTTGCTATAAACAACCTTTCTTTTGTTACTTCAAGGGCGTAGTAATTATGGTCATTGATAGAAATATTATAATCTGCGCAGATGCATTCTAAGGCCACCTGAGCTGCCTTTTCCATTGCTTCATCTTCTTAATTAGTTGTTTCTCCTTCATATGTAATGGAGGATTCTCTGAAACTATCTTTCTGACGTGGCAGAGCAATTAGTACGGACGCTTGTATCATACCTTCATGAGCATACCAACATGTGTAGCCTTGTCCTTCTAGACCAACTGTTTCAGTCACTGTTTCAAGCATTGGTCGTCTTGAAATGTATACTATAAGATTCTCCTCCTGCATAGAAGGATTTGTAATATACTCCCTCCGTCCCAAAATTCTTGTCTTACATTTTTCTAGATACGGATGTATATAATACTAAAATGTGACTTGATACATCCGTATTTAGACAAATTTAAGACAAGAATTTTGAGACGGAGGAAGTAGTAAATTGCTTGCTTGCAAGGGATAAACTAAGACAAAAAGAGTTAGGTGAAGCCAAGAGTTTACCGAGCTGCTTCCGCTCCCATGCATAAAATTTAGAGCCGGATGATTACCCTTCTTCTTAACTTGCTTTCCTATGGAGGATGCTCATTGGGGACGGTAGGCTTCGTCCATTGTGGTGTACTCAGGTGATCTTGCCCGTGAGTGTACAACTGGTAATATATAGAGCATGTACAGGTGAGTGAGTCACCGTCCGACGGCACCAGCCGCACGAAGGGGCACCACTCTTGGATGGTTGACCACAGACAGAGCACCAAGTAAATAACGATCAAGATGGAGACCAGCAGGAGATCGGAAGAACGACCAATCGATCTGTCAGTCATCTGCACGACCGAGGAATCTGCAAACAAGTATTGGACACACCACATTAGAAACCGACCGAAGCTCATATGCCTGAACAGCTAAATCTAAAAACAAATGAGCACATCAGCTGGACCAGATGCAAATACCCACCCACACAGCTCACAAGAAAAAAAATGAAAACCAATTAAGGATATGTGTGGCCCATTTTTTTTTAAATCGCCAACCATAATCTGCAACTTGATCAACTCCATAATAACCCCGTAAAGGGCTAGCATCAGTGCATTACTGGAATGCATGTGTGCACTGCATGGCTCGGTATATTTTCATTTGATTGCATGTGTGCACTGCATGCCGCGGTGTATTTTCATTCGATTGCATGCGTGCACTGCATGTGCGGTGTATTATCGTATTTTCAGTGGATTGCACGCGTGCACTGCATGCGCCGGCGTATTTTCAGTGGATTGCACGCATGGTCGGCGTACTTCCGTTCGAGTGCATACGTGCACTGCATGCGTCGGTGTATTTTCATTTGAGTGCAGGCAAGCACTGCATGCCGCGGTGTGCTTTCATTCGAGTAGATGCGCAAATACCCACCCAAGCAGCTCACAAGTACAGAAACCTGTCAACCAACCGGCACAGCAGCAGCAGGAACCAAATAGACGGCAGACATCTTAGAGTAGCCAAGCTAGAAAGCATAGGAGACAGAAAATAAGCAAAAAAAAAAAGAAGCAAGAACTGACCCGTTCGCACACTAGCGAGCCGAGCAGCAGGCGGAAGGCCATCAACCGCAAAAGAAGAACCGACACTAATGGTGGGACTCAGTTGATCTGTCAATCATCTGCACCACCAAGGAGTCTGCAAAGAAGTAATGGACAGACCACATCACAAACCGACAAAAACTTACATAGCGGAACAGCTTCGCCCGTAAACAGTTAGACATATCAGACAGACCAGACGGAAGAAAACAGGAGCGAACCAGCAGAAAAGCAACAGAGACCAAATAAACCGTGCACATCCTAGAATAGGCAAGATGAATAGCAGAGGAGGGAGGAAGCTGAGCAACAAAGCATATAGGAATCAAAGAAAAAAAAAAGCAAAAAAATACCAGTTCGCACACCAGCAGACCGAATAGCAGACGGAAGGCCATGACAGACGAAAGAGGAAGCACCACTGATGGTAGAATCTGCAAGAAACAAGAAAAAAGCTGACCACAATATCCATAACAGGAAGAACAAACAGACCGCACCAATAAGGATCAGTTGCGTATGCCAAAGAAGCAGACACACTTACCAACAGTACAGTCAACAAACCGCTTCCCTAACAAAATCTCCCGACCGCGGCTATGAAAATCTCCATCAAGAAACTGCTCCGAGTCAGAATGCTGGGCACCAACAAAATAGAGCAAGCAAGTAAGATCTCCGCATTTCAAACAAAAGGAAGAAGTACGATCCAAACGGAGGTACAAACGCAGCATAAAACAGACAAACCAACCAGGCCGGCGAGAACGGAGCGGCCGGCAAGCCGCCGCGGAGCGGGAACGCCTCCCTGAATCAACTCCAGCAAACTGGCGACGCATAGCAGCTGCTGGTGTCACCGACGAAGAATCGATAGAAGGAACATGCATGCGAGTACGGCGAACACGGGCAATAATGGAGGCCCGAATCCCAGGAGGATGACCCCGACGGCGGAGTCCAGAACGAACAGAAGCAGAAGCAACCATGGCCGGCGCAAGAAGGAAGAACAGAGAGGAAATGGATGGTGATGGAATGAGGAACGAACGGGCAAAGAAGACGGTATTTATAGGAAGAGGAGAGAAGAGGAAGACAAATCAAAAACAACCATCGGGAATGATGTAGAAGCGCCCAGAAATCTGAAAGAAAGCGGCACCCGACAAAGAGGAGATCCCAGAAGGTGCGGGCGGCAGTCGACTTAACTGGGAGGGCGCGAATTGTGGATCAAATTCCCATGCAAAGCGCATGCAATCAATGGCGAACTGGCAAACAGCCATAACATGCAGCCAATGAACAAATTGGACCACAATTTTCTATAGTATCCGGCAGAAAATCACTAGGCGCACCAAACCGTGTACATAGCCAGGTCCCTCACAAAAGCACGTGGCAGTCATCCACTGGTCCATTTTTTACTGTCAAGAAAAAGGCAGAAAAACGTGGTAAATCAAACCTCGTCAGGTTTAGTATATTTAGAATGGGTATGGGTGTCGTTACGACTTGCGTGTTTACCCATTATAATGATTATTATTTTATAATAAAAAAAGGGATGGCGATCAAATGAGTGGTACACGGCTCCCATTAATTGGTTTAATCCCCTTACCATATATCTAAATATCCATTACGATGCTTACTGTTTTTTTGCGAGGATCTATTACGATGCTTCCCACAAAAAAAAAATTAGTGAGTTGTAGTGTGCGGTGCATGCAATCCGATAATAAGACTGTTACCATGTTGGCTAGTATGGTTACTCTCGTTACCAGGAAGTGTTGCAGGACGGACATGACGCGCATGCTTCAGTAATAGAAAATAGTTGCATTACTATTTTTCGCACTGCCTTTTACGATCATTTGCACAGAGAGCCGGGGGAGGTTGGTCCAGCGGCGCGCACAGTGAGGCAATTAGCGACCGGCGCGTATGATTAGGCATTATGCGCTCCCACTTAGTTTAGCGCCACTATATATATATATATATATATATATATATATATATATATATATATATATATATATATATATATATATATATATATATGGTCGCGCTATTCGTCATCCCCCTCTATTTTACCATCAATACACTGTAATTTTATGTTTCGTAAGTTTTGTCTTATTTCCGACGTAAAAATGGACCGTAAGAAAGTATATATAAACGCCGTAAAAAATATTTTATATTATGTAAAATTACAAACGTAAAAATATAGTCTAAAATACACATAAACTGCAAATTTTGTGGTCTTATGACCTATATATTTATTTTCTTATGTCAAATTTTACCTAGCGAATCAATAGTAATGTAACTATTTGAATTCCAAACGTAATTTAATTATGAAATGATTGTAAGATTACCTCGGGTGAAGAATAACTTATTCTGCACCCTGGGTGATGAATAGTAATATAGTATATATATGTATATATATATATATAGAGAGAGAGAGAGAGAGTCGCGCTATTCGTCACCCTGAGTGAGGAATAATTATTCTTCATCCCCCTTTATTTTACCATCAATGCATCGTAATTTTACGTTACGTAAGTTTTATCTTATTTCTAACAAAAAAAGGGATCGTAAAAATTATATAATCGACGTAAAAAATATTTTATGTTATGTAAAATTACAAACGTAAAAATATAGTTTAAAATACACATAAACTGCAAATTTTCTTGTCTTATGACCTATATTTTTATTTTCTTATGTCAAATTTTACGTAGTGAATCAATAGGAATGTAACTATTTGAATTCAAAACGTAATTTAATTATAAAATGATATATATATATATATATATATATAGTGTTACTATTCATCACCCAGGGTGCAGAATAAGTTATTATTCACCCGAGGTAATCTTACGATCATTTTATAATTAAATTATGTTTTGAATTCAAATAGTTACATTCCTATTAATTCACTACGTAAAATTTGACATAAGAAAATAAAAATATAGGTCATAAGACAATTTTTTTTTACAATTTATGTGTATTTTACACTATATTTTTACGTTTGTAATTTTACATAACATAAAATATTTTTTACAACGATTATATATTTTCTTATGGTCTCTTTTTACGTCGGAAATAAGACGAAACTTACGAAACGTAAAATTACGATGCATTGATGGTAAAATAGAGGGGGTGAAGAATAATTATTGCTCATCCAGGGTGACGAATAGCGCGATATATACCATTTGGGACACCTAGGTGCCCAGGCTCCTTGCCTTTCCATCGTTCGATTGCATTAAAGGTCAATCCATCACAGATTACTGATTTGGAAATAATTACGTAGTTTGGAAAGAGTTATAAAGATAACCATAAATGGATACCATTAAATATGGTCCAACACGCCATGCATGTTAACACTTTTTTAGCATGCAAAAAAATACCCATGCATGGCATCCTTCCTTGTTGAGAGACGTTAGTAATATAAATTGGAGAGAGAAAATGTCCTTGGGTATACATAGATCTTTTTTTCATATTTGTATGATCTGACGTATGTTGCATGGTTGGCTGGACACATACAACATTTTTATTATTTCAAATTAAGATAGCATTTTCTTTCCTACAATTTTATCACTTCCGATATTAGATACCTATGGATGCCATATTTCATGTACCGAGGTATATACGCAATCAGATTTTTACTTTCTACATGTTGACGGAGTGCCTAAAATATTTTCCTACCCTTTTTCACATAGGTATATACACGCGCATACACATTGGGTATACTGTTTTATTTTTAAGTTTGCTGGGTATATACAAGGAGATTTGTGAGTATATCGTACATTGTGTCTCATTAGCGGGTATTTGATACTTCGGCATGTGTCAATGATTTGAAGTACGTACACCATTTAAATATATACATACCAGATTTACATACATATTCATGATATTTTTTAGGTATCTACATACTCATGATATATCTAGATATATTCATTACGTCTTGTTAGTAGGTATTTGAGATACCCGAGGTATATCCATAATCTTTTTGTATAATACAGCAGGTATGTGTATATTCTTTGTACATATAATACGACGGGAATATGTATATTTTTCATTACACAATACTTATGGTACGTATATATTTTTGTTAGATATAATAGTCCGAGTATGTGTATATTTATATGAGGTATAATACGTCAACATAATATTTGGAAAGGGATTATTGCTAGAAATCAATATAATATTTTTTTGGAAAGCAATTATTGACAGCAGTGCATGCAAATAAAAAATGGAAAGCTAATGTTTCATTGATTGCACGCCATGCACATTTGGAATTCAAATAAATACATTCTTATTAATTCACTACGTAAAATTTGGCATATGAAAATAAAAATATAGGTCATAAGACAAGAAATTTTGCAGTTTATGTGTATTTTACACTATGTTTTTCCGTTTGTAATTTTATATAACATAAAATATTTTTTACGACAATTATATATTTTCTTACGGTCGCTTTTTGCGTCGGAAATAAGAAAAAAAATTACGAAACGTAAAATTACGGTGCATTGATGGTAAAATAGAGGGGGTGAAGAATAACTATTTCTCAACCAGGGTGACGAATAGCGTGTATATATATATATATATATATATATATATATATATATATATATATATATATATATATATATATATATATATATATCACCCTGTGATAGTTATCCCACATATCTCATATACTATCATATTGTATTTTATATACTACTTTATCATTATAAATATGTTCATATATTATATATAACATATTTCAAAATGAGTTACATGGAAAAATTGCAAGTTGACCCATGGTTTTTATTATACTTATGAAATACGTATATATTTGTACGTAAAAAAATTATACTCAAAATACGATGTATACTACCTAAAAATTAGTATATATATACTACCTAAACATTTTTATATACTACAAACTATGTGCACGTACTCTCCGATTTGATAAATAATATATACAACATACAAAACTGAAGCGGTGGTAACTACCACCGGTGGTACATAAAATTTGTATATATAGTGATACTATTCATCACCCTGGGTGCAGAATAATTATTTCTTCACCCATGGTAATCTTACAATCACTTCATAATTAAATTTTATTTGAAATTTCAATAGTTACATTCTTATTGATTCACTATGTAAAATTTGGCATAAGAAAATAAAAATATAAATCATAAGATAAGAAAATTTGTAGTTTATGTATATTTTATACTATATTTTTACATTTGTAATTTTACATAATATAAAACATTTTTTACGATGATTATATATTTTCTTACGGTCTCTTTTTACGTCGGAAATAAGACAAAACTTACGTAACATAAAATTATGGCGCATTCATGGTAAAATAAAGGGGGGGGGGGGGGGGGGGGCGGTGAAGAATAACTATTCCACACCCTGGGTGATGAATAGTCAATCCATATACATGAACTTATTTTAATACACGTTGAATAATTTCCGCGTACACATTGAATGGTTAACATTTATTCAAAAAGTTCAAAAAATTTGAGATACATGTTGAACATTATCAAAATACACGTTGAACATTTTTTTTGAATACTTGTTGAACGATTTTCAAATGTGTGTTTAATTTTTTTATAGACACATTGAACTTTTTTTGTAAATGTCATTAACATTTTATGTAAAACTTGCAAACATTTCTTAAGTCCTTATGAACATCTTTGTTAATGGCGCAAAAATTTCTTAAATGTTATGATTTAGAAAACAGTTTGAACAAAATTTCATAGTGTGCGAATCTTTTTAAAACATAACGAACATATTTGTTAAACTTAGGAATATTTTTAAATGTGATGACCATTTTCTTGAATGATGCGAACAACTTTTATAAATTACATGATTTTCTTGTATATTCTTGACCAGTTTCAAAGGATATATTGAACATACTTTTAAGAATTTCATTTTTTTCAATGGTACGAACATTTTGAAAAATATGGATTAGAATTTTTTTATCTTCATGAATTGCGCACAACTTTTCACAAAATTAAGTAAAATGCCTTTGAAATTTCTATATATCTATAATATTTTAGAAATATAAAACAGTAAAAAAAACAGAATAGAAAAGGAAACAAAACTAACTAACAAGTTACTCCCTTCAATCCAAAACAAGCTTCGCAGATTCGAAGTAGGTTTAGTTTAACCTTGGTTGAAAACTAAGACACTTATTATGGATTGAGAGGTATAGTATAATAGGCAGACATAGTGTATGCTCTCTTAAGATGAGAGGAGAGGGTACTCACTAAAAGCGAGACAAGCAACCTGTAGCAGCGCAGAGCTATATTAGGCTTATAGCGATACTAGCATAGCCTGCGCGGCGGCACACCGTGCCTCGTCGGTACGGTTGTGTTCATATGTATATTACTTCTATTGTTTATAGTGAAACTCAATTTGAACAAGAGAGCTAGATAGTTGAGACTGCAATCATAAAAAGAGAAGTTAGAAAACAATACATTTATTATCACAGTTAATGTTGAATTTTGTATATGTGTTATCTTTGTCTCGTATTGTAAATTCAACCATAAAATTTAAAAATTATGTGTACAAGTTTGCAATGAGAAAAAGACAAGGCATGCATAAAAGCAAACTGAGGAGGATACATTAACTATTAGCGTGAGTGATACATCTTACAAAGTGGAGAACACATGTTGACACTTTCTTAATAAGACTAAACACATTACATTTAGTTGTGTCTTATATGATTCCAGCGATGCCTCCTGCAGGATTTGTGCCTATGTTGAAGTGATATAGAGCTTTTCAAATTGTTGCATACAATTGGTGGGTTAGAACCTGTGTATGAGATTATTGGATCTTTCACTTTTTGAGATGCCGATGAAATTTGTTGCATATCTTTGTTAGGATCTTAGTCTATATTGCGAATTCGTTTTATTAGGCATTTATCTTCCGACAGGCTATGTTGAATTGCAATGGTTGGTGCGTGTGCATTGGAAACAAATTTCTCTTTATGACTTCAAATGCATAATAGTTATGGTCATTGATAATGATGCTATAGTGAGAAAAACCTAGAGCCGCTCATGATCGAAGGTGGCGGGAAGCATGCCTGGCAGGAAAGAGTTTGTAGTGTAGGGACATTGTCCTATCACGTGCCTAGAGACCGAAGCAACCCTGCAGGCTCCGCTTGATATTGACCGGCGGGATAGAGGACACGGTGGAGAACATGTCGTACTCACAGAAGAGATGGAAGAGGCTAGGAGATGGGAGAATTGCTTTTTATTTCCAATTTAGATAATTGGATTTGCACCAAAGGAAACCAGAAATGTCATATACCATGAAAATCTAGGATAGAGAAGCTATATCCTATTCATCGGTACTAATCATGGATACTTCATTTTTTTATAAGATCGTGCGGCTCGTTGGAGCACCCACTGGGGCCAGGTCCCTTTTGCGGATCCATTGACTGCGTGCTTAGTAGATTGCGTAGAGAACACGATTAATATCCACCTCCCAACCAGCAGGACCACGTCTACCATCAGCAAGCATCCAACCAGAATGCGGCCGACCTAAAGGACGCCTTGTAGAGCCACCAAGCCTTGCTATGAAGAAAACAAATATAACAACCAGCGCCAGTGAACCACAAAAAACTGTAATGCAACACATCCACAGCCGCTCCCCATAATGAGCACGATATATAAATTTGTCTTGCTAAATCGCAGTCGATTAAAATCTCAGTCAATGGTATATTCCTTGGATTTTGGATGAACATTCATTTTTTTTCATTTTTTCCTTCTTATATACATCACTTGGCTGAGACTTGGTTAAGGTTTAATCGACTAAGACTTAGCCACATCTGGTAAATATTATAGACCACCAGAAACTACACCAAAACAGCAACTGACCTAAAGCAAAAAAAAGGTAAATCCAATACGACTCTGCTAATAACATATGCAACGCTAACCATAATCCACCACGCGTCAACACCATTATTTACCCACACATGCGAACGTTAAAAAAGGAAACAAACCAGGGACGGCATAAAGTAGAGAAAATATCTCTTAGTACGGATGAGACATAGATAACATATACTCCCTCAGTCCCAAAATAAGTGTTTTGACCTTAGTACAAATTTGTTATAGAGCCAGTACAAAATTCCCCCTAAAAAAGATTAGTACGAAGTTGTGACATTTATTTTGGAACGGAGAGAGTATTAGGAAAAGAAAGAAAAGAAAAGAAGCCCCACACACATGAAACGAACCGAAGGAGAAATATCTCAATCGAAAGAAAAATAATAGTAATACAAAAATGCCAACGGTAATCGCGTGCACGTAATCACATCGGCCGCCATGAAGGTAATCATATCCTTCCGAAATTCGCGCTGGTGATTGCATGCACTAATCAGAGGCCAAACCGAAAACAAACAGGTACCAGACCACCACACAAGAAAAGGCAGTTTGATCTAACAAAACAAATCCGTGGATAAATCACCATGTCCACCCAATAACAAGCCCATAAAATTCGCTGGTAAACCCAAGGAAATCGTAAATAAAAAAAGAGAGAAAAGGAAGCCCTTGCGGGGATAGAGAAGTAGTACTAATACATGAAGAAAGAAATTAATCACCCCTCAAAAAAAAAGAAGGAAATTAATTGGGACTGTGCTTGTCGGTGTATCCGTGTATGCATGTTGTGTCCAACTCTGGATTCTGTTCAAACAGGCACATTGGGTTGTCAGTCTAAAGCGCATCAATCTAGAATCCAATCAACCCTCAAAAAAAAAAGAATCCAACCATACCGATTATACATCCACTATTTATAGCAAGCATCCACTAATTCCATCCTCATCACTAAGTATAATCCAAATAAGACGACACTGGATCAAATTATGTAGAACACGAGTTAGGAAAAAGATATGTAGAACATTTCAAAACCGAAAATGAATAGATGAGAGATGCGTTGGTGACCAGGCACCACATACGGGCCATCCTAACTCATCAGAGTCGTCACCGATGGTGGCTAATAGGTGGACGTGTCCAGATCCAAGTCGTTGTCTAATTTTTTTTTTCAGAAAAGGAGAAGGATCCTCGGCCTATGCATCTGGACGATGCATGCTGTCATTTTATTAATTATTCAAACAAGACCTTATAAAGTCACACAACAGTAAGACTAAAGCCACCTTCTAGGCAACATCTGTCGCTACTCCTATCCAGTTGATATAGGGATGCTGATAGTCTGAGCCTAATACCAAACAGATCTCACAGCCAAACCTAACATCTAAGACCTGATATCCCAACCAGGACGCCTGCTGGGTATGGGGCACCTACCAGTCCGGCGCACTCCTTAACCAGGACGCCTGCCGGGTATGAGGCCGCCGCAGCCACTTGCCACCAATCCATCTTCAGTGATGTGCTGCTGCATCTATCTTGTCCGGTCTAGCTGTCGTCCACGCCACCACGACGCCAGACAACACCACCATCTTGCGCTCGTCCATCATCACACGCCCACCGGCGAGACCCCGCTGCTCCATGCCGCTGAGACCCGCCGTCGTCGACGCGAGAGAAGGCACGCCACACCATCTCATGCCTCTTCCATCCGGCGCCGCTCCACAAATGATGCCCCCAATAGGGAACACGACACCGCAGCGCCGCCATCGTCTGATCCGGTGATCTTAGGATTTCTCCCGGAGCTGCATGAGCAGGTTGACGATAGTTGCTTGATGATGCCTTCATCAAAGTAACGATGTAGACGCCGCCATCGCCCGCCATGACCGGAATCGGCTCGGTTTTCATCGGCGACTATGTCTCCCCAACTCACCGCCGGTGCTAATAGTGGGATCCAAGATCCGTCAATACCAGCCCGGCCAACCGCCTTCGGTGGAGAAGGCAGCCACCACCACCATGCCCGGGCCAAGAGACTCGGACGTCCTCGTGCCACGAAGATTACCCAGGGGGGATCTCCTCTTGCCATTGTCGAGACGAGGCGCAGCCACAGTGGATCTCGATCTAAACCCCTCGGGCCCAGATCAGATCTCATCGCAGCCAAAATCTCATCCACCAACCAGCCGCCGAAGATCTCCTGGCCACCGCCAACCCGCTGCGCACTGCAGTTGGAGGAGGATGGAGATGGACGCCACAGCCCCCACGCATTACCGCCGGTCGAGAACTGCGCCGCCACCGCCTCACCACAGGGGCTTCTCCCCGCGGCGTCCTCAACGGCGGCGGCGGTAGTGGGAGGCGACGATGGACGGGGAGGGCTGAGGGCGGTGTGGACGGGGACTCCCCGGGGGCGGCGCGGCGCCGCCTCCTCGGGGGAGAGAGGTGATACGTCTCCAATGTATCTATAATTTTTGATTGTTCCATGCTATTATATATTCTGTTTTGGATGTTTAATGGGCTTATTTATACATTTTTATATTATTTTTGGGACTAACCTATTAACCGGAGGCCCAACCCAAATTGCTGCTTTTTTTGCCTATTTCAGTGTTTCGCAGAAAAAGAATATCAAACGGAGTCCAAATGGAATGAAACCTTCGGGAGCGTGATTTTTGGAACAAACATGATCCAAAGGACTTGGAGTGGACGTCAAGCAATCAACGAGGAGGCCACGAGGCAAGGGGCGCGCCTACCCCCCTGGGCGCGCCCTCCACCCTCGTGGGCCCCTCGTGGCTCCACCGAACTACTTCCTCCTCCTATATATACGTACCCTAAAAACATCAGAGAGCACCACAAAAACCTAATTCCACCGCCGCAACCTTCTGTACCCGTGAGATCCCATCTTGGGGCCTTTTCCGGCGCTCCGCTGGAGGGGGCATTGATCACGGAGGGCTTCTACATCAATACCATAGCCTCTCCGACGATGTGTGAGTAGTTTACCTCAGACCTTCGGGTTCATAGTTATTAGCTAGATGGCTTCTTCTCTCTCTTTGGATCTCAATACAAAGTTATCCTCGATTCTCTTGGAGATCTATTTGATGTAATCTTCTTTTGCAGTGTGTTTGTCGAGATCCGATGAATTGTGGGTTTATGATCAAGATTATCTATGAACAATATTTGAATCTTCTCTGAATTCTTTTATGTATGATTGGTTATCTTTGAAAGTCTCTTCGAATTATCAGTTTGGTTTGGCCTACTAGATTGATCTTTCTTGCAATGGGAGAAGTGCTTAGCTTTGGGTTCAATCTTATGGTGCTCGATCCCAGTGACAGTAGGGGAAACGACACATACTGTATTGTTGCCATCGAGGATAAAAATATGGGGTTTATATCATATTGCATGAGTTTATCCCTCTACATCATGTCATCTTGCTTAAAGCGTTACTCCGTTCTTATGAACTTAATACTCTAGATGCATGCTGGATAGCGGTCGATGTGTGGAGTAATAGTAGTAGATGCAGACAGGAGTCGGTCTACTTGTCATGGACTTGATGCATATATACATGATCATACCTAGAGATTCTCATAACTATGCTCAATTCTATCAATTGCTTGACAGTAATTTGTTCACCCATCGTAATACTTATGCCATCTTGAGAGAAGCCACTAGTGAAACCTATGGCCCCGGGTCTATTTTCCATCATACAAGTTTCTAATCTATTTTATTTTGCAATCTTTACTTTCAATTTATATCATAAAAATACCAAAAATATTTATATTATTATTATTATCTCTATCAGATCTCACTTTTGCAAGAGGCTGTGAAGGGATTGACAACCCCTTTATCGCGTTGGTTGCGAGGTTCTTATTTGTTTGTGTAGGTACGAGGTGACTTGCGCGTGGTCTCCTACTGGATTGATACCTTGGTTCTCAAAAACCGAGGGAAATACTTACGTTGCTTTGTTGCATCACTGTAACGCCCCGAGACCATTGCGCCAGGTGTCTTCCAGTTATTCGTGTTGTTGCCTTGTCATTCGTTTGCATGTTGCATCTTGCCATGTCATCATTGTTTGCATTGCATTGCATTGTGCCTCTTGCCATTTTTGCATTTCATCATAATCACCATGTGCATTGCATTCTTCATGATGTTGTCTTGCTCTATTCTTGTCATTTGTATCAACCCCTTCCCATCTCTCTCAAATCTGCCCATGTGTCATCACCGCCTTCTTCCTTCTTATTCCTTTCAGTTTTGCAAGTGCCATTATCTGTCGTCCATAAATGTTCATTCTTTTCCTATAAATCTTACACCTTTCCTTTAACCCCTCTGTTAAATTTCAGATCATTTGAAGTTGTTTTGGTTGGGTTCAAAAATAGTTCAAGTTTGAATTTTAATTCAAACTTGAATTATTTTTCTGTCCTTAAAAATTCCCAAACCACTTTTATTAAATCGGGCATATTTCATGGTTTCCAGAAATATGTCCCTCTCTCCTCACATCCATTCCAAACCCTCTGTACTTTTTTTCTATTTCTGTTTATGCAATAAATAGAAATAAGGGAAATCATAAGGAAAAAGAGTAAGAGAGAGAGAAGGAGAGCCAGCCCAGCTTCTCCTTACTAAGGCCGCTGCCGGCGCCCCAAGCAACCGCGCCCTACAGCCGCTGCTCTTCTCGCATGCCGCCTGACCTGTGCTGCTGCAGCACCTTCAACACCTCACCGCCCGTCGCCATCAACCCCTCCACCTACGTCCTGCAAGCTCTCGCCGCTGCCCCGAGCGCCCCTATCCTCGAGCACCTGCTGGCTTCGGATCTTGTCAAGCACTCTAACCCGTCACTGCCATGTCCTTGCATCCATCTATTTCTGTTGTTTTCACGGAGCCACTGTACCATGACCACAAACGAGACCCATCGGTCATCACCAAGACCCACTGCGTTGACTAGATCGGTGTTGTTCCAGGCCAATGCACTGTGCTACTACGCTGAGAGAACCCGGATACGCCAAGACTCGAACCGACAAGTACCACGACTTTCGTCGATCGCCAAGTACCCCTTCCTTTTGTCGGGACCAGCAAGTCCGAAGACTCCAAGTACCACAACAACAACGAAGGGATTCAAATCCGTCAAGTTCCTCCAACGATGACCCGAACGGCTATGAAACGTGTTCCACTACCGTCGCCAAAAACCCGTGTACCACAAGCAGCAAGTTCGACTACCATCCCGTGAACAACTACTTCCACTACCGTCGAAGACCGATAGTACCACTACTTCTACTACCGTCGTGGAATGACTACTTCCTCTACTTCCCTCGTCGAACCCAAACCGCTCCGAGAATGCACCCTTGGAAGGTATAACCGCCGAGAACGACCGCCCGTGGACGATTGCATGTGTTGTAGGAGATGCACCCTTTGTCTGCACCCTGTACGTAGTGTCTCTCGCTTCCATGCCATCGACTTGTGGGAACCCGGTTACCGGGATCACCCCACCATCTTGCATGTCACGCTCACGTCATTTTTCCTTTTGCACCGGTATCTCCATGAGCTATCGGAATTGATATGTTGCCGTGGCATCATTTTTGGATTCGTCGCCGTGGCACCCTTTCTTTCCACCACGGTGACAAATGCTTCATAATTCTCTTATCAACATTTTCATAAAACTTGAATAAACTTGAACATGGCATCCGCATCATGTTAACAACATAAAAAATGGTATAAATTGTCGTTTGCATTAATTTTCTAAATGCACATGAGGATTTACCGGAATTGTTGTTTGATGTTTCCGGCCTCATTTAAAATGCCTAACTGTGTATTTTACTCATGTTTCACCTCTTGCCATGTTTAACAACATTTAATATTGTTGGGTACATAAACGAGAGAGAACTAAATAATTGATGTGGTGTTCCGTCAATATGCAACTCGTTGCATATTGAGCTCCACTTAACTTGTAGTATTGTTTGTGCACTTCGCCATACCATGCATATTTAAACCGGACATGCAACATACTTGATTGTGCATCATGCCATGATTATGTGATGGTTGTTTAATATGTTGTTTGCTTCTTTCCGGTGTTGCTTCTTCGGGTTAGTTCCGATAACGTCGCGTTTGTGAGGATCCGTTTGACTACGTCCGTTTGTCTTCTTCTTGGACTCGTTCTTCTTCCTTGTGGGATCTCAGGCAAGATGACCATACCCTCGAAATTACTTCTATCTTTGCTTGCTAGTTGCTCGTTCTTTTTGCTATGCCGCGATACCTACCAGTTGCTATACCATGCCTCCCATATTGCCATGTCAAGCCTCTAACCCACCTTGCCTAGCAAACCGTTGTTTGGCTATGTTACCGCTTTGCTCAGCCCCTCTTATAGCGTTGCTAGTTGATGTCTACTACACAACCTTCTTCTTGTAGACATTGTTGGGCCTCCAAGTGCAGAGGTTTGTAGGACAGTAGCAAATTTCCCTCAAGTGGATGACCTAAGGTTTATCAATCCGTGGAGGCGTAGGATGAAGATGGTCTCTCTCAAGCAACCCTGCAACCAAATAACAAAGAGTCTCTTGTGTCCCCAACACACCCAATACAACGGTAAATTGTATAGGTGCACTAGTTCGGCGAAGAGATGGCGATACAAGTGGAATATGGATGGTAGATAAAGGTTTTTGTAATCTGAAAATATAAAAACAGCAAGGTAACTAATGATAAAAGTGAGCGTAAACGGTATTGCAATGTATTGAAACAAGGCCTAGGGTTCATACTTTCGCTAGTGCAAGTTCCCTCAACAATAATAACATAATTGGATCAAATAACTATCCCTCAACATGCAACAAAGAGTCACTCCAATGTCACTAATAGCGGAGAACGAACGAAGAGATTATGGTAGGGTACGAAACCACCTCAAAGTTATTCCTTCCAATCAATCCATTGGGCTATTCCTATAAGTCTCACAAACAACCCTAGAGTTCGTACTAGAATAACACTTTAAGACACAAATCAACCAAAACCCTAATGTCACCTAGATACTCCAATGTCACCTCAAGTATCCGTGGGTATGATTATACGATATGCATCACACAATCTTAGATTCATCTATTCAACCAACACATAGGACCTCAAAGAGTGCCCCAAAGTTTCTACCGGAGAATCATGACGAAAACGTGTGCCAACCCCTATGCATAGGTTCATGGGCGGAACCCGCAAGTTGATCACCAAAACATACATCAAGTGAATCACGTGGTATACCATTGTCACCACAGATACGCACGGCAAGACATACATCAAGTGTTCTCAAATCTTTAAAGACTCAATCCGATAAGATAGCTTCAAAGGGGAAACTCAATTCATTACAAGAGAGTAGAGGGGGAGGAGAAACATAAGATCCAACTATAATAGCAAAGCTCGCGATACATCAAGATCGTGCCAAATCAAGAACACAAGAGAGAGAGAGAGATCAAACACATAGCTACTGGTACATACCCTCAGCCCCGAGGGAGAACTACTCCCTCCTCGTCATGGATAGCACCGGGATGATGAAGATGGCCACCGGAGAGGGATTCCCCCTCCGGCAGGGTGCCAGAACGTGTCTAGATTGGCTTTCGGTGGCTACGGAGGCTTCTGGCGGCAGAACTCCCGATCTAGTGTGCTCCTCGATAGTTTTAGGGTATGTGAGTATATATGGGTGAAAGAGATACGTCAGGGGAGCCACGAGGGGCCCACGAGGGTGGAGGGCGCGCCCTAGGGGGGTGGGCACGCCCCCCTGCCTCGTGGCTCCCTCGTTCCTTTCCTGACGTGCACTCCAAGTTTTTCCGGTAGCTTTCCATCCAAAAATAACTTCTCCAGTTGGTTTCATTCCGTTTCGACTCCATTTGATATTCCTTTTCTTCGAAACACTGAAATAGGCAAAAAACAACAATTCTAGGCTAGGCCTCCGGTTAATAGGTTAGTCCCAAAAATAATATAAAAGTGGATAATAAAGCCCAATATTGTCCAAAACAGTAGATAATATAGCATGGAGCAATCAAAAATTATAGATACGTTGGAGACGTATCAAGCATCCCCAAGCTTAATTTCTGCTCGTCCTCGAGTAGGTAAATGATAAAAACATAATTTTTGATGCGGAGTGCTACTTGGCATAATTTCAATGTAATTCTTCTTAATTGTGGCATGAATATTCAGATCCATAAGATTCAAGACAAAAGTTCATATTGACATACAAATAATAATAATTCAAGCATACTAACAAAGCAATCATGTCTTCTCAAAATAACATGGCCAAAGAAAGCTATCCCTACAAAATCATATAGTCTGGCTATGCTCCATCTTCACCACACAAAATATTTAGATCATGCACAACCCCAATGACAAGCCAAGCAATTGTTTCATACTTTTAATGTTCTCAAACTTTTTCAATCTTCACGCAATACATGAGCGTGAGCCATGGACATAGCACTATAGGTGGAATAGAATGGTGGTTGTGGAGAAGACAAAAAGGAGAAGATAGTCTCACATCAACTAGGCGTATCAACGGGCTATGGAGATGCCCATCAATAGATATCAATGTGAGTGAGTAGGGATTGCCATGCAACAGATGCACTAGAGCTATAAATGTATAAAATCTCAACAAAAGAAACTAGTGGGTGTGCATCCAACTCGTTTGCTCACGAAGACCTAGGGCATCTTGAGGAAACCCATCATTGGAATATACAAGACAAGTTTTATAATGAAAGATTCCCACTAGTATATGAAAGTGACAACATAGGAGACTCTCTATCATGAAGATCATGGTGCTACTTTGAAGCACAAGTGTGGTAAAAGGATAGTAGCATTGCCCCTTCTCTCTTTTTCTCTCATTTTTTTATTTGGGCCTTCTCCTTTTTGGCCTCTTTTTCCTCTTTTTTATTTGGGCTTCTTTGGCCTCTTTTATTTATTTATTTTCGTCCGGAGTCTCATCCCGACTTGTGGGGGAATCATAGTCTCCATCATCCTTTCCTCACTGGGACAATGCTCTAATAATGATGATCATCACACTTTTATTTACTTACAACTCAAGAATTACAACTTGATACTTATAATAAGATATGACTATATATGAATGTCGGTGTCAAAACCGGCGGATCTCGGGTAGGGGGTCCCGAACTGTGCGTCTAGGCCGGATGGTAACAGGAGGCAGGGGACATGATGTTTTACCCAGGTTCGGGCCCTATTGATGGAGGTAAAACCCTATGTCCTGCTTGATTAATATTGATGATATGGGTAGTACAAGAGTAGATCTACCACGAGATCAGAGAGGCTAAACCCTAGAAGCTAGCCTATGGTATGATTGTATGTTGTGATTGTTGTCCTCCGGACTAAAAAAACCTTCGGTTTATATAGACACCGGAGAGGGTTAGGGTTACACAAGGTCGGTTACAAAGGAGGAGATATCCATATCCGTATTGCCTAGCTTGCCTTCCACGCCAAGTAGAGTCCCATCCGGACACGAGACGAAGTCTTCAATCTTGTATCTTCATAGTCTAATAGTCTGGCCAATGGAGATAGTCCGGCTGTCCGGAGACCCCCTAATCCAGGACTCCCTCAGTAGCCCCCGAACCAGGCTTCAATGACGATGAGTCCGGCGCGCAGTATTGTCTTCGACATTGCAAGGCGGGTTCCTCTCCAAATTCTGTGTACCTGTCGAAATAGTGTCCGGTCTCTTGTGAATGTTGCTCTCCTTGGCTTCCACGCCTAATAATGGCCACTTTCCACGTGTCGAGTGAATGTGAAGAGCCTGGGTGTTTTGGCATTTACCCCCCTAGCTGTGTAAATGAGCCGCCTATTAAAAAGACGAGGATTCAGATCCAAATCACACCATCCTCCCTCGGTGAGCCTTCATCGGAGCGCACCCGACAGAGATCCATTCCATCATGGCCGGTCGACGCAGCTCCTCCTCTCCCTCCCCTAGCTCCAAGCCTAGAGATTGGGAGAGATGTTCCGTCCCGCACAGCAAATTAGTGATGCTTCAGACCAAGGGATTTCTTCCCCAGCGTACCTGGTCCCGGTTCGAGCCGGGCTTGCCACCTATAATGGCGGAGAGCAAGCGGAGAACCTTCCCAATCCCTCCAAGGGAGAGCGGGTATGCCTTGTCCCTTATTTGGTAAGAGGGCTCGGATTCCCAATTCATCCGTTTCTTCGGGGGCTCCTGGAGTTCTACGGGCTCCAGTTGCACAATCTTACGCCTGCCTCCATGCTGCATATCGCGGGATTCGTAGCCCTTTGCGAGTTGTTTTTGGGCCGTGAGGCTCATTTCACTCTGTGGAAGAAGCTGTTCTGCCTTCTGCCCCGTTCTCAGAAGGGGTCAATATATCAAGTGGGCGGAGCCGAAGTGTGGCGTGTTGCCGGGACCGGATACCTGTCCGGAACCCCAAAGAAGACATCCGAAGACTGGCCTTCAGAATGGTTTTATATAGAAGACGTCCCCCTCCCAGATCCTATTCGGATCGGCCTTCCTAAGTTCGACAACGCCCCTTTGAAGAAGCGCCAGAGCTGGCGTCCACGGAGCTCCCTGGAGGAAGATGACAGGGACGTTCTTTACCTGATGAGCCGGATAAGTTTTTTAGCTCGATCCTGATTGACCATGATTGAGGTCATGGCCATATGTATCATGCGGGGGGTGTAGCCGCTTCAGTATAGAGGCCACCCCATGTGGGATTTCAACGGGGAGGATGACGCCACCCGCTACGGCCATAAAGGGCCGGGATCGGTTGCTGATCTAATAAAGATCTTATCCACTTTGTACAAGGGAGAAGAGGAGGAATCCCTTCGTGTCAACCCGCAGGGCGGATTTTCTATGTACAATCCTCCGAGCTAGGTAAGCGGAGACTTTTTCTCGTCCATCCGTTTCATATTTCCACAGTTAAGTACTCAGTCTAGCGATTTCTACGCAGGAACTGTGCCAGGCTGTAAGGGAGATAAACAACCCCCCTCCACAACCCGAGGACCCTGGACGGTCCCTCGACCCGGCCTCCCAAGAGGATCCGGACATATCTGTGGAGCTGATCGATGGGGTGTTTTACCAATCGAGCAATGATAATGCTTTGGTGGCCATTACGGCCGATTACCCTGGGCTAGTTCCAGCCTCACAGGTGACTGAGACCGAAGTCCCAGCACTTCAAAAAGGGATTCGTCCTTGCATGTTTTTGATCGCCGTATAACAACCGTGTTTTGCAGGGGAGGTCCTCGAGGCAGAAGGCCGAGCCTGCGGCGACTGGCCAACAAGGGGCCGCGAGGCCAGGCAGGCTGAAAAGACCCGCAGTCCGGATTGAGACACCGGCGCAACGGTATGGCGCACCGTCTTTATTGCAAGACATTATTCTCAGAGGCATATTTAATGCCCATGCCTTCTTTTCAGGAAAAAGAGCGCTCGCCGGACTATACCCGGAGAGGCTACCAATCGCGCCTCTACAAGCCAGGCTCCAAGGCCGGATTCGAAGGCGGGAACGAATACGAGGCGTGCGCCGGGTGCTCCTCCGACAGAGGATGCGGATAAACTGTCCGCCACCCATTCCGAGGTGGAAAGTGCCATGAACCACATGCGTCGTCGGACTGTTCTTCATGACGCTTGTTTCTCCCAAGAGGCATTGGATGCCTTCAACTCAGGAGACACGCACCTCCGTGCCGCTCAAAATGGTCTAGCCAGAGCCATGGAGCAGTATGTAAAAGACATACGGGTGAGAAAATTTGGTGATTATATATATCAGTAGCCCTTGAGACTTGAAACAGTTAGGATAACTGATTTAAGGATAATTTGTTATGCAGGTTCTTACAGAAAAGAATACTCAACTGTCCCAGGAGCTGGAGGAGTGCAAAGCCCAACTTCAGGCCGCACTGGCCGCAGCAGGGAAGCCCAAAGAGACCCCCTCTGGTAACATATCCTTCAAATCATAAGTATCATATAGAATGCGGCGTGTATGCAGATCTGACGATAAAATTGCAGATGACACTGGAGTAAATCCGGATAAGCAATAGCTCCAACGCCAGCTAAAGGCCGGTGAGAACGTGCTTACGAGGGTGAGGCAGGAGAAAAATGATCTCCAAGATGCCAACACCAAGCTGGGCATGGAACTACAAGATGTTCGTGCCCAACTGTCGGACTCTGTTAAGGAAAATCGGCGGCTTCGACGCGGCATATTTAGTAAGTGCTTGAACGAACTTTGAAAAAGAGTTTGGCGAGGAAGCTAGCTGACAGAGTTATGTCTGTAGGTATGCTAACAGGTCGTCCTGCCGAGGAAATGCCCGGTTCAACGGGTGACCTTCTTCCCGAGATCTCACAATTGCACGAACGAGTACGACAGGTGATGCAAGGCGTCGCCCAGGCCTTGTGGCCATCCGTCTCCATATCTGAAGGCCTTGGAGAGCTTGAAGAAAAGCTAAAGGGAGCGCGGCGGCGCTTCCGATTATGGAAGTTATCGGCCTGCCGTCAGGGCACCAGGGAAGCCTGGGCAATGGTGAAGACACGGTACATGAAGGCTGACCCAAACCTCATGGCCGAAGTCGGACCTGTGGGGCCCGGTGGGAAGGAGATCCTTGTGAGCTTAGTGTACGGCCAAGTAGGATTGGCCACAAAGTATTCCCAACAGGACTGTAGACTAGAGAGCCTATTGGATGGTATTGAAGAGGAATTCAACCAGTCAAATTGACTATGTAATTTTAAAGTGACATGTATAATGCCTTCTAGCCGGATTGTAGATCGTTTGTCATGGCGGACCTTTTTGCTTCAACCTCGGGACCCGACAGTCCGGAGTGTATCCGAATGCCCTCTCGGTTATGTAAGAACCGGGGCATGCGTGGAGACCAGGCGTAGGGGTCATTAGTGCTTTATCAGACAAGTGCCCAACTAGTTATGTTATATTACATGGGTAGTAAGAAACATCTTCCAGGGAGAATAGTTCCGTTAAGGGTTCCTTTCCCTGGGTAAGCATGCCCTAAAGTGCATGTCCGGACTGCGACAAGAAGCGCAGAAAAAGCATCTGGGGGCAGATATGGATAATAAATAAAAGGCATCTTTTGTTCACCGACTGAATATTCCCTTAAGAACGCTAGCTTTCGGCTTCACCCAGTCTGAGGTACACGTCCGGCTGACCGGGCGGTAACAATCGCAGAGGTGCTCACCTTATGCCCTAGACGAATTAACAGGAACGTATGGCATAAATACAAGAGCCAGGCAACCCAGCTTGGCCAAAACTTAAGTCATATCGATGCATATAATGGTGAAAAAGGTACATGCGGAAGTATAATACATGTGTTGGGCGTGAGGCCCAGGTAAATAACTTAAGCTTCTGTGAAAGAAGCCCCCATGTATGAAGAGTGTGGCTAGCGCATCTGTAATGTACGAGTGAGGCACAAGGTGACCCTTGAAGGCCTAGAGAAATAAAAGAAAGGGAAACAGGACAGATGATGCATATGCAGAAAATGGACAAAGGGAGGGGACTAACATAGAGTCCGGTGCTAAGCGTAGAATCTTTGAAGCCTGGTTGCGTTCCATGGGTTCGGCTCGAGTCGACTAGTCGATGCATCCCGCAGTCGGTACGCTCCACCGGTCAGAACTTGGTCGATAATGAAGGGACCTTCCCATTTGGGCTCGAGCTTGTTCTTTTTCTTATCCGGCAGCCGTAGAACTAGTTCGCCAACGTTATAAGTTTTGGCCCATACTTCTCTGCTTTGGTATCTGCGAGCCTGTTGCTGGTAAAATGCAGAACGGGCTTTGGCTACATCGCGCTCTTCCTCCAAGGTGTCTAGACTATCCTGCCGATCGAGCTCGGCTTCTCTTTCTTCGCACATGTGCACTCGAGGTGAGTCATGAATTATGTCACAGGGCAGGACTGCCTCTGCGCCGTACACCATAAAAAATGGTGTATATCCGGTACTACAATTCGGCGTGGTCCGCAGCCCCCAGAGTACGGAGTCGAGCTCCTCTACCCAGTGCGTGTCAGACTCCGTTAAGGAGCGCACTAATCTGGGTTTAATGCCGCTCATTATAAGACCATTTGCTCGTTCGACTTGACCGTTGGTTTGTGGGTGATTGACTGAAGCGTAATCGAGCTTGATGCCCATTTTGCTGCACCAGAGTTTTACCTCGTCGGCCGTGAAGTTTGTGCCGTTATCAGTGATGATGCTATGGGGGACGCCATAACGGTGTACAACCCCGGATATGAAATCTATCACCGGTCCGGATTCGGCTATTTTAACCGGTTTAGCCTCTATCCATTTGGTGAATTTATCCACCATGACCAATAAGTATTTTTTCTTGTGGGTTCCCCCTTTAAGGGGTCCAACCATGTCAAGCCCCCAGACCGTGAAGGGCCAAGTAATGGGGATTGTTTGTAGGGCGGTGGGTGGCATGTGGCTTTGATTTGCAAAGAGCTGGCAACCGACGCAACGTTGGACCAAGTCCTGTGCATCTGCCCGTGCCGTTGGCCAATAGAATCATGTACGGAAGGCCTTTCTTACAAGAGCTCAGGCTGCGGCGTGATGACCGCCGAGTCCGGCGTGAATTTCTGCCAGAAGGTTCTGCCCTTCCTCTTCGGAGATGCACCTTTGAAGGACTCCGGTAGCGCTTTTTTTGTACAATTCTCCCTCATGGACCCTGTAGGCCTTGGATCGCCGCACTATGCAGCGTGCCTCATTTTGGTCCTCTGGAAGTTCCTGTCTAGTTAGGTAGGCTAGGAATGGTTCTGTCCACGGGGCAATAATGGCCATTATTTCGTGGGCCGAATGTGTTACTTCGGTGGCGGAGCCTCCGATTGTGTCAGAGAGTTCGGTATCGGGTATTTTGGCCGGGTCCGGACTCTTGTTACCGGTGTCCCCTTCCCATGCTACGGATGGCTTGAAGAGCCTTTCCAGAAATATGTTGGGAGGGACCGCGTCGCGTTTTGCGCCGATGCGGGCGAGGATATCCGCCGCCTGATTGTTTTCCCGAGCCACATGGTGAAATTCAAGCCCCTCGAACCGAGCTGACATTTTTAAGACGGCATTGCGATAAGCTGCCATTTTTGGATCCTTGGCATCAAAGTCCCCATTTATTTGGGATATTGCGAGGTTCGAATCCCCGCGCACTTCTAGGCATTGAATGCCCATGGATACTGCCATCCGGAGACCATGTAGAAGGGCCTCATATTCGGCTGCGTTGTTGGAGTCCGTATACATTATCTGTAGTACGTATTGAATGGTATCTCCTGTTGGGGACGTCAAAACGACGCCAGTCCCTAGATCAACCAACATTTTGGAGCCGTCGAAGTGCATGATCCAGTTTGAATATGTGCCGTACTCTTTAGGGAGTTCGGCTTCCGTCCACTCAGCGATGAAGTCAGCCAAAACTTGTGACTTAATAGCTCGCCGTGGCTTGTAAGTTATGTCGAACGGGAGGAGCTCAATGGCCCATTTGGCAATCCGGCCCGTCGCGTCGCGGTTGTTTATAATATCGTTAAGTGGTACTTCCGAGGCTACCGTTATCGAACACTCTTGAAAGTAGTGTCGCAGCTTCCGGGATGCCATAAATACCGCGTACGCTATCTTTTGATAATGCGGGTACCATGATTTGCATGGAGTAAGGACAGTGGACACATAATAAACCGGCTTTTGAAGGGGGAATTTGTGTCCGTCCACTTCTCGCTCGACGACGAGCACTGCGCTTACTACTTGATGAGTTGCCGCAATGTATAATAGCATTGGTTCGCCAATGTTTGGCGCGGCTAGGACTGGGTTTGTTGCCAATATGGCTTTTATTTCATTGAGTCCGGCCGAGGCGGCATCCGTCCACTCGAAGTGTGCGGTGCGCCGGAGGAGGCGATAAAGGGGTAAAGCCTTTTCTCCCAAGCGGGAGATAAAGCGGCTTAGAGCCGCCACGCATCCAGTCAATTTTTGTATTTGTCCGAGGTCTGTTGGGGTAGCCAACTGTGACAACGCTCGGATTTTGGCCGGATTAGCTTCAATACCTCTACTGGAGACAATGAATCCCAGGAGCTTTCCGGCTGGTACGCCGAAAACGCATTTTTCTGGATTGAGCTTGATGTCATGTGTTCGGAGGTTGTCGAATGTGAGCCTCAAGTCGTCTACTAGAGTTTCGACATGTTTGGTTTTAATGACCACGTCATCTACGTATGCCTCCACTGTTTTGCCGATCTGGTTTGCCAGACATGTCTGAATCATGCGCTGATATGTTACGCCGGCGTTTTTGAGCCTGAAGGGCATTGTGTTGAAGCAGAATGGGCCATATGGTGTGATGAATGCCGTTGCGGCTTGGTCTGGCTCTGCCATTTTAATTTGATGGAAGCCGGAGTATGCGTCGAGGAAACACAATGAATCGTGTCCTGCAGTAGCATCGATGATTTGATCGATGCGGGGGAGGGGGAAGAGATCCTTTGGGCAGGCCTTGTTAAGGTCCTTAAAATTGATGCACAAGCACCAGGATTTGTCCTTCTTAGGTACCATCACCAGGTTTGCTAGCCAGTCCAGATGTTTTATGTCTCTGATGAATCCAACCTCCAATAGCTTCGCTAGTTCCTCTCCCATGGCTTGTCTCTTAGGTTCGGAGAAACGTCGAAGAGCTTGCTTGACTGGCTTGAATCCTTTTAGGATATTTAGGCTGTGCTCAGCCAGCCTACGTGGGATTCCTGGCATGTCTGAAGGGTTCCAGGCAAAAATGTCCCAGTTCTCGCGTAGGAACTCTCGCAGTGCGGCGTCGACATCAGGGTTTAATTGTGCCCCAATGGAAGCTGTTTTTGTAGGGTCCGTTGGATGGACTTGGAATTTGACTATTTCGTCCGCCGGTTTAAAGGAGGTGGACTTGGATCTTTTATCGAGTATCACGTCGTCCCTGTTCACCAAGGAGCGCAGCACAGTTAGTTCCTCAGCCGCTAGGGCTTAGGATAGTGCCTCAAGGGCCAGTGCAGCTGTCTTATTTTCGGCGCGGAGTGCTATGTCCGGATCACTAGCAAGAGTGATGATTCCATTGGGCCCTGGCATTTTGACCTTCATGTAACCATAATGGGGTATGGCTTGGAAGATTGTGAACGCCTCCCGCCCTAATAGAGCGTGGTATCCGCTGCTGAATGGGGCCACTTGGAATGTAATTTCTTCGGACCTGTAATTATCTGGCGTGCCGAATACCACGTCTAGTGTGATTTTCCCAGCACAGCGTGCTTCCCGACTGGGGATGATTCCTCTGAAGTTTGTGCTACTTTGCTCAATGCGACTCTAGTCTATTTCCATCTTTTGAAGAGTTTCCTCATAGATGAGGTTTAATCCGCTGCCGCCGTCCATGAGTACCTTGGTGAGTCGAAAGCCGTCCATGATTGGACTGAGGACCAGTGTGGCCGGTGCTCGGGCTGTTCGGAATTTAGGTTCGTCACTGGCATTGAAGGTAATAGCCGTGTCACTCCAAGGGTTTATTTCTGCTATGTGGCAGATTTTGGCCATGCTGCGGAGTGTTCGCTTGCGTCTATTATTTGACGCGAAGGTCTCAAAGACCGTTAACACCGTATTGTTGTCCACGGGATGATGCTCTATGGTCTTTGGGAGGAGTAGATCCTCACCACTTTTGGCCACCTGCCGGAGTATCCAACATGCTCTAAGGCTGTGTGTTGGTATTGCATCCGCTGTACTATGAATTTTGCAGGGTCCGTTGAGCCATCCCTCCAGTACGGTTCCTTGCCCCGTAGAGGGCTTTTGCTTTTTGGTAGTTAACCCAGGTGTATTGTGATAATGCACCCTTTTATTTCGGACTGGGTTTGTATTCAGGGCCGGATTATCCCAAAATTTTATTTCGGTTTTCCAGGCGCTTTCCATCGCACAGTACTTTTGTACTATGGACACCAAGTCGGCAAAGCGTGTAATTTTGCGACGACTTATGGCGTTGAGGATTCCCTTGTCCGTGCAATTATTGCAGAAGAATGAAATTGCGTCTTCCTCGCGGCATTCCTTTATCCTGTTCATGACTAGGAGGAATCTGGCCCAGTAATGGTGTACTGTTTCTTCGGGCTCTTGCCTAATTTGGGATAGATCGCGTATGTTTGGGTGGGTGGGTGGAATTAAATCCGAATCCTCACCCAATCCGAGACTCAGGGGCCAAGGAGTTTCCGAACTCGGAAGTTTGGATTCTTGGATGTTTTCCGATAAATCTAGCCCGCTACCTGATTCTAGGTTCAGGCCTTGAGTGACGTCCTCCCCTCCGCGGGTATCCGGCTTGGAGGGATCGGGAATCCGGACATAGCTAGTCCTTAAGATAGATGAAGGGTTGCCGCATCGTTCCTCCACCACTGCAACGTGATGGGTGACCTGGGGAGAGTTGATCTCTCTCAGATCGGGTTTAGGCCCAATCTGATCGTAGTCTGTAGCGACTCCCAGGGCGGCGATGCGATCCAAGAGCTCGTTCAGGGAAGAGAGCTCCATTGGATCTAACTGCTCGACGAGTTCCGAGTTGACGTGAAGATGGCTTTCGATGACCCGAGAAGTCATCGTCGGCGCAGCGGCCGAACAGGCGGTCATAAGAAAACCACCTAGCCGGAGAGTTTGGCCGATAGCCAAAGCTCCCTCAGCAATAGTGCCATCTTTAAAGATGGGATGAGACATCCTTCCTGGTGGCTACGGCACAGCGGAACTCTCAATGAAAGCACCAATGTCGGTGTCAAAACCGGCGGATCTCGGGTAGGGGGTCCCGAACTGTGCATCTAGGCCGGATGGTAACAGGAGGTAGGGGACATGATGTTTTACCCAGGTTCGGGCCCTCTTGATGGAGGTAAAACCCTACGTCCTGCTTGATTAATATTGATGATATGGGTAGTACAAGAGTAGATCTACCACAAGATCAGAGAGGCTAAACCCTAGAAGCTAGCCTATGGTATGGTTGTATGTTGTGATTGTTGTCCTCCGGACTAAAAAACCCTTTGGTTTATATAGACACAGGAGAGGGTTAGGGTTACACAAGGTCGGTTACAAAGGAGGAGATATCCATATCCGTATTGCCTAGCTTGCCTTCCACGTCAAGTAGAGTCCCATCCGGACACGAGACTAAGTCTTCAATCTTGTATCTTCATAGTCCAATAGTCCGGCCAATGGAGATAGTCCGGCTGTCCAGAGACCCCCTAATCTAGGACTCCCTCAATGAATGCCTCCGGCGGTGTACCGGGATGTGCAATCATGCATGAGTGACATGTATGAAAGAATTATGAACGGTGGCTTTGCCACAAATACGATGTCAACTACATGATCATGCAAAGCAATATGACAATGATGGAGCGTGTCATAGTAAACGGAATGGTGGAAAGTTGCATGGCAATATATCTCGGAATGGCTATGGACATGCCATAATAGGTAGGTATGGTGGCTTTATGGTACCGGCGTAAGTTGCGCGGTACTAGAGAGGCTAGCAATGGTGGAAGGGTGAGAGTGCGTATAATCCATGGACTCAACATTAGTAATAAAGAACTCACATACTTATTGCAAAAATCTATTAGTTATCGAAAGAAAGTACTACACGCATGCTCCTAGGGGGGATAGGTTGGTAGGAAAATACCATCGCTCGTCCCCGACCGCCACTCATAAGGAGGACAATCAATAAATAAATCATGCTCCGACTTCATCACATAATGGTTCACCATATGTGCATGCTACGGGAATCACAAACTTCAACACAAGTATTTCTCAAATTCACAACTACTCAACTAGCATGACTCTAATATCACCATCTCCATATCTCAAAACAATCATCAAGCATCAAACTTCTCTTAGTATTTAATACTCTATATGAAAGTTTTTACTATTATTGGATGCCTAGCATATTAGGATTATTTAAGCAAATTACCATGCTATTTAAAACTCTCAAAATGATATAAGTGAAGCATGAGAGTTCATCTATTTCTATAATACCACCACCGTGCTCTAAAAAGATATAAGTGAAGCACTAGAGCAAACGACAAACTACTCCCAAAGATATAAGTGAAGATCAATGAGTAGTCGAATAATTATGCAGCTATGTGAAGACTCTCTAACAATTAATAATTTCAGATCTTGGTATTTTATTCAAACAGTAAGCAAAACAAAATAAAATGGCATTCTAAGAATAGCAAACATCATGTGAAGAAGCAAAAACTTAGGATCAACCGAAACTAACCGATAGTTGTTGAAGAAGAAAGGTGGGATGCCAACCGGGGCATCCCCAAGCTTAGACGCTTGAGACCTCTTGAAATATTATCTTGGGATGCCTTGGGCATCCCCAAGCTTGAGCTTTTGTGTCTCCTTAATTCCTCTCATATCACGATCTTCCTAAATCTCAAAAGCTTCATCCACACAAAACTCAATAAGGACTCGTGAGATAAGTTAGTATAAACCATTGCAAAAACCTTATCATACTCTACTATAGCAAACCACTAAAATTATTATTCAACATTTCATACTAAATGCCTCTGCATATTTAATAGTCCTATCCTCAAATAGAATCATTAAAGAAGCAAACATATGCGAACAATGCAAACATAACAGCAATCTGCCTAAACAGGACAGTCTGTAAAGAATGCAGCAAGATCCATACTTCCCTAACTCCAAAAATTATGAAAGAAAATTCCCACTGTAGTAAATTTATCAGAGCTAAATATGCAAAAGGTTTCAATATTTTATCACTGTAACATCCCAAATTTTCAATTTGGAATGTTATACAATAGATCATCACTGCATATCATATTTACTTGCATTTTGGGTTGATCCTAGAAATTCTACGCAACTCAAGGAGCCTCGGAGAGAGTTGGGGATTTCGTTATTTTCATATTTGAGTTTTCTCAAATTTTTAAAATTGGATCATTTGATTTGATTTATTTTATCTTCAATTATTTCTATTATCAAAATATGAGAGAGGGAATAAAACGACTTTCCCAAGATAAAGAAATATTGAGGATTTAATAAAAAAATAAAATAAGGTTTTATTCTGGAGTTTTTCGTGGTTTTATTTGAATTTAGGAAAAATTGCACATTTTCAAAAATTGCATTTAGGGCCAAGAAAATGTTCATCCTGTTCTATATATTTTATTTAGACGGTGAAAATTTGTTTTGGCAATTTTAGTTTTTTATTTATTTTTCTAGAATTTTTCTTAGTTTCGGCGAAATTGTTAACCCCCCCCCCCCCCGCGCCCGACTGGGCCAAAGGCCCAGCCAAGCCAGGCCGGCCTGCCAGGCCACCGCCTCCCTCGCCGAGCTGCCGCCGGACTCAGAGTCTGAGCCGAGCACGCGCTGCCGGCCCCCTCCCCAAGCAAGGCCGCCCCTCCCTCCTTAAATAGCTACCAGCCCCCCCTAAGCCCCGAGTCACCGCGCCGTCCCGCCCACACCGCTTGCGCCACCGCACGCCGCCGCCCCGCGTCGCCTGCACCGCCGCCCCGCCACCGCTGCTGCCCACCGCCCGGAACCCCGCCGGACCGAGCCGAGGTAGCCACCCCGCCACCCGGTTTTCTGAGAAAAACCGATTCGGTTTTTTTAAACCCTAGTTTTTGTTTTTTAAATAGATCGGTTTTTTTTTCTGGTTTACTTATTTAGCGAGCGTTTGCTCGTTCGTTCGTTTTAACGAACGCGTTCATCGTTTAGTTCCAGAAAACGAACGTTCGTTCGTTATTCTGTTCGTCATTTTTCTTTTCTCGGATTATTCCGCGATTATTTCTGATCACGATTTCTGATCCGATTTTCGTTCTAGTTTAACTTTTCGCTCGTTTATCGGAATCAGGCGGTTCAAGCACCTAGAGTTTTGTCTCGAAACCCTCTTTCTGTTTAACCAACTCAAACAATTTTTTGCCTCTGTAACATTTGACATAGATCCAGAATAGTAAACAAAGCTTGTTTCTTTCGCCGTTTGTCTTTCGTTGCTTCGTTTGATTTGATTCTTTTTGACAACCAGAGTTCTTAAGTTGAACTATTTGGTTAGATCTCTTATTTGAGTTTTACCTATGCATTAGATGAGTACTTATTGTATGCTTGTTTGTTTGTGATAGAGTACCCGGAGTGCGCCGCTTGCTACTTCGAATCGCTAGGTTTTGCGGATCATCAGCAAGGCAAGTAACACTTTGATCATACCTCCTACTACCCAGTTTTTATTGCATTAGATCAATCCTCACACCATTGCATGATTAGGATCTAATTAAATTGTGGGTTTGGGAAGTAGATGAGGTAGTACCTATTACCTGTTTTATTATCAAACCTTTGGGAGTTACTTCTATGTTTGCTTATTATGTCATGCTATGCTAGTAGACGTGGATTGGGTGAGTGTATCCATGGCAGATGTGAGATTTGTTAAATTAATGGTTTATTTAAGGTGGCAACCTAAACACACATCTGGGTGGACTGAGGCACCTGGGTATTCCAGCGATTGCCTGTTTTCTTTTGGACCGCCACCCAGGCTCAAAGGGATCATGAGATTATTCATACTAGAAACTTCCGTGTGCAGCCACAAGCTACTATGGGCTCTAGCATAGTTGACTAAGTCGTGCGAACTCTTACATTGGTAGACTAGCAGATGTAGGGGATGTAGGTTGGTACGGTCAACCCGTTCGTAAGGTGCAAGCACTTCTGAAAGACTATGTATCAGTCATCCATTTCTCAAACATCATGTAGTGCGAGAATCCCAACGGAGGAGATCGAGTCTTGTCGGGAAAAGTGCGCAAACCTCTGCAGAGTGTATAAACTAATCATGGTTAGCCATGTCCCCGGTTATGGACATCTTGAGTATCTAGTACTTGGATTATCATGTAAATCTCATCATGTTACTTTAAATTAATTTTGTTGCGTTTTAATGATGGTGCTTGTCGGTGTCAAAACCGGCGGATCTCGGGTAGGGGGGTCCCGAACAGTGCGTCTAGGCCGGATGGTAACAGGAGACAGGGGACACGAAGTTTTACCCAGGTTCGGGCCCTCTTGATGGAGGTAAAACCCTACGTCCTACTTGATTAATATTGATGATATGGGTAGTACAAGAGTAGATCTACCACGAGATCAGAGAGGCTAAACCCTAGAAGCTAGCCTATGGTATGATTGTATGTTGTGATTATTGTCCTACGGACTAAAACCCTTCGGTTTATATAGACACTGGAGAGGGTTAGGGTTACACAAGGTCGGTTACAAAGGAGGAGATATCCATATACGTATTGCTTAGCTTGCCTTCCACGCCAAGTAGAGTCCCATCCGGACACGAGACGAAGTCTTCAATCTTGTATCTTCATAGTCTAACAGTCCGGCCAATGGAGATAGTCCGGCTGTCCGGAGACCCCCTAATCTAGGACTCCCACAGTAGCCCCTGAACCAGGCTTCAATGATGATGAGTCCGGCGCGCAGTATTGTCTTCGGCATTGCAAGGCGGGTTCCTTTTCGAATACATCACAGAAGAATTTGAATACGAGGATAGTGTCTGACCCTGCAAAATAAGTTCCACATTCCACCGTAGAGAGAATAATATTTTTGCAGATCTAATGACGTTACGTCATGGCCCGGTGATTATTCGAACCATTTCTTTTAACCAGCCCCGCACATAACGCGAGGCAGTTTTTCGACACATCTTGTCAAAGCAGAGATCGTGTCCCCTTATTACGGGATTCTTATCAATACGGGTGTGGCTAACCCAACCGCGCCATCAATTGCGGCGCTTGGGGGATAAGCGAGTTTTACCAGGCAAGTGGGGACGCTTAGTTTTGTCCACCCATATAAATGGATAAGGATTCACCTTTCTATCCACGCCTTCTTCCTCCTTTGCTCATTAGCTCCCGCACACTCGAGCTCTAGCGCCCAAGTCCTCACTTCCATCTCAGCCTTCTCCAACCATGTCCGGAGCGGGAGGCAAGTGGATGGTCTCCTCCGTCACAGAGGGAGACATCAAGAAACTGAGGAGAGCCGGATACCTGCCCGACGACATCGCGCACCGGCTCCCAGATGAGGGGCAGCTCATCCCCACCCCCAGGCCCCATGAGAGGGTGGTATTCCTCACCCATTTCCTCCGCGGACTGGGATTCCCTCTCCATCCCATCGTCCGGGGGCTCATGTTTTATTACCGCCTGGATTTCCACGATCTGGCCCCGAACTTCATCCTCAACATCTCGGCGTTTATCGTCGTGTGCGAGGCCTTCCTCCGCATCAAGCCCCGCTTCTGCTTATGGCTGAAGACCTTCAACGTCAAGCCGAAGGTGGTGGGCGGCCGCCAGGCAGAGTGCGGAGGCGCCATGGTGGGCAAGATGCCCAACATAACATGGCTCGAGGGCTCCTTTGTGGAAACCGTAAAGGGGTGGCAATCAGGGTGGTTCTATATCACCGAGTCGCGTGACCCCGCATGGGTAGCGGCCCCCGAGTTCCGATCTGGCATCCCCATGCGGCTCACCTCCTGGAAAGAGAAGGGCCTATCCTGGGGTAGTTCGAAAGAGCTGACCGGACTCCAAACATGTATTCAAAACATGGTGGACAAGAAGCTCAAGCTTGTGAACATAGTCCAGGTTATGCTCATCCGCCGGATACTCCCGTGCCAACAACGGGAGTTCACCTTGTGGGAGTTCAATCCGGTGCAGCACCGGGCTCTGAACAGGCTCTTCGACACAACTCATGAAGACGCCTGGAGGGTGCTGTTCAAAAGTGCCAAGGTCCCCCCCTATCACTGAGGATCGTGGATTTAGCGCGAAGCGCCAAGCTGGTGCGGTAAGCTACTTTACCTTTCACATGATACTTATTTTTTATATAGATTGACTCTATGCAAGATCTAAACTCCCGGACCTTTGACAGGACTGGCAGAAGATGGCCGGACAGATCGACTGTCCGACTCCTTTGCCCGAAGGCCCCGCAGAAGCTCTTTTGGTGAAGATGCTGAATCCGGCTCCCTATAAGGTGCCGGAGAAGACCAAGAAGGCCAAGGGAACTCGAAAGAGTTCCCGACGCCAGGCATCGTCGGACTCACCGTCCGATGACTCTGCGGCGCACTCTTCCCCTGAAGACGACGAGGAGGAAGAAGATGCTCCCCCACCGACTGGGGGAGACAAGAAAAGGAAGGCCGCCCCAACTGGGGAGGCCGGAGGGTCCAAGAAGGGAAGGACTCTCCTTCTGGACAGCTCCACCGCCGCCGATGAAAGCGAAGACGAGTGGTTGCCCAGGGCCAAGCCCTCGTGGAGATCGTAAGTATTCGGATACCAAAGTTACCCATAGGATTCCTTTGTCGCACTACTTTCCCTAACGCCGAACTCAATTGTACAGGCCGCCCCGAGCCAATATCGAGGTATCATCGGACGGCTCCCTGGGCTCGTCGAACATGGATAGCGATCCAGTCCCGACCGCCACCTCCCCTCATCCTGCCGACGACGCCGAGGTGTTGTCTCAAGAGGCACCAGATCGAGGGGAGACAGTCCCGGAGGCGCCTCAAGGTGACCTTCCGGACTTCGGGAGCCGCGAGGACGGGGCCCCCGAGAGCCCCGAGTTCGGCCCTCAGCCGAACACCATGCCGGACCCTCAAGCGGTTCCGGACTCGGGCAGGCGGCCTCCTTCTAAGGGGGGCAAAACGCCTGTGCCGGTGACCTCTGTCCATCCAGAGGCACCGGACCATCTGCTGGAAGCGCTTCACAGCGCTTCCATCGACGAGGAGCACCACACTATCATGAGTGCGGTGATCTAGAAGGTTCAGTCCGCCAAGAGCGGATTGACTGAAGCCTGCGCCAGCCTTCTAACAGGCTTTGAGCTAAGTGTGTTTAAAATGTAGTAGAAATATTACCGCATAGACATTAGCCCCTGATGCTTTGTTCGGTGTTCACAACGAAAAGCCGGACATATGATCAAATAATATCGCAGGAGTCTAATATAAGTATGTCAATATGCATATGCAGGCTTCGCTGCTGGCGTCCGCCGCACTAACTGCGGAGGTCGCCGTACTGAAGCAGAACCTCGGGGGGGGGGGGTCCAAGAAAGAGCTCGGCCTTGCCAAGAGGCAGCTCCAGGAGAACAAGGGTTAGTAATACCCCGTCTATAGATATGTATATATAAAAAGGACGCGATTGCAAAATGACAGGATCGTTGTATGTTTGCCAGGGCCACGACCGAGGTGGCGACCCTGAAGCAAGCGCTAACCAAGGCTGAAGATACAGCGGCCAAGGAGCGCACCGAGCGTGAGAAGCATGAGGCTCGGGTGGGCGAGGTGCAGCAAGAGCTCCAGGCTCTCGTGACAAAGCACGATGCGTTGGAGCTTGACTCGAAGATGCGAGAGTCTGAGCTTGCGGCGGCCCTTGAGAGTGCGAAGAGTGCCAAGGCCGAGGCCCAGAAGGCCCTCCAGGAGATCGACACGATGAAGAAGATAGCGGCGGGTAAGGCTTTCTATATGCAAAGTAAGCATGTAAAAGTAAATTACCGATTACTTACCCGGATCCGGAGCTCTTTAGGAGCATTCGCAGATTTGCCCCGCAGTGTGTCCGATGTCGCACAATTTTACCAGGCCGAGGACGGAAGCTCGACGGAGAAGCTGTTCTGGTCTCAGTATGCTGAGGCCGAACATCCGGTGCCGATAAGCGACCAGCTGAAGCAGATGGTCAAACTACATAAGGCGGCCGATCAGGCCATGAAGGGCTTTATAGTCCGGCTGTGGCCTGGCGACGCCCTTCCGAACAGCTTCTTCGGCCTGGTGAGGCGGCTTGTGGATGCCTGCCCACGGCTGGAGGTCGTCAAGCGATCCGTCTGCATTGAAGGTGCACGCCGGGCTTTCGCCCATGTAAAAATGCAGTGGGTCAAGCTAGACGCTGTGAAGCTGATCAAGGAGGGGCCGCCGGAGGTCAAGGAGGGGCCGCCGGAGGTCAAGGAGCACCGCCACCCTGAGATGTATTACGAGGTGTTCTGCCGGGTGCCCATCTTATCGTGGATGAGTGTTCGAAAGATGTAATATTTGAGTAAACTTGCTCGTTTTTATCCTGTATTTATGAAAACTTGTTTCATATGCGCCATGCAACGCTTGTTTGAATTTAAAATATTACCTTCTGTTGGGCTGTTTATCCAATCTGAGAGATGGCTAGTCCTCGGCTTCTTCCCCCATGCCGCTAGTGCTGGGGTGTTCGGGATAAACCTGAGCACTCTCGTTCCCATATTTGGGTCCTTCGAGGGAGGTGCTCAGCGCAATGAACAAGGCAACCAGACTAATATTGCTTTATCACTCTCACTTAGCCATAGAATTCTATAATTTTAAATTTCAGCGAAGCCCCTGGTATTCGGAAGGCCGAATTCGGGGCGCGATACACGCCTTTAAGCCGGACAGGGCCGTCCCCTCGCCCTAAGCGGCATAAGTCTTTAGGGACTTGAAAAAACCTCGCCGAACAGCGACCAGTCTCTCACCTTATCATGACAGTCAGTTTTAGCTTTCTCTACTGAGGTGCTCAGCCCGGCAGAACCGGGGCACAATCGCAGTAGTTCTCCTAGCGCTACCTTAGCCGATAGAGCGGAACGTAAGGTACCAAAACATAGGAGCCGGGCAAACCCAACATTTGACCAAAGACATGATTCGGAGCTGATGCATATAATGCTATAAGTTCGGGGTGCCGCACTTGTGAAAGTGTTCAGACTTTTCACACCGCATTGTGGGGTACGTGAGCCCCTGGTGTATTGGCCGTACCAAAGTGTACGGTTGCAAGGCGTCGTTAATGAACACACACATATATAAAAAATGCAATAATGGTCATAATGTAATGCATTGTTTATTAAAAAGCTGCGTTAAAGCAGAGTGATACAGATAGTGCGATAAGAAAAAAGTAGGACTAAGTCCCTTCCAAGGGCGAGCTGAGGGATGATATGAAATCGGAGATCAACCTAGGAATTTCGTTGTATAACGTAGCTGTCTGCCTTCTTGGTTGCCGCATCATGTGTTCGGCAATAGTGCTGCCGGACAGTGTTTCCAGAGATTAAGGTCCTGAAAAAAGAAAAAATAACCAAACGGGAAGCCCCTAGTGTGGTTTAGGCCGCGTTTTGGGGCGTGCCGCAGTTGTGCCCCCCTCCCCACCTATGCCCATGGTATTTTTAATGCGTAATTATGTACGCACGGCACGAATATCGCCGTTGGGCTGGGATTGGGGTGGCCGCCGTATTGCTACGCGAGCTCAGATCGCGCCAAGCGGTCTATTTGCCGATTGCCTCGAGCACGCTTGGAGGTGTCCGGGCTTTGAAACGCCGAACTGGTTGATTGCCTTGAGAGGCTGCTTTGCGCTTATGCTGCGAGGGCCGCGGTGTGCTCCTCTGTTCGGAGGGAGCGCTCTGTGTTTCCATTGACTGTAATAACTCTGCGGGGTCCTGGCATCTTGAGCTTAAGGTATGCATAATGCGGTACCGCATTGAATCTAGCAAATGCGGTTCGCCCGAGCAGCGCGTGATAACCACTGCGGAACGGGACTATATCGAAGATTAACTCTTCGCTTCGGAAGTTATCCGGGTATCCGAAGACCACTTCCAGTGTAATTGAGCCTGTGCAATGGGCCTCTACGCCTAGGATAACGCCCTTAAAGGTCGTTTTTGTGGGTTTGATCCTTGAGGGATCTATACACATTTTGCGCACTGTGTCCTGATAAAGCAGGTTCAGGCTGCTGCCGCCGTCCATAAGGACTCGAGTGAGGTGAAATCCGTCGATGATTGGGTCTAGGACCGGTGCGGCAAATCCGCCATGACGGGTACTAGTGGGGTGGTCCCTGCGATCGAAGGTGATCAGGCAGGAGGACCAAGGGTTGAACTTTGGGGCGACTGGCTCCAACGCATATATGTCCCTGAGCGCACGCTTCCGCTCCCTCTTGGGGATGTGGGTTGCGTATATCATATTCACCGTCCGCACTTGCGGGGGAAACCTCTTCTGTCCTCCAATGTGCGGCTGGCGGGGTTCTTCCTCGTCATCGCTATGCGGCCCCTTGTCCTTGTTTTCGGCAATTAACTTGCCGGCCTGCTTGAACACCCAACAATCCCTGTTGGTGTGATTGTCTGGCTTGTCTGGGGTGCCGTGTATCTGACATGAGCGATCGAGTATACGGTCCAAGCTGGACGGACCTGGTGTACTTTGTTTGAATGGCTTTTTTTGCTGACCGGGTTTAGAGCCTTTGAATCCGGCATTGACTGTCGTATCCTCAGTATTTTCGCTGTTAATGCGGCGCTTATGCTTGTTGCGACGTGACCTACTATTGTCGTCCTTGGTATCTAAGGTACCATGGTTTTTTGATATGTCATTACTGCGAGCCAGCCAGCTGTCTTCTCCTGCACAAAAGCGGGTCATGAGCGTCGTGAGAGCTGCCATAGATTTCGGCTTTTCCTGACCAAGGTGCCGGGCTAGCCACTCGTCTCGGATGTTGTGCTTGAAAGCCGCTAAGGCCTCCGCATCCAGACAGTCGACGTTTTGATTTTTCTTTGTAAGGAACCGAGTCCAGAATTGCCTGGCCGACTCTTCTGGCTGCTGAATTATGTGGCTCAAATCATCGGCGTCTGGTGGTCGCACATAAGTGCCCTGAAAGTTGTCGAGGAATGCAGCTTCCAGATCTTCCCAACAGCTAATGGAGTCCGCTGGCAAGCTGTTAAGCCAATGCCGCGCTGGTCCTTTGAGCTTTAGCGGGAGGTATTTGATGGCGTGTAAGTCATCACCGCGGGCCATGTGGATGTGGAGGAGGAAGTCCTCAATCCATACTGCGGGATATGTTGTGCCGTCGTATGATTCAATGTTTACAGGTTTGAAACCTTCTGGGAATTGATGTTCCATTACTTTGTCTGTGAATCATAAGGGGTGTGCGACACCTCTGTATTGGGCTATATCTCGACGCTGCTCGAATGGGTCTTGCCCGCTGTGTTCGGCCCGGCCGGGTTTGCTTTTACTGTATCCGGCGTGACGTTTGTCGTCTCGCAGAGTGGTGCACCCTCGTGATCCGTAGATCGATCTTGAATGCTTTGCCTTGTCCTCCAACATGTCTCGCAGGTCTAGCGTATCTCCCCATGTCTTTTTATTTGAATGGCGTTGGGGTGGAGGCTGAGTTTTTGGCTGGAATGCCTCTCTATCGCGGCCACGAGGTGGCCGATTAGCCGTTTCATATGCTTCTTCCTCTAGTCGGGGTAGCAACCTGCGCCTTGGGTAACTCTTGGAGGGGCGCTCGAGTTTATATTCCTCGGCAGCGAGGACTTCAGTCCATTTGTCAGCTAGCAGATCTTGATCAGCTTGAAGCTGCTGCTGCTTTTTCTTCAGGCTATTTGCCGTGGCCATAAGCCGGCGCTTGAAGCGCCCTTGTTTGACGGGATCCTCTGGGACGGCGAATTCATCGTCGCCGAGGCTTGCCTCGTCTTCGGAGGGGGGGTGTAATTGTCATCCTCCTCCTTTCCATCTGCCGCTCTCTCAGGAGAGCTGGCTCCTTCATCGTCCTGCTCTAAGTCTTGCTCGAGGGGATTGTTGTTGTCTTCGGCACTGTCCGGAGTATTATTATCTCCTGTGCCGGTGTCACCACTTTTGCTTTGGCGGGACTTAGAGCGGCGCCGCTGACGTCAGTGCTTGGGTTGCTTCTTGGAGGGGTCATCCTCCGTTATCTCGTCGCCATTGCCTTCATTGGGTGTATCCACCATGTATATGCCATATGACGAGGTGGCTTTCCAGTGCCCTATAGGTGCTGGTTCATGTTCGTCTCCTACATCGTCGTCCATAACATCGATGTCTTCGGAGTTGAAGTCGAGCATGTCAGTTAAATCGTCGACAGTGGCTACATATTGGGTGGTGGGTGGGCGTCGAATTTCTTCGTCGTCCGCATCCCAATCCTGTTGGCCATAATCCGGCCAGGGCTCTCCTGACAAAGAGAGAGACCTTAGTGAATTCAGAATGTCGCCAAAGGGCGAGTGGTGAAAGATATCTATGGCGGTGAATTCCATAATGGGTGCCCAATTGGATTCGATTGGCAGGGGCGCGGGTGGTTCGGAGTCAGAAAAAGAGTCCGGCACCTTGGAGTCACGGGCTGTGTAGACGGGTATGCTGGTGTTCGGCTCGATCGCCGTTGAGACTGCAGCCCCTGAGGCGGTGTCTAACCACCCGTCCTCGACTGGCGCTGTTGGCTCCGAACTAAGGGTCGGAGCTGATGCGGGCGCGGCTTCTGGGGTACTGTTCGGCGGTGGAGCTAGGTCATACCCATCGCGACAGTGCGGCGTGCCCGGCTGTGGCTCGAATCCGTCGAAGATCAAGTCTCCGCGGATGTCGGCCGTGTAGTTCGAACTTCCAAATCTGACCTGATGGCCAGGGGCGTAGCTTTCAATCTGCTCCAGATGGCCAAGCGAATTAGCCCGCAGTGCAAAGCCGCCTAATACGAAGATCTATCCGGGGAGAAAAGTCTCACCCTGGACCGCATCGCTATCGATGATAGTAGGAGCCATCAAGCCTAACGGCGACGGCACAGAGGAACTCTCAATGAAAGCACCAATGTTGGTGTCAAAACCGGCGGATCTCGGGTAGGGGGTCCCGAACTATGCATCTAGGCCGGATGGTAACAGGAGGCAGGGGACATGAAGTTTTACCAAGGTTCGGGCCCTCTTGATGGAGGTAAAACCCTATGTCCCGCTTGATTAATATTGATGATATGGGTAGTACAAGAGTAGATCTACCATGAGATCAGAGAGGCTAAACCCTAGAAGCTATCCTATGGTATGATTGTATGTTGTGATTGTTGTCCTACGGACTAAAACCCTTCGGTTTATATAGACACTGGAGAGGGTTAGGGTTACACAAGGTCGGTTACAAAGGAGGAGATATCCATATACGTATTGCCTAGCTTGCCTTCCACGCCAAGTAGAGTCCCATCCGGACACGAGACGAAGTCTTCCATCTTGTATCTTCATAGTCTAACAGTCCGGCCAATGGAGATAGTCCGACTATCCGGAGACCCGCCAATCCAGGACTCCCACAGTGCTTAATTGGGATTGAGAGGGTGTCTACACTCTCAATGTTTAACACTACCATGATAGTAAAATAAAATGTATTCCTTTGCAGTAGGGAAAAATTGGCTTTACGCAAAACTATAACCATAGAGCTTTCCACCAGCCAAATATGCATGTAGTATAGTCTTATTCTTTCATTGCTCTCTATGTGTTACATTGCCAGCATATTCCATGTGCTGACCCGTTTCGGGATGCAATGTTCATGTTGCAGACTTTTCAGACGACGAGTAAGGTGCTTTTAGGTCGTGGTTCTATACTCAGTGATGCCGCTGGAGTTGATGGACTCACTTATCTTCCAAGCCTTCCGCTGTTATCGTTATTAGATGGCCTTAAGCCATATTTATTGTAATAAGTTCTCTTTTGAGACACTCGATGTGATAAGTGTGTGATTTCTACTCTGTTATAAATCCTTCAAGTACTGTATGGTGTCAGCATTACTGATCCAGGGATGACACCGGAGCATAGAGATTGGACCGTTTGAGGTCTGGTCGCTACAAGATGGTATCAGAGCACACGCTGACTGTAGGACACGACCACTAAGCTAAAGCCCTAGATCACTACTCACTCTTCCCATTCTAACTCCTCATCTTTTCTACTCTTTTAGGATGGCGGATGCAAGGAACAAGTTCACACAACCGGATGAAGATACAACCTTTGGACGTCACTTGAAGGAAGTCACTAGATACCTGAACATCGGAGTACCAAGCTTCACTGAAACCTACAACGCCACTTTACCTGAAGAGGAGCGCTGGATGATTCAAGTTCAAGTTCCTGGAAGGACGTTCATGCGAGTCACCGAGCCCATAGAGTTTTCCTTTGATGCACCAACCTGGAGTCTAGGAAAGAGCATGGCAGCTCACATCACCATGGGACATATTGGAGAAGTTTACAACAATGATCTCAAGGATACTATCTACCAGATTTGTGGGCGCCGAGATGAGCACTGGGAGATGATCGGCACCAAGAAGGATAGATCAATTGCAGCTTTTATCCAGGAGTTAAACCAGCACATTCGACGTCAGGAGAACCAGATGTGCGCAGACATGATAGATCTGAAGAAGGCGAGGACAAGAATCAAGGAACTGGAGGAAGAACTCAAGGCTACACGTGAAGATTATGAAGAGGAGATCGAAGTACTAGTGGAGAAGAATGACGACTTGATCAAGAAGATTAGAATATTTATGGGAGACCCTACAGCAGTAGAAGAAGACGAGGAACCCAAGGAGATTCGCCCGGAAGACTACATCATCATTGACGACACCGACTCGGATCCAGATGATAGTGATGATGACTATGTTGATGAAGCTGGAGCAGATATCATGGAGTCTGCAACCGAAGAATATTTCTAGTAGACCACCCCAACAGTAGTAGTAGTCCCCCATGTAAATATAGTAGTCCGAGCACTTTTGCGATAGTTAGATCGATTGTATGCCCTTATTTGATTGAATGAAGTGAATTGTTTGCTTTTGCCTCATGTGCATATGGGTAGTGTTTTCCCTTTAGACCCCCTCTATTCTTAAACCTCATCTTTTCTAAACCCCTCAAATGCCTCCGAGATGCGACCCCAGATTTACCTTCCCACCGGAGCTCACTCAGTTGATCCAGCAGCAGAACACATTGATGCAGTTGCTAGTCTAGAATTAGAATCAGGGGAACAACAACAAAAAACCACCACCACCACCACCTGTTGATCACTTAGCCCGTTTTCTTAGGCTGAATCCGCCGGTGTTCTCTAGTAGCACCGAGCCGATAGTAGCAGATGATTGGCTCCGCAAGACAGCTAGGGAGTTGACCACGGCAGGATGCCCATATGCGGAAAAGGTGAAGTTTGCCGCACACCAGCTTGAAGGACCCGCAACATCATGGTGGGAGAATTTCACAGCCACTTTCCCTATCGACACTATCACATGGGACCAGTTTCAGCAAGCTTTCCGTACTGCCCATGTTTCAGCAGGAGCTATGGCCATGAAGAAGCGTGAGTTTCGCAACTTGCGCCAAGGAGGACGGGCAGTTGGCCAGTATGTGGAGGACTTTAGTAAGCTAGCACGTTATGCCCCAGATGACGTTGCTACGGATGCGGCTAAACAGGAGAAGTTTCTGGAAGGACTGAATGATGAGTTGAGCATGCAGTTGATGGTAGCAACCTTCAACAACTATCAGGAGTTGGTAGATCGTGCTCTTATGATTGAAGGGAAGCAGCAGTAGATTGAGAACCGCAAGAGGAAGTATGGACAAGGGAAGTACAATTCTGGAGCTCAGCAAAAGCCATGTTTTACCCCTAGACTGGGAGGACACTTTCAGCATACCCATGGAGGAGGTAGCTCGCACAATCATAATGGCCCCAAGAATGGTAATGGGAATGGAGGAAGCAACAGCCAGAACCGTACCAACCCATCAACCCCAGCCAAGAGAGACCTGAGCCAAGTCACTTGCTTTAAGTGCCAGAAGATCGGACATTACGCCAATGAATGTCCTGAATCCCAGAATGGAAATGGCAATGGAAGCTCTAGGAAGAAGCCGAACCCTTTCAATAGGGGACAGGTGAACCATGTTAACGTGGAGGAGGTTGAAGAGCAGCCGGATGCAGTAATCGGTAAGTTTTTGGTTAAGTCATTTACTGCACTCGTTCTTTTTGATACTGGTGCATCGCATTCATACATCTCAAGGGGATTTGTGGATAAGTATAAATTGCCAACCCAAGCCCTTAGGTCACCCATGTTAGTAACCTCACCTGGAGCAGAGTATATGGCTAGTCTATGGTGTGATCGGTTACCATTAAGGATTGGTAACTACGTATTTCCCTCAGACCTAATAGTATTGAAATCTCAAGGATTGGATGTGATATTAGGCATGGATTGGTTATCGAAGTATGAAGGGAATATTGAATGCGTCAGTAAGTCAATTTTGCTTACAACGCCAGAAGGAAGAAGTATCAAGTATGTATCCTGGCATGTGCCGAAGAGGACTCGAGTAAATTCCCTAACATGAGTTGTGCAGGAGGAAGTACCAGTGGTAAAGGATTTCCTTGACGTATTTCCAGAGGAGTTGCCAGGCATGCCACCGGATAGAGATATTGAGTTTTTGATTGAGCTTTTGCCAGGCACAGGGCCAATATCTAAGAGACCATACAGGATGCCCGCAAAGGATTTGGAGGAGATTAAGAAGCAGATTAAAGAGTTATTGGATAAGGGTTATATTCGACCAAGTTCTTCACCTTGGGGATCACCAGTACTTCTAGTGGAGAAAAAGGATGGATCGTTAAGGATGGTTGTTGATTATCGAGGATTGAATGAAGTAACCATCAAGAACAAGTACCCACTACCGATGATCAATGATCTGTTTGATCGATTGCAAGGAGCTAAGGTATTTTCCAAGATCAATCTGCGATCAGGGTACCATCAGTTGAATATTCGAGAACATGATATACCTAAGACGACATTTACCACCAGGTATGGGGTGTATGAGTATACCGTTATGTCATTTGGTCTGACTAACGCCCCTGCATATTTTATGAACATGATGAACAAAGTGTTTATAGAGTTTTTGGATAAGTTTGTCGTAGTGTTCATTGATGATATCCTGGTTTACTCGAAGAATGAAGAGGAGCATAAGGAGCATTTGCGTTTGGTACTTGGAAAGCTCAGAGAACATCAGTTATATGCCAAGTTTAGCAAATGTGAGTTTTGGTTGAAGGAAGTTGGATTCCTCGGACACATTATATCTGGCGAAGGTATAGCAGTAGATCCCACCAAGGTTGACACTGTGACAAATTGGGAAGCGCCCACAACAGTTGGAGAGATCCGGAGTTTTCTTGGACTCACAGGATACTACCGGAGATTCATTGAAAACTTCTCGAAGATTGCGAAGCCTATGACGGAGTTGTTGAAGAAGGATACCAAGTTCAAATGGACTGAAGAGTGTGTGGCCAGTTTCCAGGAGTTGAAGAAACGTTTGGTTACATCACCAATGTTGATTTTGCCAGATCAGACCAAGGATTATGAGGTGTATTGTGACGCTTCACGTCGAGGACTTGGAGCAGTGCTTATGCAGGAAGGAAGAGTTGTTTCCTATGCCTCATGACAGCTTAAGCCTCAAGAGTTAAATTATGCCACCCATGATTTGGAATTAGCAGCCGCAGTGCATGCGTTGAAGACTTGGAGACATTTTCTCATTGGAAACCATTGTGAGGTGTACACGGATCACAAGAGTTCAAAGTATATTTTCACGCAGAAGGAGTTAAATCTCAGGCAAAGGAGATGGTTGGAGCTCATCAAGGATTATGATATGAGATTACATTATCATCCCGGAAAGGCTAACGCAGTAGCTGACGCATTGAGCCGTAAAAGCCAAGTCAACACCCTAATGACGGGAGATTTACCAAGAGAGTTAGCCGAGAATCTTTGTGAGCTATGTTTGGAGATAGTTCCGAGAGGCTATGTAGCAGCATTGGAGATTCAGTCCACTTTGATGGATAAGATAAGAGAAGCTCAAAGGACTGACAAGGAGATTGCTTCTATTAAGGAGAAAATGAGCAAAGGAAAAGCTAAAGGATTTCGTGAGGATGAGCACGATACCTTATGGTTTGAAGACCGTGTTTATGTGCCCAATGACCCAGAGATCAGGAAGTTGATTCTACAAGAGGCCCATGATTCACCATATTCGATTCACCCAGGAAATACCAAGATGTATCTGGATTTGAAGGATACTTTCTGGTGGACCGGAATGAAGAAGGATATTGCGGAGTATGTAGCAGTTTGTGATGTATGTCAGAGAGTAAAGGCAGAGCATCAGAAGCCAGCAGGATTGCTACAGCCATTGCCGATACCCGAACGGAAGTGGGATAAGCTAGGCATGGATTTTATTACAAGATTGCCCAGAACTCGTTCAGGCTATGACTCGATTTGGGTAGTAGTCGATTGTTTGACAAAGGTAGCTCATTTCATCCCAGTGAAGACTAGCTATACTAGTGCCAAGTTGGCAAAGATATACATGACCAGGATCGTATGTCTGCAGGGAGTTCCAAGGAGCATTATATCAGATAGAGGAACCCAGTTTACCTCAAAGTTCTGGAATCAGTTGCACGAAACTTTGGGTACCAGGCTAGAATTCAGTACAGCTTTCCATCCACAGACAAATGGACATACCGAGAGAGTCAATCAGATTTTGGAGGATATGCTGAGAGCTTGTGCGCTAGATTATGGATCTAGTTGGGACGACAATTTGCCATATGCAGAGTTCTCTTACAACAACAATTATCAATCTAGTTTGAAGATGGCCCCTTTCGAAGCCTTGTACGGAAGGAGGTGCAAAACCCCGTTGTCATGGGATGAAGTTGGAGACCGACAATTGTTTGGACCGGATCTGATTAAGGAGTCTGAACAGAAGGTGAAATTGATTCACGATAGGCTCAAGGTAGCCCAGTACAGGCAGAAGAGCTACGCAGATTCTAAACGCAAGGAGACATTTTACGAAGTCGGAGACCGAGTTTATCTTCGAGTATCTCTACTTCGAGGAGTTAAGCGCTTCGGAGTTAAGGGAAAGATAGCGCCACGTTTTGTAGGACCATACAAGGTTTTGGAGCGTATGGGAGAAGTAGCCTACAAGTTGGAATTACCCGAAGGATTGTCAGGAGTTCACGACGTGTTCCATGTTTCCCAGTTAAAGAAGTGCCACGCGGAGATGGCTGATATACCGCTGAGAGATACAGTGCCGCTGGAAGCGATTCAGCTGGACAGTGATTTGACCTATGAGGAGAAACCAGTCAAGATTCTTGAGTATGCCAGCCGAGTAACCCGCAGCAAGGTTATCAAGTTTTGCAAAGTTCGGTGGATCCACCACACGGAGGATGAAGCCACCTGGGAACGAGAGCAAGATTTGCTGAAGGACCACCCTCACCTATTTTCTAGCCAACCCGAATCTCGAGGGCGAGATTCATCTTAAGGGGGTAGGTTTGTAACATCCCAAATTTTCAATTTGGAATGTTATACAATAGATCATCACTGCATATCATATTTATTTGCATTTTGGGTTGATCCTAGAAATTCTACGCAACTCAAGGACCCTCGGAGGGAGTTGGGGATTTCGTTATTTTCATATTTGAGTTTTCTCAAATTTTGAAAATAGGATCATTTGATTTTATTTATTTTATCTTCAATTATGTCTATTATCAAAATATGAGAGAGGGAATAAAATGACTTTCCCAAAATAAATAAATATTGAGGATTTAATAAAAAAATCAAATGAGGTTTTATTCTGGAGTTTTTCGTGGTTTTATTTGAATTTAGGAAAAATTGCACATTTTCAAAAATTGCATTTAGGGCCAAGAAAATGTTCATCCTGTTCTAAATATTTTATTTAGACGGTGAAAATTTGTTTTGGCAATTTTAGTTTTTTATTTATTTTTCTAGAATTTTTCTTAGTTTCGGCGAAATTGTTTTTTTTAAACCCCGCGCCCGACTGGGCCAAAGGCCCAGCCGAGCCAGGCCGGCCCACCAGGCCACCGCCGGACTCGGAGTCCGAGCCGGGCACGCGCCGCCAACCCCCTCCCCAAGCAAGGCCGCCCCTCCCTCCTTAAATAGCCACCCGGGGGAGCCCCGAGTCGCCGCGCCGTCCCGCCCATGCCGCTTGCCGCCGCACGCAGCCCCGCCGCCAGCCGCCGCACGCCGCCTGTGCCGCCTGCCGCCGCCCCGCCGCCACTGCTGCCCACCGCCGCCGCCCGGAACCCCGCCGGAACGAGCCGAGGTAGCCGCCCCGCCGCCCGGTTTTTTGAGAAAAACCGATTTGTTTTTTTTAAACCCTAGTTTTTGTTTTTTTAAATAGATCAGTTTTTTCCGAATTATTTATTTAGCGAGCGTTCGCTCGTTCGTTCGTTTTAATGAACGCGTTCATCGTTTAGTTCCAGAAAACGAACGTTCGTTCGTTATTCTGTTCATCATTTTTCTTTTCTCGGATTATTCCGCGATTATTTCTGATCGCGATTTCTGATCCGATTTTCGTTCTGGTTTAACTTTTCGCTCGTTTATCAGAATCAGGCGGTTCAAGCGCCTAGAGTTTTGTCTCGAAACCCTCTTTCCATTTAACCAACTCAAACAAGTTTTTGCCTCTGTAAAATTTGACCTAGATCCAGAATTGTAAACGAAGCTTGTTTCTTTCGCTGTTTGTCTTTCGTTGCTTCGTTCGATTTGATTCTTTTTGCCAACCGGAGTTCTTAAGTTGAACTATCTGGTTAGATCTCTTATTCGAGTTTTACCTATACATTAGATGAGTACTTATTGTATGCTTGTTTGTTTGCGATAGAGTACCCGGAGTGCGCCGCTTGCTACTTCGAATCGCTAGGTTTTGCGGATCATCAGCAAGGCAAGTAACACTTTGATCATACCTCCTACTACCCAGTTTTTATTGCATTAGATCAATCCTCACACTATTGCATGATTAGGATCTAATTAAATTGTGGGTTTGGGAAGTAGATGAGGTAGTACCTATTACCTGTTTTATTATCAAACTTTGGGAGTTACTTCTACACTTGCTTATTATGCCATGCTATGCTAGTAGACGTGGATTGGGTGAGTGTATCCATGACAGATGTGAGATTTGTTAAATTTATGGTTTATTTAAGGTGGCAACCTAAACACATATCTGGGAGGATTGAGGCACCTAGGTATTCTAGCGATTGCCTATTTTCTTTTGGACCGCCACCCAGGTTCAAAGGGATCATGAGATTATTCATACTAGAAACTTCCGTGTGTAGCCACAAGATACTATGGGCTCTAGCATAGTTGACTAAGTCGTGCGAACTCTTACAGTGGTAGACTAGCAGATGTAGGGGATGTAGGTTGGTACGGTCTACCCGTTCGTAAGGTGCAAGCGCTTCTGAAAGACTATGTCTCGGTCATCCGTTTCTCAAACATCATGTAGTGCGAGAATCCCAACGGAGGAGATCGAGTCTTGTGGGGAAAAGTGCGCAAACCTCTGCAGAGTGTATAAACTAATCATGGTTAGCTGTGTCCCCGGTTATGTACATCTTGAGTATCTAGTACTTGGATTATCATGTGAATCTCATCATGTTACTCTAAATTAATTTTGTTGGGTTTTAATGATGATGCTTAATTGGGATTGAGAGGGTGTCTACACTCTCAATGTTTAACAACTACCATGATAGTTAAATAAAATTTATTCCTTTGCAGTAGGGAAAAATTGGCTTTACGTAAAACTGTAACCATAGAGCTTTCCACCAGCCAAATATGCATGTAGTATAGTCTTATTCTTTCATTGCTCTCTATGTGTTACATTGCCAGCATATTCCATGTGCGGACCCGTTTCGGGCTGCAACGTTCATGTTGCGGACTTTTCAGACGACGAGTAAGGTGCTTTTAGGTCGTGGTTCTATACTCAGTGATGCCGTTGGAGTTGATGGACTCACTTATCTTCCAAGCCTTCCGCTGTTATCGTTATTAGATGGCCTTAAGCCATATTTATTGTAATAAGTTCTCTTTTGAGACACTCGATGTAATAAGTGTGTGATTGCTACTTTGTTATAAATCCTTCAATACTGTGTGTTGTCAGCATTACTGATCTAGGGATGACACCGGAGCACAGAGATTGGACCGTTTGAGGTTTGGTCGCTACAATCACATTCTGACTTTTCTAGGGAATTATTGCAACAGCGGTAAACTTTCTGTTTTCAAACAGCAACATGAAGACTTGTAAAATAGGCGTAGTAAAGGCTATCAATGCCACTTTTATTGAAATAAAAGATGCAAAACATTTTTATAAATAACAGCAAGCAAATCCTAACAAAATAAATTGACGCTCCAAGCAAAACACATATCATGTGGTAAATAAAAATATAGCTCCAAGTAAAGTTACCGATGGAAGTAGACGAAAGAGGGGATGCCTTCCGGGGCATCCCCAAGCTTAGGCTTTTGGTTGTCCTTGAATATTACCTTGGGGTGCCTTGGGCATCCCCAATCTTAGGCTCTTTCCACTCCTTATTCCATAGTCCATCAAATCTTTACCCAAAACTTGAAAACTTCACAACACAAAACTTAACAGAAAACTCGTAAGCTCCGTTAGTATAAGAAAGTAAATCACCACTTCAAGGTACTGTAATGAAGTCATTCTTTATTTATATTGTTGTTAAACCTACTGTATTCCAACTTCTCTATGGTTTATAAACTATTTTACTAGCCATAGATTCATCAAAATAAGTAAACAACACATGAAAAACAGAATCTGTCAAAAACAGAACAATCTATAGTAATCTGAATCAAACGTATACTTCTGGAACTTATAAAATTCTCAAATAAATTTTTGGACCTGAGGAATTTATCTATTAATCATCTGCAAACAGAATTAAATAAATAGCACTCTCCAAATAAAAATGGCAGCAATTCTCGTGAGCGCTAAAGTTTCTGTTTTTTACAGCATGATCAACAAGACTTCTCCCAAGTCTTCCCAAAGGTTCTACTTGGCACAAACACTAATTAAAAGCATAAAACTACATCTAAATAGAGGCTAGATGAATTATTTATTACTAAACAGGAACAAAAATCAAGGAACAAGAATAAAATTGGGTTGCCTCCCAACAAGCGCTATCGTTTAACGCCCCTAGCTAGGCATGATGATTTCAACGATGCTCACATAAAGGATAAGAATTGAAACATAAAGAGAGCATCATGAAGAATATGACTAGCACATTTAAGTCTAACATACTTCCTATGCATAGGGATTTTGTGAGCAAACAACTTATGGGAACAAAAATCAACTAGCATAGGAAGGCAAAACAAGTATAACTTCAAAACTTTAAGCACATAGAGAGGAAACTTGATATTATTGCAATTCCTACAAGCATATATTCCTCCCTCATAATAGTTTTCAGTAGCATCATGAATGAATTCAACAATATAACCAACACCTAAAGCATTCTTTTCATGATCTACAAGCATAGAAATTTTATTACTCTCCACATAAGCAAAATTCTTCTCAATCGGAATAGTGGGAGTATCATAAGAAACTCGAATACTATAAATTGTTTCCACATTAAAAGAGTAATGTTCAGAAAAGGGGTAACCATAATCATGACAAGTTTTATAAATATAATCACTACTTTTTATAGCATAAGTATCATCACAATAATCATCATAAGTAGGAGGCATGCTATCATCATTATAAATTTGCATATCAAAACTTGGGAGACTAAAAATATCATCTTCATTAAACGCAGCATCACCAAGCTTGGGACAAACATTAATTGCAGAAAATATATTCTCAAAAACATCATATTCATCAAACATAGCATCCCCAAGCTTGGGCCTTTTCATATCATAAGCATAATCACTCTCATAATTAATAGTATGGATAGCACCAATAGTATAGCAATTATCATATTCTTCCAAGCAAGTGCCAAAAAGATTTTCAAGATCATAAGAAGTATCATTATATTCCACAATTATATTTTCATGAGGCACAATAGTAATAGGAGCAGCATTATTTTGGAGAGATATCTTTTTACCTCTCTTTCTTTTTCTTTTCTTCTTCTTCACCACATCATGTGTGGGTTCAATCCACTTTTTGGAGCTCCTTATTAATGAGATTGGTTGAATAGGAGGCTCCTCCTCGTTACCTGATTCATCATAAGAAATAATAGGAGGGTATTGGGAAGTCTCTTCCCGTTCATTAGTATTCTCTTCATCTTCTATTTGTTTTCTTTTCTTTATGTAGTTGGAAATATAATGATTTTCAATACAATTCACCACACAATACATATAAATTTTATCTAGATCAAAATCAAGAAATCTATCAAGATTAAACTTTGGAATACCCTCAGTTATACGTTTCATTTCCTCATACCCCAAAAGAAGACTAAGCTCTTTATGATGCTCAAGGGTAATCAAATTATCACAATTTTTGGATACGATTCGGTCATGAAACAATTTGCATTGGAGATTTAAATGACCATGTTCATTGCAAAGTTCACAAGGGGTGCGAAAAATATTGAATTTTTCAGCACAATCATCAAGACTTTCTTGCAACAATTTAGTTTCTAAATACTTATGCCTCTTGCAATATCTATCTTCCCTATTTGGTGTATACTTGCAAACCCAATGTACTCCACAAAAATTGACATGTTTATAGGAGACATTTTCATCATAACTAGTGCAATCATCATTTGTATCATGGATATCCAAAGAATTCGTACTAACAACATTGCAATCATGCTCATCATTCACATATTTTATGCCAAGCATTCTATGTAATTCTTCTTCTAGCATTTGACCATAATTTTCCTTTCCATTATACTCATGAAAGATATTAAAAAGATGAAGCGTATGAGGTAGACTCAATTCCATTTTTTATATAGTTTTCTTTTATAAACTAAACTAGTGATAAAACAAGAAACTAAAAGACTTGATTGCAAGATCTAAAGATATACCTTCAAGCGCTAACCTCCCCGGCAACGGCGCCAGAAAAGAGCTTGATGTCTACTACACAACCTTCTTCTTGTAGACGTTGTTGGGCCTCCAAGTGCAGAGGTTTGCAGGACAGTAGCAAATTTCCCTCAAGTGGATGACCTAAGGTTTATCAATCCGTGGGAGGCGTAGGATGAAGATGGTCTCTCTCAAGCAACCCTGCAACCAAATAACAAAGAGTCTCTTGTGTCCCCAACACACCCAATACAATGGTAAATTGTATAGGTGCACTAGTTCGGCGAAGAGATGGTGATACAAGTGGTACATGGATGGTAGATGAAGGTTTTTGTAATCTGAAAATATAAAAACAGCAAGGTAACTAATGATAAAAGTGAGCGTAAACGGTATTGCAATGTATTGAAACAAGGCCTAGGGTTCATACTTTCGCTAGTGCAAGTTCCCTCAACAATAATAACATAATTGGATCACATAACTATCCCTCAACATGCAACAAAGAGTCACTCCAAAGTCACTAATAGCGGAGAACGAACGAAGAGATTATGGTAGGGTACGAAACCACCTCAAAGTTATTCCTTCCAATCAATCCATTGGGCTATTCCTATAAGTGTCACAAACAGCCCTATAGTTCATACTAGAATAACACCTTAAGACACAAATCAACCAAAACCCTAATGTCACCTAGATACTCCAATGTCACCTCAAGTATCCGTGGGTATGATCATACGATATGCATCACACAATCCCATATTAATCTATTCAACCAACACATAGGAGCACAAAGAGTGCCCCAAAGTTTCTACCGGAGAATCACGACGAAAACATGTGCCAACCCCTATGCATAGGTTCATGGGCGGAATCCCGCAAGTTGATCACCAAAACATACATCAAGTGAATCATGTGGTATCCCATTGTCACCAAAGATACGCACGGCAAGACTTACATCAAGTGTTCTCAAATCTTTAAAGACTCAATACGATAAGATAACTTCAAAGGGGAAACTCAATTCATTACAAGAGAGTAGAGGGGGAGGAGAAACATAAGATCCAACTATAATAGCAAAGCTTGCGATACATCAAGATCGTGCCAAATCAAGAACACGAGAGAGAGATCAAACACATAGCTACCGGTACATACCCTTAGCCCCGAGGGAGAACTACTCCCTCCTTGTTATGGAGAGCACCGGGATGATGAAGATGGCCACCGGAGAGGGATTCCCCCTCCGACAGGGTGCCGGAACGGGTCTAGATTGGCTTTTGGTGGCTACGGAGGCTTCTGGCGGCGGAACTCCCAATCTATTGTGCTCCTCGATAGTTTTAGGGTATGTGGGTATATATGGGTGAAAGAGATACATCATGGGAGCCACGAGGGGCCCACGAGGGTGGAGGGCGCGCCCTAGGGGGGTGGGCATGCCCCCCTGCCTCGTGGCTCCCTCATTCCTTTCCTGACGTGCACTCTAAGTTTTTCCGGTAGCTTTCCTTCCAAAAATAACTTCTCCAGTTGGTTTCATTCCGTTTCGACTCCGTTTGATATTCCTTTTCTTCGAAACACTAAAATAGGCAAAAAAAACAGCAATTTTGGGCTGGGCCTGTGGTAATAGGTTAGTCCCAAAAATAATATAAAAGTGGATAATAAAGCCCAATATTGTTCAAAACAGTAGATAATATAGCATGGAGCAATCAAAAATTATAGATACGTTGGAGACGTATCACTAGTTGCAGGTGAAGATGGAGTTTGTTCAATGTTGGAACATGGATATTGTTGGGATATCATTATTTTATATTGTTTACTTTAATGCACCTATATACTTGGTAAAGGGTGGAAGGCTCGGCCTTTTGCCTGGTGTTTTGTTCCACTCTTGCCGCCCTAGTTTTCCGTCATACCGGTGTTATGTTCCTTGATTTTGCATTCCTTACACGGTTGGGTTATAATGGGAACCCCTTGACAGTTCGCTTTGAATAAAACTCCTCCAGCAAGGCCCAACCTTGGTTTTACCATTTCCCACCTAAGCCTTTTTCCCTTGGGTTCTGCAGACTCAAGGGTCATCTTTATTTTAAACCCCTGGGCCAGTGCTCCTCTGAGTGTTGGTCCAACCTGTCAGCCGCCGGTGGCCACCAGGGGCAACTCTGGGTTGGCCTACTGGAAGTTTGGACAATCCGGTGTGCCCTGAGAACGAGATATGTGCAGCTCCTATCGGGATTTGTCGGCACATTCGGGAGGCTTTGCTGGTCTTGTTTTACCATTGTCGAAATGTCTTGTAACCGGGATTCCGAGTCTGATCGGGTCTTCCTGGGAGAAGGAATATCCTTTGTTGACTGTGAGATCTTGTGATGGGCTAAGTTGGGACACCCCTGCAGGGTTTTGAACTTTCGAAAGCCATGCCCGCAATTATGGGCAGATGGGAATTTGTTAATGTCCCGTTGTAGAGAACTTGACACTTGACTTAATTAAAATGCATCAACCGCGTGTGTAGCCGTGATGGTCCCTTTCTGGCGGAGCCCGGGACGTGAACACGGTTCTTGTGTTATGCTTGAACGTAAGTAGTTTCAGGATCACTTCTTGATCAGTTCTAGTTCAGGACCATTGCTTTGCTTCTCTTCTCGCTCTTATTTGCATATGTTAGTCACCATATATGCTTAGTGCTTGCTGCAGCTCCACCTCACTACCCTTTCCTACCCATAAGCTTAAATAGTCTTGATCTCGCGGGTGTGAGATTGTTGAGTCCTCGTGACTCACACATACTTCCAAACAGTTGCAGGTGCCGATGATACCAGTGCAGGTGACGCAACCGAGCTCAAGTGGGATCTCGATGAAGATCGTGTTCGTTGTGTTGTTTTCTTTTTCGGATGATCAGTAGAGGAGCCCAGTTGGGGCGATCGGGGACCTAGCAATAGGGGTTGTCTTTCTTTATTTTGGTTCCATAATCGGACCTTGATTGTATTCTGGATGATGTATGATATTCATGTATTGTGTGAAGTGGCGATTGTAAGCCAACTCTTTATCCCTTTCTTATTCGGTACATGGGATGTGTAAAGATTACCCCTCTTGCGACATGCCTACTATGCGGTTATGCCTCTAAGTCGTGCTCCGACACGTGGGAGATATAGCCGCACCGTGGGAGTTACAAGTTGGTAATCAGAGCCTTCCCCGACTTAGGAGCCCCCTTCTTGATCGAATCGCTGACGTTGTTGAGTCTAGAAAAATGTTTTGAGTCTTATAGGATTATATATATCGGAGAGTAGGATTATTTTTACTCCTCAGTCCCTTCGTCGCTCTGGTGAGGCCTCCTGACGTAGAGTTTTGACTCTTCTCTCCTCAAATTTCACAAAATTTTTTTTAGGATCACGCGGGTATCTTGGAATCGTTCCGATGGTTTTGTGACGAGAACATTGTTCTTGGTGCCTCCTAACATTTAGGGGTTGTGGCAGTGTCCCGAGGAGTTGAGCTCCGAGGTGTTGTCGTCACAATTTTATCATTGCAGTTCTAGAATACCTGAGTTCGCCGACATCGAAAATCTCCTTTATGCAGTTGTTGGTGAGATAACCGCGACGCCACCCAGTACTGGGGCGGGAGTTCGGGAGTATTGCCATAACTCGTATAACGGATGATTTTCGAAGGTTGAGGTAAATGATTTCCGAAGGTTTCTTGGTTATGTGTTGAAGGATGGATACAGCTGGATGTAGGAATTGTTAGTTTGGGTGAGATATTATGCTTCCCCTGTATCCCCAACACCTGATTGCATAACCAGAAAGTTTCGGGAGTTTATAAGTGGAAATTCAAGTATCTCGTAGGATATCTTTCCAACAGACACATGATACGGTATGGGGTCTATCATATGTTCGTTTCCGGCTTAATCTACAAGCCAATCTTTTGTTTTGTTTTGGTTTGTGGTATTCGAGTTGCTTCAATGTCAAGTGTTGATTCCATACCTTTCCTAAGCGGTGTTCTCATATTTCTATGTGGATGCTAATCCTTCTTGATCATCGAGATTGTCATGTCAATCCTTTTCAACCGGCGTGTTTCTCTTCAAGTGGATCCGATCATTTTCAACATCGCCAAGATCAATTCTAAGTTCTCTCAATGGTGTTTGTTTCATCCATCCCAAGTTGTCTTTGTTTTTCCTACCCTCCCACCCTTCTCTTCAAGAACTCAGATTTTTCTTAATCAAGTACCCTTTTATTGATGGGAAGTCTCTCCATTATTTTCCGTCAATATTCTTATCCGATGATTCTCAGGAAGATACTAGGGAAGCCTCAAGTTCGTCATTCTTCATTCTTTTTCTTCTCCGGTGGATTCAAGTCAAGTTTTCGGTGTTGATCATATCTCTTTCCTTATTTCAAATGTTTTCCCATACCGGTGCACCTCATAATCATTCCCCGCTTTCTATTCAATTGTTCTGGAGTGTTCAAGATATCTCGAAGATTCGTGTTTCCACTCTGCATTCGTTCAAGCTCTTTCGAGATTGGTATATCATTCAAGCCATTTAATTCAACCGGTGCAATCTCTCTTTTCAAGAAATCTCTTCAACGGTGTATCTTTTGAGTGGGCCCTAACCCACAAGTCTTTTCCCAGGATCTTACCTGACTCTTCTAATTTTCCCAGAGCTTTTCAAATTCATTTCAAAGTTTGACGTAAGAATGATTTTTCATCAGTCATATGTATTTCTCCATGATCTTTCAAATTCTATTCATCGTTGGCTCAACCTTTCCATTTTCATGCCGGAGTGCCTCAAAAAATTCTCAGTGGTGGTTCTCGTCATCATTCTCAACATTTGAAGACCGAAGAAGAGTTTCTCTTTAATCTTTCTCCATTCTCTTCAAGATTCATGGTGCTAGCCTTATGCCATCCTCTCATAATTGTTTTCGATCGTGAGAATTCTTTTCACCCACCGGAGCAAATCAGGAGCCTTTTCAGTTTGATTCTCCGGAGCCCATCATCTCAGAATTATTCATTCCAGCTTTCAGCTCTCGTTCTCCAAATCTTACCGGTGCATCGTTCAAATATCCTCTACTCAGTTCATGATCTCTTCGTTCTCATGTATCTAAATTCTGTCAAGTATCTTTATTCATTTTCTATTTCTTCCCGGTGTTTCTTTATTTTTTTCTTCGTTCATTTTCAATTCTTATGGTGGTTTGTTCAAGATTTCTCTTCCTTCGTTATCATATCAATTCATTCGTTCTTTCCAATCCTACCGGTGGTTCGTCGAAGACCTTCTCAAGTCTACGCTATATCTCTCTTAATCCTGTCTACGAGAATAAGTTGTATGCAATCCATTGCTTGTCATCAATTTAATTGGTGAAGGATACACATAACATAACTCTTATTCTTGCTTCATCCAAATGAGTGATTCATTCTTCCAGAGTTTGTTCACGACGAGTAGATTCTCGGTTCAAGTGAGTCATCTTTCTTTTCCGGAGTTCCAAGTTTTCTGCATTATCTCGTCGCGAAGCTCCATCTAAATCATCGCAAGGGTTCACCTTGTGCTTTCAACTTATCTTTCTTTTTTTATCATCCTTTTATTACCGGATTTCTTCATGGAGGCTTTACATGGTGGTTCGTCAAGGATTCTTTTCATTCTTCAATTGTTCTTCAAGATCTGTTTCGAAGTTAAGATCGCCAAGCTATACTACCAAATAAACATGGTGTTCAACACATGTCTTGTTTTGAGGAGTTCAAGCTTTCTTCTTCTTGAATTCCGAAGCGCAATTCTTTCATATCTCATCTTTTGAGATGGTGATATGTCATTGTTGACAATTTTCCTTCATGGTTCATGATGGACAAGTTGTTAGGAATGAGGTATCTGAAACCCATCAATCTCTTCATTGGAGTTATCTTGGGTTATACTTCACCTAAAGTTTTCCCTAAGGATTGTGCTATTTATGGTGCTTATAAACGACCCTAGTTCTTCATTTATCCTCCCGGTTGAATAAGCTTCTCGTCTCCTTGTTGTTATCAATCCAATCTATTTTTTCGTTAGTGGCAGAATTTCATCTCAAGATTTTGAGACGTTTTCCATAAGGCCGCAACAAGCTTATCTTTTCGTTGTTGGTTTTCCAACAACTCCGTTCAACCTTTTCGTCGTAAGCATGCTCTTTCAATTTTATTTGCGAGAGTCGTCATTCGTCTTCTCCGTTCCTTTTCTTTCCAACCACCTAGTTTTCCATTCTTTTGTTCCGGAGGCATTATGATGTTGCACACTTCGATCCATCATCCCATTGTTGTCAAAGATCATGTTCTTTCCTTTTGCTTATTCATTCAACCAGAGTGTCGTGTTTTCATTCAGGTTATCTCATCTTATCAAGTTTTGTCTCCCTTCTCAACCGGAGTGTTGTCTGAGATCTTTCTTACCCCTTGTTCCATTCTTTCAACAGTTCCGGAGGCAGTATGTTGTTGATGTCATCTAGTTTCCTCTCATCCTGTCAAAATCTTGTTCTATTCCTTCCATTTACAGTTGGAGTGCTGCCCAAATTATATCAATTTTATTCCTTCTCCATCTCGTTTTTACCGGAGTGCTTGCATGTACTTCTTGTCCATTGCAACCCTTTTTTCTTATGTCTTTCTACCTACAAGGTTCTAGTAATGTTCCTTGTTACTCTTTTCTAACGAAGTGTTTCAACTTTGTTCATCTTCGTTGTGTTCTTTCTTTCAATTTGTTCAAACCATCAAGGTTCTTTGGTTTTCACTCGTTTGTCAAAGAAGCAACTTAGTTTACCTATCCTCTTCCTTTTCTGCTTCTCTCCGGTGCCATCCTAGATCTCGGGACGAGATCCTCTCATAGTGGTGGAGTGTTGTGACGCCCCGACACCGTTGCGCCAGGTGTCTTCCAGTTATTCGTGTTGTTGCCTTGTCATTCGTTTGCATGTTGTATCTTGCCATGTCATCATTGTTTGCATTGCATCGTGCCTCTTGCCATTTTTGCATTTCATCATAATCACCATGTGCATTGCATTCTTCATGATGTTGTCTTGCTCTATTCTTGTCATTTGCATCAACCCCTTCCCATCTCTCTCAAATCTACCCATGTGTCATCATCGCCTTCTTCCTTCTTATTCCTTTCATTTTTGCAAGTGCCATTTTCTTTCGTCCATAAATGTTCATTCTTTTCCTATAAATCTTACACCTTTCCTTTAACCCCTCTGTTAAATTTCAGATCATTTGAAGTTGTTTTGGTTGGGTTCAAAAATGGTTCAAGTTTGAATTTTAATTCAAACTTGAATTATTTTTCTGTCCTTAAAAATTCCCAAACCACTTTTATTAAATCGGGCATATTTCATCGTTTCCAGAAATATGTCCCTCTCTCCTCACATCCATTCCAAACCCTCTGTACTTTCTTTCTATTTCTGTTTATGCATTAAATAGAAAAAAGGGAAATCAGAAAGAAAAAGAGTAAGAGAGAGAGAAGGAGAGCCAGCCCAGCTGGGCCTCCTGAAATCCCCTCGTAGCCAGGCTGGTCCATTTCCACCAAGGCCCAGCCTGTGCCCTCCTAACCCTAAGCTGCCACGGAGCCCGTTCCCTCGATGCCCATCTCTCTCCCTCGACCCTTTCCTCTGCCGCTGCCTCATACCGATCCCCACAACGCCCGCGCCCGATTCATCCTCTCCTCGATCTCCCTCGAACCCCATCCATGGCGCCCTTCCACTCCTCCGCCTGGTGCCTGCGGAGCCGCATGCCCCTCGCCCTCCATCGTCCGCTTCCGGCACCTCTGACCCTCTTCTGCATCACCTCCCCATCACCATGGCCTGACGCCCGAGCGCCTCCTTCCGCGAGCTCCACCAGGACCACGCCGCCGCCCCGCCTCCAAGTCTACCCCGCGCAGGCGCCTAAGCCCCGCCACCATCTCGACCTCGCCATGGCCACCGCAAGCCGTCCTCGGCCACCCCCGACGCGCCCCTCTTCTTCCCTTCTGCTTCCTCTCCATGGCGCCGTCGTCGTCCCGGCGTTCCTCCCTTCTCCATCGCGCCCCGCTTCTCCTTACTAAGGCCACTGCCGGCGCCCCAAGCAACTGCGCCCTGCAACCGCTGCTCTTCTCGCGTGCCGCCTGACCTATGCTGCTGCAGCACCTTCAACACCTCACCGTCCGTCACCATCAACCCCTCCACCTGCGTCCTGCAAGCTCTCGCCGCTGCCCCGAGCGCCCCTGTCCTCGAGCACCTGCTGGCTTCGGATCCTGTCAAGCGCTCTAACCCGTCACTGCCATGTCCTTGCATCCATCTGTTTCTGTTGTTTTCACGGAACCACTGTACCATGGCCATAAACGAGACCCGTCGGTCATCACCAAGACCCGCTGCGTTGACTAGATCGGTGCCGTTCCAGGCCAATGCACTGTGCTACTACGCTGAGAGAATCCGGATACGCCAAGACTCGAACCGACAAGTACCACGACTTCCGTCGATCACCAAGTACCCCTTCCTTTCGTTGGGACAGCAAGTCCGAAGACTCCAAGTACCACAACAACCACGAAGGGATTCAAATCCGTCAAATTCCTCCAACGATGACCCAAACGGCTATGAAACGTGTTCCACTACTGTCGCCAAAAACCCGTATACAACAAGTAGCAAGTTCGACTACCGTCACGTGAACAACTACTTCCACTACCGTCGAAGACTGATAGTACCACTACTTCTACTACCGTCGTGGAATGACTACTTCCTCTACTTCCCTCGTCGAACCCAAACCGCTCCGAGAATGCACCCTTGGAAGGTATAACCGCCGAGAATGACCTCCCGTGGATGATTGCATGTGTTGTAGGAGATGTACCCTTTGTCTGCATCGTGTCCGTAGTGTCTCTCGCTTCGATGCCATCGACTCGTGGGAACCCGGTTATCGGGATCACCCCACCATCTTGCATGTCACGCTCACGTCATTTTTCCTTTTGCACCAGTATCTCTGTGAGCTACCGGAACCGATATGTTGTCGTGGCATCATTTTCGGATTCGTCTCCGTGGCACCCTTTCTTTTCACCACGGTAACAAATGCTTCATAATGCTCTTATCAACATTTTCATAAAACTTGCATAAACTTGAACATGGCATCCGCATCATGTTAACAACATCAAAAATGGTTTAAATTGTCGTTTGCATTAATTTGCTAAATGCACATGAGGATTTACCGGAATTGTTGTTTGATGTTTCTGGCCTCATTTAAAATGCCTAACTGTGTATTTTACTCATGTTTCACCTCTTGCCATGTTTAACAACATTTAATATTGTTGGGTACATAAACAAGAGATAACTAAATAATTGATGTGGTGTTCCATCAATATGCAACTCGTTGCATATTGAGCTCCACTTAACTTGTAGTATTGTTTGTGCACTTCGCCATACCATGCATATTTAAACCGGACATGCATCATACTTGATTGTGCATCATGCCATGATTATGTGACGGTTTTTTACTATGTTGTTTGCTTATTTCTGGTGTTGCTTCTTCAGGTTAGTTCCGATAACGTCGCGTTTGTGAGGATCCGTTCGACTACGTCCGTTTGTCTTCTTCTTGGACTCGTTCTTCTTCCTTGCGGGATCTCAGGCAAGATGACCATACCCTCGAAATCACTTCTATCTTTGCTTTCTAGTTGCTCGTTCTTTCTGCTATGTCGCGATACCTACCACTTGCTATATCATGCCTCCCATATTGCCATGTCAAGCCTCTAACCCACCTTGCCTAGCAAACCATTGTTTGGCTATGTTACCACTTTGCTCAGCCCCTCTTATAGCATTGCTAGTTGCAGGTGAAGATGGAGTTTGTTCCATGTTGGAACATGGATATTGTTGGGATATCATTATTTTATATTGTTTACTTTAATGCACCTATATACTTGGTAAGGAGTGGAAGGCTCGGCCTTTTGCCTGGTGTTTTGTTCCACTCTTGCCGCCCTAGTTTTCCGTCATACCGGTGTTATGTTCCTTGATTTTGCGTTCCTTACGCGGTTGGGTTATAATGGGAACCCCTTGACAGTTCGCTTGGAATAAAACTCCTCCAGCAAGGCCCAACCTTGGTTTTACCATTTGCCACCTAAGCCTTTTTTCCCTTGGGTTCTGCAGACTCAAGGGTCATCTTTATTCTAAACCCCCGGGCTAGTGCTCCTCTGAGTGTTGGTCCAACCTGTCAGCCGCCGGTGGCCACCAGGGGCAACTCTGGGTTGGCCTACTGGAAGTTTGGACAATCCGGTGTGCCCTAAGAACGAGATATGTGCAGCTCCTATCGGGATTTGTCGGCACATTCGGGCGGCTTTTCTGGTCTTGTTTTACCATTGTCGAAATGTCTTGTAACCGGGATTCCGAGTCTGATCGGGTCTTCCTGGGAGAAGGAATATCCTTCGTTGACTGTGAGAGCTTGTGATGGGCTAAGTTGGGACACCCCTGCAGGGTTTTGAACTTTCGAAAGCCGTGCCCGCGGTTATGGGAAGATGGGAATTTGTTAATTCCGGTTGTAGAGAACTTGACAATTGACTTAATTAAAATGCATCAACCGCGTGTGTAGCCGTGATGGTCCCTTTCCGGCGAAGCCCGGGAAGTGAACACGGTTCTTGTGTTATGCTTGAACGTAAGTAGTTTCAGGATCACTAATTGATCACTTCTACTTCACGACCATTGCTTTGCTTCTCTTCTCGCTCTTATTTGCGTATGTTAGTCACCATGTATGCTTAGTGCTTGCTGCAGCTCCACCTCACTACCCTTTCCTACCCATAAGCTTAAATAGTCTTGATCTCGCGGGTGTGAGATTGCTGAGTCCTCGTGACTCACACATACTTCCAAACAGTTGCAGGTGCCGATGATACCAGTGCAGGTGACGCAACCGAGCTCAAGTGGGAGCTCGATGAAGATCGTGTTCGTTGTGTTGTTTTCTTTTCCGGATGATCAGTAGAGGAGCCCAGTTGGGGTGATCGGCGACCTAGCAATAGGTGTGGTCTTTCTTTATTTTGGTTCTGTAATCGGACCTTGATTGTATTCTGGATGATGTATGATATTCATGTATTGTGTGAAGTGGCGATTGTAAGCCAACTCTTTATCCCTTTCTTATTCGGTACATGGGATGTGTAAAGATTACCCCTCTTGCGACATGCCTACTATGCGGTTATGCCTCTAAGTCGTGCTCCGACACGTGGGAGATATAGCCGCATCGTGGGTGTTACAATCACCCTTTCCTCTTCAAGGGAAAAACAAGGCATGCTCAAGAGGTAGCAAGAAGGATTTCTGGCGCCGTTGCCGGGGATATCTACGCCAAGTCAAGACATACCAAGTACCCATCACAACTCTTACCCTTCGCATTACATTATTTGCCATTTGCCTCTTGTTTTCCTCTCCCCCACTTCACCCTTACCGTTTTATTTGCCCTCTTTTCCTTTCGCCCTCTCTTTCTGTTCGCTTTTTCTTCGCTTGTTTGCTTGTGTGTTGGATTGTTTGCTTGTCATGATGGCTCAAGATAATACTAAATTGTGTGGCTTTGCCAATACCAACAATAATGATTTTATGAGCACTCTGATTGCTCATCTTGCCGATGTTGAATCTTGTGAAATTAATATTGCTTTGCTGAATCTTGTCATGAAAGATCCATTTTCTGGCCATCCTAGTGAAGATGTCTCTACCCATCTAAACAACTTTGTTGATTTGTGTGATATGCAAAAGAAGAAAGATGTGGATAATGATATTATTAAACTTAAGCTATTTCCGTTTTCGCTTAGAGGTCGTGCTAAAGCTTGGTTTTCGTCTTTGCCTAAAAATAGTATTGATTCATGGAATAAGTGTAAAGATGCTTTTATATCTAAGTATTTTCCTCCCGCTAAGATCATCTCTCTTAGAAACGATATTATGAATTTTAAGCAAGTTGATCATGAGCATGTTGCACAATCTTGGGACAGGATGAAATTAATGATATGTAATTGCCCTACACATGGTTTGAATTTATGGATGATTATACAAATTTTTTATGCCGGATTGAATTTTGCTTCTAGAAATCTTTTAGATTCCGCCGCGGGAGGCACTTTTATGGAAAATCACTTTAGGAGAAGCTACCAAACTCCTAGATAATATTATGGTTAATTATTCTCAATGGCACACTGAAAGATCTACTAGTAAAATGGTGCATGCAATTGAAGAGATTAATGTTTTGAGTGGAAAGATGGATGAACTTATGAAATTGTTTGCTAATATGAGTAATCCTACTAATCCCAATGATATGCCTTTGTCTACTTCAATTGAGAATAATAATGAATCTATGGATGTGAATTTTGTTGGTAGGAACAATTTCGGTAACAACGCGTATAGAGGTAATTTAATTCTAGGCCGTTTCCTAGTAATTCCTCTAATAATATGGTAATTACTACAACAATTCTTATGCAAAGTATAATAAGATGCCCTTTGATTTTGAATCTAGTATTAAAGAATTTATTAGTTCGCAAAAGAGTTACAATGCTTTGATTGAAGAAAAATTGCTTAAGATTGATGAGTTGGCTAGGAACGTGGATAGAATTTCTCTTGATGTTGATTCTTTTAAACTTAGATCTATTCCACCTAAGCATGATATCAATGAGTCTCTCAAATCCATGAGAATTTCCATTGATGAGTGCAAAGAAAGAACCGCTAGGATGCGTGCAAAAAAGGCTTGCTTTGTGAAAGCGTGTTCTTCTAGTTTTGATGATAATAAGGATGAAGATCTAAAAGTGATTGATGTGTCCCCTATTAAATCCTTGTTTTGAAATATGAATCTTTATAATGATGGGACTGGAGATGAGTCAGCTTTAGTTAGAAGGCGTCCCAAAAATTCGGAGTTTTTAGATCTTGATGCAAATATTGTTAAAAGTGGGATTGAAGAGGTTAAAACTTTAGATAGCAACGAACCCACTATCTTGGATTTCAAGGAATTTAATTATGATAATTGCTCTTTAATAGATTGTATTTCCTTGTTGCAATCCGTGCTAAATTCTCCTCATGCTTATAGTCAAAATAAATCTTTTACTAAACATATCGCTGATGCTTTAATGCAATCATATGAAGAAAAACTTGAGTCGGAAGTTTCTATCCCTAGAAAACTTTATGATGAGTGGGAACCTAAAATAAAAAAATTAAAGATTATGAATGCTATGCTTTGTGTGATTTGGGTTCTAGTGTTTCCATGATCCCAAAAACTTTGTGTTATTTGCTAGGTTTCCGTGAATTTGATGATTGTTCTTTAAACTTGCACCTTGCGGATTCCACTATTAAGAAACCTATGGGAAGAATCAATAATGTTCTTATTTTTGCAAATAGGAATTATGTGCCCGTAGATTTCATTGTTCTTGATATAGATTGCAATCCTTCATGTCCTATTATTCTTGGTAGACCTTTCCTTAGAACGATTGGTGCAATCATTGATATGAAGGAAAGGAATATTAGATTCCAATTTCCATTAAGGAAAGGCATGAAACACTTCCCTAGAAAGAAAATTAAATTACCATATGAATCTATTATGAGAGCCACTTATGGATTGCCCACCAAAGATGGCAATACCTAGATCTATCCTCGCTTTTATGCCTAGCTAGGGGCGTTAAACGATAGCGCTTGTTGGGAGGCAACCCAAATTTATTTTTATTCCTTTCTCTTTGTTCCTGTTTAGTAATAAATCATTTATCTAGCCTCTGTTTTAGTTGTGTTTTTTGTGTTTACTTAGTGTTTGTGCCAAGTAGAACCTTTGGGAAGAGTTGGGGAAAGTCTTTGCAATCGTGCTGTAAAAAAACAGAAACTTTAGCGCTCGCGAGAATTGCTGCCATTTTTTGTTGGAGAGTTCTATTTAGTTAATTATTTTTTCAGATGATTAATAGATAAATTACTCTCACCCAGCAATTTATTTTAGAATTTTTGGTGTTCCAGAATTATGCGTTTGATACAGATTACTACAAACTGTTCTGTTTTTGACAAATTCTGTTTTTCGTGTGTTGTTTGCTTATTTTGATGAATATATGGCTAGTAATGGAGTTTATAAACCATAGAAAAGTTGGAATACAGTAGGTTTAACACCAATATAAATAAAGAATGAGTTCATTACAGTACCTTGAAGTGGTGTTTTGTTTTCTTTCGCTAACGGAGCTCACGAGATTTTCTGTTAAGTTTTGTGTTGTGAAGTTTTCAAGTTTTGGGTAAAGATTTGATGGATTATGGAACAAGGAGTGTCAAGAGCCTAATCTTGGGGATGCCCAAGGCACCCCAAGGTAAAATCCAAGGACACCAAAAAGCCTAAGCTTGGGGATGCCCCGGAAGGCATCCCCTTTTTGTCTTCATTCATCTGTAACTTTACTTGGAGCTATATTTTTATTCACCACATGATATGTGTTTTGCTTGGAGCGTCTTGTATGATTTGAGTCGTTGCTTTTTAGTTTACCACAATCATCCTTTCTGTACACATCTTTTGAGAGACACACACATGAATCGGAATTTATTAGAATACTCCATGTGCTTCACTTATACCTTTTGAGCTATATAGCTTTTGCTCTAGTGCTTCACTTATATCTTTTAGAGCACAATTGTGGTTTTATTTTATAGAAATAATTGATCTCTCATGCTTCACTTATATTATTTTGAGAGTCCTTTAGAACAGCATAGTAATTTGCTTTTAGGCATAATAAAAACTTTCATATAAGTGCATTGAATGCTATGAGAAGTTTGATACTTGATAATTGTTTTGAGATATGGAGATGGTGGTATTAGAGTCATGCTAGTTGAGTAGTTGTGAATTTGAGAAATACTTGTGTTGAAGTTTGTGATTCCCGTAGCATGCGCGTATGGTGAACCGTTATGTGATGAAGTCGGAGCATGATTTATTTATTGATTGTCTTCCTTATGAGTGGCGGTCGGGGATGAGCAATGGTCTTTTCCTACCAATCTATCCCCCTAGGAGCATGCACGTAGTACTTTGTTTCGATAACTAATAGATTTTTGCAATAAGTATGAGTTCTTTATGACTAATGTTGAGTCCATGGATTATACGCACTCTCACCCTTCCACATTTGCTAGCCTCTCTATTACCGCACACTTTTCCCCGGTATCATACACCCACCATATACCTTCCTCAAAACAACCACCATACCTACCTATTATGGCATTTCCATAGCCATTCCAAGATATACTGCCATGCAACTTTCCACCGTTCCGTTTGTTATGACATGCTTCATCATTGTCATATTGCCATGCATAATCATGTAGTTGACATCGTATTTGTGGCAAAGCCACCGTTCATAATTTTTTCATACATGTCACTCTTGATTCATTCCCGGCACACCGCCGGAGGCATTCACATATATTCATATTTTGTTCTAAGTATTGAGTTGTAATTTTTGAGTTGTAAGTAAAAAGAAGTGCGATGATCTTCATTATTAGAGCATTGTCCCGGTGAGGAAAGGATGATGGAGACTATGATTCCCCCACAAGTCGGGATGAGACTCCAGACGAAAAAAAATGAAAAGAGGCCAAAAGAAAAAAAAAGAAAGAAGGCCCAAATAAAAAAGTGAGAGAAAAAGAGAGAAGGGACAATGTTACTATCCTTTTTCCACACTTGTGCTTCAAAGTAGCACCATGGTCTTCATGGTAGAGAGCCTCCTATGTTGTCACTTTCATAAACTAGTGGGAATTTTTCATTATAGAACTTGGCTTGTATATTCCAATGACGGGCTTCCTCAAATTGCCCTAGGTCTTCGTGAGCAAGCAAGTTGGATGCACACCCACTTAGTTTCTTTTGTTGAGCTTTCATACACTTATAGCTCTAGTGCATCCATTGCATGGCAATCCCTACTCACTCACATTGATATCTATTGATGGGCATCTCCATAGCCCGTTGATACGCCTAGTTGATGTGAGACTATCTTCTCCTTTTTTGTCTCCTCCACAACCACCATTCTATTCCACCTATAGTGCTATGTCCATGGCTCACGCTCTTGTATTGCGCGAAAGTTGAAAAAGTTTGAGAACATCAAAAGTATGAAACAATTTCTTGGCTTGTCATCGGGGTTGTGCATGATGTAATCTTCTTTTCTAGTGTGTTTGTCGAGATCCGATGAATTGTGGGTTTATGATCAAGATTATCTATGAACAATATTTGAATCTTCTCTGAATTCTTTTATGTATGATTGGTTATCTTTGCAAGTCTCTTCGAATTATCAGTTTGGTTTGGCCTACTAGATTGATCTTTCTTGCAATGGGAGAAGTGCTTAGCTTTGGGTTCAATCTTGCGGTGCTCGATCCCAGTGATAGTAGGGGAAACGACACGTATTGTATTGTTACCATCGAGGATAAAAAGATGGGGGTTATATCATATTGCATGAGTTTATCCCTCTACATCATGTCATCTTGCTTAAAGCGTTACTCCGTTCTTATGAACTTAATAGTCTAGATGCATGCTGGATAGCGGTCGACGTGTGGAGTAATAGTAGTAGATGCAGGCAGGACTCGGTCTACTTGTCACGGATGTGATGCCTATATACATGATCATACCTAGATATTCTCATAACTATGCTCAATTCTATCAATTGCTCGACAGTAATTTGTTCACCCACTGTAATACTTATGCTATCTTGAGAGAAGCCACTAATGAAACCTATGGCCCCTGGGTCTATTTTCGACCATACAAGTTTCTAATCTATTTTATTTTGCGATCTTTACTTTCAATTTACATCATAAAAATACCAAAAATATTTATCTTATTATTATTATCTCTATCATATCTCACTCTTGCAAGAGGCCGTGAAGGGATTGACAACCCCTTTATCGCATTGGTTGCGAGGTTCTTATTTGTTTGTGTAGGTACGAGGTGACTTGCGCGTGGTCTCCTACTAGATTGATACCTTGGTTCTCAAAAACTGAGGGAAATACTTACGCTGTTTTGCTGCATCACCCTTTCCTCTTCAAGGAAAAACCAACGCATGCTCAAGAGGTAGCAAGAGGTCGGGGGGAGAGAGGTCGGGAGGAGTTCATGGTCCATGCATCCTGCCCGGAGACAGTGCCACTGGGAGGGGCGTATGCAAGGCAGTGAGTGCAAGGTCACGCACCGGACCGGACCTCCAGCGATGGCACAGTAGCAATTGCGCCGCTGTGTGCCTGTGGATTTGAAAACTCTAGGCTTCTTGATCTTGGTTAATACGTACTATTATGTGAACAGCCAAACTGCAAAAAAACAAGAATCCCTCTATTCTCTCGTCGTCATTGCTTGTCTTCTGCTCTTAAAATCTTCCTCGATCCTTTGCACGAACCTTGCACGCAACAACACAGAGCGCCCATTGCAGCTGCCCTTTGCCTTCATTTTCGGTGATGCGTCATGCATGCCAGATTTTGATTAACAAGACAAGCTAATTGGTCATAATTTGCAATGGCACCTATCATTTAAACACAATCTGCATAGGAAAATTGAAAAAATGTTAGAGCAGAACAAACCATCACAGGGAAGTGCAGTTTGAATCTCATCTGCCAATGGAAATAGGCCAGACAAATAAAATTGAATTAGTTGAGAAAAGTAAGTACTACTACGACATATAGTAATGAAAGGAGAAAGAGGAGGCATAAGCTAAGTCTATAGCTATAAACATAAACATTAGGTCTCCATGAACAGAGACGTAGGCACAACAAAATAAAAGGAGACATGAATGGAAGGAAGGAGATGAATTTTTACTACACGTACTTGTGGAAGGAAGATGATAGCTGTAGTAGCATGGCAACATGTGAGAGGAACACCGACGCGTCGGCAGCGCTTGTTCTTTCAGGCCGTTGATGGAGGCAGAGCGCCGGTGTCCGTGGGCAGAAAAGCACGCATGATGTGAAGGTGCGGCGACGCGTGGTGTTGTGGGTTTGTCACGGCAGATGTCCTCGTGAAAGGACTTAGTTGTGGAGCCATCGCAACGGGTTAGCTTAAAGGGGTTAAACCGGACAAGGGGACATGGGAGTTTATATTAGTTCGGCCCCTTCGATGAAGGTAAAAGCCTACGTCTAGTTGTGATTGGTATTGGTAGGGTTTCAAAGGCCAGGGAGCGAATCCGCTTTGTCTGGCTTTCGAGTTGTTGTTGTCTGTCCCTAAACCGTGGTTGGGTCGTCCCTTTATATACATAGGTTGACGCCCGCCGGGCTACAGAGTCCCGAAGTCGGTTTATAAACGTATCCGGTTCGGCCTCTCTCTTTCTATCTTACTATACAAGTTACATGACTAGGCCGGTTTACATTTACATACTGTAACTCGCCTTTGGGCCCTCCGTAAAGCGCTAGCATCTTTACGTCTTCATGGGCTTCTAATCTTCAAGGAGTCAACCCAGCTACATAAGGCCGGTTTACCTCCAGTAGTAATATCCCCAACATTAGGCCCCAGATTGGTTTGAACTTGTTCATGTCAATCTTCCACACTTTAGAAAAAATCTTCTGTCTTGTCTTCATTTTTAATCTTGTAAACCGCCATGACGTCATACTTTAAAATTACGATAAATCGTCCTGACGTCATCCGTCTGTTGATATCGGAGATTTCCTTCATTTAATATATATCCAGTTGTCGAGGCGACACCTTTATTAACTTATCCATTTTTTGGACTCCTCAATTCCCGCACTTGCCATTTTTCACTTCGCCTTATAAATAGGACCGAGGGGTCATTTTCACCGTTTCCCCCCGTGCCTCTTCGCATCGTCTTCCTCGCGTCGCTCAGCCTCTGGAACTCCGCGCCATCGTCGATCGTCGTTTCTGCTCCGACCTCGGCCGCTGCATCGCCCTGAACACACCAGAGAACTGCGGCGCCCTTCCGCTTCCTCACTAGCTCCGGTAAGTTCTCTACTTTTTACACGACAGATCTGTTCTAGGGTTTCGATATTCCTCGCAGTTCTTCCGAAGTTCATCAGTGCTATTCTTCCATGTTCTTCCTTTAATAGATGGACAATTCATGCTTGATACATCTCTTACCGTAGCTTACCTACCATGATCATCACCAATCTTTATGTGCAAAGAACTGATCTGTCTGTCAAAAATTGCTTCAGTTCTGCACCCCTTCAAGATCCAATTATTTTTGCTTTTCTGTCTTATCTCTAGATCCGAAAGTTTTATACATCACTGTGAGATCTGTTTCTCCTCGCACCAATACAAGCGATTTGACATTGGATAAATAGTCTATGCCATTAGCCCTCTGATAAACTGGAAGATCATGTTACCTTCATAATTACGCTCCAGTTTAACAGTGTCTAATCAATCCTGCGCTAGCATTACCTTCTTTCTCATTATACTAGTCTCCGGGTTGTACCATTTATTATATCAGTACGTTTCTTACTCCCTTGTCTCTTGTGTATGATCATGCATAATATATAAACTGGCCTTTCATTTTCAGTTTGTTCGCTTTGCAATGGCCAAACAATTCACTGCCTGCAACTGGGCTCATTCCCGGGTTACTGAGGCTCAGTTGGATGAGATGGTTAGCATCGTCTCTCTGCCTAAGAAAACTGAGATCAAATGGCGAGCCCCAGGAACTGAGAATCCTCCAACCCCAAGACAAGGCGAAGTGGTAATCTTTGTTGACCATATAAGCCGTGGTTTCAAACCGCCAGGGTCAAAATTTTATCGAGATGTGCTTGGCAGCTTCCAACTGCATACACAAGATATTGGTCCCAATTCAGTCTCCAACTTATGCAATTTCCAAGTCTTCTGTGAAGCCTATTTACAGGAAGAACCAAGTGCAGAATTGTTCCGGGATTTCTTTCACTTAAACCGGCGCACAGAGTTTGTGAATGGCCCGAATACAGAGCTTGGTGGTGTTTCGATTCAAAAGCGGAAAGAAGTGGAATTTCATCATGCCAAACACCATAGCCACCCAAAGGAATGGAACCAAACATGGTTCTATTGCAGAGACACTTCGCCTGAAGATGAGAATCCCCTCCCCGGCTTCCGAGATCATAGATTATCCAATACTCACCCAATGCCACAATGCCTGAACTCCTCAGAAAGGGAAAAATATGCTCCTCAAATTGCCAAGCTCCGGGCCTTTATGGCAAACGGTTTAACAGGTGTGGATTTTGTACGCTGTTGGATATCCTGGAGTATCTTGCCGCTAAGCCGGCGTCTCGGTTTAATGTGTGAATATACCAGTGAGGTTGATGATCCTCAACGCCACTGCAACATCCAATTATCTGAGGAAGAAGTTACTGAAGGTGTAAAGAAGATTCTGAATGAATCGGAACTAGTCTGTAGTCAAACCGGCCTGAGTCCCTTCTGCACCAAGAACAAACCGCCTGTTGTAAGCATTACACTTCCTCTTCATCTCTAATATCTTTGTCTTATACAAGCTTTAACCCTTCTTCTTTATATGTATAGGGTGATGACCCCTTCTGGAAACGGAAATCCATAGAGAAAGCGGCAAAGCCAACTAGAGACAAAGTGGCCAAGCCAACCCGCCCGAAGACCAAAGCCGTAAAACGGACGTCAAAGCGGAAAACGGCTGACCGGATTAATATGGAGCTTGATGATGATAATGATGACCCAGAAGCTGAGGTATAACTTGACTCACTTGGCTCTCTTTTTATGCATCTTGTTAACAATGATATTCCTCAGGAGGAGGTCGAAGCTAGCCAGGCTGAGGACGTAGAGGTAATTACCCTTTCCTCCAGTTCAGACTCTATGCCAACACAAAAACCTCGCCAAACAATCCGGAAAGTAAGCTTTTCTCATCCTCCTGCTCACTTGGATCCAACATTTATTTTGAAGACTCAACAGCATGAGGGTCGCCGGACAACTCGGCACAGTGGCCAACAGGTCACCTCTACCGGTTTACCTGATACTCCGGTTCGGAAGCGTTGGTCTGAGGTCTCTCCTACTTCTGACCATTCTTACCCCAAGGCAGGTTATTTTAGACAGCCTCTTAATCCGTCCGATTCAAATTATCAAGTGACACCTCCTTCCTCTTCTGCTGAATCGACAGCAACTCAACTCCCCCCTTTGAAAACTGTGGCTGGGTGAGTTACGAAAAACCTTTCCTTTCAACGCGCCCTACATCTTTTGAACAGGATGTTAACCCTTTTTATTCTGTTTGCAGGGCCAAAGCCAGACCCAGCAAGAAAGCTCGGGTCACCAATCCGCCAGAAGACCCTGTTGCTGAAGAAGAAGAACCAAGAGTTGAACCGGAGCAAATAGGTGAACCGGAAGGCCTCCATCCTGAAACAACATTTGATGATCCGCCCCTTGATGGCCAACATACTGACGAACCCACAGATGTTGAGCCTGCCGCCCCTAATGTTGAATCGGCAGAACCAAACCGGGCTAATCCAATGAAAGACACTGAAATTCCATCATCATCCGCCCAAAATCCTGAAGGCCAAGGCGATGACGTTATTATTACTGGAGCAGGCCATAGTTCTCCTAGTCATCCTGTCATTTTGGCTCAGCATAGTGCCAAAGAAGAGCAAATTGCCAGGGATAAAAGTAAATGGAGCAGTGACTTATCAAACTATGCTCATCTTAACGCTGATGAGCTTCATTCCGGCTTCTTGAACCGTCTGCACTCAAACCGGGATTATGAAGCCGGTTTGGTGAATTTGATGAAAGAACGATATGAGGTAAATTCTTCTCCCTTGCACATTGATTTATAGCTGAAATACTATTCCAAGTAGCCCCCAAGAGCCGTTTTATGATTGTCAATCGTAAACCGGGTCTTTGTAACACTTTAAGCATCCCATCATTAATCCTTGCCAAGGCGTGTCTTCAATCATAGATAAAACTCATGTTTGAAAAATGAGATAACATTCTGTAGCATAGCCACCAAAGGCCGATTTAACTTGGCAAGTTAATCCAGTTTTTAATCCACACCGCCAGTTTAGAACAAACGTACATTAGCCCCCAAGTGTCAAGGATAATGCTTGCATTGTTCTGGAGACTTGCATAGAAGGTAGTATTTGAGAGCAAATAAGCATTAGCCCCCAAGTATGAAGTGGATAACTTGTTATATGCTTTATACTTAGTGCATATATATATGTTGTTTTGTTGAAGATACCTTCAATGTTGCATGCTGAACTGAGAAGCAAAGATGCCAAAAACTCTGACTTGCAAGAAAATGTGAAGTCGCAACAAGCCGAAGCTGCAAAAGCCAAAGAGGAGCTGACCCAGGCCCTGGCCGGAATGGAAAAATTGAAAGAATCCTTCAATCAAGATCGTGCTGCATGGGAGACCGAAAAAGCCGGTTTGACCAAAAGAGCCGTAGATGCCGAGGAAGCCCTGAAACCGGTGGTTGAAGAACTAGCCAGTTTGAAGCGCCAAATCAACGCTATGACCTCTGCTATCTTTGGTAAGTATCTGCTTATGTATGTTGCATCAGTCAATGAATCTTAAAACTGACCACGATGTGGAAAAAATCTTTGGCAGGAACTCGGATCACTCATCTTGGTGCAGATATGTGGATGAAGCTCAAAGCGGCATACACATTGGTTGAGCAGCTATACTCTGGATCTTAGCGAGCCATTAGTATAGCAGCTTATAACAAACTGGCACCAACGTTGATTAAGGAAACCCTTGAGAAGATGGGCATGTTACCGGCGCGTATTGCCGAGTTGAAAAGAGCCGCTGCAAGAGCCGAAGCATTAACTGCCCTTATTCGAGCCAAGGCCTGGATTCCAGATCTTGAAGCGGAGGATATCATTAAAGGGTATCCAGGCGTTAAAGAAGACAGTTCAAACTTTGACGATGATGATCTTTGGCGGTTGACCAAACAGATGCGGCCAGCGGCCAGCAAATTAGCTGAAGACACCGATTTGTCCCATTTTCAACCTTTTTATGATGCAGAAGGGAAGACAGCCGGCCGAGATCCATGAAGTCGAAGAACTTCTGCCTCCGATTCGTAAGCACACTTATGCCCCTGATATTAACCCTTCTGATCTAATCCATGAAGAAGCAGTATTCCGAGCTTTAACCGGAATCGATTGGTCAACGGCTGATTTCCAGTGGCTGGGGAGGGATGAAGAAGTGCGTACACCAACTGATCCGCAACCGTTAAACCGTCGTGATGAAGAGTCCTGATCCAGTCACCGGTTTATATGGCTACTGTGAAAAACAATGGCACTGTTGAGCCGCTTTAAAGCTTCATGTAATAGGATAGTGAAACTTTGTTTATCTGCCATGCCATCGAGCATGCTTCATATCCCTTTGTGACAATCTGTGCCGCCCTTCAGTATATATTTTATGCATAGTCTATGATGACTTGCCTTCCTGGGTACAAAAAACTTAAAAGTGTCTAGCGGTTGACCGCTAAACATGTCATAATATCAAAGAAGTATATAGTACTTGAGCTGAATAATCAAGTGTTTGTACAAAAAATAATGTATAGAACATACCTCATTGAGTGAGCAAACGTGTATACAGAAAAGGTGTTTAACACCAACCCGATACGTTTGATAATCTCATCTTCATAATGCCGGTCTATCTATTAAACCGGACCGGTATACCTACCGGATTTTCTTCATAACACTGGTGATTTAGTGAAATCATACCGGGTCAGTGACCACTGGTTTATAACTGATCATGAGCCAACAGCTGGTGGTTGGAAAGCAAGCCAGATCAAGGATGCCGGTTTATCAAAAAATACTTATGATTGTCAACAAACAAAATTCAAATAGGAAAATATGCGAGGATTTTTACGAGCTGCCAGGCTCCAAATCGAGGCTTTTCATGGGCTGCCAGGCCTCTGAGTTAAACCATTTAACAAAGCCTTTTAAGATGTGCCTCCAATTAACCAATCACCGTTTTAACTATGACAAGTTCAGGGTCTGTAAAAGATTGACTTGTCAAACGTTCGATGGGTCATACCAGGATTACCTGGATAGGAGTGGCTTACTTGATGAAGGCATGTTAACCCGGGGTTTTATGTGAATACACCAGGCTTCCAAGCCGTGGCTTGATAGCCAATTACGAGGGTCCTTTCAAACTCTTTGTTGCTTTGCAAAAAAGAGCCCCCAAGTAACTTTGTGAGTGATGCTCAGCGTGTGCCTATGTTTGAGTTTGTACAGTGCACAATAATCTCTTTGGCTCCACAAATTTGTCCTTGTGTGGCTGAAAAGCCTATCAAGAGTTGTAGCTGTGGTTCAAACATGACCAAGCCCCCTAGTGATTTTCTTTATCTTTATGCAGTTGCTAAATCCGGTTTAACAAAGACTCCGCTTTGACCGTTAACTTGTAAAAGCACACATATGATATAAGAAAGAACAGATACCCCGCTTATAACGGAGGCTCCGGTTTATTATATGGTATATACACTGTCATAAATATGTACAGGTGAAAAAGCCTATGGCTTCAAGTATAGTAAGGCCGAAGGAGAGCTATGTTCCATGGCCGCTTTGTCTCCTCCTCCGATTGACGTGAGTCTTCATGCTCTCGAACATCAATGAGGTAGTAGGATCCGTTGTGCAGATTTTTGCTGACCACAAAGGGTCCTTCCCAAGGGGGGGATAACTTATGCATATCAGTCTGATCCTAGATGAGCCGGAGCACCAAATCACCTTCTTGAAAGGTTCTAGTTTTAATCCGGCGGCTGTGATAACGTAGAAGATCTTGTTGATAAATCGCCGAACGCGCTGCTGCAAGATCCCGCTCTTCATCCAACTGGTCCAGAGAATCCTGACGTGCCTTCTCATTATCAGCTTCAACATAAGCTGCCACACGGGGCGAATCGTGATGGATGTCACTAGGAAGAACCGCCTCTGCTCCATAAACCATGAAGAAAGGCGTGTAACCCGTAGACCTATTGGGTGTGGTGTTGATGCTCCATAACACAGAAGGTAGCTCCTCGACCCAACAACCCGGCGTCCGCTTTAAGGGAACCATAAGCCTTGGTTTGATACCCCGCTGAATTTCTTGATTTGCCCTTTCCGCTTGACCATTAGATTGGGGGTGAGCCACTGATGCTAGATCAAGCCGGATGTGCTCATGTTGACAGAATTCTTCCATCTCTCCTTTTGACAAGTTAGTGCCATTATCTGTTATAATGCTATGTGGAAAGCCAAACCGGAATATCACCTTTTTGATGAATTGAACTGCTGTGGCTGCATCACACTTGCTGATTGGCTCTGCCTCTACCCATTTAGTGAATTTATCAACTGCTACTAACAGATGGGTCTTCTTGTCCTTGGAGCGCTTGAAGGGTCCAACCATATCCAGCCCCCAAGTGGCAAACGGCCACGTAATTGGAATCATCCGCAACTCTTGAGCCGGAACGTGCGCACGGCGGGCAAACTTTTGACATCCATCATATCTTTTGACCAAATCCTCCGCATTAGCATGCGCCGTCAACCAGTAAAAACCGTGGCGAAAAGCTTTAGCAACCAACGACTTTGAACCGACGTGATGACCGCAATCCCCTTCATGAATTTCTCACAAAATCTCACAACCTTCTTGAGGAGAAACGCATCGTTGAATCGCTCCTGAAACACTGTAACGATGTAACTCCCCGTTGAGTATGGTCATGGACTTGGAACGCCGGATTATTTGTCGGGCCAACGTTTCCTTAGCTGGTAACTCGCCCCGGTTCATGTAATCCAGATATGGGATCGTCCAACCCGGTATGGCATGCAAAGCTGCCACCAATTGAGCCTCCGGATCAGGAACAGCCAAATCTTCTTCGGTTGGTATTTTGATTGACGGATTGTGCAACACATCAAGAAAGACATTTGGCAGAACCGGTTTACGTTGGGAACCAAGACGACTTAAAGCGTCCGCCGCTTCATTCTTCCGCCGGTCTATATGGTCCACCTGATAACCTTTAAAGTGACCAGCCACTATGTCCACCTCTCGCCGATATGCAGCCATGAGTGGGTCCTTAGAATCCCAAGTGCCAGACACTTGCTGAGCCACTAGATCTGAATCGCCAAAGCACTTAACCTGGCTCAAATTCATCTCTTTAGCCATCCGAAGACCGTGGAGTAAAGCCTCATATTCAGCTGCATTGTTAGTACAAGGGAACATTAAATGGAGGACATAACAAAACTTATCACCTCGTGGGGAGGTTAATATGACTCCAGCCCCCGAACCCTCTAGCTGTCTGGACCCATCAAAATGAATAGTCCAATATGTATTATCTAGTTTCTCCTCAGGTGCCTGTAACTCTGTCCAATCGTTGATGAAATCTACGAGTGCCTGTGACTTGATCGCCGTGCGGGGTATATATCTGAGCCCGTGGGGTCCAAGCTCAATGGCCCACTTGGCAATCCGGCCAGTTACCTCTCTGTTTTGAATGATGTCACCCAGAGGAGCTGAACTGACTACTGTGATAGGATGGCCCTGAAAATAGTGTTTGAGCTTCCGGCTTGCCATAAACACCCCATACAACAGCTTCTGCCAATGCGGATACCTCTGCTTTGACTCAATGAGCACCTCACTGATATAATAAACCGGGCGTTGAAATGGATACTCTTTGCCAGGCTCTTTGCGCTCTACCACAATGGCTACGCTGACAGCCCGGGCATTAGCAGCCACATATAATAATAAGGGCTCTTTATCGATCAGTGCTGCCAGCACGGGCGGTTCCACGAGCTGTTTCTTCAGATCTTCAAACGCCTTATCAGCTGCTTCACTCCAGACAAAGTTATCTGTTTTCTTGAGCATCTGATATAAGGGAATGGCCTTCTCTCCAAGGCGGCTAATAAACCGGCTCAAGGCTGTAATCCGGCCGGCCAGACGTTGCACATCATTAATACACGCCGGTTTAGCCAGGGACGTAATCGCTACAATCTTTTCCGGATTAGCCTCAATGCCTCTGTTTGAAACCAGAAAGCCTAAGAGCTTGCCTATCGGGACACCGAAAACACACTTCTCCGGATTGAGCATCATCTTGTAGACCCGGAGATTGTCAAAAGTTTCCCGTAGATCATCTATCAAAGTCTCGTCCTTTCTGGATTTGACCACAATATCATCTACATACGCATGGACATTGCGCCCAATTTTCTTATGAAGGCAATTCTGAACACGTCGCTGGTAAGTTGCCTGGGCACTCTTGAGTCCAAAGGGCATGGAAACATAGCAGAAGGCTCCAAAGGGAGTTATAAAGGCTATCTTCTCCTAGTCCTTAACTACCATTTTGATCTGATGATAACCAGAGTAAGCATCCAAAAAACACAAACGGTCACAACCCGCCGTAGCATCAATTATCTGATCAATGCGAGGGAGAGAAAAGGGGTCTGCAGGGAAAGCCTTGTTTAAATCTGTGTAGTCCACACACATGCGCCAAGTGCCGTTTTTCCTAAGAACCAGCACCGGATTGGCTAACCACTCTGGATGAAAAACTTCAACAATAAACCCAGCAGCCAACAAACGGGCGACCTCTTCACCTATAGCCTTGCGCCTTTCCTCGTTGAAGCGGTGAAGGAACTGTCAGACCAGTTTGAATTTCGGATCAATGTTGAGTGTGTGCTCAGCGAGTTCTCTCGGTGCACCTGGCATGTCAGAAGGTTTCCATGCAAAGATGTCCCGATTCTCACGGATGAACTCGATGAGCGCGCTTTCCTATTTGGGATCCAGGTTAGCGCTGATGCTGAACTGTTTGGATGAATTGCCAGGGACAAAGTCAACCATCTTAGTATCTGTAGCTGATTTGAACTTCAATGATGGATCATGTTCCGTGGTTGGGTTTTTCAAGGAGGTCATGTCTGCCGGATCAACTTGCTCCTTATAGAATGTTAACTCCTCCGTGGCACAAACCGACTCAGCATAAGCCGCATCGCCTTCTTCACACTCCAAAGCAATCTTTCTACTTTCATGTACTGTGATAGTCCCCTTATGACCTGGCATTTTAAGCTGCAGGTAAACATAACATGGCCTTGCCATAAACTTAGCATAAACCGGCCGCCCAAATAGAGCGTGGTACGGACTTTTGATCTTCACCACCTCAAATGTCACTGTTTCTAACTTTGAATCGTAGTCATCTCCAAAAGCTACCTCCAAAGCTATCTTACCAACAGGATATGCAGACTTACCAGGCACCACACCATGAAATACCGTATTTGACGGTTTAAGATCCTTATCTGTCAACCCCATACGGTGGAATGTATCATAATACAAAATATTGATACTACTTCCCCCATCCATGAGCACTTTAGTGAACTTGTATCCCCCAACTTGAGGGGCTACCACCAAGGCCAAATGACCTGGATTATCAACCCGGGGCGGGTAATCTTCTCTGCTCCACAAAATAGGTTGCTCCGACCAGCGTAAATACTGAGGTACTGCCGGCTCAACAGAGTTGACTACCCTTTTGTGAAGCTTCTGATCGCGTTTGCACAAACTAGTAGTGAAGACATGATATTGCCCGCTGTTCAGCTGTTTCGGATTGCTTTGATAACCCGACTGCTGCTGCTGCTGACTCCCCTGATGGTTGTAACCTCCCTGGTTGCCTTGGTGTCCTTGATTGACGTGTCTGGTTTGATTGCCTGGAAACCCTGAACCGGAACCACCGCCTCCGTAACCCGGCCCGTGGAAACCTCCTCCTGAACCGCCGGGCGGGCCGTTGTCATATTGGAACATATTGGAATTCTTGAAATCCCGCATGATATAACAATCTTTCTAGAGATGTGATGCCGGTTTCTCCTTTGATCCGCAGCCATGAGTGTTGACATGTCGTTGCAGTGACGTTTGAGCCTTCCCAACTTCTGTTTCAATGGTTTGAAACCGCAATTACCCTCTAACATTAACACTGCGGCGTCTGCGTTGATACGATCTGACGAATGCAAAATCGCCGAGACCCGTTTGACCCAATGGGTCGTGGACTCCCCTTCCTCTTGGACACAAGCGGCCAGATCTACAATTGACATCGGCTGCTTACACATATCCTTGAAGTTCTGGATAAACCGGTGCTTCAATTCGGCCCATGATCCAATAGAGTTGGTCGGCAAGCTCTTCAACCAAGTGCGAGCTGTTCCTTCCAACAGCATGGTGAAATATTTAGCACACACCGCCTCGTCCACATCTAACATCTCCATTGCCATCTCATAGCTCTCCACCCATGCCTCTGGCTGCAAATCGGCGGTATAATTTGGTACCTTACGAGGTCCCTTGAAATCCTTGGGTAGTCGCACATTACGCAAAGCAGGAGATAAACACGGTACCCCTAAGGAACTGAACATCGCCCCTGGCTCCACGGAAGCAGTGGGGTGAACCGGAGTATGCTGTCGTGCCTCGTGTCGAGCTGTCAACTCGGCCTCTCGACGTGCGCGGCCATGATCCACAACATCTTGTGCATTAGCACCTTCCCCAGCCGGGTTATTCCCTCGTGGCAAATCTCGGCGGCGTGCACTACTGGACACGGCCGGTTCGTCTTCCACGTGTCTGCTATAACTCCGGATTGGGCGGGGAGTGGAGTGAATCCTCTCACGGCTGTGTGAATATGCTTGCTGTTGATTTAGTGCTGTCTGAAGGAGATCCCTGGCCCGACGTGCTTCCACTGCCATTGGTGACTCGCCGTCGGTTGGGAGGGCCGCCAGGCGTGACGCAGCGGCTACAATGTTGTCCAACGGGTTGGAATAATGCCCGGGCGGCATTGATGGTACAATGTTGTTCTGGCGAGGCAGGTCCGTCATGCGCGGCTGAACCGGCGCTCCTGCGCCTGGCGTGTTGAAAAGATTCTGTGGCTCATAAACTGATGGGAGATGTGATCGGTACCTTCTCCTCATGACTTCCTCTGAAGCATTCTGATCCAGTCTAATCCGGTAAGCCTGTGCTTCCAACTCGGCCCGCTCCGTAGCCATCCTGGCGTTCTCTGCTGCCAGGTCCGCCTTGGCCTGGGCTATCTGATCTTTCACCTTTGCAATCTCCGTATCGTGCTGATCCCTAGCTGCTGCGTCTACCTCCGCGGACAACAATGTTGTCAGAGCGTCGAAAAAAATCAGATAAGACTTGGGCCGGAGGTGGCGCCGAGCTTCCTGCCCCTGCTGGTGTGGCCGTTGTTGAACCGGAGAGCATTGCTACGGCGGTAGATGAATGAGGCGCCGATTGTGTGCCGGCCATGAAGATGGAGGCCCGGTTTGGCAGACCGGGGGAATTCGGAATACTGTTGCCCTCGGATCCTCCCTCAATCCGACCGTCCTGCAACTGGTAAAGCGATTCGGTTTCTCCAGAAGACTCGTCATCAGAGCAGACTACGGTTTCTCCTTCGGACACCGGTCCGTCCTCGTGCCCTGATCCATGGACGACACCCACGAAACATGCCTTGCCTCGGGCTGAACCGGCAAAGGACTTGCACGCCGAGCCGTTTCGATGATGTCGGTGCAGATGTCCGGCTCGGGGGTCGGTTCGCTGATCTTGCCGATGAAGACGTGAATCCCACCAAAGGGGACCTGGTACCCGTATTCGATTGAATCAGCCTCGGGACCCCATCCTGTGTTTTCGATGTAGAGCTTGCCGCGGCGACTCTTCGTCATCCGGCCCACAGCGTATCCCTTAAGTCCATCGAAGCTGCCCTTCAAGAACTCGAAACCATCGTGCGATAGCCCCACGGTGGGCGCCAACTGTCGTGGGTTTGTCACAGCAGATGTCCTCGTGAAAGGACTTAGTTGTGGAGCCATCGCAACGGGTTAGCTTAAAGGGGTTAAACCGGACAAGGGGACACGGGAGTTTATACTAGTTCGGCCCCTTCGATGAAGGTAAAAGCCTACGTCTAGTTGTGATTGGTATTGGTAGGGTTTCAAAGGCCAGGGAGCGAATCCGCTTTGTCTGGCTTTCGAGTTGTTGTTGTCTGTCCCTAAACCGTGGTTGGGTCGTCCCTTTATATACATAGGTTGACGCCCGCCGGGCTACAGAGTCCCGAAGTCGGTTTATAAACGTATCCGGTTCGGCCTCTCTCTTTCTATCTTACTATACAAGTTACATGACTAGGCCGGTTTACATTTACATACTGTAACTCGCCTTTGGGCCCTCCATAAAGCGCTAGCATCTTTACGTCTTCATGGGCTTCTAATCTTCAAGGAGTCAACCCAGCTACATAAGGCCGGTTTACCTCCAGTAGTAATATCCCCAACATTAGGCCCCAGATTGGTTTGAACTTGTTCATGTCAATCTTCCACACTTTAGAAAAAATCTTCTGTCTTGTCTTCATTTTTAATCTTGTAAACCGCCATGACGTCATACTTTAAAATTACGATAAATCGTCCTGACGTCATCTGTCTGTTGATATCGGAGATTTCCTTCATTTAATATATATCCAGAATTATGCGTTTGATACAGATTACTACAAACTGTTCTGTTTTTGACAAATTCTGTTTTTCGTGTGTTGTTTGCTTATTTTGATGAATATATGGCTAGTAATGGAGTTTATAAACCATAGAAAAGTTGGAATACAGTAGGTTTAACACCAATATAAATAAAGAATGAGTTCATTACAGTACCTTGAAGTGGTGTTTTGTTTTCTTTCGCTAACGGAGCTCACGAGATTTTCTGTTAAGTTTTGTGTTGTGAAGTTTTCAAGTTTTGGGTAAAGATTTGATAGATTATGGAACAAGGAGTGTCAAGAGCCTAATCTTGGGGATGCCCAAGGCACCCCAAGGTAAAATCCAAGGACACCAAAAAGCCTAAGCTTGGGGATGCCCCGGAAGGCATCCCGTTTTTGTCTTCATTCATCTGTAACTTTACTTGGAGCTATATTTTTATTCACCACATGATATGTGTTTTGCTTGGACGTCTTGTATGATTTGAGTCGTTGCTTTTTAGTTTACCACAATCATCCTTTCTGTACACATCTTTTGAGAGACACACACATGAATCGGAATTTATTAGAATACTCCATGTGCTTCACTTATACCTTTTGAGCTATATAGCTTTTGCTCTAGTGCTTCACTTATATCTTTTAGAGCACGATTGTGGTTTTATTTTATAGAAATAATTGATCTCTCATGCTTCACTTATATTATTTTGAGAGTCCTTTAGAACAGCATAGTAATTTGCTTTTAGGCATAATAAAAACTTTCATATAAGTGCATTGAATGCTATGAGAAGTTTGATACTTGATAATTGTTTTGAGATATGGAGATGGTGGTATTAGAGTCATGCTAGTTGAGTAGTTGTGAATTTGAGAAATACTTGTGTTGAAGTTTGTGATTCCCGTAGCATGCGCGTATGGTGAACCGTTATGTGATGAAGTCGGAGCATGATTTATTTATTGATTGTCTTCCTTATGAGTGGCGGTCGGGGATGAGCGATGGTCTTTTCCTACCAATCTATCCCCCTAGGAGCATGCACGTAGTACTTTGTTTCGATAACTAATAGATTTTTGCAATAAGTATGAGTTCTTTATGACTAATGTTGAGTCCATGGATTATACGCACTCTCACCCTTCCACATTTGCTAGCCTCTCTATTACCGCACACTTTTCCCCGGTATCATACACCCACCATATACCTTCCTCAAAACAACCACCATACCTACCTATTATGGCATTTCCATAGCCATTCCAAGATATACTGCCATGCAACTTTCCACCGTTCCGTTTGTTATGACATGCTTCATCATTGTCATATTGCCATGCATAATCATGTAGTTGACATCGTATTTGTGGCAAAGCCACCGTTCATAATTTTTTCATACATGTCACTCTTGATTCATTCCCGGCACACCGCCGGAGGCATTCACATATATTCATATTTTGTTCTAAGTATTGAGTTGTAATTTTTGAGTTGTAAGTAAAAAGAAGTGCGATGATCTTCATTATTAGAGCATTGTCCCGGTGAGGAAAGGATGATGGAGACTATGATTCCCCCACAAGTCGGGATGAGACTCCAGACGAAAAAAAATGAAAAGAGGCCAAAAGAAAAAAAAAGAAAGAAGGCCCAAATAAAAAAGTGAGAGAAAAAGAGAGAAGGGACAATGTTACTATCCTTTTTCCACACTTGTGCTTCAAAGTAGCACCATGGTCTTCATGGTAGAGAGCCTCCTATGTTGTCACTTTCATAAACTAGTGGGAATTTTTCATTATAGAACTTGGCTTGTATATTCCAATGACGGGCTTCCTCAAATTGCCCTAGGTCTTCGTGAGCAAGCAAGTTGGATGCACACCCACTTAGTTTCTTTTGTTGAGCTTTCATACACTTATAGCTCTAGTGCATCCATTGCATGGCAATCCCTACTCACTCACATTGATATCTATTGATGGGCATCTCCATAGCCCGTTGATACGCCTAGTTGATGTGAGACTATCTTCTCCTTTTTTGTCTCCTCCATAACCACCATTCTATTCCACCTATAGTGCTATGTCCATGGCTCACGCTCTTGTATTGCACGAAAGTTGAAAAAGTTTGAGAACATCAAAAGTATGAAACAATTTCTTGGCTTGTCATCGGGGTTGTGCATGATGTAATCTTCTTTTCTAGTGTGTTTGTCGAGATCCGATGAATTGTGGGTTTATGATCAAGATTATCTATGAACAATATTTGAATCTTCTCTGAATTCTTTTATGTATGATTGGTTATCTTTGCAAGTCTCTTCGAATTATCAGTTTGGTTTGGCCTACTAGATTGATCTTTCTTGCAATGGGAGAAGTGCTTAGCTTTGGGTTCAATCTTGCGGTGCTCGATCCCAGTGATAGTAGGGGAAACGACACGTATTGTATTGTTACCATCGAGGATAAAAAGATGGGGGTTATATCATATTGCATGAGTTTATCCCTCTACATCATGTCATCTTGCTTAAAGCGTTACTCCGTTCTTATGAACTTAATAGTCTAGATGCATGCTGGATAGCGGTCGACGTGTGGAGTAATAGTAGTAGATGCAGGCAGGACTCGGTCTACTTGTCACGGATGTGATGCCTATATACATGATCATACCTAGATATTCTCATAACTATGCTCAATTCTATCAATTGCTCGACAGTAATTTGTTCACCCACTGTAATACTTATGCTATCTTGAGAGAAGCCACTAATGAAACCTATGGCCCCTGGGTCTATTTTCGACCATACAAGTTTCTAATCTATTTTATTTTGCGATCTTTACTTTCAATTTACATCATAAAAATACCAAAAATATTTATCTTATTATTATTATCTCTATCATATCTCACTCTTGCAAGAGGCCGTGAAGGGATTGACAACCCCTTTATCGCATTGGTTGCGAGGTTCTTATTTGTTTGTGTAGGTACGAGGTGACTTGCGCGTGGTCTCCTACTAGATTGATACCTTGGTTCTCAAAAACTGAGGGAAATACTTACGCTGTTTTGCTGCATCACCCTTTCCTCTTCAAGGAAAAACCAACGCATGCTCAAGAGGTAGCAAGAGGTCGGGGGGAGAGAGGTCGGGAGGAGTTCATGGTCCATGCATCCTGCCCGGAGACAGTGCCACTGGGAGGGGCGTATGCAAGGCAGTGAGTGCAAGGTCACGCACCGGACCGGACCTCCAGCGATGGCACAGTAGCAATTGCGCCGCTGTGTGCCTGTGGATTTGAAAACTCTAGGCTTCTTGATCTTGGTTAATACGTACTATTATGTGAACAGCCAAACTGCAAAAAAACAAGAATCCCTCTATTCTCTCGTCGTCATTGCTTGTCTTCTGCTCTTAAAATCTTCCTCGATCCTTTGCACGAACCTTGCACGCAACAACACAGAGCGCCCATTGCAGCTGCCCTTTGCCTTCATTTTCGGTGATGCGTCATGCATGCCAGATTTTGATTAACAAGACAAGCTAATTGGTCATAATTTGCAATGGCACCTATCATTTAAACACAATCTGCATAGGAAAATTGAAAAAATGTTAGAGCAGAACAAACCATCACAGGGAAGTGCAGTTTGAATCTCATCTGCCAATGGAAATAGGCCAGACAAATAAAATTGAATTAGTTGAGAAAAGTAAGTACTACTACGACATATAGTAATGAAAGGAGAAAGAGGAGGCATAAGCTAAGTCTATAGCTATAAACATAAACATTAGGTCTCCATGAACAGAGACGTAGGCACAACAAAATAAAAGGAGACATGAATGGAAGGAAGGAGATGAATTTTTACTACACGTACTTGTGGAAGGAAGATGATAGCTGTAGTAGCATGGCAACATGTGAGAGGAACACCGACGCGTCGGCAGCGCTTGTTCTTTCAGGCCGTTGATGGAGGCAGAGCGCCGGTGTCCGTGGGCAGAAAAGCACGCATGATGTGAAGGTGCGGCGACGCGTGGTGTTGTGGGTTTGTCACGGCAGATGTCCTCGTGAAAGGACTTAGTTGTGGAGCCATCGCAACGGGTTAGCTTAAAGGGGTTAAACCGGACAAGGGGACATGGGAGTTTATATTAGTTCGGCCCCTTCGATGAAGGTAAAAGCCTACGTCTAGTTGTGATTGGTATTGGTAGGGTTTCAAAGGCCAGGGAGCGAATCCGCTTTGTCTGGCTTTCAAGTTGTTGTTGTCTGTCCCTAAACCGTGGTTGGGTCGTCCCTTTATATACATAGGTTGACGCCCGCCGGGCTACAGAGTCCCGAAGTCGGTTTATAAACGTATCCAGTTCGGCCTCTCTCTTTCTATCTTACTATACAAGTTACATGACTAGGCCGGTTTACATTTACATACTGTAACTCGCCTTTGGGCCCTCCGTAAAGCGCTAGCATCTTTACGTCTTCATGGGCTTATAATCTTCAAGGAGTCAACCCGGCTACATAAGGCCGGTTTACCTCCAGTAGTAATATCCCCAGCACGTGGAGTGCTAGCGCCTCACGCGGGGGCTCAGGCAGCGGCAGCACGCCCCAGCAATCGATGTTGTAAAGTGTGGAGAAGATATTGGTCGACCTGCAGGCGACGCCGTCGTGCAGTATGCCAGCAGCTCCCCGGAGACAACTTTTATCGATGGAGCAGCTAGACGGTGTAGTCGGCTCCTCCGTGGTGATGGCTGTTGCTCCTTCTCCATAGATGCCCGACGGCGGCCCTGGCGTTACTCTCGCTGGAACGATGTGAAATAGACCGGAGGAAGCCTTGGTGGGGCGGGGACGACGATGCAGGTTCTCGCTCCGTAGAGCAGCATCGGCTCGGCGCACCTCCTTCCTGGTTCGGCCCCTAGTGGCGGCGACGGAGCCCCCCTATGCAGCTGCACCCTCGGCGATCCCTGGTTGGTCCCTTGTGTAGCTCAATTGACTACACGCCCAGCGGATGCCCTCTATATCTCCGGCAGCTTTCGGTCTTTCCATGGCGAGGGAGTCCTGGATTAGGGGGTATTCGGACAGCCGGACTATATCCTTTGGCCGGATTGTGGACTATGAAGATACAAGATTGAAGACTTCATCCCGTGTCCGGATAGGACTCTCCTTGGCGTGGAAGGCAAGCTTGGCAGTACGGATATGTAGATCTCCTTCCTTGTAACCGACTCTGTGTAACCCTAGCCCCCTCTGGTGTCTATATAAACTGGAGGATTTAGTCCATAGGACCAACAACAACAATCATACCATAGGCTAGCTTCTAGGGTTTAGCCTCTCTGATCTCGTGGTAGATCAAATCTTGCACTACTCATATTATCAAGAATAATCAAGCAGGACGTAGGGTATTACCTCCATCAAGAGGGCCCGAACCTGGGTAAACATCGTGTCCCCTGCCTCTTGTTACCATCTGCCTAGACACATAGTTCGGGACCCCCTACCCGAGATCCGCCGGTTTTGACACCGACATTGGTTCTTTCATTGAGAGTTCCTCTGTGTCATCATCGTTAGGCTGGATGGCTCCTTCAATCATCGATAGCGATGCAGTCCGGGGTGAGACTTTTCTCCTTGAACAGATCTTTGTATTCGGCGGCTTCGCACTGCGGGCCAACTCGCTTGGCCATCTGGAGCAGATCGAGAGTTACGCCCCTGGCCAGCAGGTCGGGTTTGGAAGCTTAAACTTCACGGCCGACATCCACGGAGACTTGATCTTCGACGGATTCGAGCCCTTGCTGAGTGCGCCGCACGGTCTCGATGAGCATGATTTAGCACTACCATCGGATAGTGTTCGGGAGATCGCACCGGCGACTGCTCCGACCCTCAATTCGGAGCCAGTTGCGCCATCCAAGGACGGGTGGATAGACCCCGCCACGGAGGCCGCATCTTCAGCGGCGATCGAGTCAAATACTGACCTTACCCTTGACGGGAGCCGTGACGCCGAACTACCGGATTCTTCCCCGGCCACGGACTCCGAACCTCCTGCGCCCGTGCCTATCAAATCCAACTGGGCACCGATCATGTAGATCACCTCCGCGGATATCTTTCAGCACTTGCCCTTCGGCGACATACTGAACTCGTTAAGGTCTCTCTCCTTGTCAGGAGAGTCCTGGCCAAACTATGTCCAGCAGGATTGGGATGCGGATGACGAAGAAATTCGCCGCCCACCCACCACCCACTTAGTAGCCACTGTCGACGATTTGACCGACATGCTCAACTTCGACTCCGAAGACATCGACGACATGGACGACGATGCAGGAGACGAATAGGGACCACTGCCCACAGGGCACGAGACTCCCACTTCATCATATGATGTATACATGGTGGACACACCCAAAAAAAACGACGACGAGGAACGGAAGGACGCAGCGAAGGATCGTTCCCTCGAGAAGTTGTCAAAACGGCGACATAAGCGCCGCTCCAAATCCCGCCTCGGCAGAAACAACGATCATACAAACCCAACGATAGAGCAGGGTGAGCCAGCGGACGACAAACACGGCATCGAAGCACCGTCCGACCACGGCAACACAGAGAATCAAACCGAACAACCCGACTCCGACGAAGATAACAGTCCGGATGCCATCACACCGGACAAGCATCCGGAGCAACAGAATACCCATCAAAGGCTTGTTGCCACTGCGAGGAGTCTGAAAAAGCAGAAGCAAAGGCTCAGGGCTGCACAAGACACACTCAGAATTAGATGGAGTGAAGTACTCAACACTGCAGCAAAGTACGGCGGTAGTCGCCACACGAAGAGCTACCCGAAGCGAAAGCTGCTACCTGAATTCGATGAGGAGGCCTTAGATCCCCCGCAATCAAAAAACAAAACAGCCATCCGGTCGGATAGACGACCTTGTGGCCAACCTGGAGCGGCAAACGATGCCGCACACAAGGCAATACGCGATCCACGTGAGGGCTTGCATCAAAAGGACGGCGCAACCAGATCCATCTACGGGCCAAGCAAGCGCGGTCCAGCATGCAATGCAACACAACAAAAATCCGAACACCATGGTACACCCATATACAGGGGTGCCGCACACCCCCTATGTTTCACCGATGAGGTGCTGGACCATGAATTTCCAGAGGGATTCAAACCCGTAAACATAGAGGCGTATGATGGAATGACAGACCCTGGGGTCTGGATTGAGGACTACATCCTCCATATCCACATGGCTCGAGGAGACGATCTCCATGCCATCAAGTACTTACCCCTCAGCTCAAAGGGCCAGCTCGGCACTAGCTTAAAAGCCTCCCTAAAAACTCCATTGGAAGCTGGGAAGAGCTCGAGGACGCTTTTCGAGCAAATTTTCAAGGGACCTATGTCCGACCACCGGATGCAGACGATTTAAGTCATATAACTCAACAGCCCAGAGAGTCAGCCCGAAAGCTTTGGAACAGGTTTCTCACTAAAAAGAACCAAATAGTCGACTGTCTGGATGCCGAAGCCTTAGCAGCTTTCAAGCACAGTGTTCAAGATTAATGGCTTGCCAGACACCTCGGCCAAGAAAAGCCGAGAACAATGGCAGCATTAACAAGCCTCATGACCCGCTTTTGCACGGGCGAGGACAGCTGGTTAGCCCGATGCAGCACCAGCGACCCAAGTACATCCGAAGTCAGGGATGGAAACGGGAAGTCACGACGCAGCAAAAACAAGCGCCGGAATAAAGAAGACAGCCCAAAGAGCACGGCGGTAAACGCCGGATTCGGAAGCTCTCGGCCAGGTCATCAAAAGCTGCCCTCCAAAGGCAACAGAGACGAACTGTCCAGCCTGAACAAGATTCTAGACAAACTATGTCAGATCCATAGCACCCCCGATAAACCTGCAAATCATACCCACAAAGAATGTTGGGTCTTCAAGCAGTCCGGCAAACTTAACGCCAAACACAAGGGGCAAGACACACCAAGCGAAGACTAGGACGACCCTCGCAAGCAAAGCACTGGGGAACAGAAGAAATTCCCACCAGAAGTCAAAACAGTAAACGTGTTACACGTGATGAAGGGGAGAAACAAAGCAGCACTCCTAGAGACACATGCCCCAGGGCCTACCACCATGGAGTTCTGCCACTGGTCGTCCAAACCGATCACCTTTGACCATCGAGATTACTCGGCAAGTATCCGACATGCAGGATGGGCTGCCTTGGTGTTAGACCCGATAATTGACGGATACTACTTCACACGAGTCCTGACAGACGGCGGCAGTAGTTTAAATCTGATATATCAGGACACAGTCCGCAAAATGGGGATAGACCCAACAAAAATCAGCCATAGCAATACTACCTTTAAAGGAGTAACGCCAGGCCCAGAAGCCCATTGTACGGGCTCCCTGCTACTAGAGGTTATATTCGGCTCTCCCGATAACTTCCGCGGCGAAAAGTTAACCTTCCGCATCGCTCCATTCCAAAGTGGCTATCAAGCACTACTCGGACGCGAAGCTTTCGCTCGCTTTAATGCAATACCACACTACGCTTCTCTCATGCTTAAGATGCCCAGTCCACGTGGCATCATTACAGTAAATGGAAATATTGAGCGCTCCTTGCACGCGGAAGACCGTGCGGCTGCCTTGGCGGCCGCACACTAAACGGCCTCACCAACTAGAGCATCTGACAGGTCGTTAAGACCACGGACACGGTTAGACGAGTCCGGTGCAGCTATATATATATGATACAGGTTTGATGGCTATACCCCTATAACAATACAAGGGGCTCAACGCGTGTAAACAAGTGACAATTAAGCTCAATTTTACTCAACTTGAACTGTATATGGTTTATTTAGTATAACCTACCTTTTGCACGACAACTTTTCGACTAAGTTCCTCTCTTTTACAGATGACCATCGTGCTACACCCGTCTAGGATACGGCACAACGGAGACACAGGCGCAAACGTGCAGCAGGGACCCGTTCCAAGGATTCTTTTTAGATTAAGACCCTGCGTAAACCTTTTTTACTGTCTCTTGTTGATACACATCCCCCGAATTCTCACTACAATTGAGAAGGATGCTGACGTATTGGCATGTGGCCACGTCAGAATATTGCACGTACCTGGACACCAGGGGCTTATTACAAAGGGCACTGTTTAGCCCAGTTTACATCATAAAGACCGAATACCTTAGGGAGTGTTCGGCGTCGCGAGTTTGGCCTTATATGCATCAGCTCCGAATCATGTCTTTGGTCAAATGTTGGGTTTACCCGGCTCCTGTGTTTTGCTGCCTTACATTCCACTCTATCGGCTAAGGCGGCACCAGGAGAACTACTACGATTGTGCCCTAGTTCATCCGGAAGAGCACCTCAGTAGAGAAAGCCGAAAACTGACTGTCATGATATAGCGTGAGACTGGTCAACCACTCGATGACCTAGCGGAATCTTCGGGATTCCTCTGGTTGGACTAAGGGCCGTTTCCCGGCCAGGCATGTAAGTGCCCCGAATTCGGATGAGCGCGGAGCCACTAGGGGCTATATAGTAGCCCCACTGGCATACTCCTCTGGCTAAGTGAAAGTGTTAAAGTATTATAGTCCGATTGCCTAGTTCGTTGCGCTATCACCTCCTTAATGGACCAAGACGTTGGATCAAGTGTGAACATGTGTCTTCTGCGAACACCTCCGCATTATATGCGTGGGGGCTGAAGCCGACGACTACCATCTTTCAGGTTATATACATATATACATACACGGCCGCACATGAGGCATCATAGTACTTTCGGGCAAAAGTATAAATACAACCTTGATAAACTCAATAAAACATTGTTTTTACAATGGGAATACATGTCACTCAAACATAATATTCTTCGAGCATTGAGCCTCTATCGAACGAGCGCCTTCAAGAACTTCTTCAAAGTAGTGCTCGGCAACCACTCGGCTTATGGCCGAACCCTGTGCCGCAATAGTGGTGGCATCCATCTCAGCCCAGTATGTTTTGACACGGGCAAGGGCCATCCGCGAGCCTTCTATGCACGCCGACCTCTTTACAGCATCGATACGTGGCACAGCACCAAGGAATTATTGCACTAAGCTAAAGTAGCTATTCGGCTTAGGCCCTCCCGGCCACAGATGATCCACAAAGGACCTCATGGCAAGTCCGGATAATCTATGGAGCTCGTCCCACTCGTCCATTTGCTCATTCAACAGTAGCGGATGGGCTGGAGCATGAAACTGTGACCAAAACAGTTTTTCCACTTCGCGATCTTTTTTTATCTCGGAAGTATTCGGCCGCATCGGCAGCACTCGCCGCTAAGTCCAGATAAGCGTCCACAGAACTCCATAGCCGGTCCATAGGTGCATACTTCGGATCCCCGAACTTAGTTCGCAACAAGAAGGGCTTCCCAGATACAATATCCACAGCTTGATGCAGATCCTCCTTCGTCGCTCTAATTTTGGAGCGGGCTTCCTTGGCAGCCACCCGGGCCTTTTCCAGGTCCGTCGCCTTCGCCCGGTTTTCTTCTTCAAGAAGCCGGTAACGGTCAGCAGCATCTCTTAACTCTACAGCCATCTTGGCTATCTTTTCTTTGCTCTCGCAATGCGCGGCCTATTCAGCCCTTAACTCTTCGGCCGCTGTTAAAGCGGCCGCATTGCTACTCCTTGCTTACTCCTTGGCTCGGGCAAGCTCTGCCCGAAGGTTCTCCACGGTGGCAGCTCCATCTGCAGTCACAACATATTAAAGATACGGGCATCATGCTGCTCTTATTACATGACAATCACCAGAAAAATCACTCACCCTGTGCCTTGTCAAGCCACTTGTTAACAAGCACGATGTCGGCATCTGCCGCATCCAGTTGCCGCCTTAGTTCGGCAAACCCATCAGTCCGGCTAGCCACCGAAGCTTCAATCACCTGCACATAAAGGCGGTCTAGTTACTACCTGGGACTATGATCCTCTGTTTGCCGCCGTTTTCGATGACAACCAGAGTCTCAGGGGCTACTATCTACACGGGGCACATCTAAAAATGTGCGGTACTGTCAAATATGTACATCATTTCGCGTACCTCCAAACCCGTCAGTAGACTCATAAAGGCTTCATGCAACCCGCTTTCGGCGAACGAAATCCTTTCAATCACCATACCCATCAACGTGCGGTGCTCTTTTGAGATAGCCGCTTGCTCTAGCAGATCCCTCAGTACATCCGACCGCACACCAGACGGTGCCGGACTCTTTCGATTGCTCTCTTCAAGAGTCGGATACTGAGGACTTCGGGTGGCCATAGGATTACCTTCTGGCCTTGCCGGATCAGGAGAAACCCTCCGCGACGACACTTCGGGGCCGCCCGCCTCATGAGGCGGTATGGCAGGGGGAGGCGTTTCGCTCTCCATCATCTCTGGAAGAAGATCCCCTGAAGACGAGCTCTGCTGAGAAGGGCTAAGATCCGAACTGCAAGATAAATTCTTCGGTTATCTTCCTCAGAAGTAAGGCGAGATATTTTCATTATTAAGTACCCTTTTACTTACAGCTCGGTGGAGGGCTGATCCCCTTGAGGGCATAGTGCGGCCGGGGTAGCCCCTGGGGCAGGACCCTCCGGCGAAGATTTCTTCCCCCGTTTGGAGACCATTGTCTCCGGGTCCTCGGAGGCGGTCCTCTTCGGTCCCTGGGGAGAGGAAGTTTCAGTCCCTCCTCCCCGGCTAACCTCCTTCGCGGAGGCGCTAGCCTCCTTGTTCCCCCCTTTATCTTCTCCTGAGGGCGCTTGATAAGGCGCGATCTCCAGCATCCTGGTTAGCACGGGACTTGGTGATGTCTCAGGGAGGGGGGCCGGACACCTGATCAACTTTGCCTTTGCTATCCAATCTTGGTCAAAGAGCGGCTTTTTTAGGGCGACATTGCGATAAATAAACGGACAGTGTGTTCGGATGCGGGGCTACTTACTTGGGTATCCGGGCGATTGCAGCTCAGACCTGCATCCTCAGTGATGTCCGGACACATTATTTGTGGTCCGAAGAACAATTTGTACATCTCCTCGGGCATCATGCCGAGGAGGTGTTAAATAGCACGCGGTCCTTCCGGGTTGAATTCCCACATGCGAAGGGGCCGACGTTTGCAAGGCTGGACTCGACGAACTAGCATAACTTGCACTACCATAACCAGACTGAAATCTCTCTCAAAGAGATCTCGGATACGGCTTTGCAGTATTGGCACGTCCTTGCCTGGACCCTAGCTCAGCCCCCTGCTGATCCATGACGTCAGTTGTGGTGGGGGGCCTAAGCGAAAGGTGGAGGCCGCTACCCACTTGGCACTTCAGGGAGCCGTGATGTAGAACCACTCCCGCTGCCACAATTCGGACACATCTGGGAAATTAACCTCAGGCCATGGAGCGTCAGCAATTTTGCTTATTAAAGCGCCTCCGCACGCTGCGTGCTGCCCCTCGATCATCTTTGGATTCACATCGAAGGTCTTGAGCCACAGGCCGAAGTGAGGGGTAATGTGGAGGAAGGCCTCACATACGACAATAAATGACAAAATGTGAAGAAGGGAATCCGGGGCCAGATCGTGAAAATCTAGCCCATAATAGAACATAAGACCCCTAACAAAGGGATCCAGAGCGAGGCCTAGTCCTCGGAGGAAGTGGGAGACGAACACGACGCTCTCGTTGGGTTCAGGAGTAGGGACGACCTGCCCTCGGGCGGGCAGCCTATGCGAAATTTCGGCGGTCAGATATCTGGCCTCCCTCAACTTTTTGATGTCCTCCTCTGTAACGGAGGAAGGCATCCACTGGCCTTGAAGGCTGGATCCGGACATGATTGAAGGTCTGAAGCGCCTGACCTGAGCTTTGGGTGTTAGAACTCGAGGCGGGGGAAGGATTTGATTGAGCACGAGAGGGAAAAAGAAAAAGCATTGTCCCCTTTATAAAGAGGGTGAATATCAAGCGTCCTCCTCATGGCCATTTAGGACTTGCCTGAGATCTAGGAGTCCTACCAATAGGCATGGTTGGGTTACCCACGTCCGTATCGATGAGAATCCTGTAATAAAGGGGACATGATCTCTGCTTTGACAAGACGTGCCAAGGAAACCGCCTCGCGAAATACGCTGAGATGGGTTATGGAAAACGATTCGAATAAAGACCTGACTATGGTGTGATGTCACACTACAGGGTACGTCAGCAGATTAGATTTATGGAAATATTATTCTCTCTACGGTGGTATGTGAAACTTGTTTTGCAGAGCCGGACACGATCCTCGTGTTCAAAATCTTCTATGAAGTATTCGGAGGAGGAACCCGCCTTGCAATGCCGAAGACAATCTACGCGCCGGACTCATCGTCATTGAAGTCTAGTTCAGGGGCTACTGAGGGAGTCCTGGATTAGGGGGTATTCGGACAGCCGAACTATATCCTTTGGCCGGACTGTTGGACTATGAAGATACAAGATTGAAAACTTCGTCCCGTGTCCGGATAGGACTCTCCTTAGCGTGGAAGGCAAGCTTGGCGGTACGGATATGTAGATCTCTTTCCTTGTAACCGACTCTGTGTAATTCTAGCCCCTCCGATGTCTATATAAACCGAAGGGTTTAGTCCGTAGGACCAACAACAACAATCATATCATAGGCTAGCTTCTAGGGTTTAGCCTCTCTGATCTCGTGGCAGATCAAATCTTGTACTATTCATATTATCAAGAACAATCAAGCAGGACGTAGGGTATTATCTTCCATCAAGACGGCCCGAATCTGGGTAAACATCATGTCCCCTGCCTCCTGTTACCATCCGCCTAGACGCACAGTTCGGGACCCCCTACCCGAGATCCGTCGGTTTTGGCACTGACACATGACTCCCCCATAGCGGTAGGCCACCACGAATTGCAGCAGGGAAAGAAAAAGAATGATGAGATCGGAAGAGATGGGAAAGGAACATTAGCGACGGGAATGGCGCGCTGTCGCAGCCTGAATCATGCTTCCCACACACGCCGTTTATGATGATATCCGTGTGCCATCACAATGGCCGCGCGGAGAGGAGATTGGGGCGGGGCAGCCGGAAGAGAGGAGGCCGAGGAGTCGAGACCGAGACATGTAGCTTCGAGTACAGACGCTGGCACAGCCTGGATTGGGATACGCGGGCTGAAGGGAGCTTTTATAGTAGAAAACGGCGCTAGAGCGGTGCTAGAAAATTGAACAGATGCTTCCCGACGCGCCTATGGCGGTTGAAGCAGCGTCGAGAACGAACGAGAGAAGCGATGCGCCACGATATGTACTTAATCTTTAACCACATGCAGATCAAATCTTTCCTATCCAATGACACGCAGGCACATGCAAACCGGGCCACCGCATAGAAACATGCAGAAAAGTAACTCCAAAACAGGGGATCGTAATTAAATTGAACACATGCAGCGTACATGGCCGAGATTGCTAGAAACGGAATGCTCCAAATCTTGGGGGGAATTGGTGCGCTCACCGGTATCTGTACTGAATCCGGCTTGCCTGCTTGCTTCTATGCTTTTATCCGTGCTTCCACTTCATTTTACATCTGTTTTTTTTTAATTTAATCATATCTCTTTTGATTTTAAGGAGGTGGGGTCGAGCCTTATTTTGTTTTAATCAAATCAAACCACGTATGCGGGAGTACGAATGGACGCACGCGTGGGAAGCAGGCAAGTCTCGTCCATCTGTACCCAGCCATATCCCTCAATATATATCGTGCCATCACCCGATTGACCCTGTTTTCACTGTGATAAAAAGTCAAAAAAAATAAGGAAAAAGAAACCTAGCTAGGTTTAGTATATTATAAGAATATAAGCTTCCCTCGCCTGAAGATTTTCCAAAACATTACAGTCACATGCCGTGCCTTTATATCATTGGTTGCTCACTCGCTCACATCGCTGGATTTGTTCGCTTCGTTTTTTGGTTTTACTGTTTTATTTTGTTTGTTTCTTTCTCTCTTGTTTTTCTCTCTCTCTAATTTCCTTTGTTTTCTCATTAGTTTTCTTTGTTTCTTTATTAGTTTCAACTGTTTTTCCTTTTTTGCTCTTTCTCGATTTTTATTTTTTGTTTTGTTTCTTAGTTTCTTCTTTTTCTTCGGATTTCTTTAATTTTCTTGATTTCATTGTTTTCATTATTGTGCACTGGTTGTTTTTCCCTTATTTCTTGGGCTTCTTTTCTTCAATTTTTCTTTCTTTCTTGGTGTCCTTTGGTTTTTCTTGTTTGTTTGTTTCCTTTTCTTTTTATGGTTGTCTAAGTTTTTAATAAAAATTCAACATTTTTTGTATATAGCAGATATATTTTTTTTGAAATCTTATATTTTTATGCCTACTTTTTCGTATGTACATTCTTCATTTTTGGTGTATATCTACTTTTTTCGAATACAGATTTAACATTTTTCAAATATAGGTTTAGCATTTTTATAATATATGGTCAACATTTTTTCTATGCACATTTAAAAAAATTCAAATGCTTGATTAACTTTTTCCAAATATGACATTAACATGTTTTGAATACATGATTAAGTTTTTCTATTCATTGTTAGTTCAAATGCTTGATTAATATTTTACAAATACAACATGAAAATATTTTCAATACATGATCAACGTTTTTCTACACAAATATAACATTTTTCAAGGGTATGGCCTCCTGCGAGCTGGGCCGGCCTAGTATGGTGCTCCCTCAGGCGAGGCTAGCCTTCAACTCACGTCAAGTGAGCACTATTAGGGAAAACCTTATATACAGAATCTTAACAGTAACGTTGGATAGAATGAAGCGCTGCTGCTACTTAGTAGTAGCGCATGGCTGTAAAAAGCGCTACTGCTATCCTGTTAGCAGTAGCGCGTGTTAGCAAAAGGCGCTGCTGCTAAGTTTGAACTGGGTGCACATGGCTAGCCCCACTTAGCAGCAGCGCGTATCCTTGTCCATCGCTACTGCTATGCTGCGTAGTAGTAGCGCTTTTCTTCAACCCGTGCTGCTACTAACCCTACCTTATCGTCCCGCCGCGCGGCCGACCCTCTAACTCTCCCTCTCACCGACTCTCCCCCACACCCCCCGTTGTCCGTCGCCATCGTCGTTCCCCGACCACCGTCGTCGCTCTCCGCCGCGGACGCTCCTTCTCCTCTTCCACTAAGATAGTTCCTCCATCCCTCCTCCCTCCTCCTCCCACCGTGCCCTCCTTCCTCCTCCTCCGGCCTCCCCCTCCGCCGGCAGCCCTCCTCCCCCCGCCCCTCCCCCTCCTCCTCTCTCCTTCCTCCTCCCACCCCTTCCTCCCTCCCTCCTCCTCCCTCCTCCGATCCCACCACCCTCCTCCCCTCCTCTCTCCTCCCTCCTCCTCCTCCCTCCTCCCACCCCTCCTACCTCCATCTCTCCTCAACCCTAAAATGTTTTTTACTGTTCTTGTATAATGTATTTTATTACTGTTTTTAGTAAGTGTTTAATAGAATTAGTAAGAAAATTAATAGAAGTAGTTGAACTAGTTTATTTTTAGTAAAACCTAGTTTATTGTTATTTATAGTAAGTGCTTAGTTGAACTAGTTGAATTAATAGAACTAGTTTATTTTTAGTAAGAAAATTTAGTTATATGATCTAATTAAAATTTTATTATAGAACTAGTTTATTTTTAGTAAGAAAATTAATAGAACTAGTTTATTTTTAGGTGTATTTAACATAATTCTAGGTTGATTCGTTTTGAAGAGGACATGCCATATTTTGAACATGTCACATTTGTTGTTATTTTTTAGTTAATTGCATTATTCCCGCATTGACGTCGACAATGGCTATCCCGCATCCTTGTCGTCGACTCGGTGGAGCAGGCCTGCTTGACCAGAGGGGCCATGTCCGGGACTGGGCTCCGTCGGGCTGGTACTGGGATGTGCTACCTTCTAGGGGCGCGGCTTGGTGAGGAGCCAGCCCATCGTTGACCCGGACCTTTTTGGTGGCGGTTGCGTGGGCCAGTGACGATGCGGAGGCTTTCACCCCCCACGAAGGTGGTACGTCACCGTGTCAGCGAGGAGGATGAGCAGGCCAGTCGCTGCATGGTTGCATTGGAGGGAAGGTTCTACAATACCTGGCAGGTTCTTCAGGGATCTCACTGGAGCTATGATCCTGTGATGGTTCCTTTTCTTTGGGTGTCCACCGCCCGCGCCGATACCCGTCGTTTGCTAGGGTTTTAGCTGTATTAGTGATGTTATATGTATGATACTATTCGAGATATATTAGTGATAGTATTCGATGATGTATGGACGCAAGAGATGATTTAGTTTTGCTTATTGAATGCATGCTAATTTGAATACTAATTTATTTTATGATTTAATTTTGCTTATTGAATGCTCAAATTGGAGAAATCCTCCTATTTTGAATGCTCAAATTGGAGAGCACTATGCGAGGCGTATGAATTTGATTAGTTGATAGCTTATAGGGTTTTTGTTTTTGCAGAAATCCAGGAGCCCCTCCATCATCCCCGTCGTCGTCCCCGTCACCGACCCCCTCCAACCTCGAGGTGAGACCAGCCAAATCTCCATGTCAATATGAGTCGATATTTTGAAATGTTTTTGTTCATATTTTCAACCATTGAAATGCAATGACCATCAAGTTTGAATGCTCATATGATGTAGATATAACATGTATATCTAGTGTTGCTCAAATAGGATATGTGCTTGCCCAAGTGGCCGGCCATGTTTGCATGTAACACCTCCGAGTGGCCTATGTTTTGTTGGGGAACGTAGTAATTTCAAAAATTTCCTACGCACATGCAAGATCATGTGATGCATAGCAACGAGGGGGAGAGTGTTGTCTACGTACCCAACGCAGACCAACTGCGGAAGCGATGACACGACGTAGAGGAAGTAGTTGTACGTCTTCACGATCCAACCGATCAAGTACCGAAACTACGGCACCTCCGAGTTCGAGCACACGTTTAGCTCGATGACGATCCCCGGACTCCGATCCAGCAAAGTGTCGGGGAAGAGTTCCGTCAGCACGACGGCGTGGTGACGATCTTGATGAACTACAGCAGCAGGGCTTCGCCTAAACTCCGCTACAGTATTATCGAGGAATATGGTGGCAGGGGGCACCGCACACGGCTAAGGAATAGATCACGTGGATCAACTTGTGTGTTCTAGGGTGCCTCTACCTCAGTATATAAAGGAGCCAAGGGGGGAGGGGGCGCCGGCCAGGGAGAGGGCGCAGGAGGAGTCCTACTCCTTCCGGGAGTAGGACTCCCCCCCAATCCTATTCCAACTAGGATTCCCCAAGGGGGGAAATAGGGAGAGGGGTGGCCGGCCACCTCTCCTAGTCCTAATAGGACTAGGGGAAGGGGGGAGGCGCGCAGCCCTTATGGGCAGCCCTTTCACCTTTCCACTAAAGCCCATGAAGGCCCATATGGCTCCCGGGGGGGGGGGGTCCAGTAACCTCCCGGTAACCCGGTAAAATCCCGATTTCACCCGGAACACTTCCGATGTCCAAACATAGGCTTCCAATATATCAATCTTTATGTCTCGATCATTTCGAGACTCCTCGTCATGTCCATGATCACATCCGGGACTCCGAACAACCTTCGGTACATTAAAATGCATAAACTCATAATGTAACTGTCATCGTAACCTTAAGCGTGCGGACCCTACGGGTTCGAGAACAATGTAGACATGACCGAGACATGTCTCCGGTCAATAACCAATAGCGGGACCTAGATGCCCATATTGGCTCCTACATATTCTACGAAGATCTTTATCGGTCAGAACGCATAACAACATACGTTGTTCCCTTTGTCATCGGTATGTTACTTGCCTGAGATTCGATCGTCGGTATCCAATACCTAGTTCAATCTCGTTACCGGCAAGTCTCTTTACTCGTTCCGTAATACATCATCTCGCAACTAACTCATTAGTTGTAATGCTTGCAAGGCTTATGTGATGTGCATTACCGAGAGGGCCCAGAGATACCTCTCCGACAATCGGAGTGACAAATCCTAATCTCGAAATACGCCAACCCAACATCTACCTTTGGAGACACCTGTAATGCTCCTTTATAATCACCCAGTTACGTTGTGACGTTTGGTAGCACCCAAAGTGTTCCTCCGGTAAACGGGAGTTGCATAATCTCATAGTCATAGGAACATGTGTAAGTCATGAAGAAAGCAATAGCAACATACTAAACGATCGGGTGCTAAGCTAATGGAATGGGTCATGTTAATCAGATCATTCAACTAATGATGTGACCTCGTTAATCAAATAACAACACTTTGTTCATGGTTAGGAAACTTAACCATCTTTGATTAACGAGCTAGTCAAGTAGAGGCATACTAGTGACACTCTGTTTGTCTATGTATTCACACATGTATTATGTTTCCGATCAATACAATTCTAGCATGAATAATAAACATCTATCATGAAATAAGGAAATAAATAATAACTTTATTATTGCCTCTAGGGCATATTTCCTTCAGTCTCCCACTTGCACTAGAGTCAATAATCTAGATCACATCACCATGTGATTAACATCGATAGTTCACATCATCATGTGATTAACACCCATAGTTCACATCGCTATGTGACCAACACCCAAAGGGTTTACTAGATTCAGTAATCTAGTTCACATCGCTATGTGATTAACACCCAAGGAGTACTAAGGTGTGAGCATGTTTTGCTTGTGAGAGAATCTTAGTCAACGGGTCTGCCACATTCACATCCGCATGTATTTTGCAAATTTCTATGTCAACAATGCTCTGCATGGAGCTACTCTAGCTAATTGCTCCCACTTTCAATATGTATCTAGACCGAGACTTAGAGTCATCTAGATTAGTGTCAAACTTGCATCTGCGTAACCCTTTACGACGAACCTTTTTTCACTTCCATAATCGAGAAACATATCCTTATTCCACTAAGGACAATTTTGACCGCTGTCTAGTGATCTACTCCTAGATCACTATTGTACTCCCTTGCCAAACTCAGTGGTAGGGCATACAATAAATCTAGTATACAGCATGGCATACTTTATAGAACCTATGACTGAGGCATAGGGAATGACTTTCATTCTCTTTCTATTTTTTGCCGTGGTCGGGCTTTGAGTCTTACTCAACTTCACACCTTGTAACACAGGCAAGAACTCTTTCTTTGACTGTTCCATTTTGAACTACTTCAAAATCTTGTCAAGGTATGTACTCATTGAAAAAACTTATCAAGCGTCTTGATCTATCTCTATAGATCTTGAAGCTCAATATGTAAGCAGCTTCACCGAAGTCTTTCTTTGAAAAACTCCTTTCAAACACTCCTTTTATGCTTTACAGAATAATTCTACATTATTTCCGATCAACAATATGTCATTCACATATACTTATCAGAAATGTTGTAGTGCTCCCACTCACTTTCTTGTAAATACAGGCTTCACCGCAAGTCTGTATAAAACTATATGCTTTGATCAACTCATCAAAGCGTATATTCCAACTCCGAGATGCTTGCACCAGTCCACAGATGGATCGCTGGAGTTTGCACATTTTGTTAGCACCTTTCGGATTGACAAAACCTTCTGGTTGCATCGTATACAAATCTTCTTTAGTAAATCCATTAAGGAATGCAGTTTTGTTTATCCATTTGCCAGATTTCATAAAACGCGGCAATTGCTAACATGATTCGGACAGACTTAAGCATAGATACGAGTGAGAAACTCTCATCGTAGTCAACACCTTGAACTTGTCGAAAACCTTTTGCGACAATTCTAGCTTTGTAGATAGTAACACTACTATCAGCGTCCGTCTTCCTCTTGAAGATCCATTTATTCTCAATTGCTTGCCGATCATCGGGCAAGTCAACCAAAGTCCATACTTTGTTCTCATACATGGATCCCATCTCAGATTTCATGGCTTCAAGCCACTTTGCGGAATCTGGCTCACCATCGCTTCTTCATAGTTCGTAGGTTCATCATGATCTAGTAGCATGACTTCCAGAACAGGATTACCGTACCACTCTGGTGCGGATCTCACTCTGTTTTACCTACGAGATTCGGTAGTAACTTGATCTGAAGTTACATGATCATCATCATTAGCTTCCTCACTAATTGGTGTAGTAGTCACAAGAATAGATTTTTGTGATGAACTACTTTCCAATAAGGGAGAAGGTACAATTACCTTATCAAGTTCTACTTTCCTCCCACTCACTTCTTTCGAGAGAAACTCCTTCTCTAGAAAAACTCCGAATTTAGCAACAAAAGTCTTGCCTTCGGATTTGTGATAGAAGGTGTACCCAACAGTCTCCTTTGGGTATCCTATGAAGACATATTTCTCCGATTTGGGTTCGAGCTTATCATGTTGAAACTTTTTCACATAAGCATCGCAGTCCCAAACTTTAAGAAATGACAGCTTAGGTTTCTTGCCAAACCATAGTTCATATGGTGTCGTCTCAACGGATTTAGATGGTGCCCTATTTAACGTGAATGCAGTTGTCTCTAATGCATAACCCCAAAATGATAGTGGTAGATCGGTAAGAGACATCATAGATTGCACTATATCCAATAAAGTACGGTTATGATGTTCGGACACACCATTATGCTGTGGTGTTCCATGTGGCATGAGTTTGTGAAACTATTCCACATTGTTTTAACTGAAGACCAAACTCGTAACTCAAATACTCTTCTCTACGATCAGATCGTAGAAACTTTATTTTCTTGTTACGATGATTTTTCACTTCACTCTGAAATTCTTTGAACTGTTCAAATGTTTCAGACTTATGTTTCATCAAGTAGATATCCCCATATCTGCTCAAATCATCTGTGAAGGTCAGAAAATAATGATACCTGCTGCAAGCCTTAATATTCATCGGACCACATACATCAGTATGTATGATCTTCAACAAATCTGTTGCTTGCTTCATTGTTCCGGAGAACGGCGTTTTAGTCATCTTGCCCAAAAGGCATGGTTCGCAAGCATCAAGTGATTCATAATCAAGTGATTCCAAAATCCCATCAGCATGGAGTTTCTTCATGCGCTTTACACCAATATGACCTAAACGGCAGTGCTACAAATAAGTTGCACTATCATTATTAACTTTGCATCTTTTGGTTTCAATATTATGATTATGTGTATCACCACGATCGAGATCCAACGAACTATTTTCATTGGGTGTGTAACCATATAAGGTTTTATTCATGTAAACAGATCAACAATTTATTCTCTTACTTAAATGAATAACCGTATTACAATAAACATGATCAAATCATATTCATGCTCAATGCAAACACCAAATAACACTTATTCAGGTTCAACACTAATCCCGAAAGTATAGGGAGTGTGCGATGATGATCATATCAATCTTGGAACCACTTCCAACACACATCGTCACTTCACCCTTAACTAGTCTCTGTTTATTCTGCAACTCCCGTTTTGAGTTACTAATCTTAGCAACTGAACTAGTATCAAATACTGAGGGGTTGCTATAAACACTAGTAAAGTACACATCAATAACATGTATATCAAATATACTTACGTTCACTTTGCCATCCTTCTTATCTGCCAATCACTTGGGGTAGTTCCGCTTCCAGTGACCAGTCCCTTTGCAGTAGAAGCACTTAGTCTCAGGCTTAGGATCAGACTTGGGCTTCTTCACTTTGAGCAGCAACTTGCTTGCTGTTCTTTTTGAAGTTCCCCTTCTTCCCTCTGCCCTTTTCTTGAAACTAGTGGTCTTGTCTACCATCAACACTTGATGTTTTTCTCGATTTCTACCTTCATTAATTTCCGCATTACGAAGAGCTTGGGAATCGTTTCCGTTATCCCTTGCATATCATAGTTCATCACGAAGTTCTACTAACTTGGTGATGGTGACTAGAGAATTCTGTCAATCACTATCTTATCTGGAAGATTAACTCCCACTTGATTCAAGCGATTGTAGTACTCAGACAATCTGAGCACATGCTCACTAGTTGAGCGATTCTCCTCCATCTTTTGGCTATAGAACTTGTTGGAGACTTCATATCTCTCAACTCGGGTATTTGCTTGAAATATTAACTTCAACTCCTGGAACATCTCATATGCTCCATGAAGTTCAAAACGTCTTTGAAGTCCCGATTCTAAGCTGTTAAGCATGGTGCACTAAACTATCAAGTAGTCATCATATTGAGCTAGCCAAACGTTCATAATGTCTGCATCTGCTCCTGCAATAGGCCCGTCACCTAGCGGTGCATCAAGGACATAATTCTTCTGTGCAGCAATGAGGATAAACCTCAGATCACGGATCCAATCCGCATCATTGCTACTAACATCTTTCAACACAATTTTCTCTAGGAACATATCAAAATAAACATATGAAAGCAACAACGCAAGCTATTGATCTACAACATAATTTGCAAAATACTACCAGGACTAAGTTCATGATAAATTTAAGTTCAATTAATCATATTACTTAAGAACTCCCACTTAGATAGACATCTCTCTAATCTTCTAAGTGATTACGTGATCCATATCAACTAAACCATAACCGATCATCACGTGAGATGGAGTAGTTTTCAATGTTGAACATCACTATGTTGATCATATCTATTATATGATTCACGCTCGACCTTTCGGTCTCCGTGTTCCGAGGCCATATCTGCATATGCTAGGCTCGTCAAGTTTAACCTGAGTATTCTGTGTGTGCAAAAACTGGCTTGCACCCGTTGTAGATGGACGTAGAGCTTATCACACCCGATCATCACGTGGTGTCTGGGCACGACGAACTTTGGCAACGGTGCATACTCAGGGAGAACACTTCTTGATAATTTAGTGAGAGATCATCTTATAATGCTACCGTCAATCAAAGCAAGATAAGATGCATAAAAAGATAAACATCACATGCAATCAATATAAGTGATATGATATGGCCATCATCATCTTGTGCTTGTGATCTCCATCTCCGAAGCACCGTCATGATCACCATCGTCACCAGCGCGACACCTTGATCTCCATCGTAGCATCGTTGTCGTCTCGCCAATCTTATGCTTCCACGACTATCACTACCGTTTAGTAATAAAGTAAAGCATTACATCGCGATTGCATTGCATACAATAAAGCGACAACCATATGGCTCCTGCCAGTTGCCGATAACTCGGTTACAAAACATGATCATCTCATACAATAGAATTCAGCATCATGCCTTGACCATATCACATCACAACATGCCCTGCAAAAACAAGTTAGACGTCCTCTACTTTGTTGTTGCATGTTTTACGTGGCTGCTACGGGCTTAAGTAAGAACCAATCTCACCTACGCATCAAAAACCACAATGATAGTTTGTCAAATAGACTCCGTTTTAACCTTCGCAAGGACCGGGCGTAGCCATACTTGGTTCAACTAAAGTTGGAGAGACAGTCGCCCGCAAGCCATCTATGTGCAAAGCACGTCGAGGGAACCGGTCTCGCGTAAGCGTACGCGTAAGGTTGGTCCGGGTCGTCTCGTCCAACAATACCGCCGAACCAAAGTATGACATGCTGGTAGGCAGTATGACTTGTATCGTCCACAACTCACTTGTGTTCTACTCGTGCATACAACATCAACATAAATAACCTAGGCTCTGATACCACTGTTGGGGAACGTATTAATTTCAAAAATTTCGATCATGTGATGCATAGCAACGAGGGGGAGAGTGTTGTCTACGTACCCAACGCAGACCAACTGCGGAAGCGATGACACGACGTAGAGGAAGTAGTTGTACGTCTTCATGATCCAACCGATCAAGTACCGAAACTACGGCACCTCCGAGTTCGAGCACACGTTCAGCTCGATGACGATCCCCGGACTCCGATCCAGCAAAGTGTCGGGGAAGAGTTCCGTCAGCACGACGGCGTGGTGACGATCTTGATGAACTACAGCAGCAGGGCTTCGCGTAAACTCCGCTACAGTATTATCGAGGAATATGGTGGCAGGGGGCACCGCACACGGCTAAGGAATAGATCACGTGGATCAACTTGTGTGTTCTAGGGTGCCTCTACCTCAGTATATAAAGGAGCCAAGGGGGGAGGGGGGCGCCGGCCAGGGAGAGGGCGCAGGAGGAGTCCTACTCCTTCCGGGAGTAGGACTGCCCCCCAATCCTATTCCAACTAGGATTCCCCAAGGGGGGAAAGAGGGAGAGGGGTGGCCGGCCACCTCTCCTAGTCCTAATAGGACTAGGGGAAGGGGGGAGGCGTGCAGCCCTTATGGTCAGCCCTTTCACCTTTCCACTAAGGCCCATGAAGGCCCATATGGCTCCCGGGGGGGTTCCAGTAACCTCCCGGTAACCCGGTAAAATCCCGATTTCACCCGGAACACTTCCGATGTCCAAACATAGGCTTCCAATATATCAATCTTTACGTCTCGACCATTTCGAGACTCCTCGTCATGTCCATGATCACATCCGGGACTCCGAACAACCTTCGGTACATCAAAATGCATAAACTCATAATGTAACTGTCATCGTAACCTTAAGCGTGCGGACCCTACGGGTTCGAGAACAATGTAGACATGACCGAGACATGTCTCCGGTCAATAACCAATAGCGGGACCTGGATGCCCATATTGGCTCCTACATATTCTACGAAGATCTTTATCGGTCAGACCGCATAACAACATACGTTGTTCCCTTTGTCATCGGTATGTTACTTGCCTGAGATTCGATCGTCGGTATCCAATACCTAGTTCAATCTCGTTACCGGCAAGTCTCTTTACTCGTTTCGTAATACATCATCTCGCAACTAACTCATTAGTTGTAATGCTTGCAAGGCTTATGTGATGTGCATTACCGAGAGGGCCCAGAGATACCTCTCCGACAATCGGAGTGACAAATCCTAATCTCGAAATACGCCAACCCAACATCTACCTTTGGAGACACCTGTAATGCTCCTTTATAATCACCCAGTTACGTTGTGACGTTTGGTAGCACCCAAAGTGTTCCTCCGGTAAACGGAAGTTGCATAATCTCATAGTCATAGGAACATGTATAAGTCATGAAGAAAGCAATAGCAACATACTAAACGATCGGGTGGTAAGCTGATGGAATGGGTCATGTCAATCAGATCATTCAACTAATGATGTGACCTCGTTAATCAAATAACAACACTTTGTTCATGGTTAGGAAACTTAACCATCTTTGATTAACGAGCTAGTCAAGTAGAGGCATACTAGTGACACTCTGTTTGTCTATGTATTCACACATGTATTATGTTTCCGATCAATACAATTCTAGCATGAATAATAAATATTTATTATGAAATAAGGAAATAAATAATAACTTTATTATTGCCTCTAGGGCATATTTCCTTCATGTTTTGCTGGAGTATTGATTAATTTCCGTTCCGGAAAATTTCAGGCGCTCGATATGTCCTTTTTTTAGCAAAGGTCATGCCATATTTTTCTGTGAATTTTGACATGGCTTGTGCTAGAATATGTACGAAATATTGAGTGGCCTGGATTTTCTAGAAAATTAATTAAACAACATTTCGGGTTGACTTTCAGTCTGTCGAGGCTCCATATATGACAGTCAAAAAATGAGTGAAGAAGAATCCCGACTGTTATTGTGAGGGTCGTTTTTCCTTCTTCTCCTTGTGCTAGATCTTTGTTATGCACTAGGGGAAGGAGGAATAACGACCATCACTGGCGGTCGAAAAATCAGTGAGGGAGTGTGTCCACCATATATGAGAGAGGACGAAGAATCCCGTCTGTTGTCGTGGGGGTCGTTTCTCCTTCTTCTCCTTGTGCTAGACCTTTGTTATGCACTAGGGGAAGGAGGAGTAACGACCATCACCGACGATCGCAAATGTTAGAGAGGAACCAGTGACGGAGTCTCTACCATATATGAGAGGACGAAGAATCCCGACTATTGTCGTGGGGGTCGCTTCTCATTCGTTCCCGTGTGCTAGACATTTTGGTGTAATGCACTCCGGGACGAAGGGAGGAGCGACCATCACCGACGGTCGAATATATACACCATGTGAGATGAGAGTTTTCAAGAAAAGACTCGATAGACCGATATCAACCCGTGATGAATAATAATGATCTAATTTAGATTTTGTAGTATATATATTTAATTGTAC